>NC_064631.1:490505282-491130282 GCF_023864275.1 Schistocerca cancellata | reverse complement strand
AGATAAGTTAGTGACCTGATCCGAAAGTTCGGCTACTTTCTCTGATAATGAAATAATTTCCTCCATGTGTCTTTCTGAACCAATTTTCAGAGTATCTACTGTGTCCTTTAAGTTTTCCTGAGTTTTTGCAAGTTGCGTAACCGAATCGGTAGATGCAACTGAGTCAATTTTAGCTTGCAAGGTCTCATGATTTTCGTGAACAATAGTTTGCAGTTCTTTTATGGCTGCTTTGTGATTCTGTAATACATTTTCATGACGCAAAAAAATAGGTTGGAAATGCTCACAAATTTGTGTTTTTACGTCATTACAGACCTTTTGACATTTCGATTCGATGTTATGTAACTCAGTGGTTAAATCTTCACGTGTTTGTGCAAGTGTGGTGTCTAACTTTTGAAGATTTTGTTCCATTGTGTCTAACTTTTGAAGATTTTGTTCCATTGTGTCTAACTTTTGAAGCTTTTGCTGTGTTTGTCTCTGATTTTGTTCCATTGTGTCTAACATTTTAAGATTTTGTTCCACTGTGTCTAACTTTTGAAGATTTTGTTCCATTGTGTCTAACTTTTGAAGCTTTTGCTGTGTTTGTCTCTGATTTTGTTCCATTGTGTCTAACTTTTGAAGATTTTGTCCCATTTGTTGCATTAATTGTAATAACAATGCATTAGTATCTGGAATCTGTTCCTCTACGCTTTTCAGCAGTGCATTTGCACCAGCAACATTCACATTTTGACAAGCAGAAAATGTGTCTTGACTCATTTGTGAAAACGGTGAGGACCCAAAACCTAAGTCTACAGTATTTGCAATATTGTGTTCTGTCATTTCGGATTCCTGAGGGGAGCTGTTGCCGACCGATCGATCGATAATGCTTCCCTGTTGACTAATTGTTTCACTGTCTACACCATTGTTTGCAGCCCGCTCCATTTCCCTATGTACAATTACCAAATTACTACTTTCAACATTAGTTAATTCATTACTCGGTGGCGCTAACACACTGCTTTCGTCTTCACTGTCATTTCTCAGTTTACTTTGGAGCCTAGTATTACGTTTTTCACACGCCATTATTGTCACAATATTACACACGACAACACAAAAAAAAACACAATTTGAAGAGCAAAAATAAGAGAACACATTAACATAGAACTGAAAATAAATCTAGTTAATTGCAAGCGCAGCTGCGAAATACTTGGTGCAAATCTACATGCATGCCACAACTGTTTTACTGTGCAACAATGAAAGACTGCAACTACAATGGAGATTCTCTCTACATTTACGCGCTAGGAATAAACAATAGCTAAACTACTAATTACACAAACTACAAGAAAAAATCAGAAGATTCCAGTGAGGTATCCTCGGCTAAAGGTCGACATATGAAACGTCCCCTTAGAACTAATTATACAAGACTGTGCTTAACCTGACACACAATATTATTTAGCGCAACGCAATCTGACTATCAAAGATCCCTGCAAAAGAATGGCCCTGAGTAACATTAAACTACACCTTTCACAAATAACTTACCTCACAAAAATCTTCATTACTCGAACTACTGCAATACAGCGAGCGCCACTATTGCCAGCTCAATAAAAGATTCAAACTACGGAAGTCACTAACTACTGATAGGGATAGTTAGCAAATGAAAGATATTAATAGAGAACAAACACTGTATTTACCTTAATATCATCAAAAGTCATAATATATGTAATTTCAAAACTCCGCCATCTCTCTCCTCACATCCACCACTGCTGGCGGCTCACCTCTAACTGCCCAACGCTACGCGCTGTTAACATGCAGCTGCCCCTCTACAATGGCAGACAACAATGCAAACTAGCCACAGACTGCACACAGCACAGCCAGTGATTTTCATACAGAGCGCTACGTGGCATTACCAATATAAAAATCTAAACAGCCTACTTACAATCCATGCAATATTATATCGCAGACTGACAGGCAGCAATCCTTGAACCACGTCTGCTGGTAAAGAAAACATATTTTTCGTCAAACAAGTCTACAACATTGTTGCTGACTTGTCGGTCATTACTCTACAGCACACGCTTTTGTCTGAACTGGCATATAGACTGCACAGAGTGGCGTCCTCCCAGTAACATTTTAAGACTCTCTCTGATTTTATCTGACGCCTTATATAGGCGCCAATTGCTGCACGCTGAGGCTTCATACAATACTGAATCTTATACACCACAGATCACACACAGCACTGTTATAATTTCACTCTACAGTAAAGTGTGTGCTTTTAGAAATGTCTTGATAGGTAAAATATATTTGCCGTATCGGAGCTCTATCCTGAAAACTTATATCTCAGTGACAATGCTGCAAAAGAACAGAACTTCCGTGATTGCATTTGTACCTGGACGATGATTCTTGTGCCCTCTTTTTAGAGCTCAGTCAGTTAAGGCGTTACCCACAAAGTGCCAACTTCCAGGTTCGAGTCTCGGTTCTGGAGATGGTTTTAGTCTGTCAAGAAATTTGACGGTGTTCCCATTTGCAGTGTTTGGTAATAAAACTGATGCTACGCATAGTGGATCGACATAGGCCGAAAATGCACCAGATAACTGTGTGACAATCTGTCTCTTTCCTCTTCGCAAATTCTTGTGATCTGTCTTCATCGGCATTCAGATTCCCGGTAGCCAGTACTATAAATATATATCCTTAAGCTGTGGCAGTGCGCTCATTCCTTTTGCTCTTACCAATACTCGATTCCTACCAATGAAAAATTATTCCTTATCAACTCTGACTTTTGCCAGTAGTCGCTCAGATTCCTTCCATAAACGTGGCTCCATAGTTCCATTGAGTAACCTGCAGAATAACTGCTCGTAGCTCAATAGACACATAACAAACTCTACCACCAATCAAATCGCTTTTTAGGTACTTTAAACCACAGTCATCGGCTCCATTTTGCTAATTGATCCCAAGAAAATCACGAAGTTGATCCCATCACCAATATCCCCAATTACCTAATCTTGTTTACTTTTCTACAATATACAGAAATTTCTGTTGATGGTGTTGGTGATGGTTTCCCATTTAAGCCACGGATACTTAATTTCTCAATCTTTCCGTAAGTGCATTAACTCGTGGAATACAAACCTTCATTACCATAGTGGATTTTCACACCCCTATAATTTCAGTTACCAATTCAAATTCTAAATTACAATAAAAGTGAAGTACACAGAAGAGAAGGAGGATAAGACTTAACGTGTTGGGAGGGTATGTGAAGTTATTCAGTGATTACAGAATCGAGTTAAATTAACAAATAGCTGGACGTTATGAGCCCATATCTCCATGACGTCGCACCCTCTGGGCCTGTATGGTTGTCAGGTGCATCATAATGCCATGGTATTTCCCCCTGCAGTAACCTACGTGTCCCGCACACTGCCACTGAGATCAGTGGCCGTCCGGGCTGGTCACATGTTTGTTCCACTGCGGTCAAATCTGCGGAACATTGCTGACCACGAGATTACCTCAATATTCCGCAGCCAATTCATTCAGATAAATATTAAATGTCGACGAGCTTGGCTCTATTGCAAATACTCAAAGTTACTACTGCCTGAGAGGCAACACAAGAGGACGCAGGCTGTCCCCCTGTCTTCAAGTCGTTTACTATGGCTCCCCACACCATGACTGCAAAAGTAACACCACCTTGCCACTCCAAAAAATGGGAAGAATAGTACCTCTCCCCAAGCCGCCCCAATAAACTCTAAACCCAGCCAGAACAGGCCTTGAAAGTACCGGTCGGACGAACGCCGTGTCATCCTCAGCCCACAGGTATTACTGGAAGGGGATATGGAGGGGCATGTGGTCAGTAAATCGCTCTCCTGGTCGTTGTCAGTTTTCGTGACCGAAGCCGCTACTCCTCAGTCAAGTAGCTCCTCAGTTTGCCTCACGAGGGCTCAGTGCACTCAGCTTGCCAACAGCGCTCGGCAGACGCGATGGTCACCCATCAAAGTGCTATCTCAGTCCGACAGCGCTTAACATCAGTGATCAGATGGGAACCGTTGTCACCAGTGCGGTAAAGCCGTTGGCCGCCCCAATACTCGCCGAAGATTATTATCAAGGGTAATGAAGTGATGCTACTCATCAATGAACACTATATAATGCTATTAATCAGCAATCTGTGCTTCTAAATCACAGCACCACTCCAACCCCAACCGTTTGGTTTGTGGTGTTCACGTCAGCCTGCGAGCGGGACGGTAATTCCCTAGCCCAGATGCTGGTAGTCCCCAACTAGTGGTGTGTGATGACACAGGATGTTGCAGGGACACCATTACTGATTCTGCGACGGCAGTCCCAGATGTCAAAGGGCTGCATCGCGCTTGGTGCACTATACGGTGATCCTCTTTGCGGTTGTCATACTCCGTCGATCCCAAATTTGACGACGAGTATTCCTGTTCCGGTGTTCCAATGGAACTCAGCTATTGCCACTGCTCCACGCGAATGCCCCAGCAATGAATATATTGGATAATTCGCCCAGTCAGTGAAATGTAACTTGAGAATGAGGCCGCTTTCAAACTGTGTCAAGCGCTGATGACGCTGACTCACAGGAGTACGCGACATCTGTGTCTCCTTCAGAGTGACCACTCTTCATTGGCGCTGTTCACTGCCCTCATTTATTGCACGAGGACTGATAGCAAAACTATATACGAGAAACACAAATTTTGGTAGGTGTCCATTCTACCAGTGGTAGAGATTGGTAATTCCAATCATTTACGTGCCCGCCGATGGTATGTACGTGTACGACGTTATACTGACATCCGACCATTTATTCTGGGCGCTTCACTTTTTTTTTGTCGTGTCGTGCAGTGCTCTAATCTGAATGGCTACTGCGATAAGAAAATCAGAGGCCACGGAACCCTCGGAAATCACAGAAATAGCATTAAACACCTTTAGTTTCTGCTATTTGGTACGTAATGCGACCCATACAACACATCTTATTCCAACTGGAAGAGTGTGATTATGTATGGCGCGTCAGGGGCAGGTTCACCAGACGCGGCGGCGTCTGCTGGCTACAGAAATGATCAGAAAGGTGTTCGCCGGATGCAGGAACACGTTCTGAACAGCAGTGTTGCTACTGGTGGAAAATCGAGGGGACATCCATGAACATTACTTTGAGGCCATGAAAGAGCCTTGAGAACTACACACAAATGGAAAAAAAATTACGGTGCATTGCCCCAATTTATGAAGCATCTGAAACGTCCCCTTAGAACAATTATACATGACTGTCCTTAAACTGACACACAATAATTTTAGCGCAACGCAATCTGACTTTCAAAAATCCCTACAAAAGAATGGCCCTGACTAACATTAACCTATACCTTTCACAAATCACTTACCTCACAAAAAATCTTCGTTACTCGAACTACTGCAATACAACGAGCGCCACTACTGCCAGCTAAATTAAAAGATTCCAACTACTGAAGGCACTATCTACTGATAGGCATCGTTAGCAAATGAAAGATTTTGGTAGAGAACAAACAATGTATTTACCTTAATAGCCATAATATATATAGCAGTTCATGACATCCATTCGTACAAATGTACTGTTTCTGATGGACACACCTCCAGATTATCCATTCTCAAAAATCCGCCATCTCACTTCCCCACATCCACCACTGCTGGCGGCCCGCCTCCAACTGCACAACGCTATGCACTGTTAACATCCAGCTGCCCAACACTACAATGGCAGACAACAATGCAAACTAGCCACAGACTGCACACAGTACAGCTAGTGATTTTCATACAGAGCGCTACGTGGCGTTACCAATAAGAAAACCTAAACAACCTGCTTACATAGCCCCCATGCTCCCCACAAAAAATTTTACAAATTGTTTTGGGCAGTGGCCAATACAGAATTGAAAAAATTTATCATAATTACAATAACAAAGACATCAAATGCACACACTTATTTATACAATGTTGGTAAAAAGCTAAAATTTTCTCACAGTCCATAAAGACAATCCTGATGATTCATCACAGTAAAATTGCAGTGTTTTTCTCAAAGTCTTAGCAGTAAGAGTAAATGCACATGGACATCGTGTATTTCCTTGCAGTCTTGAAGAAGTTGTGTTGTCCTTTCAACGGAAGGCAGTGCTGACTCTTGACATGCAGACAGGTAATGGGCCACAACAGAGCAAACCCACAGCAGAGTCAGTCGAAGTTTTAAAGAATATTGGTAGGTAGTTCATCACAGAGCAGACCCACTGTAGTCCTGGTAATGATTACGGTATTGGTGGGCCACCAGAGGTGCAGACCCACTGCAGTCCTTGTAGATATAATGGTATTCGTGGGCCATCAAAGATGCAGAACTACTGTAGTCCTTGTAGAGATGGCCAGTAGCCATCTGTTGCGACTGTGCAGGTGCGCAATCTCCATCGAAGAGTCTTGCACACATGCAAGCACTAACAGTCCCTACTTCTCACATATTGTCCATATACAATGACCAACAGAAACGTGTGCAGTGAAATGGAACTTACAAGTTAATAATATGATGAGCTGGTGTCAATTATAATTTTATAACATAAGAATACAAGTACAAAGGTACAAAATACATCATTAAAGAACATAACAATACAGATAACATTTGTAGTACAGGCTTTACAAAAGAATCGAAATAACATATACATCAGTGTTAAAGGAATTATGACATGAGCACATACATAAAAGATCAGAATAACTTTAGAAACATCAACTTTACACATGAGCACTAAAACAGAACAAAATAATTAATGTCTAAACATCTTTACAAAGAAAATAACATATTATCAGAAAAATTCTACAACATAACTCTTATTAGCAAAACACATTACGACAGGAAAAACACAAATTCACATAATGTAATAACACAAAAATACAGGACAGGGTTTGTTTTCAGTGTGACATTTGGTACTGCAGTCCACCCCAAAACTTCATTCCATATATCTTTCCTCTTATTTCAACATTTGTTTCCACCAAAAAAATTCTATCCAAGCATGCTTTCTGTATTTATATGTTCACACATTTCTTACCTCATTATTTATTTTCCATTATCTTACCTCATCATTTATTTCCAAGAAAATCCTACCTAAACCTGTTGTCCCTAACCCCTAGTTTTTCTGTTCATATCCTCTTTCGAAGTACTTTTTTGGCCAAACCATTTTCTTATAGCTTCTCAATGCATTTCTTCCAATTCATCACACCTTCTTCTCTTATATGGCCTACCCCATCTTAAGCTAACTTAAATCTACTGAGCTCTGATGCTGTGTAGACAGAAAATAGTGATATTAGTACATCTATTACATTTCATTTTAACCAATGCTGCAGTGCAGCTAGAAACTAGACATTAAACAAAATGAGCAAATATGTACAAAGGAAGGCATGAAACATCATTCAATAGCCATATGGCATTTCAAAAGGTAGTAAAAAAGTCTCTCAACTAGAAAGACAGTAGTTACAACCAGGTGTATAGACATAAAACATTTCTCATCATTTCATTAGACATTTCAGTAAATATCATAAATTAAGAGCTACACAGTGTAATCTTATGTTTTCAAGTTTGAGCGTGTCGTATTTGCGATGCTTTCTACAAAGGAATGTCAATAGCGAGGATAATGGCCTCTTTTTTTCTCCACCTGTGCCTTTGAAAGGCACACACTAATGGCTCTTTTCCAAGCGACTGTCGCGCAGCTGGGTGCCCACGATGCATTATGTGAAGGTCATTTAACTTTATTACCGAAATACTTACAACACCAGTTTGTACTACAGTGACAGTCTCATATTAAAAATTTCACAGGTCGAAAATTTGCATTGTAAATGTGTAGAAACAAAGTCCTGTGAATATGACAGTGTCCAAAAAATTTTCGCCGGCATTGTGATATATTCACGCATTTACACACATTTCACAACTCTTAAAGTACGATTCTTGGTTTCCAACATCCTTTTTCACAACTCAGAGTCCCTAACCACCACTCATTATTCATTACCTTATTACACATATAAATGTTCGTCGACACTTCTATAGTAATTCATCATAATAAATACATAGCATAATCAAATTCCTCATATACGGTAGCATCATCTTATTGATCATAAACATACCTCAACAGCATAATACATATCATTGTCGTGATAATACCATAACGTCTGTCAATTCTCAAAATCGTCGTAGCTTCCTCCAATAATTTGAAAACCTAAAAAAAATTCTCTGCTCATTTCAATAGTGTCATCTACCTCAAACATACTTTAAAAATCATGATCCCTTACCAAATACATCATTCAAACCTCTCATAGTATCACAATTGTTCTGAAAAAATATGAACAGTTACGAAGTGCAGACAAAATACAGGATCATAAGTGTTTAGTTATTGAACTGTGTAATTGCGTAAACATGGGTCACTGATGTAGTAAAAAAATGTTTGTTTCTCTGTTAAATAATCAGATAGCTGCTTAATTTATGTGTTAGAGAAATATGGTACCGATGTGTAAAGTTGTATAAGCAAATACCATGTTAGCTAGGGCTCCTTGTGCTTGCCAAACACATGGTACACAAAGTAGGCATGTACCCCCTGAGGATTAATGTAATTATACCCTCATGTGTTACAGATTACAGCAATGGAATGAAGTGTATCACGGAAAACTTCCTTTTTAATTGAAAAATCTTTAAAAATAAATGGTTTAAGTGCAAAATTAATCACTCAAATGCGTGTCCTGTAGCGCTAAATGTGCATCTTGCTGTAAGATAATTCTGTGGAAGTGTCGTAGTTATCGTCCTCTATAGGCAAAGTTCAGCTGAAGTCAATGTACTTACCTCATCATAAACGAAAGTGAAATGCTTTGCGTATAGATATTGTAGTTATTGTGTACCTTACCGTGATCAAGAATGTACTATAATGTAATGTATTACTGTGCTACGGAAAAGGCTATCTCATTGTAGCTATACCACAAAAGTTACTACTAAAACATGTTTTACTTTCCAGAATAATACATAAAAACTTTGCAGATATAAAACAGATACACTGCAAAAGCAACAATGTAAATTGTGTCGCACATTAGTAGCATTGTGATATGGTCGTGTAGATGTCAAATAAACTAACCACTGTGTCATCTGGTATCTCTCTGAAAGCACTTTAAATTCATAATGTATTTTCAAGTAAACCAAAATGTTGCAGTAAAATCTCATTAGCAGTACTGTTATATGTTCTAAGTATGTGAGCCTGATAGTCGTTACGTAATTGTGCAACTAACAAGCAAGAATGTACAAATAACAACACTGTGTCGTCTGTTGACTATAACAATGCATTTGTAATTACTTGTCTAAATAAGTTCCCTAGGTTTGTGACTGGATTGTTAACTTTAGAACACTGTTGCATGTTAACATTTTCTAAGTGTGACAAAGCGTACTAGTAGCGTGAAGTGAAAAATTCTATGGGAAAGACTAATTTAGAAAGCAGATTATCTTTCAATAAACGGTTTTACATTTGAAATGTTGTGCAATCCTTTACTCTTCCTAGTAGGCAGAGTTTCAACTTCAAACCAATTATCATGTAGTATACGTCGGTAAGACATGCTAAAACTTTTCTCAAAGTTAGCGTCTATGTTAATTTTCTCTGAGCCAGCTGGCGCACACGGCCGCCTGCGGTGCAAGTCATTGTCTTTATGTTGGCGTGCGTCGTTATTGGGATTTGGAGACCCAACTTCTACCAATTCACCTTGTCGAGAGGGCCCTGCCCTGTAGGAATCCCGCCAGTTCCGATGCAATTCAGGTCTGTCGTTACGATTATATCGTCTGTCGTCATGTCGGTAGTTCCTGTAGTTTCTTTCTTGTCGGTTAAGTGGTGGAGAATTTCTCCCTGAATCGTAACTGCGCACTGGACCGTTGCATCTAATGTTATTCTGTCTCCCATAATAATAATTGTTTTGGTTCCCATATTGTCTGTTTCTATGGTTGTCTCTGTCACATTCATTACTATGGAAAAGCGATCTTTCTCTGTAACTATTATTGTGCCAACGGTTGTCATATGGGAGGTGTCTGTTTTTGTCACGATTTGCGTTGTAAGAATAGCCTTGTCGTGTCCAGTTATTTCTATCATCGCGAAATTGCGACGGATGTGACCTGTAATTGTTGTGCTCCTGTTTTCGCGTTCCGCGATTGTCAGTGTCAATTTCTAGTTCTTGTAAGAGCCCCTGAAAAGCTTCAATGTCGTCTTTGCAACGTCCTGCCAAAATAATATGCCCTAAATGTTCAGGCTGTTTGTTTAAGCAAATGCGGATGAGTTCTGAGGGGCTGTAGTGGGTTTGACAGGTACTGATTCTTGTGCAACATGACTTCAAAATATTTCACAAGACTGGAAAATTAAGATTGTTCGAAATGTTTCATCATTATGATGCTATGTTTTACTCGGTCTTGTGCAGCTTGAGACCAATATCCTGAGAGGAAGGTATGATAAAATTCTCCTTCACTGTGGCAATCGTGAATGACCGATCGCATTCTTACAGCTGGTTCATTCTCTAAGTAGCCATACATAAAGTCTAATCTGTGTTCTAATGACCAGTTGTGAGGAAAACAACGAGAGAATTGATGGAGCCACGCTTGTGGAAGAATGTCGTTGCCGGAATTCTTAAATGATTTTAATTTACGTGTAGCAATGAACAGCTTATTGTCAAAATCATCATGTCGGCGAGTCACATGTCGGTCATAGTTACGTCGTTTCGGCGGTTCCATCTCAAAATTCGGTGTACCTTGAAAATTTCTTTCATAATTTCCGAAGTGCCCTGAGTTATTATTTTGTGGCTTTTCCGTATTTCCAAGTCCCTCATCCCGTGTTGGAGCGCGAGTGTCCTCTGAAATATGTAATTTTTTTATTACTTGTGCCAACTGATCTTGTACTTCCCGGATTTCTCTTTTGTACTGTGTATTGATTTGATTTTGATTTTGTTTAAATTTTCTAATTTGTTCATACTCTTCAGTGTCAGTGAAGGCTACAGGTCTTGCGTCATTCAGATCATCATCAACCTTTGTAGATAAGTTAGTGAACTGATCTGAAAGTTCGGCTACTTTCTCCGATAGTGTACTTATTTCCTCTGTGTGTTTTTCTGAACCAAGTTTCAGAGTGTCCATTTATGTTGAAATCGCATCATCTGTGTCCTTTAAGTGTTCCCGAGTTTTTGCAAGTTGCGTAACCGAATCGGTGGATGCAATTGAGTCAATTTTAGCTTCCAAGATCTCATGATTTTCATGAACAATAGTTTGCAGTTCTTTTATGGCTGCTTCGTGATTCTGTAATGCATTTTCATGCCGCAAAAAAATAGGTAGAAAATGCTCACAAATTTGTGTTTTTACGTCATTACAGACTTATTGACATTTCGATTCAATGTTATGTAACTCAGTAGTTAAATCTTCACTTGTTTGTTCAAGCGTGGTGTGTAACTTCCGATGATTTTGTTCCATTGTGTCTAACTTTTTGAAGCTTTTGTCCCATTTGTTGCATTAATTGTAATAACAATGCACTGGTGTCTGAAACATGTTCCTCAGTGCTATTCGGCAATCCATTTGAACCGGCAATATTCGCATTTTGAAAAGAAGAAAATGTGTCTTGGCTTATTTGAGAAAACGGTGAGGACGCAAAACCTGGATCTACAGTATTTGCAAGATTGTGCCCTGTCATTTGGGATTCCTGAGGCGAGCTGTTGCCGACCGATCGATCGATAATGCTTCCCTGTTCACTATTTGTTTCACTGTCTACGCCATTATTTGCAGACCGCTCCATTTCCCTATACACAATTACCAAATTACTACATTGAACATAAGTTAATTCATTACTCGGCGGCGCTAACACACTGTTTTCGTCTTCACTGTCATTTCTCAGTTTACTTTAGAGCCTAGTATTACGTTTTTCACACGCCATTATTGTCACAATATTTCACACGATAACACAGAAAAGCACAATTTGAACAGCAAAAATAAGAGAACACATTAACATAGCACTGAAAATAATATCTCGTTAATTGCAAGCGCAGCTGCGAAATACTAGGTGCAAAATTTACATGCATGCCACAATTGTTTTACTGTACAACAATGAAAGACTGCAACTACAAAGGAGATTCTCTCTACAATTACGCGCTAGCAATAAACAAAAGCTACACTAATTACACAAACTACAAGAAAAAATCAGAAGATTCCAGTGAGGTATCCTCGGCTAAGGGTCTCCGTATGAAACGTCCCCATAGAAAAATTATGCATGACTGTGCTTAAACTGACACACAATATTTTTAGCGCAACGCAATCTGACTTTCAAACATCCCTAGAAAAGAATGGCCCTGACTAACATTAACCTATACCTTTCACAAATCACTTACCTCACAAAAAATCTTCGTTACTCTAACTACTGCAATACAGCGAGCGCCACTACTGCCAGCTAAATAAAAGATTCCAACTACTGAAGGCACTAACTACTGATAGCCATAGTTAGCAAATGAAAGATTTTGATAGAGAACAAACAATGTATTTACCTTAATAGTCATAATATATATAGCAGTTCATGACATCCATTCGTACAAACGTACTGTTTCTGATGGACACATCTCCAGATTATCCATTCTCAAAAATCCGCCATCTCACTTCCCCACATCCACCTCTGCTGGCGGCCCGCCTCCAACTGCGCAACGCTATGCGCTGTTAACATGCAGCTGCCCAACACTTCAATGGCAGATAACAATGCAAACTAGCCACAAACTGCACACAGCACAGCTAGTGATTTTCATACAGAGCGCTACGTGGCGTTACCAATAAGAAAACCTAAACAGCCTACTCACACATCTTTAAGAGTAACAGGCGCTTAGAAACATATAAGAGTTGCAGTCACGTCCAGAAAGTGACCAAATGAAAACCTACTGTTAAAAGATGTGTTAACATTTGATCACTGGAGCGCTCGCTCCCAGTAATGTACAGCTGCAACATGCACGCTAGCGGTTTAAACCTACTAATTAACACTAATGATACTCATATAATGTAAATACCCACACATACAATAGACCGCAGTATCATCAAGTAGCAATAAAACCTTTTCGGTTTAGAGGCCGCATCATTGCGAATAAAACACTGGCTTTCGGTCCCTACCTCCGCCGCGGCCATCAGGTGTAAAAACCACCATTGGGTGAGGCTGGAAATGTGGTCCACTTACAGAGGCGCAATTGCACCGTCCAGATTCTTCCAGAAAATACCTAAGTGTCGCATGTGGAGAAAGACAAGTCGGACAGCTCGTAAGAGTTCTGGACCGCCGAGGCAGGGATGACATCACAAGGCGTGAAGGGCCGGCGCCACGTTGGAAACTGCTGATCACCCCTACCTACAAACCTCAAGCTCGACATTCAGAGACAGCCCCCCTGCCCTGTATTCTGTTAAAATTTTGGCCCCTCCTTTGTGTCTGAATCCCAATATGATTTCGAGCCGGAACACTTGTCTTTCCAAATTACATGTCCGTTGACCATCCTCTCAAGCTCCCTTTATTTAAGTTGTCGATTGTGCTCAGTACAACGCTCAGCAATAGTGTGTGCTTGTGCCACTGAAAGAGCTGTTTCTACATCTACGTCTGTGTACGAGTCCATAGACGGCAAGCCAATGTACGGTGCATGGCGGAGGGTACATTCTGCAACTGTTAGTCCTGTCCTCTCCTTTCCTGTTGCATTCGCAGGGAGAGCGAGGCAAATGCGAGTGTCTCAGTGCCCTTGTATGAATATTAATTTCTCTTACTTTATATTTTTGGTCCTTACGGCGGCAGAAGAATCGTTCTGCATTTAGCTTAAAACGGCGTGTTCCTAATTCTCGATGTAGTGTTCCTCAGAGAGAACGTCACCTTTCCTCCGGTGATTCCCATTGGAGATCCTCAATCATCTCAGTAACATTTACATGTTGATCCGGCCTGCAGGTAAGAAACTTAAAAGAATTCATTCCATGTTTCCCTTTAATCCGGTTCTCTAGGAATCCCAGACACTTGAGCAGAACTGAAGAATGGGTCGCACTAGTTTTCTATGTGTGCTCTCCTCTATCAATTAACTGGGTTCTAACATCACCTTCCCTACTATAGTCCTTACATGTTCGTTCTATTTCACATTGCTTTGCAACGTTATGCATGAATATTGAATCAACGTGACCGGGTCATGCAGAATTCGTCTAAAGCTGTATTCGAAAATCACTAGAGTTTCCCACTTCCCTCTATTAACTAATTCATATACCCTCTTTTTTTGTATCCTCCTATAGTTACTCAACGACGACACGTTTTCCAACACCTTAGTATCATCAGCAAAGAACCGCAGATTGCTGCTCGCCCTGTCCATCAGATCATTTATGTGTGTTGTATATTGAGATTAATAGCGTCCTACCACTTTTCCCGGGGACACTCCTGACGATGTCCATGTCTCTGATGAACACTCTCCGTCGAGGAAAACGCACTAGGTACCATTATATAATCAGTATCGTAGGACCTTCGTTAACAGCCTGCATTGGGGCACAGTGGCAAACACTTTTCGAAAATCTAAGGAATATGGAATTTCAATATAGCCCCTCATTCATGGTCCACAGAATATCGTATTCTAACTGAGAATACGCAGAAGAATTCTGCAGCAAAACGATGTTAAGCCTACGGGTCTTTAATTTTGAAATCCGTTCTTTTAAAGTCACCAGCGCTTGTTTACAGTCGCCTGGCAGTTTGTAGATTCAAGATAAGTAAAGAGTCAATGGTGTAGCGTGGTCTTTGTAAAACAGAATTAGGATTCCATCTGGATCAGGCGACTTTTTTCTTTTCAACTTTTTAGTGGCTGCTCTACGCCAGGGATGTCTGTTGCCATGTTCTCCATTCAGAAGTATCTCCGATGGTCTAACGATGGTAAGTTTGTACGATCGTCCTACTCTATACAAGCTTCTTCATCTCGGAGTAACTACTGCAACCTATACCCTTCTGTATCTGCTTACTGCATTCATCTCTTCATCTCTTGGTAAGATTCTTACAACCTCCCTCCCCCCCCCCCACCCTCTCTCTCCCACACACACAAACACTTGGTGATCTCTTGACGTCTCGGAACGTGTCTTATCCACCGATCCCTTCTTTTAATGAAGTTGTGCTACAAATGTCTTGTCTCCTCAATTATGCAGTGCACTTCCTTGTTAGTTATGTGATCTAACCATCTCATCTTCACCATTCCTCTGTAGGAACATATTTCAAAATCTTCGATTGTTCTCTTTTCTAAAATGCTTATCGTTCATGTTTCACTTCCCTACATGGCTACTCACCAAATACCTTCAGATTAAACTTCATAACACTTAAGTCTACATATGATGTTAACAAATTTCTCTTCTTCGGAAACGCTTTTCTTACCACTTCCAGTCTACATTTTATATCGTCTCCACTTCGGACATCATCAGTTATTTTGCTACCCTAGTATAAAGGGTAGTTGAACGGAGTGGACCGAGTCTTGAAAGGAGGTTGTAAGATGGACGTCAACACAAGCAAAACGAAGATAATTGAATGTAAATTGGGAATGGCAAGAAAAGCGTTCCTGAAGAAGAGAAATTTGCTAACACCGAGTATAGACTTACGTGTCAGGAAGCCTTTTGTAAAGTACATGTATGGGGTATAGCCATAAATCGAAGAGAAAAATGGACAACACACAGTTCAGACAAGAAGAAACTGAAGAGTTTGAAACGTGGTGACAGAGCGAGGTGGCGCATTTGTTAACAAAACGGACTCGCATTCGCGAGCACGACGGTTCCCGCGTCCAGCCATCCTGGTTTCGGTTTCCCCTGATTTCCTTAAATCGCTTCAGGAAAATGCTGGGATGGTTCCTTTGAAAGGGCACGGCCGACTTCTTTTCCCATCCTTCACTAATCCGATTGGACCGATGACCTCGCTGTTTGGCCCCTCCCCACAACCAACAAACCATGTTCAATCGAAAAGGACATTAGGAAAAGTGGTGCTACAGAATAATTATGAGGATTAGGTGAGTAGATCACGTAACTGAATATAACTGGGCAGAAAAGAAATTTGTCGCACCACCTGACTAGATGGAGGGATCGGTTAGTAAGACACATTCTGACACATAATGGGACCCCAATTTAGTACTGGAGAGAAGAGGCTTGCACAGGGTGGAGAAGCATGGCTGCAGCAAACCAGTATACGGATTGAAAACAACAACAACAACTCCCTCATATGCTTTTTGTTACCTTGATTCAGTACCCAGCAGCTCTTCAAATAAAAAAGTTACAGATTTACACCTTCGTTGTTGCTGTCTTCTCTGCCTCTGCAGCCTATGTTTTAGTTTTTTTATGAGGAAATAATTGTAGCGACGTAATTGGGGTACTAAATAGCTTATTAATTGGATTTCGTAATGTGTCTGCGTGCCCTCTAGCAAAGTCGTAACGTGACCTTTTTGTGAAGAAGAACGCTATGTTACCCCTACGTTCTAACCTTTCAAAAGTACGTAACATTTCGCCTGCTTCTTACGTCTTCACTTATCAAGCTATAAGCTTCCTGGTTGAAAAACATTAAGAAAATCTTAACTTCACCATCTTCAGTCTTATCAAATTTCGATGTAGTGCCCCATACGAGCATCTAAAGATGAAAAATGAAACAAATTGTAACCTTCCATCCTTGCTATAACTTACGTTTTTTTTTCTTACCCCGATGCACATTTTAGTTTTTGTGAACACACAATTCCAAAGGTTATGTGAAGCACTGAATAATTTGTTAACTGGGTCTCTTTTTGGGTCTACTCTCATTTTATTTGTGCTAATTCTTAAATGCGTCTTGAGTTGGACACAGGATTTCACTAACCCAGTCGGAATCAGGCTCAAAAGTGCATAAGATCTTCTTAATGCATTATTGTTTGGGCTGGCTCGTGTTACAGATAGTTTCGTTCCATTAAATCATACTTTTTTTCATACGTGTGTCCTGGTCAACTGTAATTCGTTTGTATTAGAACAGAACATATTTAATAGCGTTTCACATTATTTTGCTAAATGTAAACGAAAATCGTAATATAGATATTAATCACCAATAATCGATCCGCACATCTCTGTTAACTAAAACGGACTGACGATGGTAAGGCAGTTTTAGGATTCCACTCTTGTAGCAAGCTACTATTATGGATACAAAGATGTCGTCCATCCAAATGAAAAGAGCATTTTCGTCCGCAAAGAAATTTGCTACATAGTTATTCAATACGGGGTGAAAAGGGTAGACATCCGAGGCCTCTAGATCAGAGGAGGAAGTGGGTTGGGTTGGGTTGTTTGGGGGAGGAGGCCAGACAGAGAGGTCATCGGTCTCGGGAAGAATGGAGAACGAAGTCGTCCTGGCATTTCAAAGGAACCATCCCAGCATTTACCTGGAGCAATATAGGGAAATCACGGAAAACTAAAACAGGATGGCCGGACATGGGATTGAATCGTCGTCCCACCGAATGCGAGTCCATTGGGCTAGCCACTGCGCCACCTCGCTCGGTAAGAAAAAAGTGGAATAGAGATTACTTTCCAGCCAACCTCATAGATAGGTTCTTGTATAAAATTAAGAGTGTGTAACACTACTGCAGTTACCTAGGTCGCTTATCGTATATGGTAGTTTAAACAGATGCTAACTACAATGGATACGCCTCGGGAATGCAGTGATTAACAGGATACGTCTTTTTCGCTGTCTCGTAGAAGAAGGTGTAAGTAGATGAACGAAGAACACTAACTTCACTTAACGAGGGTTTGTTCAGCACTTGCACATACAAGAGCACGGAGCGAACTGCCTCCGGCCAGAACACTTGCAATATATATACAGCTACAGACATTCCAGCACAATGAGTCTTGCCATTTGTCGAGACTTCTAGAATGTACTCGAACCAAATATCGAAATTAAAATTTCTCTGTTCAGGTGTGTTTTGAACTCACGAGCCTCCTGCAATAGTCTAGTTTCATAACCACTACACTACGGCGACTGTGCTACTCAGCTTCTTCTGCGACATTGCTCCCTCCTTAAGAGAACTGCGTCTCGGTGTTGCGTCCTCCTAGTCCGGGAACGAGCCATCGGGTCTGCATACTCTGACTCCCGATGACTGATGTTCGCCATGGAGGTGATCTTCTTAGAACTTCCCTTCCTGCTACGTATTTCGTCGCCATTCCGCCTGTTGCCTGTCGCTGTAGCTTCGAATTTACCCGGAGTTGCAGGATCCTTATAGTGCTTCATTCGAAGGACGTCGTCTTGTGTCGGGGCCTAAGTCTTCGACTTCATATGTAACATCAGACAACTGTGTTACAGCCTTATAAGGTCCAAAGTAGCGCCTGAGGAGACTCTCAGAGAGACCAACCTTCCGAACAGGTGTGAAGATCCAGACGAGGTCACCAGGCTGATAGACAAAAGGGCGGTGGCTCGCGTCATACCTTCGGCGATCGTTTTCTTGAGCCTGCAGCGTGTGATGCCAAGCTAACTGCCGAGCTTCCTCGGCTCTCAACAACACAAGAGGACGCATCACAACTTCAAAACTGTAAATTGCACATAAAAAAGATGATACAGACTCATTTCCCTTCTGAAATGTTTAACAAACAGAAATATGAGTTATGTTTTGCTGTTTGCAGATGACAAGTTGTATTTTGTGTAGCAGAATAGCTACCAAAATAAATGGACAATAGCATCATGTAAGGTATGTTAACTAATGCATACATCCGCTTTTCGCCAATTAAGTTATAAAAGGACCTTTGACATAATGTTATAAACAACACAAATGTTAATGTGTAACAACTATTTTACATTTGAAAATATAAATTAAAGCCACGAAAGTGCTGAAACATGTATGTGGTGAAACAAAACAGAAAAAAAGTGTCTTGCGTAAGGTGGATTTTCTCGTCCTATTCATCAACAAATTAAGGCCATAATTTGACACTCATAGACTTCTCTTGGACAGAAATGAATTTTTGCCAGTATTAGTCTGCTTTTGACGTCCTTCTTGCTCCGTCCATCATTAGTTATTTTGCCTCCTAGATTGCAGAATTCCTCACCATCTGCTTCTTCTCATTACATTCGGCTTTCTTCAATTTACTTTCAATCCATATTCTGTACTCGTTAGACTGTTAATTCCTTTCAGGAGACAATGTAATTATTCTTCACATTCAATCAGGATAGCAATGTCATCAGCGAATCGTATAATTGATATCGTTTCAGTTTGAACATAATTCCACTCTAACACCTTTCGTTTATTTTCATCATTGCTTCTTCGACGTACAGATTGAACACTAGGAGCGAAAGACTACGTATCTTTCTTACACCCTTTTTTAATCCGAGCACTCCGTTCTTGCTCGTTCACTCGTATGATTCCCTCTTGGCTTTTGAACTGCACGTATTACCCGTGTCTCCCTACAGCTTACCCCTACTTTTCTCAGGCTTCAGAACATCTTGCACCCTTTGACATTGTTGAACGCTTTTTCCAGGTCGACAAATCCTATGAACGTGTCTTTATTTTTCTTTAGTCTTCCTTCCATTATCAACCGTAACGTCAGAATTGACTCTCTAATGCTCTTATCTATTCTGAAACCAAACTGATCGCAACTAACGCTTCCTAAACTGTCTTTTCTTCTTGTGTATGTTTTTCTTGTCAACATCTTGGATGCATGTGATGTTAAGCTGATTGTACTATAATTGTCGCACTTGTGAGCTCTTGCAGTCTTCGTAATTGTGTAGATGATATTTTTCCGAAAGTCAGATGGTATGTCGCCAGACTCATACATTCTACAAACCAACATGACTAGTAATTTTGTTACCAGTCCCCCCAACGATTTTAGAAATTTTGAGGAAATTTTATCTATTCCATCTGCCTTATTTTCTCTTAAGTCCTCCAAAGCTCTCTTATATTCTGATTCTAATGCTGGTCTCCCATTCTCTTCTAAACTGACACCTGTTTCTTCTTCTACGACATCAGACAAATTTTCAACCTAATGGACTTTCAATGTACTCTAGCCATCTGTCCGGTCCCTCCTCTGCATTTAACAGTGGTATTCCCGTTATATTCTTAATGTTCCCACCCTTGCTTTAAATTTCACCAAACGTTGTTTTTATTTTCCTATATGCTGAGTCAGTCCTTCTGACAAACATTTGTTTTTCAATTTCTTCAGATTTTTCATGCAACAATTTCGTCTTAGATTCCATGCACTTCCTATTTGTTTCACTCCACAGTGACTTCTGTTTCTGTATTCCTGAAATTCCCTGAACATCTTTGCATATCCTTCTGTCGCCGATCAACAGAAGTATGTCTTCTGTTACCCACGGCTTCATCGCAGTTACTCTCTTCGTACTTATATTTGCCTTTCCAAATTCTGTAATTGCCCTTTTTAGAAATGTCCATTCCTCTTTAACAGTACTGCCTACTGAATTATTCCTTATTGCTGAATATATAAGCTCAGGCAACTTCAAGCGTACCTCATCATTCCTAAATCCATTAAGTCCCAAATTAATTTATTTTAAATTGAATTTTTTATGCCTTAATTATAATGTACATAGTGTATGAACCACAATAAGTACAAAAATAGCCAAAGAATATTTATACATGCTGATATAATGACTGTCCTCGAAATAGGACACTGGGATCTAACAGTATCGTATACCATACTAAACTGTATTCAAGTCTTAACTATTTATTTCTTGTGAAATGGTACAAAACACTTCACACACAGTCTTACACGGCATTTAACACAATATTTTTTTGGTTTCCCGTTGCATTTAGCTCTTACACATCTTCTATGTGTGCTTCTTTTGTCAATCACATGACCAATTCCATCAAAGCTGATGTCTGGTATCACTCTCCTTACTTGATGGGTATTCCATTGGACGTCCAATATTCGGTCTTCCAGCGTCCAATTTCAGGTACGTAACTGTAACAGCACGTCTGAAATCCAGTAAATGCAGTGCGTTTTCCCCATGTATTAGTCTGTAGAGGAGGCAGGCATTTTTGAGGGCCATTTCCAGCATACGTGTAAATAGGACCCACTACCATTTTCCCCTCTAAT
Organism: Schistocerca cancellata; assembly: GCF_023864275.1. Classification (NCBI taxonomy): domain Eukaryota; kingdom Metazoa; phylum Arthropoda; class Insecta; order Orthoptera; family Acrididae; genus Schistocerca; species Schistocerca cancellata. The sequence continues at coordinate 491,109,278 of NC_064631.1, read as the reverse complement.
TACCGTCGCATATTTTCCAACTAACCAGTCATGGTGGTCAACACCTCCCTTGTACGCGTTATACGACTTCAAAATGGCAGGTTGTTGCACTTGAGTCTTCTTACTTGCTTGTCTACTGTACCGCGTAGCCGGCCGCGGTGGTCTAGCGGTTCTGGCGCTGCAGTCCGAAACCGCGGGACTGCTACGGTCGCAGGTTCGAATCCTGCCTCGGGCATGGGTGTGTGTGATGTCCTTAGGTTAGTTAGGTTTAAGTAGTTCTAAGTTCTAGGGGACTTATGACCTAAGATGTTGAGTCCCATAGTGCTCAGAGCCATTTGAACCATTTTTTTGTACCGCGTAGCTGCTCCCAAAAGTCCAACTTCGTCAAAATTTGTACAAATTGTAACGCATCTGTTGTCGTGTCCATAGAAAAAATGACTCAACATTCCTGTCGAACTGGTAGTCGTAGTTTCCTCGAACTGTCTTTTTCAGTTCGTTGCTGCTCAGTAGTGGACAGTCACCAACTCGATTCTCTCTGACAGTCCCAGTTGCTCGAAAACTCAAATTTCTCAGATGAATCAGAAATCTCTACTAGTGAAGAAATTGTCAAAGTACACACAATGATTCTTGGGTGTTTCAATGCAGTCCAGCATGTTTAGGATTACTCTTGATCCCAATAGTAGGTCATCCCTTGCAGTATCTTCTGGATCCCTTCCACGGTATAAATAAAATTTGAAACAGTAGTCACTTCCTCCACAAAGAGACCGCAACTTATAGCCAAATCTAATAGACTTGCCTCGGATAAACTGCTTCAGCCCACTTCATCCATAGTATTTGACTATCATTTCGTCAATTGACAAATTTTCCTCAATATTTTAAATTTTTGAAAAGATTCATTTATCATTTTCAACGGTATTACTTACTAATGGGTAACATATTCATAAATATCCTTACATAATACGCTGTAAATTTCAAAGTAACTTCATATACTGTAATATATATATATATATATATATATATATATATATATATATATATATATATAGGGGTCACTACATACCTCAGCAACAAAATGTGGTAAAATTACCACGTTATAAAAAGAAAATATATCAGCAGTAGCAGAGTTTCATATTTGAACGTGCAGCAATATAAAGAAGTGAAATGAAAACACCAAGTCCCAGTGTCCTATTTCGAGTACACCAAATTTTATAACAATGGAAAACAATGAATATGACTCCAATTGAGCTAACAATGCAAGTAGTTTAAAAGACACATTGTTGACTATAAATAATCACAACAAGATCTTTGCCACATATTTCAAATATTTCTAAATTGTCGATAAAGTAAATACCTGTAATAAAGAAAAGTGTACCTTAGTATTCAATAATCAATTAATGGTAGAATTTATTGCTTTTAATTCCCTGTAAGCATACATTTGTTATAAAAAGGATCAACAAATGACGTAGAACAGTAATAGTTGCATATTAATAATTTATTGTGTGGTTATAAACAAATATGTGCTCTGTCCTCAAAATAGGACACTGGTACTTAATGGGTTAATACTTTCGTATGCCACTACTTTTCTTCCTGACTAATCTCTTAAACTTCAGCCTGCTTCTCATTATACTACATTGTGATCCGAGTCTATATCTGTTCCTGGACACGCTTTACAACCTAGTATCTGATTTCAGAATCTCTGTCTGACCATCATGTAATCCAACAGATAATTTCCTTTATCACCAACATCTTAGAACATCGATAGGTGAAAGTAAAGGCAGAGGCTTAGTTGGCAGGATCTGTTACTGAATAGGGACCAGCTAATGAGATCTAACTGTTGAAACAATAGGAGAGCATGGGAAGGGAATAACGAAGACAGCAAGCTAACACAGAGGTGGTAAACCTGCACAGTACAAAGTATCAGATCAATATCAAAAACGTAACAGAGCTAACAAAAAGACATAATTTATTGACGAACGGACTGTATTGAAAATTAACTGTTCTTCAGTAGTACCTAATTCCGATATATTGGGTGCGTTAGTTAATGCGATAAAAAAGTCTTTCTTGTAAGATAAATATGCTGAAAAGTTATGTTTTTAACAGGATAGATCTGCACAATAAGAACACGACAGAGCTAAAAAGAGAATGCAGAGCCAAATAGGAAAATAAATCGAGCAAATTAAAGCAATTAATGATCAGGTTAGGTCTTTCCGACCAAAAGCAAATTAAATACATAGCCAAGATGACGATATTAGTGGAATCGAAAACAGTGTCGGCCTGGATAGAGAGAAACCTGCACCCAGATTTTTTGCCCATTAAAGACGAGATAAGCAAACAAACTGAGAGAGAAATCTTAGTGTTATGGAACAAGAGGGTTTAAGTTCAGAACATTATAGATACGCGTGTAGAAGAGTGTGAAAGAAATCAGTTTGAAGTATAGAAGAAGTTACTGCAAGCATGCGCAAAGAAGTAGAATTTTTGCGACAGCATATGCACTTAACTACCACTGCATCAATTATAGTGCAAGGTGTTGAATCTCTCTGAAAAGAAGAGACGTTTTATTGGCAAAAGTGGCAAGGGAATGGCATACTCTGGATTTTATCTAATATTGAGAAAGGATTTAGCCTGCTGCCACCATTGATGAAGAAAAATTACTATGGTAATTAATGCCGTGACATAAAACTGAAAAACTGGAGGTTGAATTTGAACACCTCTGATTTGACATTTGTAAGTTGAGAGATAAATTAATTGCGGAATTGTGGTCAAATCAGAATAGCTTATGGAGCGAATTTGTTGTAGTTTGCATGCATGATTTGCATGGGAAAATTCAATGAAAGATTTCAGTGAACCCTGGTTTCAGAAACTTGAAAATCTGAAAGGCAGCTAATCAAAGTCGGATATAGAGTTGGAGGTATGGACAAAGTTGTCGGACGATGAACAAACGTATGTTGGAAGTAACCACAAATATTTTTGTTCTTTCTTAGAAAAATTAGAGCATTAAAAAAATTGTTGCAGTAATTGCAACAGAGGCAACAGAGAAACAAGAATGACGTGGAGAGAAGCAATAGGAATAGTCAACGAGCTACCAAAATGCAAGAACGCAGAAGAGAAGGAAATTCAAATCGGGGTTATGGTAGTAACGATAAAAGCATTGAGTGCGTGAATAAAGAGAACCGTAGGGTACGCACACTGTGTACCTACCGAGCGTGGAAAGACGACACCTGCTGAATTAATGAAATGTAAACAATTTTATGAATGCTTGGTGTCTGCTCTTTCAGACATGCCATAAAATACAGACATCACGCATTCATACACTGAAGGGAAGAAGAAACTGATATGGGTACGCGTATTCAAATAAAGAGATATCTTAACAGGCAGAATTCGGTGCTGCGGTCTGCAACTTCTATGTAAGGCAACAAGTGTCTGGCACATTGGATGGGTAACACCTGCTACAATGGCAGGTTATCGAGAGATTAATTGAATTCGAACGTGGAGTTACAGTCGGCGCATGAGAGATGGGTCACAGAATCTCCGAAGTAGCGCTGAGGTGGGATTTTCACGTATGACCATTTTATGAGTGTACCGTGAATATCAGAAATCCGGTAAAGCATCAAATATCTGATATCACTGTGCCCGGAAAGAGAGGCTGTAAGAATGGGATCAGTGACGAATGAAAAGAATCGTTCAACGTAACAGAAGTGCAACATTTCCTCAGCTTTAGCCGGCCGGTGTGGCCGTGCGGTTAAAGGCGCTTCAGTCTGAAACCGCGTGACCGCTACGGTCGCAGGTTCGAATCCTGCCTCGGGCATGGATGTGTGTGATGTCCTTAGGTTAGTTAGGTTTAAGTAGTTCTAAGTTCTAGGGGACTGACGACCACAGATGTTAAGTCCCATAGTGCTCAGAGCCATTTGAACCATTTTCCTCAGCTTTTGGCAGATTTCAATGCTGGGCCATCAACAAGCATGAGCATGAGAATCATTCAACGAAAAATCATAGATATGGGCTTTAGGAACCGAAGACCCACTCGTACACCCTTGATGACTGCACGATACAAAGTTTTACTCCTCGCCTGGACACGTCAACACTGACAATGGACTGTTGAGTCACGTTTGTAATTGTATCAAGCAGATGGACGTTTACGGGGATGGAGACATCCTCATGAATCCATGCATCCATGTCAGCAGGGGGCTGCTCTAGCTGGTGGAGGTCCTGTAATGGTGTGGGGCGTGTGCAGTTGGAGTGATATGAGATCCCTAATACGTCTAGATACGACTTTGACAGGTGACGCGTACGTAAGCATCTTGTCTGATCACCTACATTTATTCATGTACATTGTGAATTTCGACTGACTTGGGCAATTTCAGCAGGACAATGCGAGACCTCTCACGTCCAGAATTGCTACAGGAACACTCTTCGGAGTTAAAACACTTCCGCTGGCCACTAAACTGCCGAGACATGAACATTATTTTGCATATCTTGGATGCCTTGCAACGTGCTGTTCACAATAGATCTCCGCCCCCTCGCACTCCTATAGATTTATGGATAGCCGTGTATGATTCCCTCCAACACTACTTCAGACATTAGGAGAGTCCATGCCATGTAGTGTTACGGCACTTCTGCTTGCTCGCGGTAGCTCCACACGATATTAGGCAGGTGTACCAATTTCTTTGTATCTTCAGTGTATTAATGTTTCGCCTTACCTGGCAGTGGATGCATGTTCTTCGGTGTGGATCAGAAGTACTTCCTACCTCCGTCAGGAATCTAAGCGCAACGAGCAAGGGGGAAATGGACAGGAACTGTGGATTGGTGGCGCTCGTTGGAATGTGGGTCGGCTGAGAGGCGTGCCGACATATTCTGCGCAGGGGCGATAAACACCATGTCCCGGGTGGCGTTGTGGTTAACGCATCTGCCTAATAAGCAGGAAATACCGGATTGAAGACCTGACGCAGCAGGCAGTTTTACTCATCGCCGCGTAATGCAGCTGACATCAGTAATCCACTCCCTTTCCTTCCCTTTCTGTCTCCTCCACCTTTAATTTACATTTAATGGTGGCAACGAAACAAAGTAATAACTTGATTTACAAACAAAAAGGGACTGAAACAAGGCATACGGTTATAAATAGACGGCAATAGCTAAGGAAAATAACTCAGTCAAAAAACCCGCAGCAGGATTTGTGGTGCACATTAATGAGAACAGTGGCCAAAGAGGCCAGATAATAAAAAAAAAACAAAATGCCAGGAATTATATTTCACGCATTTCGTTACTGAAATTATCCAGGGAGTGGCAAATGTGGGCTATTGGTGGTAGCAACTGTGAACACAACAGTGGGTTCAGTAATCATCAGGAATATTTTGAGGGGCTGGGACAGAAATGGGAATCAGAGACGAAAGGGTAATTATAAAGAGAACTCAGTGGTCTTAAAGAGACGCTACTGAACGTAAGTGACGAAACGGAGGATGAAGCAGGAAGAGTCCAAGATATAGTGACATGTGTTCCCGAAATACAAAACTATGATTCAGTTCACTGTGTAGCATTCGTCACCAGTCTTTGATTTGAGGAGAGTGAATTTGGCGAAAATGACCACAAACAGGTCGTAGAATTTGTGGCAACAAAGACAAATTACATCATCATCATCATTTAAGACTGATTATGCCCGATTACAAAACGATAGAGAGAATATAATGAGTAATCAGAATGTACGATAGCTGTCTAAGTAGAAAATTACGTGTCCGATGAGCGAAGTGAGATTCCATTTGAAAATGTAGAAAAGGAAAAATTAGGAAACTTACTAAATTATGAAAAAGACTTTAAAAATGAAATGATTAGTGCAGAATCATTCGTACCTGAAACTGAGCTAGAAGAAAAGACCAAGTCTAAAAACTTCGCTACCAGTTAACTTTGAGGATTAAGATGCTGAAACAAGGATAACACAGGTAAAGGTGCTACATCATCTGAAGGTGATTAACAAGGTCGCAATCCAAAGGAACTAGAAAGAGTTTCTAATAACCTGAATAAGCGTAATTGAAATCAAGATTTGTATCGTAATCCAATGTCGTTTACTGAAAACGTGCCACAAGATTTGACGCCGAAAGCGTCTTCTTTAGGCCTCAGCCGTAATCTGCCACGAACGTACGAACCACAGTGACGAAGACCAACGTGGTCTTGCAATGGGAACAATACAGCGTACTAAGCGTATTGCACCAAAATCTACAACCAACAAAGTCAAGTGCAGCAGAATTACTGTCAGCACGAGTCCGTAACAGTGTAAGTTGGCTGTTTTGGTGTTAGTGGGCTGTTTAGGTTTTTATATTGGTAACGCCACGTAGCGCCCTATATGAAAATCAGTGGCTGTGCTGTGTGCAGTCTGTGGCTGGTTGGCATTGTTGTAATATTCCCTATTGTAGTGTTGGGCAGTTGGATGTGAACAGCGTGTAGCATTGAGCAGTTGGAGGTGAGCCGCCAGTAGTGGTGGATGTGGGGAGAGAGATGGCACATTTTTGAGAGTGGACGATCTGCACGTGTGTCCATCAGAAAGAGTAAATTTGTAATACTCTATATCATGAACTGATGTATATATATATATATATATATATATATATATATATATATATATATATGACTTTTGAATATTATTAAGGTAAATACATTGTTTGTTCTCTCTGAAAATCTTTTATTTGCTAACTATGCCTATCAGTAGTTAGTGCCTTCATTGTTAGAATCTTTTACGTAGCTGGCAGTATTGGCGCTCTCTGTATTGCAGTAGTTCGAGTAACGAAGTTTTTTGTGAGGCAAGTGATTCATGAAAGGTATAGGTTGTTGTTAGTCAGGGCCATTCTTTTGTAGGGATTATTGAAAGTCAGATTGTGTTGCGCTAAAAATATTAAGTGTCAGTTTAGTGTTGTTCAGAATAAATAAAGAAGAAATGTCTGGGTACGTTCAGTTCCGCTCAGCTGTTTGAAAATCAAATAAGTAAGAGGTTTATCAGCACAGTAATTCATTAATTTTTCTAAGGGGCGTTTCAACAGGAACAATCCCACCAGTGGCCACACGAAGCTTCGGCCTCAGATCCTCAACTATAAAGAATGGAATTTCGACTTAAATGAGGCTGCAATTTCCGAAAAGTGAGTTCACTGCACTCTCGGATTTAAATTTGAAAAAAAAAATGGATTTATTTGCTATTTTTCTCACAGTAACAAGTTCATCAGAGTGCCAGTACTGAATGTTATTACGGTAAGGCTAGAGCTTAAACAAACACATGCAATATCTTGCGGACTCCAAAATCTCGCAGTGATTATAAGTTCTACCGGCTTAAAATTAAAGTTGTAGTTCCCCGGTTATGAACTGTCACATTTTCAAGCCCCAAAAACCACTCACTAAGACCGACAGTAAAATTTCAAAGTGCGCAATCGTTTCATGACGAAAAATCTTCAAAGTCCACCACAGTTCGGAAATATTTCTAATTTTAGAAGTCCACATTTAGACGCTTAAGAAAATTTCAGTACGTCCACGAAGCGACTATCTAGCTGCGCATACAAAATTCACCACAGAAATTACCCCCGAATACTGGCAGACCTAGCCCACGCGGCAGCTGCGCGGAACCAGCTTCGAAGTTCCACCGCTATCGGGTCGCTCTGAAAGTGTGAGAACTCCTGGTGTCTAGCAGACGTTCAGGACGCTCTGAGGACACGTAAAGAAATTCCCACGCTCGCTAGCCGTTGTGGAGAGAGGAAGCCGGAAAAGGCCTCCATGAGTGGCCCATGAGACCAGCTAGAATGCTGATGACATCTCAGTAAAACAGGTGAACCTATAAAGACACCGAAAAGCCATTACCACAAATAAAAGAAGAAAATTAAGAAGATTGCGAGCGCTTAAAGCGCCATCGATAGGCTGCATATAATTTGTATGATATTTTATGTTAAATATTTTGTAAATAGCCTAAATTTAAAATATGAATAAGTTGACAACAGCTATCCAGATTTTTATAAACGAAGTGTCTATAAGAAGGTCTTTTATGAATCTGTCAAGGAATCAAAACAAAATGGTTAGTAACATTACCAGTTTTAGGTATAAGATCAATTAACGAGTTGAAGCTATCAGCATTATTGTAAAATAAACATAATTAGGAAATATGAGTATCCTTAGTTTTAAATTGTTAATCAGTTATCGATAATATATCAACAAATAACTTTTTTGTGATTGAATGAAATGGTGAGAAAATCTTAATGCAAATTCATGTATAATACACGTGTGTAACAGTATATTTATGACCTGTATTTGTTCTCGGAGAAAGTAAATATATGTTTTTATTCGTGAAAGTTCCTGGCAGATCAAAACGGTGTGCCAGAACGAGACTCGTACTCAGGACCTCACATACATATTTTACTTGGTGACTGAATGCAATATTAACATTGGGTTTCTGTCTGGTATCATCCTCATGATTCTTCAAAATATTGTGAAGTAAGCTGTCATAATGGCAATCTACAATACAATGTTTAAACTTTATTCTTCCGAGAGTGTTGTCGGCTTCTACTTAACCGTACCATATTTTCCCCCTTAAAATTCCAGGGCCGCTGAAGGGATGTGATAAACTAACGAGCAGTTTCTTAAATACTGTAACATGTGTAGCTCACAGTATGTAATACCCGACTCTACTTCAATTTCTTGTAGAAATTACGGAAAAGTATCAAGTCAACCCTCAATTACTGTAATTAATGTGAAATTTCTGTGGTCTGCAACATCTGAGCTTTGATTTAATAACACACATTTAACAAAACATGTTGATACTGGGAATTTCTTACATTTTTAAACAATATGTTTATACGAAAAGAACATAAGCAGCATATCTAATACTGTGTGAAATACACTTCACAACAGTTTAAAAATTTTATATATTTATTTACTTAGCTACTTATTTTGGCGAAAAAAGAAGAAATCAACATTTGTTTGTCTCATTTATTGTGCTGCCATCTGCACGATATCTAAGTTCCCACTCTGGGCAATCGAATAATACGTGACATTGCAAATTTTATATTGAACTTCCTAACTAAGCTTTTTTTTCTTCGAGAAAGGTTATTTTAATTTTATGCTGGGACAAAAGGTGCATTTGCGTATAGACATAGCAGCAGTGTTCACACAAATGACAACCACCACACCAACTGCCAACAAGACAACTTAAACTTTATAGTCTGTCTTCTCTGCCCAAAGAAACCGCTAACATGTTATAAGAATAAGTGGGATAAAAGTCGATCCAGCACATCTCACTGCAAGAACATTTTCCTTTTATTTTGACTGTTGGTTGACAATTTTGTATGTGCCTTAACACGAATAACAGTGAAAAAAGGAAACGTGCAAAATTAAGTGCGGCGGCATTTCGCAAATTATCGAAGGAAAGGCGGGAACGAGAAGCCAATGTTCTAAAAACGCGTAGCAGAGTAGATAAATTTTTCGCAAAAAATTTTGCTGGTTCGACTTCGAGTCTAAGTAGTGTGGATGGTATTTCTGGCACTGCAGCGGTTGTAAAGGAAGTAAATACAGACGAAACGAAAGTTAAAAATGAAGAAAAGCATATTGTTCGTCATTTATGGTTCCAAGAAAAACTAAGTGTCGAGTCAGACATTACAAAACGAAATAACCTCGTTAGTGATGAACCTGGAGAATAGTGTATGTCAATGAATCAACAATCGACATTCTCTTACGACGTGGCATTAATCAAAATTGTAACGGTGATTTTTCTAGTTCAATGTGATAAATAGGCGATAAAAACAGATATTTGAACGAAAATTGATTTTACCGTATACTCATGCAGATTGCTACTAATGGTATTGCAGATTGGAAAAATATTTCTAATATTTTATCTCATCATGAGAGTTAACTTGAACACAAAAATTCTGAGTTGTTACTCTTAACAAGAAAAAAGTCACTTGGAACAGTAGATAATCATTTCGAGTCACATGTTGAAACAGAAAAAATGTACTGGCGTAGTGTGTTGAAACGGGTGTTTGCAGTAGTGAAGAAGCTAACAAGTCGTGGATTTCGCCTACGTGAACACGTTGAAAGATTCCATTCATTACACAATGCTCAATGTATGATATCTCTTGAATGTATAGCCGAATTTGATCTTTTTCTGGCAGATCACATTGAACGATATGGAATTCCAGGGCATGGATATACAAGTTATCTTTCTTCAACAATCTGTGATGAAACAGTAGAGCTTGTTTCTGAACGAATAAAAAGAATTACCATAAGTGAAATAAACCAGGCCAAATATTCCTCTATAATTCTAGATTGTACTGCGGACATTTCACATATTGATCAATTATCTTTCATATTAAGAAATGTGAACGAAATTGGTGATTCTGTTGAATGTCTCCTTCTGATTGTACCACACGCGGAACACAAGTCCGAAAAATTAGCTGAGGCCGTACTAAATGACTGTCTACAAATTCGGTTGATATTACTAACTGTAGAGGCCAGCCATTTGACAACGCAAACAATATGTCAGGAACCTACATTGGTTTGCTGGCACGAACGAAATCCGAAAGCGCATTATGTGCCTTGTGCATCACATTCTTTGAATTTAGTCGGCACTAGTGCTACAAGCTGTTGTCGGGAAGCATGTTCATTTTTCAATGCAGTGCAAAACCTTTATAATTTTTTCTCTGCTTCTACGCAGCGCTGGGATAAATTTCTTTCTTTCATGAAACCAGGAAACAAAACAGTAAAAAGTTTATCAAAAACACGTTGGTCAGAAGGGAGGGATATCTATATGAAAACTGGATGGAATTATCAATGCCCTCACACATACTGCCAATTACGTGTTTGAAAAACCACTTTTGCGAAATGAGGCTTGAGATTTATGGAATCAACTCAGCAGACTAGAAACAGTATTAATCACGACAGTTCGGAAGGACATACTCCAGAGATTTAACAGTGTAAATCTGAAATTGCAAAGTGTAAATACTGATACTAAAATAGTGCATGATTTATGTGAATCACTTGTAGGATTTATTGCATCTATTCGTGGCATGTTCGACTGTTATGAAAATAAATCCATGGAGATTGTGACTGATATAGACTACGAACGCACCTACAAAATATCACGAAAACGCGAACTTCATGATGACGAAGAAGCATTCTCTGAAGAAGTTTTTCTGACTGCAAGGGAGAAACTTAGAGTCGAAACATTTCTCACAGTACTCGGCAACTTAAACGCCGAATTAGTGAAGAGGAAAGAAAGCTATAAAACACTGTTGGACTCCTTCACACTTTTCAGTACCCTTAAGAACAACTCACCTGACGATATTGCTGAACGTGCAGCAAAACTCCAACCGTCATGTAACACAGATCTTTCCCTAGTGAATGTGTACATTCCGCGGAGAGTTTGAAATTTTCTTAAATTAGGGATGTACCAGCCGAAATGAGTAAATTTTTAAGAAAAGAGTGGTTAGAGTTCGTGTTTCCGAATGTTTACATTGCTCTTAGAATATTTCTTATGTATGGCACTTAAAAGTTGTTCAGCAGAACACTCGTTTTCGGCTCTTAAGACTGAAATCGTACCTACGTTCTACATTGTCTGATGAGAGTGTGAACGCCTTGTCAATTCTTCACACTGAAGCCGAACTCCTAACTGATAACCGTCTGAACTATGAAAATATGATCAATGAGTTTTTTGCCGTCAAAGCCAGATGCGAACTTTGCTGACTGGTGAGTTTGTTTATTTATTTATATTAGTTTTAAAATTTTGATATTATAATTTGATTTTTATTGTAACTTAGAGCACATGCAATGGATTTCTAAACTACACATATTACCTGTTTATTTTACAACTGCCGATGGTGGAACGCGGTACTAAACCTCGTTTACGTGCAGACGTCACCGAAGGCGCCCGAAAATACAAAGCAATACCCGAATGAAACAGGTCGCTCGAAGCTGTACAGTCACGTCACAGTGATACTGTAGCATATTACAACTGATGTGTATTCTTAACGTCTGCTGAAACATATAGTTATGGCAGAAATATACGTTTTCGGAGAGTACGCTCAGATGGAAAAGTGTTAATAAATAACGTAGTTCTGTTCTGTCGATAAATACGTAAAAGCTTTGCTAATGCCTTTAGGAAGAGCTACGGTGAGAGCAAAAGCTGCAGTACAAAACTGTTCAGCCCTTACATGGATTAAAGGTATTGGGTACATTTATTATGCAGCATCTAGCTACACCGACCATAATGCTTTACACGTTCACTACTAGATTGTAAAACAAATTTGATATTTCCACACTAGTCTGTAAAATTATATAATAGCAATTCCAGTTCTGTGTTTGTTCGTCTGTATTTAGTTATTAGTTCGTCACCGAAATCTCTATTTCACTTTCATTTCTTACGCTTTCCTTTCGATTCACGTATTAATACCGAACGTGTTTTTTGTATCTGCTACACATGCAAGTTTTAGATAGTAAAACGACAGTTTAATTTTAATTTCTAGTGTACAACACGTTTGCTTCAATTTTTAGATGATAGCACAACTTTTTTATTTTCGTTTTCAACGGTTTCGTTTAAAAGAACATATTAAAAGTGAATGTATAACAAAAATCCGTGGTCACCAACACACTCTGCAGAATTTTTAGGCCTTAAAAGAAAAGTTATTTTCCTTGTGTTTGTTTCTGTTGTCTTAGGATGGAAGAATGCGTTAAACACAATGCAGCTTTAAGTTTGTTTTATCCGGTGCCGTACACCAAGTACAGTTCAGCAACCATATTACATTTTGATTGAGCGCGACTAGACCGCAGACGCGTCCTTCAGAACAACGAATAGCAGAGTACGAAAACAGCTCACAGCGCTCCCACCCGAAACGGCAACTGTGAATTGATCGGGTAATAGTTATTATTTAAAACTTTTTTTGCGAGGGGGCGAGCAAACAATATTGTGTGCCAACGAGCGCAAAATTTTAGAATCTGCCACTGCCAGACAACCAACCAGGCGTGCACAGCCACGTCTACTCTGAAAGTTTATGGTCACCCTTTTGGGGCTACATCGTCTCTATACTCCCACTAGGGCTCCATACACAATGTGAATGTAAGAACCTTGTGTGGCGTCACCGCCAGACACCACACTTGCTAGGTGGTAGCCTTTAAATCGGCCGCGGTCCGTTTGTATACGTCGGACCCGCGTGTCGCCACTATCAGTGATTGCAGACCGAGCGCCGCCACACGGCAGGTCTAGTATAGAGAGACTCCCTAGCACTCGCCCCAGTTGTACATCTGACTTTGCTAGCGATGGTTCACTGTCTACATACGCTATTATTTGCAGAGACGAGAGTTTAGCATAGCCTTGAGCTACGTCATTTGCTACGACCTAGCAAGGCGCCATATTCAGTTACTATAATTACTTCAAGAATGTATTCTGAACCGATAATATTGTGAATCATGTACCGTCAAGAGCGACGTTCATCATTAGTGGATTACAGTTAAGTATCAAACTAAATACGTTCCGCTTTCTGAATTCTCATTCCTTGTCATGTTCCAGACCTCACGTCAGTATAGTTCTTCCATCCTCACGCCAGCCTGCGTGAGCTAAAACGCGTGCATTTCGGCCTCCACTCGTAACACGGTGTTGGCTCTTCCGCTAACACAAAACCTTCAGCATTGCAGCGCGTCAGGATTCGTTGGTTAATATATTTAAAAAACTAAAAACCCGCCTCGATTGCGAAAAAAGCGCCTAGTGTTAAGTGTTAACCCAGGTTTCGGCGTAGATAACTACACCTTCTTCAGAACAACAATAAAACCCACAAGTGCCTAAGTAGACCTTTGCCAATGATTAAAAGAACACCATAGCTATACATTTATAAACGAAAAAGAAAAGGAAAACACAAACAGTACATTTGTACAAAGTCAAAACCACTACTTAATTGTGTACGCTCCACCTCACACTGGCCGATATTCGATGGGCCATGACCCGCCATAAACTGCAGCTGCAAACGGTCGCTAACTTACAAGCCTGACCCGCTGTGTATGCACGTGCGCAAGACAAGGGAAGTTACTTGAATGTGCATGCGCATACGAATACGGGAAAGTTTATACATGGGTCGGGGCTAAATAGCCCATATATTCCCAACCGTCGATCAACGTATATCAAAAAATGAAATGAATAGAACAAGAGATGAGCTAAATAGGAGATGAAACCTAAAAATAACCGCACACGGTTGCTTATGCTAGTAAAGAAACTTATATATGAAGCTACCTATAACAACGGGAGGAACTCTTAAAAACTATACCTAAAGCCAGTAGTTAGCCTAGAGGGGGAAGGGGGGGGGGATGTAATCTAAAGACGTCGTGGTATTAAAGATATAGGGATAAAACGTGAAGTGTTCAACGGGATAAAATCACCTTCATCGTAAAAGGGAAATGAGGATAAAAAGAAAGAAGATGAACAGCTTGACCAACCGCGCTCGCCAATCAGCGCGCGCATTTGATAATCCCCAGACCATCAGATATACAAATATGAAGAACAAAGTAAAGGCGCGAAACGTTCGAAAAATTTTCTATTGCTTAGTAGGAGTTGGTCATTGAGGATATTGTCTTTAACATGTTGCAGATGCTTAAAGATCTGCATTTCTTCTAAAACATTCACTTTTAAGCCCTTAACCTCGGCATATTAACTGGAGGGCACGGCGCAAGAGCCGTTTGCACAAGCTGTTCCGCATAAGTAGAGCCCTTAGTACCGTCACCGCTTCTAGTAGGAATATGTTCTTCTTAATACAATGAGAATGGTGTCACAATTAGCACCAGGCAATGGGACAGACTTTCAAATTTTTCCCCCTTCTCAGAGAACAAACAATTCAAAAAAGCTTTATCAACAAATTTACGAGGTAGGACTTCCTACTCTAAGCACATCCTAAAAATGTTTATATGTCAGCATTCCTGGGCATTTTTAAAAATTCCCCAATCTGTAAACAAATCTTGAAGAGTGTCAGGCTGTAGCCAGTCTTGAATTACATTCGCCTTTTCACTCAGCACACTTAATCCATCGATAACATAAGTCTATTTAATCAATAAATTCCGGTTAGCTGCAGAACAGCGTTATTATCCACAAGATTTCGCTTAATTTCTCTTAATTCTAAAGTTCATGTTTAATTCATTCTGATAGATAGCAGAGAGTCAAAACACGATGCTTACAATTTCTGCTCGTCTTGGCTTGCCTTCAGCACATGACGCGGCTGACTGTATGAGGTGCATTCAAGTTCTAAGGCCTCCGATTTTTTTTCTCCGGACTGGAAAGAGATAGAAACATGCGCATTGTTTTAAAATGAGGCCGCATACATTGTCAATATGTCCCAGAGATGGCAGCACCGTACAGCAGATGGAATTTTACCCCCAGCAACGAGAATGAGAACTGTTTTAAATATTTAAAAGGCGACTTTTCCTTACTTGGAAAGCGTGTAATCATTCGTTTTCTGAATTTGCGTGGTGTGAAACCAATTGAAATTCATCGACAGTTGAAGGAGACATGTGGTGATGGGGTTATGGATGTGTCAAAAGTGCGTTCGTGGGTGCGACAGTTTAATGAAGGCAGAACATCGTGTGACAACAAACCGAAACAAACACAAGCTCGCACAAGCCGGTCTGACGACATGATCGAGAAAGTGGAGAGAATTGTTTTGGGGGATCGCCGAATGACTGTTGAACAGATCGCCTCCAGAGTTGGCATTTCTGTGGGTCCTGTGCACACAATCCTGCATGACAATCTGAAAATGCGAAAAGTGTCATCCAGGTGGGTGCCACGAATGCTGACGGACGACCACATGGCTGCCCGTGTGGCATGTTGCCAAGCAATGTTGACGCGCAACGACAGCATGAATGGGACATTCTTTTCGTCGGTTGTGACAATGGATGAGATGTGGATGCCATTTTTCAATCCAGAAACAAAGCACCAGTCAGCTCAATGGAAGCACACAGATTCACCGCCACCTAAAAAATTTCGGGTAACCGCCAGTGCTGAAAAAATGATGGTGTCCATGTTCTGGGACAGCGAGGGCGTAATCCTTACCCATTGCGTTCCAAAGGGCACTACAGTAACAGGTGCATCCTACGAAAATGTTTTGAAGAACAAATTCCTTCTTGCACTGCAACAAAAACGTCTGGGAAGGGCTGCGCGTGTGCTGTTTCACCAAGACAACGCACCCGCACATCGGCACATCGATCTAACGTTACGCAACAGTTTCTTCGTGATAACAACTTTGAAGTGATTCCTCATGCTCCCTACTCACCTGACCTGGCTCCTAGTGACTTTTGGTTTTTTCCAACAATGAAAGACACTGTCCGTGGCCACACATTCACCAGCAGTGCTGCTATTGCCTCAGCGATTTTCCAGTGGTCAAAACAGACTCCTAAAGAAGCCTTCGCCGCTGCCATGGAATCATGGCGTCAGCGTTGTGAAAAATGTGTACGTCTGCAGGGCGATGACGTCGAGAAGTAACGCCAGTCTCATCGATTTCGGGTGAGTAGTTAATTAGAAAAAAAAAATCGGAGGCCTTAGAACTTGAATGCACCTCGTACGTGGGGTTGGTGGTTGGGGAGGGGCACGGGAGGGGGGGGGTGACGCTGGTCACGTGAGCCACGTTAGCGGCCGCCGCCTGTGGCATTCAGCGCGGCTGAGGGAGGCGTGCCCCTTTAACAGAAATAGCCACCTCGGAAAAGAATGTGTTTGCGTGCTGAATTCAGCGAACTCGTCTTGTCCTCGCCAGTTGGCGAATACGAATACGGTGGTTTCCCCGAACGACAGACCACCCACACAAATGGCTTGCCCCTTGCGATGATAACGCAGTGTTGTTCAGTAACCGTGGCGTTTCATATGCTGGAACTCGGAATCTCTGGGAATAGCAACGTGCCATAGGGCGGCACTGGCAAGTTGCTGGAAAGAGAGAAAGGGGCTGTCGTATTTGCCATGACGATTTTAAAGTAGTGTTTTCGATAAGAGTGAACGAAGCTGCGAATTTCATAAATGTGCTCAACCTCTGCAATATTATATTCTCTGTAAGAGACCAGAGATATTGGTAAGAGAGTTTACTTATTTTTAAGAGCGTAACGGTGTGTGTTGGACAATCTGGCCATGTACTCTTACTTAGTTTGAAAAGGATGGAAGCTGGCCTGCCGTGTAGGAGGATTACTCGAAAAGGATTTAGTACTAATATGTTTTGAGGAAAGAAAATGTTATCAAATTAATGAAACAATGTCAAAAGTTAACATTTAAGATAAACCAGTTTTTCAATACTTTTGTAATTGTATAGCTCCTTGTTGTTAGAAGACTGCGTATGGCTGAAGATCACTGTAGAAGTCTTATAATGCAACATATGGTTTTGTGTTATAATTGAAACATATGTCAAGGAGTGTAATAGTACATAGAAAAGTTATTAACAAATATTTTGCTAACGTGTCTAGGTGTGGAAACTTTATGAAAAGGTGTATTCTTGTCATGGCTTAATGAAACATAGTTAGACTTGAAGTTTTATTCCCATTTATCAGTCGTTAAGGCTAGTTCCTCATTTTCATTTATTGTCATGAGTGTGTGTGCGTTCTCGTTTTGTACATCGCAGGTTGTGTACCAAGAAGCATTTTTATTAAATGGTTCAAATGGCTCTGAGCACTATGGGACTTAACATCATAGGTCATCAGTCCCCTAGATTTAGAACTACTTAAACCTAACTAACCTAAGGATATCACACACATCCATGCCCGAGGCAGGATTCGAACCTGCGACCGTAGCAGTCCCTCGGTTCCGGACTGCAGCGCCTAGAGCCGCACGGCCACCGCGGCCGGCCATTTTTAGTAAAATTGGCAGGATACCGTCTGCCACTGCACATAGCCAGTACGGCAAATTATTCTAGAACTGACAGGTTGCAGAGCAGACGAGCGTTACGTGCGCACAGGCAGGCAAAAAAATTTAATTATCATCAAAGTTCATGTACGCTGTAAGGACAGTGATTGTCAGAATGATTTGTAAAAATAATCATTTCAGAGGCTTAATCCTAGAATAAGATATAAGTGCTATCTTGCGAATATTAAAGCAGTTTGATCACAAAGTGAGATATGTTAATTTTTACGTTCCTTTGTTGTATAATTACAAGCAAATTAAAGATTAACAATATTCAGGGCCTACATTTTAAACTGAGTCATTTTTTTATCCAGTCAGATGTATATATAAATCTCATTCAAAACGGCCTGCTCTCTCGCAGACGAATTGTTTGATTACCGGGTTGTCTGCATTTCGTATAAAGTGTCGCGAGCTCCAGATATTTCAGTTCAAAATCATATTTTAACACTTGTTGCCATGCATCGAAATTTACACATTTCGGTATCAACGTGACACTTACGAACACGAGTTTATAACAAGAAACTTTGGAAAGGAGTTCGGATAGGTCGGTGTCTGGAATCTTCAGAACGAATCGACCCCCAAGCCTTCCAGAAGAAAATGTCTGCGGGTTTCGGATTGATGAAATGAAGTAGGTGGTCTCAGAATGGACAAAACGGCAGTTATGGCGGGCTCGCACTGAGAAGGAGCACGAGAGTAAAATATCAGACACCTCCTCACTGAGAGCCGTGGTGTGCCTTTCTTCACCGGGAACCATAGTAAGCGGACTTGGCTGTCGAGAGACGCAGAGAAATGACATCTTCACAACAGGAGGAGGCAATTCACGAGCAGACGGGACGCGTCTTGCCAGTGTCCGATCTTGTCTGGCATCCCACTGTATCTCGTTTCGCGCAAATGATGCAAGCGTCGCCACCACGGTGTACGAAATTCGTAGAGGATGATTCGCACGTTAATTATGACTGATCCATCAGTCACTCTGTGATGACCTTCCCGCCACGATTTTATTCTCTGAGATTCCATTTCTTTCTACTTAATAACCTTCTGATGCAGTCATCACCAGTACTTCCAACACTTCAGTTCCGCGACTAACAGCTGGTTAATACGATTTCTGGTCTGTACGGTCTATTTTGTATCAGCTCTTCCAATCCTTTCCTTCTGAACGTCCAAAATTATCACACTCTCGTATGAGTATACTCACTCATTCTCCTGTGACGAGGATTTGACCCATGCTTGTTCTCAGCAATTATTGAAGTCATAACAATAAATGTATATTTGTAAATCTTATTTCATTATAGAAGCTGATTGATATTATTACTGCTTAGTCATTATTAATGATTAATCAGTACACACAATAGCATTTCATGTGTTCTTTGCTTCCACTTCCGTGAGCACAATTCTTTACATTCATCTGGACCATAGGTGGGGACTTGCACTTTGAGGCCGGCTGCGGTGGCCGAGCCGTTCTAGGCACTTCAGTCCGGAACTGCGCAACTGCTACGGTCGCAGGTTCAAATCCTGCCTCGGGCATGGATGTGTGTGATGTCCTTAGGTTAGTTTGGTTTAAGTAGTTCTAAGTTCTAGGCGACTGATGACCTCTGATGTTAAGTCCCATAGTGCTCAGAGCCATTTGAACCATTTTGCACTTTGAGAGGGGATACTCAGTGCACGTCAGAGGCAAAACAGATCGACTAGAGCTTTAATCCAGCAGCGATTTGCAATCATAGCAATAAAAACCTTGTCACTCATGCCTCTAACCGCATATGATTTTGTTGTGAGTGTATGAATTGTGAATTACGGCTTGTCTTGCAAATGCAATGAACCAAGGACAATCTGAGTGAAACCTAAGTGATCACAGTTCTACTGTTGAAGTTCTCTGTTTCGTAATTTTACTGATCAATTTTCTGTAGCACTTTCCTTACTTAGATTGCGTAACAGAGACACGGATTTCACATCTTTTGTTGTCTTCATACATGCCACCCTGGTTCCTTAGAATGATGCAGCTTTGGTTATTGGCGCAGTTTCGAACTCTTCTGCTAGCCAGTTGACATGACACTAGCAAGAAACATAAAGCAGCTTTCTACAGTTTATAAGAGTCTGAACACCAAGCCCCTCTATCATTCAGACCTGACACTGTCAAAACCAAATTTCAGGGCGAAACCTGACACAAATAGGCAGATAACAGTGTTCGGAAGAAAATCGTGTTAAGTACAGACTTTTAATTTCGAAAGCAGCAACTTGTCTCACTCAAGAGCAGAGAATCGCAAGTCATAACAGCTGTACTACTTTAAGACAAAGTACCTCCCATCAACATGAAATCAAAATGTGAGGTAAACAGTACTCATAAATGGCCACACAATCGACGGGCGTCATGGAAAAACATCAAAACAACAGCAAAACGCGCTAATCATCTTTTCAATAACAAAAAACTAAATAATTGACTACTGTACTCCAACACCTCGCTCTAAGCTTAATGCCAACGAATTAAAAGAACTAATCCAAGGAAATTCATTAAAAATCATGCTGTACATGAATTTAATCAAACCCCATTAATTACATAGAAAAACCAAAACAGCATCTTACACATAAATAAAATCCTTGAAATAATATTAATTTAAACTACTTTCCAATTAAACTTTTCATCATGACCTGATCAGATCTTTAACCCCATGGACCAAAATTATTTCATGAGTGTCCAAAACCAAATTACTAATCATGCCAAAATGTAATTATGCAAAATCACTAGACACAATTTCACCTCATTTTCTGGTTCATCCCTTTCTTCATTTTCAGATTAATCACAAAATAAGAGGTGTACAGTAATTACATCTATTACCAGTTGCTGAGCAATAATTCTCCTCCTCTCTGCCAACTGCACTGCACATTCTATCACTCCACTTTAAACATATTTATACTAATCAACCCATTCAAAATCCCTACATCTGACAACAATAATAAAACTACTCTCAGAATACATAAATACAAACATATCTTTATCTCTGCTTAATAAATGTTAGAATTCATTCCCTTCAGTGTCATCAGTACCATTAGTGATATTCACCTCCCTTCCGATTTCTTCCTCAACCTCTACCTCATCCATTATACATTGAGTCACAGCAAGTTGGTCACTAAGTCATCAGAATGAATTGCACTTGTGAATTTAACTTTCTTCCTGCTATTTCCCACATTCAGTATCATCACCTGATCATTACAGTTAACATGTGTCTTTTGTTTAGTCAACAGATTATCGCCCAACTTCATATTTATGCTCAAATTTTGAATTACAAGAAATGCATGGCTAAACAATTCTCCTGTAATATTTACATATAATTCAACCTCCTTCTGTACTGGTTTGCTACAATTTCCAGTAGCATTTATAGTTCTATCACTCTTACAAAAGCTTTTTTTCATTCCAAATGTGATCAGAAAACTCCTCTGCTGTCTCTCTAACAGTGCTTTCAGTATCCTCCAGGCCAGCCTCACATCTCACTCCATTTTGACATTTACTGTAGGTTGCATCTTTTCATAATATTCATGCTTCAATTCACTCCCAGTGAAAAGAACTTCCTCTACTTAAGATACGCAGTATTCCTACATAGTACATGTTTATACGTATGCAGTGTTTCTACATAGTACATACTCATATCTGATCACTAAATATCATCATCCTCTGCAAATATCAAACAAAAAGCCTCGTAACATTCACAATTCCCTACACTCAACCGCTGTATTTTCCTGAATAACTAAATTTTTCTCTCTCCCAAGTTTCTGCTTCTACTTGCTGCAGATATTTTGCAAAGCATACCCAACAACTGGCTTTATAACTGCAATCATCTTTGTCCACCCATTCTGTATTTAATTCAATCTCACCGACAGCAATATGCTGTTCCTTATAAATCAGGAAATTCTGAAATTCATCATCATTCTCCCTCTTTCTATAATCTGAACTATTATTTACCGTATTATTACTCCCCACGCTATCTTTTCGCATCAGAAACACAAATTATCTCCCAAATTATTCAAAATCCTTATCCTCAGTACACATTTTTGCATAAGTATCTTTGCATGCATGATCATCCCTTCCTAGCTTCCACAACTACTTAGTATAATCATGCTTGCTACATTCTCAGTCTTCTGGTTCCCAATTCTGGGACAACTTGGGCCTGTCTAACCAGTCATTATAATCAAAATCACACATCCTTACTCTACCCAGATTCAACACATAAATGTGCCTGTCTAACTTCATTCACACAAATGTCGACAGATTTTACATCATTAGAATTTATTAACTCACACACAGTTTCCACCACAAAAATAATATTTGCAGCAATATTCTGCAAACCACAAACACCCTCCACAGAAATAGTACAGACAGGTCCTACAGCATGCTCACAAAACTCATTGAATACACAAATCTTTGCTTTATTGTTAAAATAGCGCTTTTCACTGTAGTTAGTTCCATCTGGTACATTCCCATCCACAAAAACATTAGATTCAGGCACTGTTTTCTCCACAAAATTATCTGTTGTAACTGCGACCAAGAAGGTCGCGTGGTAGCAATGACGGATAGCGCGGCGGGAACCGCGGAGAGGCCCGCGAACAAGAACACAACGGGAGAGGACGGACACGACCAACGAAGAACAGAGCGAATACAACAAGATCGAACAACGGAGTCACAAGGAACACAGAACAAGGAAGTAAGCTGTCTAGCGCGAAGCGAGGTGTTAACTGACGAACGCGAGATTAGACTGACTGGTTGATCGAGAGGCAGGCGCTTAAGTACGCTATCGGAGGCGCCGCTATTGGCCGCTGGGACCACATGTTCCACTGTGGCGCCCTCACACTAAAAGCGGGCCAGGAGGCGCGTACCTCCACAGCTTACGGCGCGATGGTGCAGAGACCTCTATGGGTCTTCGACGTCCATGACGTCTGGCGCGGATTCAAACTCCACTGCTCGCGGTACCAGATTATCACCATCCCCAAATACACTAGACTGAAGCACTATTGCCTCTATATTCTCAACGTTGCACCCAAATCACAATTACTTCTTTTGCCAATCACACACTCATTCTCATCATTTCACAGTCTCATCGACTCATCTTGTATTGCTGATCCTGATTCATTAAGTACTTATGCAAGACCAATAAAGTTTCCTTCAGCACTCACAACACTGACAAGTCCATCAAATAAACCCCCAATACTACTTTCTCCCGTCTGACTGCCTGATTCTCCACAAAACTTTCTCCTATTTGCATTCCTTCACCCAAGCTGATTAAACCAACTCTCAAACTAACTACCATCACCAAAACTAGCATCAATTTCACACATTCTTTCCTCCTTCATCTCTTTCACATTTATTACAGTACTCCTGAAAAACCCCTACTGTTTTGCCAATAGTTATATTCAGATCACTTATTACTACTTCTTACTTAATTTTCTGTTCCAAAGTGGACCGAATTTGGAAAATTTATTAGTTTTGTGAACTCTGTCCCTGTTGCCCCCTGTTATTCTTCTCCCCATTCCTAGTCCATTTTCACGCAATGCCCTTGGTTTTCTTCTATGATTCTTCTCATACAAAACAATTAGGTTCCTATTTTCACCATGTAACCTCCCCTTGCTTACTCACCAGTTCTCTTTAAGGTTCCTATCCCTACTTTGATTGTGCTGTTTATTACTCCAGTTCCTGTTATTCCTATTAACTTGATGTTTCCTCTCCCTCATTCATTATTTACCCCATAACTTGTACTGTGATATAGTGCCTGGTGCATCCTCCCAGTAAAGTCTATGAAAGTTTCAGTGGAATCAGTAAGACAATGTACACTCCTGGAAATTGAAATAAGAACACCGTGAATTCATTGTCCCAGGAAGGGGAAACTTTATTGACACATTCCTGAGGTCAGATACATCACATGATCACACTGACAGAACCACACGCACATAGACACAGGCAACAGAGCATGCACAATGTCGGCACTAGTACAGTGTATATCCACCTTTCGCAACAATGCAGGCTGCTATTCTCCCATGGAGACGATCGTAGAGATGCTGGATGTAGTCCTGTGGAACGGCTTGCCATGCCATTTCCACCTGGCGCCTCAGTTGGACCAGCGTTCGTGCTGGACGTGCAGACCGCGTGAGACGACGCTTCATTCAGTCCCAAACATGCTCAATGGGGGACAGATCCGGAGATCTTGCTGGCCAGGGTAGTTGACTTACACCTTCTAGAGCACGTTGGGTGGCACGGGATACATGCGGACGTGCATTGTCCTGTTGGAACAGCAAGTTCCCTTGCCGGTCTAGGAATGGTAGAACGATGGGTTCGATGACGGTTTGGATGTACCGTGCACTATTCAGTGTCCCCTCGACGATCACCAGTGGTGTACGGCCAGTGTAGGAGATCGCTCCCCACACCATGATGCGGGTTTTGGCCCTGTGTGCCTCGGTCGTATGCAGTCCTGATTGTGGCGCTCACCTGCACGGCGCCAAACACGCATACGACCATCATTGGCACCAAGGCAGAAGCGACTCTCATCGCTGAAGGCGACACGTCTCCATTCGTCCCTCCATTCACGCCTGTCGCGACACCACTGGAGGCGGGCTGCACGATGTTGTGGCGTGAGCGGAAGACGGCCTAACGGTGTGCGGGACCGTAGCCCAGCTTCATGGAGACGGTTCCGAATAGTCCTCGCCGATACTCCAGGAGCAACAGTGTCCCTAATTTGCTGGGAAGTGGCGGTGCGGTCCCCTACGGCACTGCGTAGGATCCTACGGTCTTGGCGTGCATCCGTGCGTCGCTGCGGTCCGGTCCCAGGTCGACGGGCACGTGCACCTTCCGCCGACCACTGGCGACAACATCGATGTACTGTGGAGTCCTCACGCCCCACGTGTTGAGCAGTTCGGCGGTACGTCCACCCGGCCTCCCGCATGCCCACTATACGCCCTCGCTCAAAGTCCGTCAACTGCACATACGGTTCACGTCCACGCTGTCGCGGCATGCTACCAGTGTTAAAGACTGCGATGGAGCTCCGTATGCCACGGCAAACTGGCTGACATTGACGGCGGCGGTGCACAAATGCTGCGCAACTAGCGCCATTCGACGGCCAACACCGCGGTTCCTGGTGTGTCCGCTGTGTCGTGCGTGTGATCATTGCTTGTACAGCCCTCTCGCAGTGTCCGGAGCAAGTATGGTGGGTCTGACACACCGGTGTCAATGTGTTCTTTTTTCCATTTCCAGGAGTGTATTAACTCCCACTGCTGTCCATCTTGCAGTTTCCTTCTTAATGTGAAGATTTCAGTAAGTAACCCTAACAGTCCTAATGGATCTACTTTCTTTGCTCTTCCTGGCGAAGCTACCTCGTAATATACCTGCCACCCTTGTAAGCAGAAAAGCATTGTGCAACATAACTTGCTTTGCTTGGCTACAATACCCATTTTAAAAGAAATTCAAATATCTCATATGATGTAAACTGGTCAGAACATTGATTTCTCCAGTCTGGGCAGAACCTTGTGACAATATCTACACAAACCTCACTTTACATTCATCAGATATACCTGGAATGAAACAATCTTTTCATGCAGCAAGTAAAGCCACAACATGGTAATTGCTCTTACCTGAAAAGGTTTTACCATTAGTTGCCTGCGTTACAAGGCACCTAACTTTGCTAAAAACGGCTTATTATTCACCTTTTAAAATTCAGCATTATTCACAGTGATCATCTGTTCCATCTCTTCCCTTAGATTTCCAGCTGTGCTGGCCCATTTATCTGTCAACAATGTTTAGCCTTTACCATCGCCAGCCACGAACTTTATAGTCAACTCAGTTAGAGCCTGTCCTGCTTCCACATCACTTGCATTACACAACTGCTCCCCGGCAGCAATCTCATTCCACAGTTCAGTCTCAACAGTAACAAATCTTACAATCAGATTATGCTTCACAGCCCAAAATTTTGTTGTTCCTTCCAATTGACTATTTAAATTCCCAATTTAAATGTTTCAGTTCCTCACTGAGCTTCCTAAACCCCCAATATCAGTTTTATAACTGGCCGCTTCAAGTAACAATGTAACAAGCGTTTACTCGTGGGCTCTGAGGCTCACTCACATACCCCAAAGGATCAAATCACTCATTGATTTCTTAATTTCGTGCTCGCTCGCTGCGGCTCTGCTGATGCTGATGACGGCTGCTGTTGCGGCGATGTGTGTGTGGAACTGCTTTAGGCCGCTTTTCACCTCTGCTACCTGCGAAGTCCCATGAATCAGTGCGACACGGCGCTTATTATCGGCAATGGCGGCCGCTACCCCCGGTCAGGTGACAGGTGCTGTCTCGGACTTCCGCCTCTGCTGCTGTTGCTACCTAGTTTCTCGTCGACCACAGCACTAGTTTCACATGCAAACCTGCTCTGTTTTCTGGGTCAGTTCAATGAGTATCATCCCAGCCGGAAACCCCATATATGACTTCACTGTTCAGTTCAGGTGCACATTAAGTTTTAAATAATAAAAAAATACCAAATCTGAAACTGAAAAGTTTATGCCTATGAAAAGAAATGATTTAGCTCGGAGACAGAGTATCAATTATCCAGTTAGTAACACTATACTAAAGGCCACAGTGAACTATTGGATTTCTTTACACTGAAGCGCCAAGGAGACATGGTATAGATATGCATATTCAAATAGCCATTTGTAAACAGGAAGAATACGGTGCTGCAGTCGGCAACGCCTGTATATGAAAACAAGTGTCTGGCGCAGTAGTTAGATCTATTGCTGTTACTACAATGCCAGGTTATCAAGATTTAAATGAGTTTCAACGTGGTGTTATAGTCGGCGAACAAGACGTGGGACACAGCATTTCCTAGGCAGCGGTGAAGTGGGAATTTTCCCGTACGACCATTTCACTAACGTACCGTGGATATCAGGAATCTGGTGAAGCATCAAATCTCCGACATCGCTGTTGCCGGAAAAAGATCCTGCCAGAATGGGACCAACGACGACTGAAGACAATCGTTCAACGTGACGGAAGTGGAATCCTTCGGCGAATTGCTGCATTTTTCAATGCTGGACCATCCACAACTGTCAGCGTGCGAATCATTCAACGTAACATGATAGATATGGGCTTTCGGAGACGAAGGCCCATGCGGGTACTACTGACGACTGCATGACACAATGCTTTACGCCTCGTCTGGGTCTGCCAACACCGACATTGGACTGTTTATGACTGTAAACATACTGCCTGGTCGGACGAGTCTCGTTCCGAAATATATAGAGCGGATGGACGTGTGCGGGTATGGAGACAACCTCATGAAACTATAGACCCTGCATGTCAGCAGGGGACAGTACAAGTTTTTGGATGCTCTGTAATGGTGTGGGGCGTGTGCAGTTGGTGTGATACGGGACCCCTGATACGTCTCGATACGACTCCGTCAGGTGGCACGTACCTTTGCATCCTGTTGGATCACCTGCATCCATCCACGTCCAATGTACATTCCGACGGACTTGGGAAATTCCAGCAGGCAATGCGACACCCCACACGTCCAGAATTGGTACAGTATGGCTTTTGGAGCACTCTTCTGAGGTTAAACATTTCCACTGGCCACCAAACTCCCGAGACACGAACATTATTGAGCATATCTGGGATGCCTTTCAACGTGCTGTTCAGAAGATATCTCCATGCCCTCGTACTCTTACGGATTTATGGACCGCTGTGCAGGATTCGTTGTGTCTGTTCCCTTGGCACTACTACAGACATTAGTAGTCCATACCATGTAATGTAGCGGTACTTCTGCGTACTCGCGGGAGCCCTACATGATATTAGGCAGGCGTACATGTTTCTTTGGCTCTTCGGTGTATAATTTGATTGCGTTTTAGTCTATTGGCCAACCAGACGCTCGTCCCATTAGCCCTAAAATTCTAAACTAAAAAAAGGGAACTTCCAATAAAACACAGCCTGTAATTTGCGTGAAGAGAGATCACTACACTCACACATTAAAGTTTATTAAAAGATGGTATTTGTTTCCCGTTTTCCTCGCAATAAGAAATTTGAGCTGCCAATACCGAATGTTATTACAAGAATGCGAGAACGTAAGCAAACCCATGCAGCTTCTCTCGCACTCCAATATTTCGCAGTTATTCGAAGCCCCACTCGCTTATAATTCAAGTTGTTGCTCCTCAGGGGCGAATTGGAAAATTTACAAATCCCAAATACCACTCGGTAAGGTCGGAGGTGAAATTTCAAAGTACGGTATTGTTTCCTGACGAGAAATCCTCAAAGGTCATAGTTCGGATATTTTTCTAAGTGTTTGCTAGTGACACGGGTCTAAATTTTGTAATCCACATTCGGACACTTAAGAAAATTTCAACACTTTCTGAAGCGTCTATGGTGCTGCGCATACATAATTAACCACAGCATCTGCCTCCGACTACTGACAGAATCGAACTGTTCGCCTCGTAGTGCAGCCGTATCAGACTGTCCGCACCAAGATGGCTGTTAGGTATTTATATCTTCGTTGACAACATGACTCAGAACATATATTTTCCTTCCTCCAGAACGTATACGAACTAAGTATATCGTTACACGCATGTATTATACATGAATTTGCACGGACGTTTTCTCAGATTTTCATTATTCCCTTTGATTTTTCATTACGGTCACTAGTATTCTAGTAAATTCTATCAGGTGAAACGTCATTTATTGATAAATTCTAGTTAGAAGATGTCACAATATGCAAGCGTGTACTTCCCTAACTCTGTTTGTTTTACCGTAATGCCGGTACTTTCAATTTATTGATTAATCTGATGGATAAAATTCACTATTATCCTGCGCAGAATACACTTCTTAGTCTTATTTTCAGAACTGGTAACATTCATAAAAATTCTCTTTTGATCACCTGATAGATCATAGACACTTAATATTGTCGTCAACGTATTGTTATAATTTATACCATTCAGAAAATGTTTAACATAAAGCAGGTTAGAAACTATACACCGTACAGATGCCGAGTCTCTACCAAATGTTTGTTATTCATCCCACAACTAACAATGCGTGCACAGCGACGTCTACCTTATGGACACCTTTTTGTATACTATATTGTCTCAAATAAAGATGATGGTACTTGACCATGTAAATGTATATAAAAGTGTGTGATATTTATTGTACGGAGCTATATCAAAGAGGAGCTACAAACTGAGTGCATTATTCGTCGATTGCAACCACATAAAAGCAAGACATAAACATTATAAAGAATACTTTATTAACCAGTTGCCGATTAATGACTTTTGCTAATGTTGAGGAATATACATCATAAAGCAATTAAGTACATGACATTGACAAAAATGTATCTTGTTAATTCTTTTAGTTTAAATAACGTTGCGTGTGACTGGAAATAACATTAAACTATTTGCTTAACTAATGAAGTGGTAATTACTGCTGCAACACCCTACCTGAGGTGGTGTGCCATTTCAAAGTGATAAGCCTAATCCGTTTCGTATGAACAGGTTCAGATACCAAAGGCCTTTAGCCAGGCGGCACTGCAATAGTTCTGCATAGGATTATTGAAAAGAGAAGTAACTATTTTTAGGCAATTACTACATGCTCAGACGGTAATTATAGTAATTAATACGTTGTTGAAACTATCTGAACGGAACAGTAATTTGTATATCATTTGTTTCCTAATAATAAAACTGTCATTTCATTACTTATTAAACATCATGAAGGTAATATATGAGCCGGCCGTGGTAGCTGAGCGGTTCTAGGCACGTCAGTCCGGAACCACGCGGCTGCTACGGTCGCAGGTTCGAATCCTGCCTCGGGCATGGATATGTGTGATGTCCTTAGGTTAGTGAGGTTTAAGTAGTTCTAAGTTTAGGGGACAGATGACCTGAGCTGTCAAGTCCCATAGTGCTTAGCGCCATTTGAACCATTTGGTAATAACGTTCACATTATTAGGAAAATGGAAATATATCAACTACTGGTTATACTGTTTCCAAGTTTACACTACAGCAAAGTAATTAAAAGATCTACAGCATTACAGTGAAAGTAAATTAAACATTGTTTGGTACTGTATGACTATTAGTGAACATACGCATTTTGCTTATGACTGTTGCTTTTGTTTATACAAGACAAGCTGTAGTGATTGGTGTTATGTCTACGGAGTTCAACTGTTTTTGCAGCTTCGTATTCTCAGCACAGCACGAAAATGCGTTACGTTAATAGTTTGTTAGATTCGTTTAGATTCGTGCAGAGATATTAGTTAAAATTCTATACAACATTTTAATTGATACAATATTGTATTTAAGACGGAAGATCGTGATACTGGTTTTTCATGGTTTAAGATACCATAAAAGCTTACCAAGTTAGTCTAAGCCTATGCGTGTTTAAACAAGACTTATCCCACTTTTCAAAATTTATGTTAAGTACCGTAACGAGATTCTAGTACAACACACATTTTGAAGCTTAAGAATTTCACAATACATTTAGTATCTTCACGGTAAACGATAACAGCCAAACAGTTGCAGGGCAACGATTTATTGAAATCCTTCACTACGGTTTCGGTATATCTAAATACAACTTCATCAGAAGCAGAAATACACTAAAATCACATCCTGCAGTGGAGATGCATAAAACAACCGTGCTGAAGGCGCCTTGCCTAATTGTAAGCTATGTCACAATTTAGGCACACTGTAAGTATTTCATTTGGTTATCCACTATGTACGAGCAACAGTACTGACGTATTTATTCATTCCTGAAGCTGAATAATTAATTGGATTACTTTTCTTGTTTTTTAAACTATTTTTAAAAGCATTCCATCATCTAAATTAAAGATAGTGGTTTATTAATTAAAACAAGTAGACAGTACTAATTATTTAAATGATATTTAGAGAAAAATAAATTCATTGTCATAGTAAAGTGGAGGAAGCGAGTAAGATCGTTAGAAGAGTTTCTCAGTGACACGTTAATTAGAGAGAAGGGTTGCTGCATTGGGTTCTGATTGACAGGACTAGTTCTAAAGTTGAGTAATTAGACGTGGCTTTCGTTTATAGGAGAGTTAGGATATGGCTGTTAGATGTAGGCTGATGGCCAGCAACCAAGATAGTTCATGATGATGATGATGATGATGTTTGGTTTGTGGGGCGCTCAACTGCGTGGTTATCAGCGCCCGTATAATTTCCCAACCTTTGCTCAGTCCAATTTCGCCACTTTCCTGGATGATGATGAAATGATGAGGACAACACAAACACCCAGTCAAGATAGTTCATGTAGAACATAGTGCGCTGTGGAGCTGGGAAGGCTGCGAAGTAAAATTGTCAACATTTGGCGTGCACAAAGCCTCTCTGGAGAGAAGACGCCTTTACCTGGTGGTCGGAGAAGAAAGCAACCACGACTAGATATGGAGCAGACTGGTCTTTTAATGGTGAAACATATGGAGCAAGGGTTGTGCTCAGTAGTGACCCGCTGTATTTAGTGGGCAGCTGACAAGTTGTCACACTGAGATTATTGTACAGCAGATACTGCGTGCAGTGAAGGCAGCCAGTGGCTCATTTATGGGTTTTGAATATTATGCGTTCGCACAAGTTCCGGTATTACACGGCGTGCTCGAAAGAGACTTAAGAGTGTGCCTTCGTTTCGTGTCGTGTCTCCATGTTCTACCGTAGTATAAGTGAGAGATCTGTGTTCTGCTTGTAATGACGCAGAATTCGTGTTCCACTATTGTAGATAGTTGTAATTTCCCTGAATCACATTTTGCTTTATTGTCTGTAGACTATATCGCCTCAGTAGACCATTTGTATATTGTAACAGTAAGTTGATGTATTACTGATTGCGTAGTCCCTATCGTGATATCATCTATTTATTTTATTTTGTTTATATCATTGCCCTATTGTAATACACTATGATCAGAGAGCGAGTTAATAGTGCTGTTTATTCAGTAGTTCTAAGAGGGTGACTCATTGTGAGTGAGTGGGACTGGAACACTTTTGAGTTGAATAGGAATTGCTGTGCTTAGGAAATTGTTTTATTTATTTTATTATTGTGATGCATACTTTTAAACAAATATTAGCTCTGTGAAGAATATTGTTGAGCAGTTACTGATTGGGTAATATTATATTTATGTCATTGTATGTGAATATATTAATACTGTTAATAAAGGCTTTTGCAAAATTAGCGCAAGCCTGGGCAACCTCCATCCCATGCCCCACTCCATCCACATCTTACGCTACAAACTTTACAAAGCTATCTTGTCCAAATGTGGCGTTGTCTGTGAAACCGAATTGCGGTTTGAAGGTACCACATTGCGTGCAACCGCTGCTGGAACTGCACTGTGAGGTGCATGGGATCCTCATCTGACGATTGTTATAAATGTTTAAATACACTGTATAGTTTCAAGTTCAACTCTCGTACTTTGAGGTTGATTCGCATTTTCTGTACCAAGTGAAACGTCGGTATCATTGAAACATATAAGAGGCATTTTGCTACTCAATAAAAACTGTAACGAACGTCTTGTTTCCTGTCAGCCTTCTCTGCAAAAATCTGGCCCACATACGAAAATAGTTTTGAAAATTGTGCGCGTATTGTTATTCAATGAAGAGATTAAATTTTGAAATTAAAACGCAATAGATTTCTGCAATATGCCGAAACGTTTCACTCCCTCTATGATTTTATAGTGCTTGAAAGAGGCAACTGTTGAGCAAAATTTTCCCATTATATCACGGCAAACAAAATTACCGACGGTTGCACTCTTCAGTACGGGCGAGAGAAACGTTCATTGACGGCAAACGCAAGCAAAACAATGAAAAAATGAAATTAATTGTTACTGATAAAACATGCGAATTAAGCATCCGTTTACGTCGCTGTCCAATAATATCATAGAACGGTAGATCTTCAGGCACTGAAACGACTGGGAAACTCGCTGTTCGACAGTAGTTGACCAATCAGATCGGCATTGTTCTTACGTAAAGATACATGCAAGAAATTATAAGAAATGATCGGCAGTTCGATAATTTCCTAGAATGATTGCCTATCGAAGTCGTGGGCGTACAAACGATACATATCGAACGTGCGATCGTAAATCGATAATGCGACTCCAGTGGCGGGCGCTGTGATCAATTATTTGTGATCGTCATTTTTATCTATTTCTCGTTCGTTGTTCCCATGGTTGTTCTAAATTACATATGAAACGTCCCCTTTGAACAACTTATACACGACTGTGCTTAACCTGGCACACTATAATTTTAGCGCAACTCAATCTGACTATCAAAAATCCCTGCAAAAGAATGGCCCTGAGTAACATTGAACTATACCTTTCAGAAATCACTTACCTCACAAAAATCTTCGTTACTCGAACTACTGCAATACAGCGAGCGCCACTACTGCCAGCTAAATAAAAGATTCAAACTACTGAAGGCACTAACTACTGATAGGGATAGTTAGCAAATGAAAGATATTAATAGAGAACAAACAATGTATTTACCTTAATATTCATAATTGACATCCAGTATTACAAATTATCAAAACTCCGCCATCTCTCTCCCCACATCCACCACTGCTGGCGGCTCACCTCCAACTGCGCAACGCTACGCGCTGTTCACATCCAGCTGCCACTTCCTAACACTACAATGGCAGACAACAATGCAAACTAGCCACAGGCTGCATACAGCACAGCCAGTGATTTTCATACAGAGCGCTACGTAACGTTGCCAATAAGAAAACATAAACAGCAAACCTACATAAAGAAAACATAAACAGCCTACTTACATAGCCCCCATGCTCCCCACAAAAAATTTTACAAATTTTTTTGGCCAGTGGCCAATACAGATTTGAAAAATTTTTTCATAATTACAATAACAAAGCAAATGCACACACTTATTTATACAATGTTGGTCAAAAGCTAAAATTTTCTCACAGTCCATAAAGACAGTCCTGATCATTCACCACAGTAAAACTGCCGTTTCTTTTATCAAAGTCTGAGCAGTAAAAGACAATGCACACGGAAGTAGTGGATGTCCATGCAGTCTTGAAGAAGTAGTGTTGTCCTTCCAACAGAAAGACAGTGCTGACTCTTGAAATGCAGACAGGTAATGGGCCACAACAGAGCAAACCCACAGCAGAGTCATTCGACGTTTTGAAGAAGATTGGTAGATAGGTCATCACAGAGTAGACCTACTGTAGTCCTGGTAGAGATTGTGGTATTGGTGGGCCACCAGAGGTGCAGACCCACTGTAGTCCTTGTAGAAATTGTGGACAGGCCCACTGTAGTCCTGGTAGAGAGTATGGTATTGGTGGGCCACCAGAGGTGCAGACCCACTGCAGTCCTTGTAGAAATAATGGTATTGGTGGGTCATCAGAGATGCAGACCCACTGTAGTCCTTGTAGAGATGGCCAGTAGCCATCTGCTGCGACTGTGCAGGTGCACAATCACCATCGAAGAGTCTTGCAGAGAAGATAGCAAGTCCATAAACCACCACTTGTGCACGCACAAAGTTTTTGGGAATTGTCCTTAGAACCAGCAATGCTGTTATCCAGTCCCTTGCTGAATTAGTAACACACGTGCAAACACTAACAGTCCCTACTTCTCACATATTGTCCATATACTATGACCAACAGAAATGTGTGCAGTGAAATGAATGCTTACAAGTTACTTAATTTGATTAACTGGCGTCAATTACAATTATATAACATAAGAATACAATTACAAAGATACAAAATACATCATTAAAAACATAACAATACAGATAACATTTGTAGTACAGGCTTTACAAAAGAATAGAAATAAACATATACATCAGTGTTACAGGAATGATGACATGAGTACAAAAATAAAAGATCAGAATTACTTTTGAAACGTCAACTTCACACATGAGCATTAAAACAACACAGAATAAATAATGTCTAAGCATCTTTACAAAGAAAATAACAGAGTATTAGAAAAATTCTACAACATAGCTCTCATCAGCTAAACACATAAAGACAGGAAAAACACAAATACACAAGGGTACACAAACATATAGCGGAATAGTAGAAGGAAAGGACAGGGTTTGTTTTACTGCAGTATTTTGCAAACAAAACTTTCTTTACTTCTCGGAGATCTCCCTTCATTCATCATTATTCCCAAAAAGTCCTATCTATACCTCCTTCCTGTATTCTATTCATATTTCATTCAAAATAATTATTTATGATTGTACAATACTCATTTGGGCCCAAATCTTTTTCATATAACTTCGCATTGCATTCTTTACCTATTCTCCATAGTCAGTTTCTTATATAGTCTACCCCCTCTTAAGCTAACTTAAATCTACTGAGCTCAGATGCTAAACTAAGGGACAAGGCAATGCAGCATCACATAAAACAGTTAATATAAACAGCAATGAAAAAAAACGCAGATTTGCGAAGCAAGCAGCATTAAGAAATTAGCAAAAGTCAAATTCAATAACACTATGCCTGGCAAACAGCAGCAACTGATACCTAAACATTACATAGCGCAAGCAGAAAAAATATTACACTAAAGACGATAATGCAGACAAGGGAAATGTATATTCACATCTTAATGTCTATGTAATTAAAGTGGTGCACCACAACAACTGATTGTATAAAGAAATATTACCATGTACTTGAAAAGAAAATTATGTGTTACTGTTACTAGTTCCTTCTTATTGTTCTTTCCTTTCCAAGTGCTCCTTTTTTAAAAGAATGTGGATCATAAAATAATTACTTAATAGATCTGTTGACAGAAAGAGTTCACATTAGCAAATGCATCTAAGTTTATTTTATAAAACTAATGCTGCAACACAGCTGGAAACCAGATATTAAATGAAATAAGCAATTACGCAAACCAAAGCATAAAAATATCATTCAATAGTCATGTGGCATTTCGTAAGTCAGTAGCACTCAACTCTCGGAGAAAGACACTTGTCATAATCAGGTGTGCAGATGTACGAATATTTCCCATCAATTCATAAGCATTTCAGTAATTAGCGCAAAGTGCGAGTAATCATATGTTTTCAAGTAACGAGGGTGTCGCATTAGCGATGAAAGGCACACCCTAATGGCTTGTTCTCCAGGTGTTTGACACAGCTGTGTGCCGACGACGCACGTGCAGGTGGTCACTTAACTTTCTTATGGAAATATTTACGACATTTTTCCACTACAGAGACAGTCTCATATAAAAATTTCACAGGTCGAGAATTTACGTTGCAAATGTGTAGAAACAAAATCCTATGAATACAACAGTGTCCAAAAAATTTTCGCCGGCATTGTGATACATTCACGCATTTACACACACATTTCATAACTCTTAAAGTATGATTCTCTGTTTCCAACATCCTTTTTCACAAGTCAAGAGTCCTTAACTTCTTTCATTATTCATATACATATAAACATGTAATCACATTCCTCATATATGGTAGCATCATCTTATTGACATAAACATACCTCAACAGCATAATACACATCGTCGTCATAAAAATAACATCATAACACCTCAGTCAAATCTCAAAATCGTCGTAGCTTTCTGCAATAATTTCAAAACCTAAAGAAAATTCTCTGCTCATGTCAATAGTGTCATCTACCTCAAACGTACTTTAAAATCATGCTCCCTTACCAAATACATCATTCAAAGCTCTCATAGTATCACAATGGTACCAAAAAAATATGAACAGTTCACACAGTACAGACAAAATACAATTTCGTAAGTGTGAAGTTATCCAACTCTGTAATTGCGTAAACATGTGTCACTGACGTAATAAAAAAGTTTGTCTCTCTCAGTTAAATGATCAGATAGCTGTGTAATTTATGTGTTAGAGAAATATGGTACCGATGTGTAAAGTTGTATAAGCAAATACCATATTAGCTAGGGCTCCTTGTGCTTGCCAAACACATGGTACACAAAGCAGGCGTGTACCCCCCTGAGGTTTATTGTAATTGTACCCTCAGGTATTACAGCTTACAGCAATGGAATGAAATGTATCACGAAAAACTTTCTTTGTAATTCAAAAATCTCTAAAAATAAATGTTTTAAGTACAAAATTAATCACTCAAATACATGTCCTGTAGCGCTAAATGTGCGTCTTGCTGTAAGATAATCTCTGGGAAGTGTCGTAGTTATTGTCCTCCGAAAGCTAAGTTCTGCAGAAGTCAATGTACTTACCTCATGATAAACAAAGTGAAATGCTTTGCGTATAGATATCATACTTATTACGCTTATTGCCGTGATGAGGAAAGTACTGTGCTGTAACGTATTGTTGTCCTACGGAAAAGGCTGTCTCCTTGTAGCA
The DNA here is from genome assembly GCF_023864275.1 of Schistocerca cancellata. Classification (NCBI taxonomy): domain Eukaryota; kingdom Metazoa; phylum Arthropoda; class Insecta; order Orthoptera; family Acrididae; genus Schistocerca; species Schistocerca cancellata. Next base: position 491,072,191 of record NC_064631.1, on the reverse strand, counting down.
ATAGCACAAAAGTTACTACTAAAACATGTTTTACTTTACAGAAGAATTCCGAAAAGCTGTGCAGATATCAAACAGATACACCGCAAAAGCAACATTGTAAATTGTCGCTCATTAGTAGCGTCGTGATAAAATCGTGTAGCTGTCACATAAACTAACCACTGTCTCATCTGGTAACTCACTGAAAGTACCCTAAATCCAGAATGTATTTTCAAGTGAACCAAAATGTTGCATGAAAATCTCATTAGCAGTGCTGGTATATGTTCTAAGTATGTAAGCCGTATATTCGTTACGTAATCGTGCAACTAACAAGGAGGAATGTATAAATAACCACACTGCGTCGTCTGTTCGCAATAACAATGCATTCGCAATTACTTGTCTAAGTTACCTATGTTCTTGACTGGATGGGTAGTTAGCTTTAAAACATAGTTGCATGTTAACAGTTTCTCAGTGTGACAAATTGTACAAGTAGCGTGAAGTGAAAATTGCAAAGACTAAGTTAAAAAGCAGATTATCTGTCAATAAATGGTTTTACATGAAAAAGGTGGTGTAACCCTTTGCTCTTCTCAGTACGCAGAGTTTCAGCTTTAACGCAATTATCATGTGGTATTCGTCCGTAAAGAATTCGGGAATTTTGCTCAAGGTTAGCGTCAATGTTATTTTTCTCGGAGCCAGCCGGCGCACGCAGCTGCCTGCGGTGCGAGTCATTGTCTGTTTCTTTGTTGGCGCGCGCCGTTACTGGGATTAGGAGGCCTAACTTCCACAAATTCGCCTTGCCGAGAGGGCCCAGCTCTGTTTAAAGCTCACCAGTTCTGATAGAATTCAGGTCTGTCGTTTTGTCGGTAGTTTACATAGTTTCTTTCTTGTCTGTCACGTGGTGGAGAATTTCTCCCTGAGTAGTAACTGCGTGTTGGATCGTTGCGTCTAAAGTTATTCTGTCTCCCTTGATAATAATTGTTTTGGTTCCCATATTGTCTGTTTCTCTGATTGTCTCTTTGATAGTCATTACCGCGGAAAGGTGATCTTTCCCTGTAACTATTACTCTGCCAGTGGTTGTCATATGGGTGGTGTCTATTTTGGTCACGATTTATGTGGTGAGAATAGCCTTGTCGCGTCCAGTTATCGTTTCTGTCGTCACGGAATTGTGACGGATGTGACCTGTAGTGATTGTTTTCCTGTTTTTGCATCCCGCGACTGTCTGTGTCAATTTCTAATTCTTGTAACAGTCCCTGAAAAGCTTCAATGTCGTCTTTGCAACGTCCTGCTAAAATAATATGTCTCAAATGTTCGGGCAGTTTGATTGAGCAAATGCGGATGAGTTCTGAGGGGCTGTATGGGTTTGACAGGTATTGATTCTTGTGCAACATGTCTTCAAAATATTTCACAAGACTGGAAAATTCAGATTGTTCGAAGTGTTTCATCATTATGATGCTATGTTTTACGCGGTCTTGTGTGGCTTGAGACCAATATGCTGAGAGGAAGGCATGGTAAAATTCTCCTTCACTGTGGCAATCGTGAATGACCGATCGCATTCTTACAGCTGGTTCATTCTCTAAGAAGCCACACATAAATTCTAACCTGTGCTCCAATGACCAGTTGGGAGGAAAACAATGAGAGAATTGATGGAGCCAAGCTTGTGGATGAATGTCGTTGGCAGAATTCTTAAACGTTTTGAATTTACGTGTAGTAATGAACAGCTTATAGTCAAAATCATCGTGTCGGCGAGTAGCATATCGGTCATTGTTACGTTGTGTCGGCGGTTCCATCTCAAAATTCGGTGTACCTTGCCAATTTCTTTCATAATTACCGAAATGACCTGTGTTATTAATTTGTGGCTGTTCCGTATTTCTATGTCCCTCTTCCTGTATTGGAGCGCGAGTGTCCTCTGAAATACGTAATTCTTGCATCACCTGCGTCAACTGATCTTGTACTTCCCGCATTTCTCTTTTGTATTGCGTATTAATTTGATTCTGATTTTGTTTGTATTTTCTTATTTGTTCATACTCTTCTGTGTCAGTGAAGGCTACGGGTCTTGTGTCATTCAGATCATCATCTACCTTTGTAGGTAAGTTAGTGACCTGATCCGAAAGTTCGGCTACTTTCTCTGATAATGAACTAATTTCCTCCATGTGTCTTTCTACTGTGTCCTTTAAGTTTTCCTGAGTTTTTGCAAGTTGCGTAACCGAATCGGTAGATGCAACTGAGTCCATTTTAGCTTGCAAGGTATCATGATTTTCATGAACAATAGTTTGCAGTTCTTTTATGGCTGCTTTGTGATTCTGTAACGCATTCTCATGACGCGAAAAAATAGGTTGGAAATGCTCACAAATTTGTGTTTTTACGTCATTACAGACCTTTTGACATTTCGATTCGATGTTATGTAACTCAGTAGTAAAATCTTCACGTGTTTGTTCAAGTGTGGTGTCTAACTTCTGAAGCTTTTGCTGTGTTTGTCTCTGGTATTGTTCCATTGTGTCTAACTTTTGAAGCTTTTGCTGTGTTTGTTTCTGATTTTGTTCCATTGTGTCTAACTTTTGAAGATTTTGTCCCATTGTGTCTAACTGTTGCTGTGTTTGTCTCTGATTTTGTTCCATTTGTTGCATTAGTTGTAATAACAATGCATTAGTGTCTGGAATCTGTTCCTCTACTCTTTTCGGCAGTGCATTTGCACCGGCAACATTCACATTTTGACAAGCTGAAAATGTGTCTTGACTTATTTGAGAAAACGGTGAGGACGCAAAACCTGAATCTACAGTATTTGCAAAATTGTGTCCTATCATTTCGGATTCCTGAGGCGAGCTGTTGCCGACCGATCGATCGATAATGCTTCCCTGTTCACTACCTGTTTGACTGTCTACGCCATTGTTTGACGCCCGCTCCATTTCCCTATGCACAGTTACCAAATTACTACTTTGAACATTAGTTACTCATTACATGGTGGGGCCAACACACTGCTTTCGTCTTCACTGTCATTTCTTAGTTTACTTTGGAGCCGAGTGTTACGTTTTTTAACGCCATTATTGTCACAATATTTCACACGATAACACAGAAAAGCACAATTTGAATAGCAAAAATAAGAGAACACATTAACATAGCACTGAAAATAATATCTAGTTAATTGCAGCTGCGAAATACTTGGTGCAAATCTACATGCATGCCACAACTGTTTTACAGTACAACAATGAAAGACTGCAACTACAAAGGAGATTCTCTCTACAATTACGCACTAGCAATAAACAAAAGCTACACTAAATACACAAACTACAAGAAAAAATCAGAAGATTCCAGTGAGGTATCCTAGGCTAAGGGTCGACATATGAAACGTCCCCTTTGAACAACTTATACACGACTGTGCTTAACCTGGCACACTATAATTTTAGCGCAACTCAATCTGACTATCAAAAATCCCTGCAAAAGAATGGCCCTGAGTAACATTGAACTATACCTTTCAGAAATCACTTACCTCACAAAAATCTTCGTTACTCGAACTACTGCAATACAGCGAGCGCCACTACTGCCAGCTAAATAAAAGATTCAAACTACTGAAGGCACTAACTACTGATAGGGATAGTTAGCAAATGAAAGATATTAATAGAGAACAAACAATGTATTTACCTTAATATTCATAATTGACATCCAGTATTACAAATTATCAAAACTCCGCCATCTCTCTCCCCACATCCACCACTGCTGGCGGCTCACCTCCAACTGCGCAACGCTACGCGCTGTTCACATCCAGCTGCCACTTCCTAACACTACAATGGCAGACAACAATGCAAACTAGCCACAGGCTGCACACAGCACAGCCAGTGTACACATACTTCTGCGAAATATTTGGGAGTTGCTAGGGAAACCCAGACGATTTATGTCAGTAAGTGGGATGTCTGGTGTTGTTGACGTTTCTTCGGTGGATTCTCTCACATGGAAAAATCTAATTCCATGTTTCCAGCGTAGAAAATTGTTCGACTTTTTGTCGCAAATATGGATTACTACCGGACGAGGAAAGAAGGGAATGCATATACTGTGGTGGTGCGAAGTGTGTAAAACTTCGTAAGAACAGTTTCGATGCTGAAATACCGTTACAATTTCAATGAGGGCCGTGCGGAAAACGAACGAGAATCAGAAAGGATATATGATTCGACTCTTCCAAATTATCCATCCAGACCACCGTAATGGACTTTAACATGACGACAACACCGACGACGAACAAGGTAAGTCGTCTCCTTTGCAACTGCAAGTATTTTTGTAACGCTCTTCTTTTGTCATTGCTGTAGTGACCACCGTAAACGTACTCTTACGCCCGCCAAAGAGTTGCATGATCGATTTACGATCACACGTTCGATACCTATCTTTTGGTCCCCGCGATTTCGATAAGCAGTCGTTCTTGCAATTTACCGGCAGTTAGATCTCAGAGCGTTTCGACTTGGAGATATTGAAATAAGTAACGAAAGAACACGTAATGTATCCGGTCGTTCTACCCTCGAAGAAATCGCCATCAATCTCTTGTGTACTCACTTTGAACAGAAAGACACAAATCTTCATACACACTAATGGTTGTTACCACAGGTTCAGTGAGGTGTGCCGTTCTAAATGAACACGACCTATTCATTTAAATTTCTATTAAATATCACATATTTCACTAAATACGGAGCTACGTAGAAAGAGATGCTTAAACTTTGTGGTATCCAACCAAGAAAAGCGCCACAAATTGGTCAGAATGAATGAAGTACATAATCACCGCTTGTTCATTTCCGCTTGGCTATCTTAGCATACATCTCTGGCCAAACGGTATCATTCCAACATTCCGACTTTAATCACAAAGCATATTTCTTTATATACAATAAATAGCAAACATTATTTTACTTTAATTTACATCATACAGCACTAGTAAATTTCTATAAATGTGGTTTTGAAATTACTAAATTACTTAGGGGAAACATATAAATGTCTTTCATAAATAACGAACATGTACAACGTTTTAAAGTACAACCCCCTTACACACACACACCCACACACAGACACACACACTTACTGTACATACACGGATAAAGATATTTACTGTGTTATACTTGCAACTCGATACTACGTGGGCTACTACATAACGAAGACCACTGGTGTTTTGAGACGAGGATGGGTCGACATGAGCAAATAAACAGTAATGTAATGGCTCATTTCAGCGAAGAGCGTTATTTACAGGACGTAGTATTCTCTTGGGAAAATAATGAACTTGTTTCAATATCTGGAAAAAATACGACCATTACTGAACGAAGCCGCCTTTCAGATGAACGAACAGCGTAACTAGGTCGCGTTGCTGCCATCTAACGGGTCGCACTTCGCGTCACCCATTTTGCATTATCACAAAAGGGCGAGCGGAGGTCCGCATCCCCACTTCAGCATTCCTGAGCAGTACCGGCCTGGCGTGTGATTTGCATCCAATAGTACGCCCGTTCACCCGAGCGCACAACGCACTGTTCCTGTTTATTGGCCTCAATGTCATCCCACGGACTCTAGTCCTCCGGCGAATGTGTCCCCATTTGGAGACAGATAAACGCGTTAGATTGATATCGGACAGGAACATCGTTCTGTATGTATTTCCGTAATGGCACTTCCAGTCATTTCTCCCATTGTACGATTTACGATAGCGTCTACTCTACAATTGGAGCAGTACTTGCTTCGAACATGTTAGAGTCTGAGTACATAGTGCGGCACACTTCACTCACTCCGAGAATAGAGAACGTAACCCTGTGCTGCGGAACTGAGAAGACACCAGGAGATTTTCAGTTTATTGACAATGAAATTTTCTTCCAATATTCATTTTACGTCCACAGAAGGTCCGTTAATGTAGCGACAGATTCTGTACGAAAATACAGCATGAGATGGGAATCTCATGTTTATTTCTCTTCAAAGAAGTAAAAAGATTACAACCGCACCATTGACATACGTAAAAAAGAAAAGAAAAAAACAGGAAACGACATTTTGATTTAAGCACCTCATCTCCATATGTTTTCTTATGTTTCATTTAGCTTTCCTTTCGTTTTACCAGTACCTAATATTCTGGTTCGCCACTGTGCCTGTAGAGGCTGCGCTTATGAACCGACCTACCGCTACGTCAATTCTTGATTTGCAATGGGGGCAAATTTTATGTGATAGCTTTGTTGATAGAAACGCGCCAACAGCTCCAGAACGACGGTATGCATTCTTATGGTAGTGTACAAAAGTCATGGGATCATTACTTCACACAATAAAATCGCTGCCAATAATCCGATATTTGATTTAACATGCGTGTGGCAAACATAATGACAATGAAAATAAAGAAACTGGAACTACAGAAATATGTAAAATCCCCAATGGTAACTGAGGGTACTACGTTAACTAACAATAATCTGAAACAGATATCGCCTTCTTCCCTTACGCTGATGTCTTAGTATCCCAGTTTTGAACTGGGAGATTTCCGAAGTTTCCAGACCGCTGTTACTTGTCTATTGTTGTTAACAACCTCTGAAGTCGAACTATGCTGCATCTGTAAAGGTAATTATCCTACCACGCAAAAATTGGGGTATGAGATGTTCCAGGGAGTGGGGAGGGGAGGTGGCGGAAAAGGAGGTGTCCACTGGGGGCCGAACAGCACAATAACACTGGGTTCAGTGGTTGGGTGGGTGGGGACTACAAAGCCTCTCCATTGATCCTAGGTGCCCACTTTAATACATTATACAATACAATTCAGTAAAGGAGCAACACTGTAGCAGACAGCTATGAATACTGTGTTTCATTTCACTGTGCTGTGCTCGAGCTGTTTATGTTTAAACGGTCTTCGTCACGTTGCGACCATAACCTCGACTTGTCAGTTCTTCATTCCTGCACGTTCATTAGAAACACAAACATAATTCTCGAAACCGAAATTTATGTTCATTATAACAGCTTTCGATTATATAAGCGTTATCAGAACAAGATGCCAGACCAGCCATTGTGTAGTATCATAAGGTAATCATAATAAGGCTGGCCTGGAAAAGCGATTACTTCACCCTCTAACCCCACTCGCTCGTTGACGTCATGGCCTTGCTCGCTTATATGTCAGCAATCGAGAGGGGCAACCCCTCTTAGCCCAGGCTCTTGAACGTTCACTAGCAGTCCGCTTTCGAAGAGGCATCGCAGTTTCAAATGGCTCAAATGGCTCTGAGTAATATGGGACTTAACATCTGAGGTCATCAGTCCCCTAGAACTTAGAACCACTTAAACCTAACTAACCTAAGGGCATCACACACATCCATGCCCGAGGCAGGATTCGAACCTGCGACCGTAGCGGTCGCGCGGTTCCAGACTGAAGCGCCTAGAATCGCTCGGCCACACCGGCCGGCCATCGCTGCTTCGTTAGTCCTCTTGCTCTCGGTATTTGGTCCAGAAAACTCTCATTAACATTGGGCTATCATTCGGGCTGTCATTTTGATTAATGCTATGGCTATTGTACTGCGTTTACTGTGGTTATTCCTGTGGCAATTTTTTCTCTTAAAGTTCTCAAGAATGGCGAAGCGAAAGAATACGGAAAACCAAGTTGTAAGTGAGGAGTAGGAGATTCAGTACTTCTTTGTACACAGTTCCGACGAAAAGCCTCAATAATTAACATGTAAAAAACGCTTAAGTCAAAACAAAGGTAGTAATATTTCTCGACATTTCTCTTCGCTCATTGAACCAACATACGGACGTTACTCTCATGACGAATGATGTGCTTAAGGGTAAGTTAAAGAAAGAGATACAAGAGTTGCCAGAGTGATCGAATCTACAAGACAAGGAATTTAATTGCATCGTATACGGTATGCTTAAAACTAGCAAAAGTTCAGAAAATGCTTCAGCTATAGCATACTCGTGGAAGAATGTGGAATACATTTGGCGAAAGCATTTAGCTTCAATGATGCTCCTCAAGATACAGATATGAAATAACCTGTTCTTCAGTGAAGTACCTTAAATCTGCTTAGCGTACCCAGTGACCAATGAGTTGATGTGACACAGGCTTCTATTTACCAAGGCGGAAAGTGAAGTCGATATTGCGAAACTGGCCAAGAACAAGTTACATAAATGTAACCTAACAATGTAAATATCTCGTTAATTCACGTATAGGAAAGTAAGACAAATAAATAAAAGTCAGAGTTTTTGCAGTCAATATCTTATGATGTTGACGAGTAGGCATTCAGTATATCTCGCGACCCACATCATTAGCCGTGGTGGCTATGACAAAGCTGCCACGGAACCGGACGAGTGAAGATGGAGGGGGGGCGGCCCTCGCTGGAGAGGAATGTTTCGCGAGCCACGCTTTGCCAGCCCTTCCGTTAGGTGTACGTGTTGGTACTGGTGACGTGTAATACCATACGGTATCCATATTGCTCAGAGATAACTAATGGTATTCCACAGCGGTTTCAGACACTGGCCCCTCATGTGACCTGGGGTCTTGGTGTGATAATGGTTATTTTAAAACGAAACCGGTTACCTCCTACAGAACGAAAATAATTTGTGATTTGGGCATTTCCGTTTTATTTTTCATGTCAAGCACAATAGCTGAAGTTCCAGCATGATTCCATAAATTCTGGCCTATAGTGCCTGAATTACATTAGGGAGGTATTATTATTATTTCTTTCCTTTCTCAGACTTTATATCTGGTTAAAAATGGAAAGTGACGTGAACCTTGATCAAGCGTGACTCCCTTTCAACTGTACGGTACATGTTACATTGCATTTAGGAACGTTCGGGTAACTGAACATGTATCGATAGTTACAGACTTCTGTAGTTGTATATATGCGTCTGGATATAGCTGTATTACCTTGATGTACTGGTGGATATGGTGTGGTATGACTCCTGTAGTTGTTGGTATCATTGGTATAATGTCAACTTTATCCTGATGCCACATGTCCTTGACTTCCTGAGCCAGTTGGATGTATTTTTCAATTTTTTCTCCTGTTTTCTTCTGTATGTTTATTGTATTGGGTACGGGGATTTCGATTAATTGTGTTAATTTCTTCTTTTTATTGGTGAGTATGATGTCAGTTGTTATGTGGTGTTGTTTTATCTGTTATAATTGTTGTATTCCAATATAATTTGTATTCATCATTCTCCAGTACATTTTGTGGTGCATACTTGTATGCGGGAACATGTTGTTTTATTAGTTTATGTTGTATGGCAAGTTGTTGATATATTATTTTTGCTATATTGTCCTGTCTTCTGGTGTATTCTGTATTTACTAGTATTGTACATCCGCTTGTGATGTGATCTACTGTTTATATTTGTTGTTTGCAAAGTCTGCATTTATCTGTTGTGGTATTGGGATCTTTAATAATATGCTTCCTGTAATATGTGGTGTTTATTGTTTGATCCTGTATTGCAATCATGAATCCTTCCGTCTAACTGTATATATTGCCTTTCCTTAGCCATATGTTGGATGCGTTTTGATCGATGTGTGGCTGTGTTAGATGATACGGGTGCTTGCCATGTAGTGTTTCCTTTTTCCAATTTACTTTGTTTGTATCTGTTGATGTTATCTGATGTAAAGGGTTGTAGAAATGGTTATGTAATTCAAATGGTGTAGCCAATGTATTTATATGAGTGATTGCTTGGTGTATTTTGCTAGTTTCTGCTCGCTCTATAAAGAATTTTCTTAAATTGTCTATCTGTCCATAATATAGGTTTTTTATGTCGATAAATCCCCTTCCTCCTTCCTTTCTGCATAATGTGAATCTTTCTGTTGCTGAATGTATGTGATGTATTCTATATTTATGGCATTGTGACTGTGTAAGTGTATTGAGTGCTTCTAGTTCTGTGTTACTCCATTTCACTACTTCAAATGAGTAGCTAAGTATTGGTATGGCATAAGTATTTATAGCTTTTGTCTTGTTTCTTGCTGTCAATTCTGTTTTCAGTATTTTTGTTAGTCTTTGTCTATATTTTTCTTATAGTTCTTCTTTAATATTTGTATTATCTATTCCTATTTTTGGTCTGCATCCTAGATATTTATAGGCATCTGTTTTTTCCATCGCTTCTATGCAGTCGTTGTGGTTATCCAATATGTAATCTTCTTGTTTAGTGTGTTTTCCCTTGACTATGCTATTTTTCTTACATTTGTCTGTTCCAAAAGCCTTATTTACATCATTGCTGAATATTTCTGTTATCTTTAGTAATTGGTTGAGTTCTTGATTTGTTGCTGCCAGTAGTTTTAGATCATCCATGTATAGCAAATGTGTGATTTTGTGTTGATATGTTCCAGTAATATTACATCCACAATTTGTATTATTTAACATGTTGGATAGTGGGTTCAGAACATGGCCGAACCAGAAAGGATTTAATGAGTCTCCTTGGTATATTCCACGCTTAATCTGTATTGGCTGTAATGCGATATTATTTGATTTTGTTTGGATATTAAATGTGGTTTTCCAATTTCTCATTACTATGTTTAGGAACTGTATCAGTTTAGGATCCACTTTATATATTTCCAATATTTGTAGTAACCATGAGTGGGGTACACTATTAACAGATTTTTGGTAATCAATGTATGTGTAGTGTAGCGACCTTTGTTTAGTTTTAGCTTGATATGTCACCTCCGCATCTATTATCAGTTGCTCTTTACATCCTCGTGCTACTTTGCAGCAACCTTTTTTTTTTCTTCATTTGTAATTTTGTTCTGTGTTGTATGTGTCATTAATTTGTGTGTAATGACTGAAGCTAATATCTTGTGTATTGTTGGTAGGCATGTTACGGGGCGATATTTTACTGGGTTTGCTGTTTCTGCTTGATCTTTAGGTTTCAGATAAGTTATTCCTTGTGTAAGTGTATCAGGGACTGTGTATGGGTCTGCAATGTAACTGTTAAATAATTTAGTTAGATGTAAATGTGTTGAGGTGAAATTCTTTAGCCAGAAATTTGATATTTTACCTTTTCCAGGGGCTTTCCAGTTGTGCTTAGCATTAATTGCTCAGGTGACGTCATGTTCCAAAATTATCACTTCAGGCATTTGTAGTATCATCTTGTATGTGTCTGTTTCTACTTGTATCCACCGTGCATGTCTGTTATGTTGTACCAGGTTTGACCATATGTTGCTCCAGAAGTGTTCCATGTCTGTTATGTTTGGTGGATTGTCTATTTTAATGTGTGTGTTATCTACTGTCTAGTAAAATTTCTTTTGGTTTGTGTTGAATGTTTGGTTTTGTTTCCTTGTATTTTCACTTTTTGTGTATCTTCTAGGTCGTTTGGCCAATGCTTGTAATTTCTGCTTCTTTTCATCTAATTGCTCTATCGCTTCTTGTTGTGAGATTTTACCTAACCTTTTTCGTTTTTTGTCAGATATTTCGTTTCTTATAAATAGTGTTAGCTGTCTGATGTCTTATCTCAGTTTTTCTATTCTGATATGTAACCTCTGATGCATGCTGGTTTTGTGGTTTTCTTCTGTGTGTTGGTTGGTTCTGATCTCTGCCTAGTGTGTATATTTATTATTATTATTATTACTATTATTACTCTTATTATTACTGTTATTATTACTATTATCGTCTGTCAGTACATAAAATGCTCTTATAAACAAATAATGAATTTACAGTTTCATGTTTAAATTTATCAACAAGGTCTCATAACTCAATCGTACTTCATACAAGCGTTTCAGACCACCTTTAAAAACATGGGGGAGGCATTTCTCCACAATACGTTACACTGCACTCTCCTGCTGAGTGAAGTGGAATATTTTTTACCGCTATACTCCCCTGAGAGCGTAGGTGTAGGGTACAAAACTCCGTACCTCTTCCCAGCTACAACTGTAATTTCACAAGGCCAAGTGTAGTAAAATAGTCAAACACCCTTACATTTACATTCTTCCAATTTGCAGGATGTTTATGTCTGTCTATGGGAAACACAACAGGAAGCTTACAGTATAAAAGTTTTGAAACTCTGAAACATGAAATGAAATGAAACGATGAAAACTACGTAACTACTTTAGACTATAATATCCTGCCAAAGGAACAGGAATGGATCCCAAATAAATATTGCTTTTCCATCATTCACACGTTTGTAACGCTGCAAGATTATTCATCGTAGCTCCAAAGTAGTAAAGTACAGGGTGAATCAGTTGCCGTTACGGCTGTCGTTATATGGAACCTCCAATAATACAGATGGCCTTTGTCAACCACAGGAGAGATTTTGATATTCTCTCTCTCACTACGTGCAATCTATTATTCACAGGACCTTTTTGTAGGAAAATCAATGTATTTACATTCTGAACTGGAATACGTTTTCGCTAGAGGTTGTACTATTAGAATTATTCAAGGAAATCGTACAAAATTGACATTCAAACGCACCCCCATTCGCACACTCAGCCCTCACTGGTCAGGATTTTGAGAATGCTGTTCATGGCACTCTCTTCTTCCACTGCAAAATATTTACGACTGAACGAATTGTTTGCTATATTAGAATTTTCTGGCGTTCATTGACTGTCCTCATCACGTCACAGGATTAATTGAGTACTTAAGAATTGTAGAATTGATGTTTTTGTAAATTTGATCCAACAGTTGTGTGAATTGTAACAGCATAAAATGAACAGTTTCATCGTTGTATTTGTTGGCGTTCTGACTACGAATCCAATGTGCCTGTAAGGGTTAAGTTTGGATCAAATTATCACCGTAATTCGTTTTAGGGTGAAATTCACAAAAGTCACTTTTCGTTGATGAGCCTCATGGGCCAGTTTAAATTAACAATATTAACAAAGCAACCGACTGTGCTGCTGTTGTAATAGCCCAATCAGTAAAGGTCGCAAAAGGTCGAATGTCGCGAATGGTTTGTGTAGTTGGAAACTTTTGTGCAGTGTTAGGAGAGGGTGCTACTATGTTGTTAATAGAAATACTGGATGGAGAAGGAGAAGTATGGGGTGGACATGTCTTGGAAGGCTATTTTTGTATAATTTCTACAATAATTCGAAAACCCTGCCCTCCAGTGAAAACGTATTGCAGTACAAAATTTAGCTACATTAAACGCCCTACAGAAAGGTTCTGTTTACTTTCTCTGTAGGGCTAATAGTTACCGCGTAGCAAACGACAGAAAATGAAAACCTCGAACTAGTTTTATGAAGTCCTGCTATTAAGTTGCAGATTGCATGTTAGGGGCAGCTGAACGACGGTTTACAGGGCATTGAAACTAGTAGTTCCGTTAAGACTACTTACTATGTAACTACAATAATGATCTGAAGACGAGAGACACAGTCCGAAACTATAGCTCAACCACCTCTTAGAAGACAGTGAAACTGATAGTTCCATTAAGACTAATTACCACGTAACTACAAGAAGTGATCTGAAGACAGGTGACACAGCCCGAAACCGATCAGCTTGCAATAATGAAAGTGTCTGAAAAACGGATCAAATGCTGCCTTATATTGACAACGTGCCTTTCTCAGTAGCTGGAGTCAGCTACTGTAAATGAAGATGGGCAGTCACAACCAAAACCGGTGTCACTTTGAAAATAAATTATTTTCAGAAGCAGCATTCTAACGATCACTGGCGTCTTCAGTATGATCGAAGTGTCGTTCAAAATATTACATTTGTCAATGCTGGTGACGAATCCCAGACTGCACTTTTTAAAAGTTTTTTTAGCTTCAACACTATATCTGTCGTGGCAGACATTCGTCGCTGTCGGCTTCTCTCTTGGATCGTGGTGTTAAAATAAATGAGTGATCGTATCTTCTTCTGCAAAAGCAAATCATCCATCCACTCAATAGAATAAAAAAAAAAGAAAGACACTTTACCTCTCCAACCGGCAAAACGTCAAAATAAACTATCCAAATTGTAAAAGAAGCCACAGGCGACCAGTAACTAATAATCGTAGAAAGGTTCTTCTTTAAAAAACTTAATAACGTCCATGTCCGTTCTTGGAGAACAAGATGCGCGTGGAGAATACAAAATCAGAACTCACACCGAGTTCATAAAAAAAGGAAAGAAAATGAAAGTAAAATTTTATCGTCACTTCCATGTAAGAAAAGCAAATGCATCACTTCTGTAGAATAAATAAAAGACATATTTGATCTGTAGCGCAAAATAGCATCATCGACCCATCCAAATCCGTGGATCGAATTCAAAAAAGCATGAAAGAGAAGCCTCTTCAGTCCATTCAATGGAGTACTCCTGGTGTCAATTATTGAGCGCCTTCGCGTAACCATGTTGTAACTCAAACTTACACGACGCAACTGAAGATTAACTATCGTCCTTGTTGGATACTGAAACTCTTTTTGAAGTATTATGAGGGTTGTCCCGAAATTAAGTTCCAATCGATCGCGAAATGAAAACAGCTATCAGAAATGTTTTATTTGCAATATTTAACTACACGTTCCAGGTACTTCTGAACAGTGTCGCCGCTCCAACCTGGATATTTTTCATAGCGTTGTACCAACTTTCAACACCCTCGTCATTGAAAACAGCAGCCTGTGCTTTCCACTATTTCTCTAAGGTAGGCTGTAGCTCGTTGTCTGTGACAAAGCAATGTCTTCTTAGCCAGCGTTTCATGTGTGGAGAGATGAAAATCTGAGCGATCAACAACCGAGCTGTATAATGGTCGATCGGACACTTCCGATCGCAAACGCTGCAGGGGCGGCTTCATAGCCTCTACAGTGAGAGGCACAGTATTTATCATGAAGAAGGAAATTCATCACGGTTACGTTATGTGGGGTTGTCCGAAATCATGCGAAATCTCTCGGCACGCTCTCATACTTGGCTGCAGCCAGTATTTTCTAGGCATCTTTAAGTGCTGACTGTGCGCTCTGAACAGCAAAGAGCGCCGTGACGCGATTGATGGGCGAGGTAGAGACACTGGCCAATTAATCCGAGCAAAGCTTCATCGGATTTTCATCGTGATTGCCATTACTCGGCCGACCAGAACTTACTTTTTGCGCACTAGTTGGTCATATATCTGACTGATTGAAATGAAATGTGTCGCTAGGTCCACCTGTCAGGTAGACCGTTCGCCTAGTGCAAGTGTTTTGAGCTGACTCCACTTCGGAGACTTGGGCTTCGATGGGAATGAGATGATAACCATACAACAACACCCAGCCGGAGAAAAATCTCCGGCCCATCCGGGAATCGAACCCGGGACCCTTAGCATGGCATTCCGTCGCGCTGACTACTCAGCTCTAGAGGCGTACATCTGACTGACTGGCTAACTATAAGTGTTAGTTGCGATGTTTTACCTGTTTCCTAAGACAAAATGCTTTAAAAATTGTCTCACCGCCAGTTTTGCACGCAAGCAGCGATGCAGCTATGCGCGCACCGCATGGCTTGCCCCTGCTTTGTATGGGCCATGGACCACTCCATACTCAGCCACAGACAGCTGACGCCGCACGTGGCAGGCGTGTCATCAGACTCACTGCACTGCCCTCGGCTCTATCATAACGCTACCTTCACGTCCACCGAGGAAAACCTAAAGTCATGGAACAAGATTAAAAACTGTAAGTGGATACGTTACAGCGCAACGTAATTCACATAAAAGAAGAGATGAAATATTAAATTATGTAATATACGGATTTGTGGTGCTTAATTTTCTATTTAATAGCCTAGCTATCTGTTTTACGAGAACAGATAACCCGCGAAACTGAAAGGTAATAAAACAGAATATCATGGAAATAAATGAAATGCAGTTTTTGTTTTGAGGTATTAAACTAACGCTGAGCATCAACGACTTCCGTAGCAATAGTTTTGATTATATGTAAAGGTGAAACCATAGTGTCCACACACTTACAGACGACGTAGAAACTGAAACTGAGGGTTGCGAAGAAAACGCAGAAATGACGAACTTCGTTTTCCAGTATTCCTTTATGAAGCAAATTCAGGTCGTACTTCACTCCTCGCTTAACTGTCGCACAGCTTCAGTGGAAATGTATTTCTATATATGTGCTGATAAATGGCTGAAGTAGCAGAATTTTAACAGAGCTTCAGTGCCCGATGCAGTTGTTGTCAGCTTATATACAGAATGTTCAGCTGTGCTATTCCCTTTTTTTAACAATAATATGAACACTGTAGATCCCCCGAACAAAAATCTCTGTCCAGTAGCTACAAAATAGGTAGATGCAGCTGCCCACAGTACTACCGTCCAATATCTTTTACATCCACAAGTTTAACAGTCTTAGAAGATAGAATGAGTTCAAACGGAATTACGTGTTTCGAACACAATTATCTCCTATATGCCAACTACCAGGTGTCCGAAATCATCTGCCTTGCGAAACCCAGCTTTTCTCACATTCCATCTTCAAAGCCAAAGGTCAAGGCAGTAGAGTAGTTGCAGTATTTCTCGTCTTTCGAAAAGCATTTCGTTCGGTATTAGACCAAAATTTGATCATATGTTTTATGAAACGAGATTTGTGAGTGACTTACGGTTTACTTTGTAAGAAGGGCGCTGCCTCGGACCGGCAAACAGTTTTAATCTTCCAGGAAGTTTCCTATCAGCACATACTCCACTGCAGAGTGAAAATTTTACTCAGGACACACTGCATTATATTGCACGTACAGTCATCGACAGACGAAGAAGTAATTTCAGGCCTGCCCCAGTAAGTTGGGGTTGGGTTCTTTGAGGGAGGAGACCAAACAGTGAGGTCATTGATCTCATCGGATTAAGGAAAGAGGGGAAAGGAAGCCGACCGTGCCCTTTCAAAGGAACCATCTCGGAATTAATCTGAAGCGGTTTCGGGAAATCACGTAAAACCTAGATCAGGATGGCCGGACACGGGATTGAACCGTCGTCCACCCGAATGCGAGTCCAGTGCGCTAACCACTGCGCCGCCTCGCTTGATCCCCGGAATATATGTAGGGACTCTTGGTGTACATGTCGCACATTAACTACCTGGTACTCAATAGTACGCTCACACATTTCGTTGGTGGTGCAGTTCTCTAAATGAAATATTATCTGAAAAAAACTGTACAAATATTGATTCAGTTCTTGATGAGATTTCAAAGTAGGTCAAAGTTCAACTTCCTTTACAGATTCACACATACCTTGAACATCAAAGGAAATGGTACACTTGCCTAATATCGAGTAGGGTCCCCGCTAGCACGCAGAAGTGCCGAAATACGACGTGGCATGGACTCGACTAATGTGCTGGACGAAGTTGACACCATGAATCCTGCTGGGCTATCCATAAATCCGTAAGAGTAAGACGAGGTGGACATCTCTTCTGAACAGCACGGTGCAAAGAATCCCAGATATGCACAATAATTTTCATGTCTGGGGAGTTTGGTGGCCAGCGGAAGTGTTCGACCTCGTAAGAGTGTTCCTGGAGCAGCTCAGGACCTGTGGGGTATAGCACTGCTGGAATTTCCCTAGACCGTCGGAATGCATAATGAACGTGAATGGATGCAGGTGACCAGACAGAATGCTTACCTGCTTGTCACCTGTCAGAGTCGTATCTAGATGTATCAGGGGTCCCATATCACTCCAACTGCACACGCCCCACACCATTACAGAGCCTCCACTAGCTTCAACAGTCCCCTGCTGACATGCAAATCAATGGTTTCATGAGGTTGTCTCCATACTCGCTCGATACGATTTGAGAAGAGGCTGGTCCGATCGGACAACACGTTATCTGTCATCAACAGTTCAATGTCGGTGTTGACGGGACCAGGCGAGGCGTAAAGCATTCTATCGTGCAGTGATCAATGGTGCATGAGTGGGCCTTCGGCTCCGAAATCCCGCATCAATGACGTTTCTTTGAATGGTTCATTCACTGGCACTTGTTGATGGGCTAGCACTGAAATCTGCAGCATTCTGAGAAAGGGTTGCACTCCTGTCACGTTGAATGTTTGTCTTCAATCGTCGTTGGTTCCGTTCTCTCAGGAGGTTTTTCCGGCCGCGGTACACTCGTGAAATGGTCGTACAGGAAAATCCCCACTTCGTCGCTACCTCGGAGATGCTGTGTCGTATCGCTCGTGCGCTATAACACCACTTTCAAACTCACTTAAATATTGGTAACCTCAAATTTAGGCAGCAGTAACTGAGCTAACAACTGCGCCAGACCATTTTTGTGTGCCGGCTGCTGTGGCCGAGCGGTTCTAAGCGCTTCAGTCCGGAACCGCGCTCCTGCTACGCTCACAGGTTCGAATCCTGCCTCGGGCATGGATGTGTGTGATGTCTTTAGGTTAGTTAGGTACAATTTATTCTAAGTTCTAGGCGACTGATGACCTCAGAAGTTAAGTCGCGTAGTGCTCAGAGCCATTTGAACCATTTGAAACATGTCGACCCGCGGATTCACGGCCAACATCGATATCGCGGCACAACACCACCTTCTGATAAAATATGGCTGCGGCTCTCTCTGTCACTATAAACCGAAGGTAATGGATCAGTGTGACTTGAGCAAGATGCGTCGCAGACATATGCGCAAACCGTACCGTCAAATCAGTGAGTTTGAAAGAGGCCACATTTTTGGTATGAAAGATTGTTATGCACCAATTCTGAAAATTGTTGCTCATGCCCAACGAGTGTGTTCAGAATGGTTCACGAAAGGCTGTAAAAGGTGACGAGATGAGTCAGGTCACACCACTAACTGTACCACCCCTTAGAAGATCAACATGTCATCCGAAAGGTATTGCAGGAAAAATCTGCGACCTCCTCAGCTCTGGCGCAACCGATGAATAATAGAACACATCGCACACTATCACGGGTGACAGCCCGTCGCCGCCTATTACAGCATGGGTTACGTGCGCGTGGTGCACTTCCACGTTTGACGAACGTGCAGAAACATGCAGTGGTGTATGGAACGACGTCACTGCCGACGGGAATGGCAGCACATAGTGTTTTCGGACGAATCAGGGTTGTGTTTGTTTGAAAATGAGGGCTACATATTGGTTCGTCTCAGACGGGGGGAGTGGTATAACAGTGACTGATTTCGCAAAAGACATAGAGCGTCACCTCAGAGCCTCAAGATGTGGTGTTCAGTTGGGTACATTTGATGCATGGCCAGAACATTGTGAAAAGTGTGATCACGGTGAATGACGTCCTGCGGCCCGTAACCCTATCTCTTCTGCCCATCACCCCAGACACCATTTTCCAGCAAGTCAATGAACGACTACATGTTGCTGCACGAACACGTGCATTCATGCTGTCATACTAAGTCAACCTTTTGCCCTGGCACACCACATAACCAGAATTGTCACCAATCTAAAATGTATGGGATCTGGTGAAACGACGGGCCCAGCACTGAGACCAAATGCCAACCACGACAGAGGAACTTTGGAACCGGGTAAATGCATCATGGATGGCTATCCCAGAAGGATGCCATACGTTTCCACGCCATCACACATGGAAAAAGTTGTCAGGGCCTACGGCAGACCTGGTACCTACTAGGCAGCAGGACACATGCTGCTCCGAGGTGCCTGAAATGCTAAAATTTTCTGCAGAGCATACTTCTGTACATGGCTTGTGAATATGAGCGTCCTGTGTCTAACCGTTCAATGTGTTCTGTATTTTTTCTGAACATGAGTATATTTATTTACGCGCGCGGACCTCGTCGACACATGACGCGACAGTAGGACTCCTTGGGCGTAAACTCTAATCTATAGTGTCTGTGACGTTCATCTTTATGGGTAAAGCACTGATCTCAATGACAGCCCTTTTCCGAACTGTCACGTGGACAAATTGTGCCTCGAAGCAGGCGTATTCATGTAATGTTGTCCCCATATTCAGATACCTGCATTTATTTTAGCGTCGTGAACAGGATCTTTAGTTACGAAGTTTTGCAATAGGTGTCTTAAAAACTTGCGTAGCAAAATTATGCAGCACCTTGTTTCTCACTGTCTCACGAATTTCTTGACCAGCCCAGACTGATACCAATCAGCAGCCGGATACGGTCCGCAGGTAGCCGTTGCCCACACACGATATAGAGTATAGACAATTCGGCGATTCACACTGCGAGGCTTGGCGGCAAAGGCGTGAATTTGTTTATTAATATTACCTATTTAAATGTTTATACACTCCTGGAAATTGAAATAAGAACACCGTGAATTCATTGTCCCAGGAAGGGGAAACTTTATTGACACATTCCTGGGGTCAGATACATCACATGATCACACTGACAGAACCACAGGCACATAGACACAGGCAACAGAGCATGCACAATGTCGGCACTAGTACAGTGTATATCCACCTTTCGCAGCAATGCAGGCTGCTATTCTCCCATGGAGACGATCGTAGAGATGCTGGATGTAGTCCTGTGGAACGGCTTGCCATGCCATTTCCACCTGGCGCCTCAGTTGGACCAGCGTTCGTGCTGGACGTGCAGACCGCGTGAGACGACGCTTCATCCAGTCCCAAACATGCTCAATGGGGGACAGATCCGGAGATCTTGCTGGCCAGGGTAGTTGACTTACGCCTTCTAGAGCACGTTGGGTGGCACGGGATACATGCGGACGTGCATTGTCCTGTTGGAACAGGAAGTTCCCTTGCCGGTCTAGCAATGGTAGAACGATGGGTTCGATGACGGTTTGGATGTACCGTGCACTATTCAGTGTCCCCTCGACGATCACCAGTGGTGTACGGCCAGTGTAGGAGATCGCTCCCCACACCATGATGCCGGGTGTTGGCCCTGTGTGCCTCGGTCGTATGCAGTCCTGATTGTGGCGCTCACCTGCACGGCGCCAAACACGCATACGACCATCATTGGCACCAAGGCAGAAGCGACTCTCATCGCTGAAGACGACACGCCTCCATTCGTCCCTCCATTCACGCCTGTCGCGACACCACTGGAGGCGGGCTGCACGATGTTGGGGCGTGAGCGGAAGACGGCCTAACGGTGTGCGGGACCGTAGCCCAGCTTCATGGAGACGGTTGCGAATGGTCCTCGCCGATACCCCAGGAGCAACAGTGTCCCTAATTTGCTGGGAAGTGGCGGTGCGGTCCCCTACGGCACTGCGTAGGATCCTACGGTCTTGGCGTGCATCCGTGCGTCGCTGCGGTCCGGTCCCAGGTCGACGGGCACGTGCACCTTCCGCCGACCACTGGCGACAACATCGATGTACTGTGGAGACCTCACGCCCCACGTGTTGAGCAATTCGGCGGTACGTCCACCCGGCCTCCCGCATGCCCACTATACGCCCTCGCTCAAAGTCCGTCAACTGCACATACGGTTCACGTCCACGCTATCGCGGCATGCTACCAGTGTTAAAGACTGCGATGGAGCTCCGTATGCCACGGCAAACTGGCTGACACTGACGGCGGCGGTGCACAAATGCTGCGCAGCTAGCGCCATTCGACGGCCAACATCGCGGTTCCTGGTGTGTCCGCTGTGCCGTGCGTGTGATCATTGCTTGTACAGCACTCTCGCAATGTCCGGAGCAACTATGGTGGGTCTGACACACCGGTGTCAATGTGTTATTTTTTCCATTTCCAGGAGTGTATTTACCCCCGACTAGACTGTAAACAATGTTCTCTCTGACAGCTACCTAATCATCATATCACTAACTCAAAAACGAAGGTCACATTTTAATTTCACTTTTCTACAATTATGTTAATCACTGGCCGACTAAACCGACGAATCAGATACACGCCACCGCGGGGAATGGCGAAACACTGAAGCTAGTTACACACTGCGTCTAGAACTAACTTTGATGCTGACGCCGTTTACTTTACACGAGTGGATACTTTATATTGTTGAAATTAAATTATTAGTCAGCTCCGGGAAACATTTATGACCTCAGTCTAGGATTAGGTTTTGGAGACACAAGAAGTATGTGATGTGGATGAATGGTAGTTTCATTTAAAATTGAAGTATTGATTAAAAGCGCCTCAGACAAACTTTATATGCTGTCTCGCGTGTGTGCACAGCCGAATGGTCATTGATGTCATGTGGAGGTAATTTAATGTACTAGTACTTACAATGGTGCTCGATAAGACGAGGTGAGAGTCCACGAAATTAAGATTCAAGTATCGCTGATACTGTGACTTTAAGGACTGATTTCTCCTTATTTTTTAACAAAAAATTGTGGAACCCCTTTATTTATAGGTTTTCATTGATGTAGCGTTGACACTCTCCCAGCTGCTGTTCCATCATTCATAGTTAGAATCTGCAATAGGCGGATAAGAAAACCAGTGGGCACATAGAGACAGATATACGAGGAACAATGTCAGCAAAACTCCATATCAGGGAACTTTTCTTTTCCGTCTTCTGCGGCCACGTGAAGGGATTGAAATTAATCAATGATACTGGCTGAAAATTTGTGACGGGCCGGCACTTGAATCTGGATGCTCCACTTCTCTAGAACGATTGCCTTAAGCCCCTCGGAATTCCAGAAACGCTTTCTGGTCGGCCCAAATTGTCAATTTGTCATACGCGACACGTATATGCGTAAGATTCTTCTTGCTGAGCTAGGAAAATTGGAAGACGTCTGGTGGACTTTTTCATTACGAGATAGCCAACGTGCCCTGCAACATGCAAACATTCGCGAGGAACAGTCTGCACTCTTCTCATGTCCGACGCTGTGATGCGCTACGTTCTATATATCTCGTCCTAGTTCACTAACGTGTCAGGTAGTGGGGTAATTTATGGAGCTGCGACGCTTGGTATCCTTCTCTGAGCGAAACGGCCTACAGACTGTGAGTGAAACGTGTCAAAGAAAATAATTTGAGCAGGGAATATTACGAACGGAATTGGGAAACTGTAAATAAACTGAACTGGTATGGCAGCGAACGCTCCGACAAATAGGTATGACGTGTGACTTTTGGAGTTATTCAAAAATGGTCCAGATGGCTCTGAGCACTATGGGACTTAACATCTGAAGTCATCAGTCCCCTAGAACTACTTAAACCTAACTAACCTAAGGACATCACACACATCCATGTCCGAGTCAGGATTCGAACTTGCGACCGTAGCGGTCGCGCGGTTCCAGACTGAAGCGCCTAGAACCGCTCGGCTACAATGACTGGCTGGAATTACTCATTTAACAATGTGTAACTGCCGTGACAAGAGGTGTAAATATTGCGTCTGAACTTTGAAAAGAACCAATAAAAAGTGAATTACTGGCTGGGTATGAAATATTATGAACAATGAATACTGTTTGTAAATTTTGTAAATTGCGGTTGGACAATGAGTAATTAGTGGTATATTAAATATTCTGAATTATTAATATTACGTACGGCAAGATTTATTACGCCGATCATTAAACATAGAACTGTTATTAACGGTTAAGTTGTTAAAAACAGTAACATTGAATTTTCCTGCATTTGACGTGTCACAATGTTAACTAATGACAGTGAACAGTGGTAGTATACGAACTGATACTATTTCAGAGACTTTACTGGTCTCATATACACTCCTGGAAATTGAAATAAGAACACCGTGAATTCATTGTCCCAGGAAGGGGAAACTTTATTGACACATTCCTGGGGTCAGATACATCACATGATCACACTGACAGAACCACAGGCACATAGACACAGGCAACAGAGCATGCACAATGTCGGCACTAGTACAGTGTATATCCACCTTTCGCAGCAATGCAGGCTGCTATTCTCCCATGGAGACGATCGTAGAGATGCTGGATGTAGTCCTGTGGAACGGCTTGCCATGCCATTTCCACCTGGCGCCTCAGTTGGACCAGCGTTCGTGCTGGACGTGCAGACCGCGTGAGACGACGCTTCATCCAGTCTCAAACATGCTCAATGGGGGACAGATCCGGAGATCTTGCTGGCCAGGGTAGTTGACTTACACCTTCTAGAGCACGTTGGGTGACACGGGATACATGCGGACGTGCATTGTCCTGTTGGAACAGCAAGTTCCCTTGCCGGTCTAGCAATGGTAGAACGATGGGTTCGATGACGGTTTGGATGTACCGTGCACTATTCAGTGTCCCCTCGACGATCACCAGTGGTGTACGGCCAGTGTAGGAGATCGCTCCCCACACCATGATGCCGGGTGTTGGCCCTGTGTGCCTCGGTCGTATGCAGTCCTGATTGTGGCGCTCACCTGCACGGCGCCAAACACGCATACGACCATCATTGGCACCAAGGCAGAAGCGACTCTCATCGCTGAAGACGACACGTCTCCATTCGTCCCTCCATTCACGCCTGTCGCGACACCACTGGAGGCGGGCTGCACGATGTTGGGGCGTGAGCGGAAGACGGCCTAACGGTGTGCGGGACCGTAGCCCAGCTTCATGGAGACGGTTGCGAATGGTCCTCGCCGATACCCCAGGAGCAACAGTGTCCCTAATTTGCTGGGAAGTGGCGGTGCGGTCCCCTACGGCACTGCGTAGGATCCTACGGTCTTGGCGTGCATCCGTGCGTCGCTGCGGTCCGGTCCCAGGTCGACGGGCACGTGCACCTTCCGCCGACCACTGGCGACAACATCGATGTACTGTGGAGACCTCACGCCCCACGTGTTGAGCAATTCGGCGGTACGTCCACCCGGCCTCCCGCATGCCCACTATACGCCCTCGCTCAAAGTCCGTCAGCTGCACATACGGTTCACGTCCACGCTGTCGCGGCATGCTACCAGTGTTAAAGACTGCGATGGAGCTCCGTATGCCACGGCAAACTGGCTGACACTGACGGCGGCGGTGCACAAATGCTGCGCAGCTAGCGAAATTCGACGGCCGCGGTTCCTGGTGTGTCCGCTGTGCCGTGCGTGTGATCATTGCTTGTACAGCCCTCTCGCAGTGTCCGGAGCAAGTATGGTGGGTCTGACACACCGGTGTCAATGTGTTCTTTTTTCCATTTCCAGGAGTGTAGATATGACTTTATGTATACAGACCGAAGCAGAGAGTAAAAGTTTGTACCAAGGCCGAGAGTCGAACCTGGTTTTCCTGCTTATTAGGCAGGTGTGTGAGTCTGTGTGCATAAAATCACATCTGTACAAGACCAGTGTAGTCTCTGACATAGTGATGTTTCATTTGTATAAGTATCTGCCCTAGGTTTCAGTCTGGATCTTCAGTTTACGTTCAATGTTGACGCGCTGTTCCAGAACATGGAGAGCCTAAGCAATTCTGTTCGTGGGTAAGAGGAAATTTAGTCTTGGGCGGAAGCGAGAATTTGGATCGAGAAGGGAGGCGTTCTACCGCAATCGGTGCAGTTGTGTGAACTGCTGTGCCATGGTGGCTCACACCCAAATCTATAGATGTCAGCCCCTCAGATCGATACCGAATGTTGTATGTCGAGAGAGTATCAACCAAAACTCCGATTTAGTTCGTACCACGTGCTGTCGTCCAGCAAAAGGAGAGTAAACCTTAACAAAATGTAACACCAGAGCTACGGAACACAAGAAAAGCATAACTGTGAGTAATTAATTCGTATAACTACCGTGGGGAAGTGGGTAGAGTGTTAGGCCATCGTACCAAAGGCCCTGGCTTCTCCACTGATGACATTTATTTTACTATATTATGTTTGAAAGTGGTGTATGGGACTATTAATGCTTCTATGCGCGTGTTGAAACTGTTTCCTTGTTCTACTGTCCGGAATTTTTATGTTTATTCTTTGAAACTACAAATGCGCTAAGTGTTTCATCCCGAGTGGTGTCTGTTTTGTCGCACTTGTTAGGCAGAACATCACATCTGTCTACACAAATGCACTCTATAGGTTTGCTACTTTCAACTAACGAAGCGAAAGCAGACTGCCAACAGAATATTGCTACAAACCCCGAAATGTCCTCCCATAGAACATTTTCACAAGTAAACAGTTAGCATAAATTGTCGTTAATGCGGTTCGAATGCGGAACCTTTGGCACGATGAGCTAACGCTCTACCAACTCACCCACGAGATATCGGCAAACTGTCACGTACAGATACGCCTTTCAAAAGCGTTCCGTAATTCAGGTGTTACTTTTAATTGCCGTTTACGCATTTTATACTGGACGACATCACATAGCACGAACTAAATCGGTGTTTTGGTTGATCTACATACACCGATTGGTACCGATATGAGCGTCTGACATCTGGAGGTTTCGGTGTTAGTGGTTAACGCACCTGCTAGTTAGCGGGTCTAGATGAGCCGTGAGTGGCTCGTGTTCCCGCCATCATGTATTTTACTCCCTGTTTTTAACGTACTGCCACCTCACTACGTTACTTTCAATTGCTACTGTCACTGAATTGCTGCTTTGAATGACCGTGAGCGGCGTTAGCAGCGCTTATAGATATATCCAATCTCGTAGTATCTTTGCTCGACTGCTATTACTTCCTGGTCGTTGTCTGTAGTTAGTGAGTTCGGGTCTGGCAGTCAGTTGGAACACATCTGGAGTGCAGTCCAAACCTGCCAGTCGGGGAGTTGCAATGCGGCACTAGTGGAGTCGGGATGGAGCAGCAGTGAGGTCTGCGTCGACATGGCTTGCCCGACCATTGACGCAAGGCATCACTTGAGCAGGGCCACGGTCTTGGTGGATCGTCGGTCGGTCGTCCAACCGGACGACAACTTTTGCCTCGCCGACCATTCGTAAGTCGGCTGTGTGTGTGTGTGTGTGTGTGTGTGTGTGTGTGTTTGTTTGTGCATCGACTCCCGATTTGTGTTCGTGTATGCTTAGTTACTGTTGAGTATCGTTCAGGTCTTCGTGCATGTGTTTGTCAGGTTGTGTGTGTATTTGGTGTTATGTCCACTGACGACTATTTTACATGTTGTCGGCATTCTAACGGCAGTCGGTCGGTTGCTGCGGACCAGGGAAGATATCTCCGCACAGTGCAGGCGGCTGGGTCCGCTGACAGCCCCTGCGCAGTGTCGCAGCGTGTGTGGAGCTGTCCGATCGCTACGAGCTTCGTGGCTCACCGACCCTGGACGTCAAAGTTGAGTGGTGTTTTTATGTTGTGTGGTTCGTTTCTGTGGTGTCACCGCCAGACACCACACTTGCTAGGTGGTAGCTTTAAATCGGCCGCGGTCCATTAGTACATGTACCCGCGTGTCGCCACTGTCAGTGATCGCAGACCGAGCGCCACCACACAGCAGGTCTTGACAGACGTACTAGCACTCGCCCCAGTTGTATGACGACTTTGCTAGCGACTACACTGACGAAGCCTTTCTCTCATTTGCCGAGAGACAGTTAGAATAGCCTTCAGCTAAGTCCATGGCTACGACCTAGCAAGGCGCCATTAACCATTTCAAGAGAGAGCCTCACTTGTATAATCAAGAATGCTGTATACAAATGACGGATTAAAGTTAAGTATTCCAGCAGCTACGTACTTTTCTTTATAGCACTCATTACGTATCCTGTTTCAGACTTAAGCAAGCCTGCGTGAATTAAACGCGTGCCTTTCGGTTACCCGTCACTGTGGACTGGCTGTCTTGTCAGTCCACAACAGTTTCGGTGGTTCCCTGTTGGAGAGGTGTTGCTGTGAGCAACACTGAGTGTTTGTGTTGCTATAATTTAGCCGCCATGCGGTGGAATTAACTATATTGGTTGACTAAAATTCAAGTGTGCCAGCGGAATTTTCTGCCTTGTGGCCGTTAGTTTCCGGTTACCTGCCCTGGCCACTAACGTAATTTCAGGCAGCGTCCTTTCCTCACCTGATGTCGCTGTACAACATGGTGTGTACTTTTGACAGCTTAATACATATTTCATTGTGGATGATCACGTTAGTAACATTTTGTGTTTGAGTTCTCATATACTGATGGGTGGCAAGCAAGTCGTTTTGTCGGTCGGTCTGTGGCTGTCCCTTGGTTGGGTTACCGACGGATCCAGTGTAGTTGGGCTAACTACCTGACTCACCTACGAGCACGAGGGCAGACCGACCCCCTGGAGGATTCTGAGTGCCGTTGTTTTTATTGTCTTTCTCACCAGTGTTTAAATGTCTGTTTATTGTCTATCAAAGCCAATGATTTAAAAAATTCTTAGTTGTACTGTATTTTATGTAAATTAAAGGCCTTCAGGCGCGTATAAGTAAGTTTGAATTCCGGGAAGTGGACGTTTGCTCGTAGGTTATTGTCGTTGTCTTTTCTTTTTGTGCGTTTCAGCCACCTAAAACTTAAGAATTATGATAATAGTTTTTTAAAATTTTAAAATTAATGGTGGGCCTTCAGCCGCTTGGAACCTTATTCTTAAAGTTATCCTTTAAGCAAAAACACTGCGGCCTTCTGCCTTTGAAATGTTATGGTAACTTATTTTAAAACCTTGAAAATTTTATTATGGACCTTCAGCCGTTTATATATTAATTATTTCATTTCTGATTGTAACTGCATGTCTTTAGTCACTTCAAATTACCTTGTTGACTTTTTTAAGTTTTCTTGTTTGGAGGCCTTCAGCCGTGAAAGATTTGGAGTTTGATGTGTTATTATTTTACAGTAAATTACAATTTTAAGGTGAAACTGACCCCAACCTTATTTGGCCGTTTCCACAATCCTAATCACCTGTTCTGCCCAGTGGGTTTAGAGGGCATTTCACTAGATACATAGAAGTATTAGAACACGTTGATTACGGACTGCATCTGTGGACCATTACAGGGTTACTGGGAACTGTGCGTGAGTGGGTGGGTGTTAATGACCACGACATTGCAATAATTCTGTGTCAGTGATGGCCGGGAGGTCCCATCCGCGGAAGTTCGGCCTCCAGGTTGCAAGTTTTATTGCAGGTGACGCCGCATTCGCCGACTAGTGTGTCGGTGATGAGGAGGACAATGCAACACCGAGTCCTTGACAAAATCTTCAGTGCGGTCCAGAAACGAAGCAGGGCCCGCTGCATGGGAGGCAAACACGTTCCCACTCAGCTAAGCAGGCGGACGCCACGACGGTAATCGGGTGACGGCGTGAAAAGTGTGACCAAAGCTGCAGACGTGGAGACGGCGCGCTCACTGACGACGCGGACAACTCCGAGTTCGGCGACAGCAGAGGCTCGTTACGGGCGTTGCGGCTCGGGAGCGGCCGACGTATCGAATCTCCGTCGTTGAGTCGAAATCGTCGGGTCACGAAGGACGGCGTGCGCGACTTCACCTCAGCTGTAGCGGACGGCAGCTGCACACTGCAGGCCACAGGCAGAGGTCTGTCGCGTTAGCAGCCTGACGACCGCAGATTCAGCTTTGTGACAGCGTGAAGACGGCGCCTAACTTCACAGTCGTTAATGTGAGCTTCTCTTACAAAACTGTTAAAGAATGGAACTTCCATTGCGGTTTTATGGGACTTCATACCGCAATTTTAAGAATTACAAATTTTGTGTTGTTCAGACTTCAGTGACAAGAGGAGAATAGAAGCTTTCGAAATGTGGCGCTACAGAAGAATGCTGAGGATTAGATGGGTAGATCACATAACTAATGAGGAGGTATTGAATAGGATTGGGGAGAAGAGAAGTTTGTGGCACAACTTGACTAGAAGAAGGAATCGGTTGGTAGGACATGTTCTGAGGCAACAAGGGATCACCAGTTTAGTACTGGAGGGCAGCGTGGAGGGTAAAAATCGTAGAGGGAGTCCAAGAGATGAATACACCAAGCAGATTCAGAAGGATGTAGGTTGCAGTAGGTACTAGGAGATGAAGAAGGTTGCACAGGATAGAGTAGCATGGAGAGCTGCGTCAAACCAGTCTCAGGACTGAAGACAACAACAACAACAACAACAACAACAAGAGTTCAGTTAATCAAAACACGTGTGATGTTTTTCTCACCTAGGGTGGTGCTGTCAATAAAGAATTCAGGAGTTAATGAAGCATCAGAATAACAGATTATTACCTTTCAGTGAATCTCAAGATGTAGCTTGTGGCGAAACTGTTCAAGAAAGTAGTCAGTATCGTACTGTAGCTTGCAACGACAATGTTCAGGCAACTGGGGAACCAGAGTTTAAGGAGACTGATCAGTAAACGCAAAGGGAAATTTTGACAAACTGGTCCGTTTTCTAAATAGTGTAGACAGATTAATAACACAATTATTGTGCAACTTCATGAGTGGAAAATAGTTTCTCAAGACCCACACAAAGAAAGTAAAGCTGGACTGACATATATAGAAAAGGTGTTCAGACTAGGAATGAAAATACTGAAATGACGAAACAAATACTGAAAAGGAATCGGTAGGAGAAGCAATAAAAGTGGTGGAAATTAAGGGCTTCAGTATGACGGTAAAATGGTGAAACACGAGGCTCAGAATTATGAGTTAGTGTCGGCCGCAGATATCCTAAGTGAATGTACGGAAATAAACTTGTTTGAAGAGGAATCAGAGATGATGTGCCAAGAAAAATATGTTGAAAAACGAAACGTAATAACGTTAATCATAAAATAATGAAGAATAAAGGTAATTGTTCCATTGATGGAAATGGTAACTGAAAAATAGCAAACGCATATAACGTGAACGAGGATTAAACTTAAGTAAATACACGTAGTTGAGAGAAGGATAACACCTTTTGTTACGTGATAAATCAGATGGTAGCTTTAATATATGTAGAAAAAGTGTACCTTTAATTCGTTCAATAATGATATTGATGATGAAATTAATGACAAAGTATGTCAGATCACAGGTTGACAAAGTTATTGAGAAACCTTCAGAAATACTTTTTGAAGTATATAATATTCGGACGCACTGTGGTTCCAGTTGAGATAAAAGAAGACTGTCTTTTCAAATGACTGTTTCCGGTCTTGATAATACAAATTACTTGTCTAGATCATTATATGCTTGAATATTAATTTTCTGTTTCTACAAACTTATGTCAATATTATCTTTAATGTTTTGTTGACATGGTGACGAATCTTCTAATGTTTTGTGTGTAGGTAGCATAAGGAAGGATAGAGTAGAATACGTTCACATCGCAAGGAGCGGGTAATGTCAGCCTAAACGTGAATCAAACGGTTATATCACACTATCAGTTAGCGCGGTTACGGTTATATTTCTCATACCAGCGACTTTTAACAGGAAAGTACTGTCAGCTATACTGCTGAATTCCCCAGATGGGGTTACAGTTGAGTTAACTCTGATCGCTAGCGAAAATTAAGCAGCTACATATCCGTCAGCTCAGGTACGTGATAACTCATACTTGAAATAATTTATCTCCAATGTAATTTCTATTGGCGGATTTTTAAATTTTGTCGTTTAATCTCTAGGCTGTACCCCACTGACAGTGCCTCGACGCACCAGGGCAGTTGTGTTACGTCACAGCCCATTTTGAAACATTTTTTAAATTAACATTACCAGTTTCTTTGTTTTATTGTGGCCCTTTTGATAAATCAGTGAAATATACGTTGAGATATTTAAGTTTCTTTATTTTTTTAGTAGTTGTGCAAGTTGATTCGGGAGCGCGGTACCAGGATAGTATCCAATGCATACTGGTTAACGGCAACTGCGCGGGTGACCTCATATGGGTCACGTACAACCCAGTTCTTTGTAAATTCGGTGCAGTAGCCGGACGAACGGCGAATACTTGTGTAGAAATACGAAAATACGTGTTTCACTCCAATGTCTGTCATCTCTGGAAATATTACTCTGCTACGGCCTGTTGGAACGTCGGACACAGTTAAGTTCCAAGCTGCCTGTTGTGATAAGTTGTAATTTTGGACATTTGGAAACGTGTGGTAAGTTCCTCTGGAACCAAACTGTTGAGGTCATCGGTCCCTGAGCTTACACACTACTTAATCTAACTTACGCTGAGACCAACACACACAATTATACCCGAAAGGGGAACTCGATCCTCCTACGGAAGGAGCCGCGCGAACCGTGGCAGGGCGCGAGATCGCGCGGCTACCGTGCGCGGCAGTGATATGCTGTAACTCCCAGAGAAAGACAACTGTGAAGGAAAAGTAACTGCAAAAGAAAATTAGCTTACATGTATTTCATTTACTGACTGTTACTTCCATAATAAGATACCACAAAATCGAAGTGCGCACTTTCATACACAGATGGCGCGCCCACTTAGTTATTTCCGTGAACCATAGAATACCCCACAGATGGTCGGTTCCTCTGCTCTGCTCTGCTCATGTATTCGTGGTCTGATATCAGAAGACACTAAAGCATAGTACGCACTTCGTTAAACACTTGGTGAAACGCACTGTTGGTTACTGTTAGTAACAAATGAGCAGTTGTTGTAGTAACAGTTGCTTCTTAGGAAACTGTTATTTGTCACCGTTAAGTTATTTTTTGGTACCTCTAGGCCCTATATAATGTTGAGTGGTCACTCGTACTGCTCGTTTCGTCGATGCCCAATAATCGTGGTGGTCAAGAACGCACTAGCGCAGCCGAAACATAATTGACGCATGGCTGTTAATGGGCGTCGGATGAGAGTTTGTTTTGTTTACCAAGCGACTAGGCGACAATTTGCTTATTCAGTTAATAAGTGGGCTACGTAAGGATTATATTACAAAAAATTAAATGATAATGTAAACAACGCCTCGTTTCAAGAGATTAAGTCTAATGTTGTCCTTTTTAATGTATGTTACTCGTATTTTGGTGTTGGAGAATTTTAACGAAGGGATGCTACCTACATCTGAACGCCAAGACCAGCCTGTACATTGAGAAACTCGGCAGTCGCAACAACAAACACAAGCAGATCAACCAGCGACGTGGGTATGTGAAAAATGTAAGCAATAAAATTTTATACTATAAATAGTAAATAAAACAAAGAATTATTAAAAACATATAATACTACTGTAATCAAAAAATGAATTATCGTAGTGAGACACAAAAACTGAATTAGTCATTGAAAGTGCATCGGAGAACGTTTATGTGTGATGACACATTTGAGCGACTTCGAATGGTAGCCAAAGTCGTCTGGAGATAATTTTATGTACATGAAACGGTGGTCGATAAGTGAACATTAATCTCCATGAATTTAAATTCAAGAGTTGCTGTTAGACTGGTTCTGAAGAGAGTTATCTGCTGATTTTTCCCTTCTTTCTTTTTTTACAAAATAATGTGACATCCTTTCCTTCGAAATTTTCATTCAAGTAGCACTGACACTTTCCTTCCCTCTTGCCATTGGAACGTTTACATTTCGATTGCATGTATGTTAGAATCTGCTGTCCGCAGATAAGAAAAACAATGGGGAAGAGACACCCTGGTCGTTGAGCTGTGGAATTTGCAAGAAGTTTACTGGACCTTCTAGTTTCAAACTGGTGAACGCAGGCTTCCACGTGCAAACGATTTGCGAGGAAAAGCTTGCGTAGTTAGCATGTCGGACGCAGTAATGTGTCGCGGTAGGAACTTTCCTTATACCTCATTATAACTAGTCAGTTGCTTAGACACTGGTGTATAATAAAGGATCCACTACAAGATCGTGCAGATACCTGGATGTAACAATTTGTAGAGACATGAAATAGGCTGCTCACACGGGCTTGGTCAATGGTAAAGCAGGTGAGAAACCACCATGTGGTATGATACTGAGCAGTAGAATCAGTTTTCAGAAGAGATTATTTATTAAACCAATGTACAACTTTTCATAGAATTTTGTTGAAGTGTATGGGACCAATACCAATTAGGATCTCTATTTATTAATTAATTTAGTTACTTTATTTCCTTCAGAAACACCCTGTCTCTGTATGTAATACGTCCGGATTCTAGATTTTTTTTTATTGAAATCTCACAAGTTAACGTATGCAAGGGGTGCGACTCGCCACTGATTGACCTTAAGTTGCTGTGCGTAGCACGAAATAAGACACACACGTTTTCTACTTTTAATACGTGCCGTTACGGCCGTAAAGGCAGTGACACAGCACCTTCGAAAATTTCATTTTAATATCTCTCAACGAATACCGTAAAAACTTCAAATAAAAGTTTGTAGTTGTTGGTGTACGCTACAACGGTGCACTCAAGTTTGTCGAAAAACTTATTTTCTTTCCGAAACCCTCTCCCCCAACAATTTAATTTTCATTTCGACATTTGACAGAAAACAAAACATACAGCATTGTTAACACCAAATTAATTTATATATGATGAAGTGGTATTCCTAAAACGCATTTGTCAAAAATAAGGCAGAAATATCTCTATATTACTCTATCCACCACAGACATCTGTCTATTTCAGTGCTAATTTTCATGTTATTTAATAAGTCGTTTCCAGAAAATATTTTCTAAATGTATACTCCACATATACAATTTAACTGTATGAAATATAAAGTATCTTGTCTTGGCATTCGGTGTATTTCCTTGTTTTCAAAATCTAACATTTTCAAATTTAATTACATTGTACTGAAACTGTTTGTACATTATGGTAAACCTGTACAATAATGAGGAAACAAAACTCTTTGAGTAAAAAAATTGTTGACTGCCCTTTGATTCATTGCACTAAACACATTGAACAATTGCTGGTTCATGGCAGGACTCACAAATAGGATCATAGTTTTTGAGGCAAAAGTGAACAGGTGTCTCATATTTAGGGTGGTTTCTGTTCAATGTAACGACTCTTGCAGCGCGCATATTTAAAGGGGTTGATGAATGTGGGAGAAGAAATTTGGTGAATGAGGAATTGAATTTTCAGATTAATTCGTAAATGTAACGTCGTAATTCTATAATCAATTACACTGGAAAAATTTTTCAATAAATTTTTCCATGGTCGAAATGTACATATTTATAATGCCTGAATCATACCTGTTATTCCAACGGGAAACGATTAAACATTCACCTGGTTTCCGAGTTTGTTAATAGCGTTAAATATTTTGCCCAGTCTATGAAACTACACACAAGACAGATTTGTTATCTATATTACGTGTATAAACATGTTCAAATTTCCTTACGAGCACAAATCTCAATTAACTGGATGCAGAGATGAACTCTGGAATATTACCTCCTTTGTACAGTTCTTTTTCAATTTTTGATTCGAGCTTGCCATTTTCTTCTGACAAGACTATGAGGAAGGGTGACATTAAATCTCTGCTTGCAGATATAATAGGCTGCATCGTATAACTGTATGTTAAGTCATTCAGGTATTTTGCTGGAATTTCAGCTCTTGATTTTCCTCTGAAGGATAATGTTCGTCCTGCATCCATTTCCATATTCACACCTGACTGGACAGAATTATACACATTGACCTGTCCAGTCAATAGCATTTTCGATTTCACAACTTCCACAAATTCATAAGCTTTTCCTATCAATTCTCCTTTACCCTATATGCAGATCGTATATTGTTACTGATTTGTACCTGGCAATTGGAAATTTAACTAATATATAGTCGGAAATATCTAATAACTTTTCATTTCTCGTCCCACCTAGAGCAATTTGTGCTTCCCATTTATTCAGAACTTCTCTCTTTGTGCTCAGATTCTGTACTTTACAGTTTCGAATTTATTTTTTCCCATACATCAAAATGTAACGGCTTTTTTTGTATTCAGTGCCTATGTCATGTTTTCCTTTTTTATCATCTTTTAACATTTCTTCATACCCTCTTCATAATATTCTTCATATACAGTAGGATTTGAAATTGCACTTTCTTCTTACAACCTTAAAGTAGCATGCCCTCTCCACAAATGTGTTATTATCAATAGCCTCTTTAATGAAACATTCTAACCGAGCTACAAAAGTAATTATTTCGATAGTGGTCATTGTTTCCTGATTATATTGTGGGTGATGAAACTATAACACAGAGTCAGTGAAGAAGGGCATTCACACTTACTTTTAACCAAACAATTCTGCATTTCCTCATTATTGTACAGGTTTACAATAATGTTACGACAACAGTGTCCAAACAATTTCAATATAACGTAATTAAATCTGAAAAGGTTTTAACTTGGAAACAAAAATATACCATATTCTTAACTGTTACTTATTACTGTTATTATTATTGCATGTGGCAACATAGCATATTAAAGGTTAGCGTATCGATAAAATGATGTAACTATGCTTATTACAGGTTTCAGTCCCTGACACACAAATTAGATTTTCTGCTGTCGCTGGACGAAACATCACATTTCGAGATTCAGAAGATACAGGTTGCTCGTCTGAAAGGACACATACTACAATACGAAACCGCAGATAAAATGTTAGTTAAGCATGACGATACTACTTCAATGATCTTGGCTGATGGGTGCGAAATATTGATATACAAATACAAACTCGTCATGACAGAAGTAAATAGAGTTGGGTACTGTCATTTTAAATAAAACACTATTTTTGGTAACTTACCATATTAACTAAAAAGTGTACACCGTCTGCTAGATTATGGCAATATCTTCCTCTCAAAACTTTAACAGCCGAATCCTAATTACTGAAGCTTTTGTCTTTTGTTTTAGAAACAAAATTACCTGTGATACAGTCTCCTACGCCTGTCTCATGTATATAAATTCATTCTTTGCCGCTGCTCGGCATATTTATTCCATTTTTTAAATGATATATTATGCGGCTCCCTAAATAGTGAGGTTGATGTCTTAATTGCAGTCGAACTTTTTACTACCAAACTTTGTTTAGATTTTCTTCGAAAACACACATACATCAGCTATATTTTGGATTTTTATATAATACTAAAATTTAAATTTTCGCGCCGCGCTTCTTGGAACATTTTTTTTAGTCTCAGTACGAGTAGATTACGTCACAAGCGACATCATGCAACGCTGATATTCCAGCTGTTTCTGATATGCACAGTAGCTTGCTATAAGCTTGTCTTTCCGCAGTAGAGTCTGCCTGCTTAGTTGGATGGTACAGTGCTTGCATCCTTTGCACACTATCTGGGTTCGATTCCTGGTCAGACTGGAGGATTTCTCCGCTCTTGTACTGGGTGTTGTGTTGTCCTCATTATCATTTCATCCTCATTACCGGCCGCAAGTCCTCCAGTATGGCGCCGACAGAAATAACACTATTACTTGGTGGCAGAACCCGAATGGGATCTCCTGGCGAACAATGCCATATGATCATTTCATTTCCACAAAAGAGTATGCAACGGTTTGATACTTTCTTACACGTGGTTACATTTGGCTTGTTGCATCAAGATCATCAATAAAAGCGGATACCATACATTTTAACATAAATTTCACAAGGTAATTATATAACAGATAGTACAATTAATACAATTCGCCTCTTTTACACAAGCCGGCCAAAGTGGCCGAGCGGTTCTAGGCGCTTCAGTATGAAACCGCGTGACCACTACGGTCGCTGGTTCGAATCCTACCTCGGGCATGGAAGTGTGTGAAGTCCTTAGGTTGGTTAGGTGTAAGTAGTTCTAAGTACTAGGGGACTGATGAACTCAGATGTTAAGTCCCATAGTGCTCAGAGCCATTTGAACCATTTTTTTTACACACGAAATAAATATTATCACTTTTTCAGTATACATATAATATATATATATATATATATATATATATATATATATATATATATATATATATATATATATATATATGTCATCCATTTAATGATTTTTAATGTCTTTGCAGACTTTCCATCATACGCAGTGTTTGCTGATTCCCCAGGTACACTTAAAATCGATATAATGTTAGTGTTTCTGAAGTTATTCGACGCCATTGTCAAGAGATTCATATCTCGCAATTCATGTCTATTCCATATCTTACATACCATGTTTTCTATAGGAAATAGCACATCCACACAACGATATCCATTTGGTGATGTTCGTTGTGGCGATTCATTTGGGAAAAATTGCCAAAACACTTTCTTTGCGGAACCATTCGGAAGAGTGATAGAATTTCTGAATAGATTCTGCGTCGACACCTTCTTTGGATGGCGTAATTAACAGGTGGGTTGTCGTTGCGTTTCTGAGAACGTTTCGCACTGAAAATTCCACACTACTTCTCACACTTGTAGTAATCACTCGTTTATATTTGTTTTTGCTGTTTGATGTAGCCTCACGCATAAGAGGGTGAGTCAAATGAAAGACTTAAATTTTTTTTTAAAATATTATTTATTGTGCAGAAGTGGTACAAAGCGATGTCACTTTTCAACATAATCTCCCCCACGCCGAATGCAAGTGCATAAATACCTTTAGAAAAAAATTCTTCTGGTAGTCTGCGCAACCACTCATGCGCCGTGTGGCGCACCTCTTCATCAGAACTGAACTTCGTTCCTCCCATTGCGTCTTTGAGTGGTCCAAACCTATGGAAATGCCTTGGGGCAAGGTCTGGTGAGTATGGTGAATCAGGAAGACACTCAAAATGCAGGTCTGTGATTGTTGCAACTGTTATACAGGCAGTGTGGGACCTTGCATTGTCATGTTGCAAAAAGACACTTGCTGGTAGCCGTCCACGTCGCTTTGATTTGATTGCAGGCCACAGATAATTTTTTAGGAGATCTGTGTATGATGTACTGGTGACTGTGGTCGCTCTAGGCATGTACTGCTCCTAAATGACGCCTTTTTCTTCCCAAGACAGTCAGCATAACCTTCCCTGCTCATGGTTCTGTTCGAAACTTCTTTGGTTTTGGTGATGAGATATGGCGCCATTCCTTGCTCGGTCTCTTCGTTTCCGGTCGGTGGAAGTGAACCCAGGTTTCGTCCCCAGTAACGGTTCTTGCAAGGAAGCCATCATCTTCCCGCTCAAAGCGCCGAAGAAATTCTTCACAAGCATCAACACGTCGTTCTCTCATTTCAGGAGTCAGCCGCCGTGGCACACATCTTGCAGACACATTGTGAAACTGGAGCACATCATACACAATGTGGTGTGCTGACCCATGACTAGTCTGTAAATATGCTGCAATGCCATTCGGTGGTTTTCCTTCACTATGGCCTCAACTGTTGCAATGTTCTGTGGAGTCACAACTCATTGTGCCTGACCTGGACGAGGAGCATCTTCCACTGAACTCACACCATATGCGAACTTCCTACTCCATTCGTAGACTTGCTACTGTGACAAACATGCACCACCGTACTGAACTTTCATTCGTCGATGAATTTCAATAGGTATCACACCTTCACTACGCAAAAACCGAGTAACAGAACGCTGTTCTTCCCTCGTGCAAGTCGCAAGTGGGCCGGCCATCTTTATACTGATACTGGGACGGTATGTGTGCATCTGCACTATGCTGCCACCTACAGGCCATTCTGCATGCTGTTTGTACCTCGCTTTGCATCTTACAGGACAACGGCGCGAAATTTCTGTTTGTTGTTACAAATTTAAGGATTTAATTTGGCTTACCCTCGTATTTCACGGTACACTTCGTTGAACTCCCTTGTTTCAATTTATCACAGTTCGTGGTGCCTTACAACATTCGTGTCATCATTTATATGATTCCGTTCGTTGTTTTAAAAGTTTTTCTGTCTATCTACTTCTGTCGTTCTAAACGTTCTACAATACATTTATTTATGCAACAATTCAATGTTTCTTGTTTCCTTTATGTCAAAATTACGATTTTTTAAAATTCGTATTGAAATCTGACAAAAGATTAGGCCCACACTAGCCGCGAAACAACACATGAGCTCAAACGCATGTCTATGAATCCAATACAACAGTTAAAGTAAGAACTAAAATTGCTCTAAGTCCAGCTACACAATACAGCACTTGATGTGTTTGTGGGCGCTAATCTATTTTTCAATGTTGTGTGATGATTTCGTTCATCTAACATCATTTGTCTGCTTCTTTTGATATTTTACATTATATTCTGAATGTAAGTGGTTTCATTCGGTATTTTGACGTACAGTAGGATCCCGTTAATCCGAACTAATTGGGACCGGACCTTTTTCAGATTACCGATTTGTTCAGATTGCCCGTAATTACTGTGACGAGTTTCTAGAATGAAGTATACCAAGCAGATAAGTAGGTACACCATTGTAACAAATGGGAACAAGAGTGGGAACAATGGCTCACTCTCACTCCCTGGCTTTGTTGGTGGGCACTGTTGAGACCTTTGTAGTGACTGAGGTCAGTGCACTGCCAGTTGGCTCGCAAAGCGCTTGGTTATGTTACTTATCGATCGCTGGCAAGCGTAACAGTTGTACTGTATTCGTTCAGATGTAGTAGTGTAAGTATTTTCGTCATGAGTAAACGGAAACATACAACGTTAACTCTCAAAGAAAAACTGAATGCTTTGAAACGGATAGACAATGGTGAGAATGTATCTAAACTGGCAACGGAACTGGATGTCGGTAAAGCAATCATTTGTAATTGGAAAAAGAACCGAATGAAACTTGAACAGTCTTGTGCAACGTCTTCGGGAAAAACTCTCGAAATTCGTAGACTTTGAAACAGTTCAAGAACGATAAAGTGGATGAAGCTCTTTTGCTTTGGTTTACGCAGGAAAGAGAAAGGGGAAATTCTTTGAGTGGCGCACTGCTTCAGGAGAAGGCTGTTTACCTGAACAAGTTAATGAATGGTGATGAGTCTTTTAGTGCGATTACGGGTTGGTTGGACAGATTCAAAAAACCTCATGGAATCCGTCAGCTTACAATTACTGGAGAGAAGCTTTTTCTGACCGTGATGCAGTGAAGGAATACTTGGGTAAGTTTGAGAAAATGATAAGAGAGGGAAAGTAATCTCCCCAACAAATTTATAACGCAGACGAGGCTGGCCTTAATTTTAGGGCATTGTCAACAAAAAGCCTGGCATCAAAAGCAGGAGACCATGCTCCTGGTTTTAAAATGTATAAAGATCGTGTGACTTTATTAGCACGCAGTAACGCTGCTGGTAATCACAACTTGCCTTTAATGTTGATCGGCAAATCTGCTAACCCCGGAGATTTTAAAAGCTCCAACATGACGTCCATGACCGTAAATTATCGCAACTAGAGAAAAGCATGGACGGATGGAAAGCTGTTCAAAGAATGGTTTCACAGCCAGTTTGTTGTCTCTGTTGGACGGTTTTCTAAGGAAAATCATTTGACTCCCCATGCAATCCTTTTGACCGATAACGCGCCATCTCACCATAGCACTAAGAAATGATGTGATGGAGAAATTGTGGCTAAGTTTTTGCCGCCGAACGTTACACCACTTCTACAGACGATGGACCAGGGCATTCTGCAAACATAAAAACTGATTTACAGGAAACAATTTTTAAGAATGCTGATTGAAGATGATGACATTCCTTTAGTGGACAAAATAAAAAAGACCAATGTGAAGGATGTTGTTTATTGGGCCGCTGAGGCATGGCAGAATATTTCAGAAAATACTCTGAGAAAATCGTTGAGAAAACTGTGGACATCTCTTGAATTTCACAGGACACCCTAATTAAAAATGAAGAGGAAAATCTACTACAAATGATACAGACGAAGCCTGGATGTGAAGAAGCTAGTGAATGAGACATAGATGAGTGGACGGCAGTGAATGGGCCATGTGTGGAGAACCTTACTGACGCTGATTTTGTTGCTGCTGTGACTCAAGACCAGTGGACTGCTGTAATGGAAGTGACAATGGGCCTGAAAGCGACGAAGGAGAGGTGGTGCCACGCAGTGACGCAGCAGAGGCCCTTGACCTCGCCCTACGTTATTTGGAGCATCTTCCCACTGCTACATCCGCTGATTTCATGTTTATGAGACAATGGCGCAACTGTGCGTCATATAACAGACTGTCTTCATTACGCCGAAAAACCAAGACTCAGTTTTTGTCATCTAAAAAGCAGAGATAAAATGCCTGCAGTAGTATAGTAAGTTTGACAGCTTTTCTTTTATTGTTATGCGTTGTTTGAACCTAATGTTT
The DNA here is from genome assembly GCF_023864275.1 of Schistocerca cancellata. NCBI lineage: Eukaryota > Metazoa > Arthropoda > Insecta > Orthoptera > Acrididae > Schistocerca > Schistocerca cancellata. The sequence continues at coordinate 491,030,777 of NC_064631.1, read as the reverse complement.
TCTTGCCAGTTTTTCTAATACATGTTTTCTGTTCTGTGTAAATTAAAATAGTGTGTATGTACAGCAATTTACCTCACAATTTTTCATACTTAGACTAACATTTTTCATGTTTGGATTAAACGAACGTTCGGATTACCGGGGTTCGGATTAGCGAGACTCTGCTGTAGGTTGTTTCTAAGAATGATTTCTCTTCGTTTTAGGTTTATACGTGCTCAGTCTTCTGTCATTACTGTTACACAGAAAATACCTGAATGATTGGCATAACCTTCATTATGCAGGATAATAAATTAGTCATGTATCATATAGAGATCATTTAATGTAATAAAGTTTCCTTCCTCGTCGTCTCTTCTTCTGTTTAGCTGCTGACCTGGAATAAAATCCTTAGACGATTTTGTATATTTGTAAGCTGTGGAGACGGAGTTGTGATTTACATTCGTGGTTTGTAGTACACTTACCTACTTGTCTCTTAAAGACTTTGTCTATGTTTTTAAATGAAACTTGATTAAATCTCTATGATGGTATAATCCAACTATGCAGTTTGTTCTAGGATTTTGTAACAAGTACGACACAGCATGTGGAATGTGAGAAATGATGTATGGATTTTCACAAAGAAGCGCCCACTTAACGTTACGTCACTTCGACGCGTAAGATTTTTGGGTGAATACCTACAAGTACTTGCCTGCCTGCCTCTTGTAAATTTGTGAGTTTGTTCTATAGTTTTGTGAAATTCGTGTTTTCTGATTCTGGCGTTAATTACTAGGGTGACTAATACATCTCATACCTTGTAGTAGTAGGGTTCCGGTTGTCCACGAATCATCGGAAGGGGGATCACACAATTCGTTACTTTCCTTTACATCTATCATAATATCGGAAGGTGCATAATTTGACATATATTGGAAAACTGTTGTAAAAGTCCTCGAAAAGGGACAAATAGTTCCCCCACTTGGCATGATTTCCTGATATGTACGTTCGCATAAAACGGTCTAGTTCCTTCAATGCACTTTCACGCTGATTAGATGGAGGGCTAAATCTTGCGAAAATGATAATTTTGATGTCGTTATCTTTAAAAAATTTCCTCCACTTATAACCTGTGTAATATGATGCATTGTATGAAATTCATGTCTCGATCATAATGCAACCATTCATTTATAAAAATTGTGAAATATGGCGCTAATCGCTGCTCCCGTATCAGTCATAGCACTCGTCGGTATACCACCTAGAGTCAGTGGCGGATACACTTGATACACTTGATACATGCCTCCCCGGGGGCATTCACATTGCCAGCCGCGACGCCCCCGCCAGTGTCAGCCCGCACGCTATTCGTTCATTTCTTTCGTCAGTCGACTCGAATGAATCGAGTTATCGAGTAGCTGTACTTTCCTATGTAGCACGAGCGTCCTCGTCGTCGTATTTTATACGTTTCTGTCTGGCACATAGACAGCTAACACACACCTACGAGAAAAGTCGTGGCCATTGTAGTGATGTTGATACGTTACTCTGCCTGGCATTTGTTCGAAAAAAATCGCGAATATTTTACTGTTTTCTTGTACAACAACCTTCGAGGCCGACATTGAGGGAGGATCGACTTAATGGCTTAGCTCTGTTGAACACTCACCCTGACTGTGATTGTCCTATTGACGATTTAATCAACGAATTTGCCACGAAGAATAGGCGCCTAGAATTCATCATTTAAGGAAGATAACAAATGCAAGTATTTTATATCTTAATATGGCATTATCTTCTATACGTGTTTAATCAGTTTAACCCTTTCCCGGGCACATATTTTGTAGCAACTCAGCCAATATAACCTTTTTGCTATCCTATTAGAAATGTGATCAACAGACTATATTTATTTTTTGATAATTTTAATTTTGTGATTTAGTACCAAAACCTATAATGGTACATGTATCACCATGTCACCTTTGTGGGATATTAAAATTGGTGGTAAATGGATTTTCCACTTTTGTGTGCTGTTACGTATTGGCATTACAGGTAAAATATTAATGAACAATATTTTATGTTTTTATTGTATTTTTTCTTTTACTTTATTCAAAAAATATTTGTTACCGACGTTAAAGTTTACTTACCGCAATATGAAAACAAAACTTATAACTTTATCATGTAATAAAGTATGAGCTGATGCAGGTCGCAATAATGCATATATAAGTGAAGCAATGTGTTCCGTCAACAGTAATGATCTCACTATAAACAGAAACTGATTGTTGTAGCAGTTTTCATACACTGGATCCGTCATACACACGATGTCGGGCATAGACAGAGCTTTTTGGAATATGCTTTCCAAGGACCGCAAATGGCAGATAATTGTGTGGTAAGTATACTATGAAGGTGATTACCGTACTTCCCAACAATCATTAAAACAACATTGTTTAGTGGGATATATACTTCCCACAGTCCTGAAGGCCATATTTCGCAACAAACAGAAACTACAGCAGGTGAAGACAGGAGCGTATAGAATTGGAAACACATATTCCCTTAAGTGTTGTAAAGAATTACGTTTAGTGGGAGGTATGTTCCCCACAGTCTGCGAAAGGATTAAATATAACTTTCTTCAACTTGGCATGTGACTTGATTATTTTTCATCACTGTTAACGGGAAGGTAGCTAAAGATATCTTAAGCACCCCCTCCTGGAGGTTTTCCTGTATCCGCCACTGCATGCAATATCTTTTGTCGTTGCTAGAACGATCTCTTTTACTGGTGATCAGCACTGAGTATGATCCTGGAGTAGCTCATATGTTAAACTTGCATCGTGATTGTACTTTAGTAAAAGTATGTGTAGCGTGTTTACATCCCTAGTTATATTGTGTTTGTGTACTGTTTTTCAGTCGGTGCGTCAAACATGTGTGTTATTGTATCATCGTCCCACACGCATTCCTCTGTCACCACCTGGGTGTGAGTTGTGACCTTATTTAGTTTGTCTAATGTGTCGTTGTTGGAGTGATTTCACTCGTCACCTCCATAACATTTATTATCCCATATTGTCTGTTGCTGTCACCGTTTTGTTGTCTTTGTATGTGTGGCATCATGTTTTGATTTGTCGCATTAGTCTCGCTTGGTTGACCATGATCCATTACATTACTGTTTGCTGCGTAACACCTGCTGTAATTGTTTCCGTAATGCTGTGGTTGCGGATTGTTTTGATACGGGGACTTTGGTGCTATGCTCATTGTGATTGTGATTATTTCCAATTCGATAGTTGTTATTATTGTTCCCGGCTTTTCGTTTTTATTTAGATTTTCTCCATTCGAATGCGTGCCATTGTTATTATTTTACGCATTCAGATATGTTTGCATGTTTTGCTGGCCGTCCAGTTGACATTATTGTGCGCCTGTGGATTAGGTTGGCTATCCTGCCTTCTTTGCATTTCTGTTACACCGCTCACTCTTCATGTCTTCATTAATTATATTAAGTGAATCTAAGACTGAAAGAAATTGTTCTACGTCCTGACCTGGTGCCTGTATCAATTTTTCCCTTACGTGGAATGGTATTCGTGCTTTTAATACACGTAGTACCTCCCTGTGTCGTCGCGAGACGTAATCATCCCAATGACGTGTCATGTTCAAATATTTGTCAAAGTAACGACGAAGGTTACGTTGCCGTGAATTGAACGATTCTGGCTCGAACGCCATTTTTCGAAGCCTCTCCTGAACTGAAGCTGATCAGAATTTGTTCAGAAAAGCTTGCTCGAATTGTTCGTAATACTGTATGTACAACGATTGGCAACGTTACATGCCCGTATGGCTGTTTCACCTTGTATGAATTCGATGTCATATCTTTTGCCTGTCTGTCCATGTACGGGGAAAAACGTTTTAAAAGCTTTGAGAAAAACTCTTCTCTTTTCATGGGTGAAGACTGTCCAATATTTTAATATACTTTCATTCTGTAACATTTCTGCTAATGCATTGCGTGCCCCATAATTTAAAATATGCTAGTTTCCCATATACGCTGGATTGGATATGTTACTTGTATTACTGCTCTTTGACGCCGGTACATGTTCCTCCACTTTTTGTTGCTGAATGGGCTGATCAGTATATCCACGATTAGCATTAAACTTATATTCCTTCCGTTCATTTGCATTTTGATTTACTGTTAGTTCGTTTTGTGAGCTCATTAACTATGTAATCACTTGACTGTTTCTGTATGTGGTGGAAAATGTACAGTATGTGTATCACTCGTCAGAATTCCTTTATCTGTATCGTTGACAATTGTAGGCAAATTTGGTTGTAAACAACTTTTAAAATGTTTGTCCTTTTCGTCCAGCCAAGTGTGAAAATCTTTGTTAACTTGATTGAAGTGATTGTCGGTTCCTAATTGCAAACTGTCTTTCAAAGTGTTTGCTAAGGTATCTACCTTGATATTTAGCTCTGTGGCACGTGTGTTTACAGAAGTGTGCGCATCAGTAGCACTTACTACTTGTGTGCTTAATGTAACATGATAGAACACGATTTATTAACATCAGATACAACTAACTTTTGCTTATCTCCATATTCTTTATTCTGATTAAACAAAGTTTGAATTTTAGCAGTAAATTGACCCTGTTGCTCATCAAGTGTTTTAATCGGTCTCTGTAAACCTGTAACCGAATCAGTGAGTCGAATATTCATTTTGCACACTTCGTGTTTAGTGCAGCGTTACTGTTTTGCAGTATGACTAATTCTGCTTTTATCTCATCATGTCCGGCTTTTTAAGGTAGTGAGATTAGTTTGAATGTTATTCAGTTTGGATTATCTCGAGATTGCTTAATATGATTTGCAATGGGTCAGTGACATCTGACGACGGCGCTGGCTGCACCATAGCCGCCGCTTCTAGCAACAATACGTCGGTCCCCGTCAAAAGTTCTGACGTAGCTCCATTCATCCTACTAAACATATTTCCTATCAGATTTTCATTATTGACTTCATTTTCTGAAGTTCTCTGAATTTCTGTGACACACACTGGTCATTTCCTTTATCTGAAACACGGTTATCCTCCACTTTTGTTAATTGTCTAAGTGTTTTAACCATCCCTGTGGAGAAATTCTGTAAATAAAATGTTATTTTGATACGAGATGTCCTATTTTTAAACATCCTCTGCTACGAAAATTGAAATTTAAAATTTTTCTGTCCCAGTATTATTTTCTTAATGGCGGCTCGCCATTTTATGAATGATGTAGCCAAACGAAGCCACCTTGTTATAACAATGTTTCACGTTGTATTGTTGCACTCTAGTGTAGTGTTAGTGTATGTTACATGAATTTTGAAATAACTAGTGTTGCATCAACTACAAACTAAACAACATTTCACTTAATAAAATCTACGCTCTTGCGAATGTGCTGCCACAAAACATCGCTGCATCTCACCTTTTCAGGTTCTTCTCTTGTCAGCTCTGCTTTTAATTTTTTCGTCAGACAAAATTTTAATTTTCGGTTTCAGTGGTTCTCCAAACATCTACTATATTGTGGCATGACACAGCAAAATACGAGTAAACATTAGTACACAATTATGATAGTCGTTTCACGCACGTCGCCGATAAAGTTTGGGTTTGGATAAAACGACGTAATTATACTTATTACAGGTTTGAGTTCCGGTCTCACAAATTAGAATTGCGACGGTCACCAAACGTAACATCAAACGTCTATTTTTAGAAGACACAGAGATACAGGTTGCTGGTCTGAAAGGATACGTTCTACAATACGAGACCGCAGACAAAATGATAGTTAAGCGCCACAACGCTACATGGGTGCTGCGAAATATTAATATCCATATAAAAACTTGCCATGACAAAAGCAAATAGTCGGGATACTGTCATTTTAAATAAAACACAATGTTTTTGACGACTTACTTTATCATCTAAAAATATACACCATCTACTGGATTACAGTAATACCTTCCTCTCTAAACTTTAACAGAAGAATCCTAATTAATGTAGTTCTTGTCTTTTGTTTTAGAAACAAAATTGCCTGCGATACTATCTCTTACACCTGTCTGATGTATATAAATTAATTCTTTGTTGGCCTTTGAGGAGTACGTATCTTGTTTTCTGTGGATCTATTGTTTATTTCTTGTTCAAACATCATCGCTGTATCCGAGACCCATTCGCCACTTCTTCCAGCTGAGCCTTTGTTTTTTGCGATACCATACCAAGGATATCGTCAGATTATCAGCATATACCGCCATCCCATAGACTTGATCTTCTTCCATTTGGCACAAGTATGGTTCAACTGCCAAATCTCAAAATACTGGGCTACAAATCGGCCCTTTTCGGCCCTCTCTGGTAAACGTAAAACGTAAACTCCGTCCACAAGCTCTGGCGGACCCAGCAGTACCGCCCGGCTGCCGTGTCATCCTCAGCCCACAGGCGTCACCGGATGCGGATATGGAGGGGCATGTGGTCAGCACATAGCTCTCCCGGCTGTATGTCAGTTTCGGAGGCAGGAGCTGCTACTTCCTCAATCAAGTAGCTCCTCACTTTGCCTCACAGGGTGTGAGTCCACCCCGCTTGCCAACAGCGCTCTGCACACCCATCCAAGTGCTAGCCCAGCCCAACAGCGAATAACTTCAGTGATCTGACGGAAACTGATGTAACCACTGCGGCAAGGCCGTTGGTGCACTCTTAGGTAATTCTTTTTATTACGTTCAGTCTACCAGCTGACCATTTCACAGCTCTACCCTGCAGTCATCTATGAAGCTGTAATGTAGTCATCGCCACACCTGCACGTCACGCATCTGGGTAAATCAAGTTGGCCACCAATACGTTTGAAATGCTCCCACGTTATTTTTTGTTGCATGACCCCACTGTTTCGAAAGTCTTGTTAAATACATCTTGGATACATTTGCTTTTCCTGAAACCAAACTGGAGCTGATTAAGTCTTTGCAGTTGTCTGTATAAGTGTAACCTGTCACAGAGAAGCCTTTCCTGAACTATTGCAAGTGTGTTAATCAAACAGACTGTTCGTTGGCTTTTAGGATTAGCCGGATGTTTATCCTCGGAATTTTTTAATATAGCAGCTGTCACTGATTTCCATTACCAGGCACTCTACCCGGTGTTAAGAACTCATATACTACTCCTGTTAGGAATTGATAGAGACAGTCGACGAGAGAAAATAGCGCAAACTGTTTACACTACCTTGATAGGTTCGGCTACAAGCTGACTTCACTTCGACAGACAATTAATGCATCACAATTTCGGGACCGCTGAGTGTATCAGAAATCCGAAACAGAGCATTCGACACGAAATGTTCCGAATTGTATCGAATTTTAACGGTCAGTACTTAGTGGCTCAAGGTTAACTTATCTCTCCATTACCATACTAGTCTATTGGGGGCTCATATTTTCCTTATTTAGACATGATACCATTTAAAAATAAGCCCGAGCTTCCGGCTCACTATGTCAGTATAGACTCCTGAGCAAAAATGTTTGCCGACCATTGGTTTTGATGATCCCTCCTCTCATTAACTTGTTTATGTGCGTGTTGTGGTACTCATATTGTTTTGCACGATTGGGCCATCCCTGTTAATTTTCTTTCAGTAATCCGTTCTCGTTATGCGACACTGTTATTTATTTAATTAGCTTTCATGATCGTATCGGGTGCTTCCCTTCTCTGTAGGCCACCAGAGATCGGACTTTAGCATCTAGCAGTATGCAAGAAAACGCTACCGACACCCCACAAACTTCACGTTGCATTAACCTGTAAAATTTTTTATGCCGTTGTGGGAAGTGTGCTCGAATGTAAGAGTGGAGAGATGGGAGTCACGACTCGGATACAATTCATCCATGGCCTCGAAATAGATCTCTATACACGCAATGTACATCCATTGGTTCTCTGATCTTTAACTGTAGATTTGATATAACAGGTTACATAACACTTTAAAATTTGTTGTGCAGCTATTTGCCTTCAGTATTAATCTACCTGCAGGCTCGGTTTGTCATGAATGAGACTGATTTCCCCTTTTCATGCCGTATTCTAGTCGTGTATTTCCGGGTGACGTGTATCATTATTTCGTATTCTAGTTTATTCAGTTTCACGTTTAAGTCGATGCGTTTATAAATATGAGTCGAGCTACTGTATCTAAATATCTTCTAGCATCTGTAGTTACTAGTATGAAATGTTGTTTCGTCCTTGTTCATCTCTTTGAAAAATGTCATATTACCACCTTAAGCTGCTGGTAAAATATTCATTTGTACAACCAGTTTCAGCCGTCAGATCACCATCTTGTTCATAAAAATATACCCAGCATCATCTTGGCCAAAATACAGGGTGTAAATAAAGTCCGGGAACACTTTCAATTACTTATTTCACAAGAGCTAAATATTGTACAGATGTCATACATATTGCATTTTGAAGACAAACCCGTTTTTTTTCAAATATTCGATATGCGAACCATGAGTGACACGACAGACGTCAATTCGGTAATCGAATTCTTGCCATACCCGTCCCAGCATGGCATCGTCGACTGTGGCAGTCGCTTCACGTGTTCTCTCCCCAAGCTCTGCTGTATCACGTGGTAGAGGCGGTACATACACCAGATCTTTGATGTGCCCGCGCACAAAAAAGTCAGTCGGTGCCAGATCTGGTGATCGGAGAGGTCATTTCATGAAACAGTGAACTCCAGCACACAGAACGCTCGCTCCACACCTGAACTCGCCATGTTTGCGAATATTGCTGACTATCGGCAAATTACCAAACTACGCTGTGGTGGTATACACGAAAAAAAAATAAAACTTTCAGGGTTTCTCTTCAAAATGACATATGAATGATATCTGTACAATGTTTGGTTCTTGTGAAATAAATAATTGAAAGTGTTCCCAAAATTTATGTATACCCAGTATAAAGTTTTTACCGTCAGATGATGAAAGCACTGGTATAATATTGTAATACCTATAAATTATGTCATAAGCTTACGAAAACTGTTCTAGGGTGTGTACTCTCTCACGTTTTTGTACTGGCTTTTCCGAAACTGTTAGTTCAAATTAGTACAGTAGCTAGAGAAAATCAAAACTGGTTTCCAGTTATGGAAGATTTACCCCCTGACGGCACTTCCAGACGCTAGGGACGATTTACACAGGAGATAGCCTAGCATGATAATTACAGCATTGGCATTCACGAAAACTGCTAGAGTGCGCGGCCATCGGACTGTATGGACGCCGGACATCGTCAGGCCATCGGTTGTCGTGGCTGTTCGAAGATTCCGGTCATGTCTGCAATGGCACCAGCAGTGACGCCAGTTCTAGCGACGAATTATTCTTCTGTTCCCGCAGCGGTTTCACACATCAGCCTATCTATGTACCCCCAGAGGAAGCAAGCCGGACACACGAGGTCACGGGACCTGGGTGATCAGGCCACATGATGTCCACGGCCAGTCAGTAGATTCCCGAAGGTGTATCACAGTAATGCTGAAATTTGTTGGTGCCCCACCGTCCTTGTAGTAGCGGGAGGCGGGGCAAGACGGGGAGTTTGAGTAAGACGGAGAAGGGCTGTAAGCTACAGTTAGAGTGCTGCCATTTATGGATAGCTACGTAAACATCATCAATACACAGGTCCAAGTGTATTGACACTGCTGAACCTTAGTATCACGGTGGTTTCTGTGAGCTTTGCAAGGTACGTACAATTGTTATACTGATTTGCAATGCTTTACACCTTTCGAGGTCCTAAGACATGTGTTTCGTGAACATTTGTCCAGACTGTATTTATAGCACTGAATAGTACGTCTTATTAACAGTAAACTGTTGTGTCAGTCGTCAATGTTCAATAAATAGTGTTCATGTAGGCGTAACATAACCTGACAGCATGGTAGCGGGCATGACGGGGTGGGGCAAGATGGGGAGCTTCCCCGTCTTGCCCCTGTCCAACCATTACGATCTTATCGTCTCATCTGTTTACCTCGCTGCGGGTTTTGAACACGTACATTATACGTTGAATACAATTGTAAATAGGATGGCATTCGTTATTACAATGTTTCCTAATTAATTACAAAGTATGCATTAGGCTATATGGTGAATAAAAATACACAAAACGTGCAATGTCATTATTCTTGCTATGCTTTAACGACTGACTATTGGAAATATGGTACTTACTATCTATTATTACCAGGAATGATCTGACTCAGTAGTACGCTCCACGTGTTTTATTTCAGATGGTTCGCAAGTACCGGCGACAAACGTCTAGGCAAGATTGGTCCTTGGAGTCGATAGAAGGCGCTGTAAATGCTATTATAGAAGGTTAAATGGGTTCTTTCAGGGCTGCTCGACAGTTCAACGTGCCACAGACAACAACTGAACGACATGTGGCAAAGAAACGTGCTAATCCTGGCTATACAGTTGTGGTAAGGTTAGGACCAATCACTAGTATGTTTACCCCAGAATAAGGAACAGAACTTAAAGACTACTTAACACAGATGGAAGGACAGTATTTTGGCCTAACACTTAAAGAACTTTGTGGACTCGCTTTTCAGCTAGTTTACCCAAACAACATCAAACATCCATTTCATACTGCAGCCAAATCTGCTGGAAGAGATTGGTTAAATGGGTTTCTTGCACGAAATCCTACCTTAACAATACGAAAACCAGAGGCCACATCAATCGCACGAGCAATGGGGTTTAATCGAGTTGCTATAGATCGGTTTTTCGATCTGTCAAAAAGTCAATTAGACACATTCAGATTTACGGGAGACAGAATTTTCAGTTTCGATGAGACCGGTTTAACAGTCATTCCAAAAGGTCACACAAAGGTGGTTGCTTTGAAAGGGCGCAGATAGGTGGGAGCAGTTAGTTTAGCAGAAAGAGGCCAGACTGTGACTGCAGACATCTGTGCTTCAGCGTCGGGGTGCTACGTACCACCTATGTTAATTTATCCTCGAAAACGAATGCAACAAACATTTGAGACTGGCCTGCCCCTTGGTGCCTGGGCAGAATTCCAAGAAACTGGTTGGATGACGAAAGAACTATTTTTGACCTGGTTTAAGAAGTTTATTGCATTTAATGGAGCGTCAATGGAAAGACTAATACTTCTCATATTGGACGGCCACAAAACGCACACCAAGAATTCAGAACTGATAGATGTGGCCCGCGATGATGGGGTTGTCTTGCTGTGTTTGCCACCACACTGCTCACACCGTCTTCAACCACTGGACGTGGCATTTATGAAACCTCTCAGTAAATTTTACGAAGATGAAGTAAGATCGTGGCTTCGCACCCATCCTGGAAAAGTTGTTACGTTGCATGAGATCGCAAGTTTATTCGGAAAGCCTTCATTAATTCAGCTACAATGTCCACAGCAGTGAACAGGTTTCGGAAAACAGGCATTTGGCCTGTAAATAGAAAAGTGTTTCAAGAAAGTGATTGCCTTCCCTGTTCAACAACAGACATTCATCAAGCTCACACATCTGAAGTTTCAGAAACGGAAGACCCAATACCAGAGATGTTGTCAAGACATAAAACACCTGAACAATTAACAACTGACGATCAAGCCTCTGTTTCGTCTAACTTTCAGATTACCAGCCCTGAAATGGTGTTAGCTATCGGAAGAACTATCGGAAGAAATTAAACTAAAAGGAGTCCCCAAGCGTGCTGCATGTAAACGAAAACTCTTCTCAAAGACGTTTAATAAACCTGGGATACCACCGAAAGGACATAATGACTACGAAAAAGTGACGAACGTTACTGACGTCTTAACTACCCCTTCATGCTCAAGGAATAATAAACTGAGGTCGAATGACAATGAGGAAGAGAGTGAATAATGTTTATACTGCTATAACTTCTCTGAAGGAGGCTGGATACGGTGTATTAGCCGCGGACGCTGGGCCCACGACACTTGTGCAGGGATAGAAAGTGATGATGACGAGGCTGTGCACACTTCTCTACTATGTGAAAGTAAGAGACCTAAATAAAACGTAATACCTGATTCAACAATTCGCGGAACCATGTTTCGAAACCTTATCGTCACATGATTTCGTTATTCCAGTCCTTATTTAAGCTTTAGAGATGAATTAATGCTAGTTCCCCATCTTACCCCGCAAATGGGGCAAGACGGGCAAATGGTAGTTTATGTATCAAATCGAGATATTTTTAACTAAATGTAACAAGTTTGCAGGTGTCTTTGCGTTCTATTGTAATTCAATGGTTAAGTAAACAAATGATAATCAAACCTGCTAGAAGTTGTTTATTTTTGTCCCTTTTGTAAGAGTTTAAAGTTAGCTTCCCCTTCTTGCCCCGCCTTCCCCTACATCAATAGTCTAACATTCAGAGGTACATTCAACGAGTGCACCCAGCCATCCGTACATCGTGCAGTTTAGTGTGTCTGTACAGATTTCCAGTCAGCTACTCCGACACGGCGCCTTACGTCGGCACCGCCCTAATACTGTAGGTTCAATTCAAAGATGACATGTTAATTACTGAAATATCTTTTTTATGTTTCTGATGTTCTCTGCCTCCTGTATTAATCTGTAAGAATATTTTTGGAACACCCTGTAGATTGACAACGTAATTTATATTACGATACAATGCGTGTTGTCCGTGGTTTTATCACCTGCTAACAACGATTTTATACAGGGTGTCGCAAAAGTCACTGCACACTGGGCACTGAATTAAATGAAAGATCGAACTTATGTCTTATTACAAACGGCGCTTAAAATTGTTTTTATGTTCAAATTGTTTTTGGTCTTCATTAATACATCTGTCAGGTGTTTTTGGAACTTTGTTACGTCCTCTATAGCATACTGTGGTTTCACTATCCCAATTATGAAGTGCGTCGTGTATGTAGTCTCTTAGTTCAGCAATCGTCTGGCTCAAATGGCTCTGAGCACTATGGGACTTAACACCTATGGTCATCAGTCCCCTAGAACTTAGAACTACTTAAACCTAACTAACCTAAGGACAGCACACAACACCCAGTCATCACGAGGCAGAGGAAATCCCTGACCCCACCGGGAATCGATCCCGGGAACCCGGGCGTGGGAAGCGTGAGCAATGGTCTGACGCTTTTGAAAATAAACAGAGTCCTTGACCACACGCCATAGGACAAAATCCATCGTCGTGATATTTGACCAACGTGAAGGTGTGTCAATGTCTGTACTTCGACCTATCACTTTTCTTTGGAAAGTTTAATTTAAACAATAGCGGGCGGCCGTGGTATAATGTGATGTAACACCATCGTGGTAAAAGTAAATTTCTTGAAAGTTTCCAGCACGCTTCGTAAGTCCTGGTAAGACATAATTCTGAGGCATATCAAAATAATTATCTCCTGTCACTGTTCCTTCAAAACAATCTGCTCCAAGTACGTCAAATGATGAATTTGCCCCCAGTACACTCATACCAGGTTGATTTAGTGGTTGTTCTAACAAAAGATTTTAATCGGTAGCAAACCAGTAAGAGCAGTGACGTCTGTTAACTTGTCCTGTTAACTCAGAATTATCCTCGTCATACCCCAAAAATTTATTGCATTGGTTAGGATCATCAGTAGAACGAAAAACCAGTCCAAAGTTGCAACTTTGCAGCATGCTGGAATTTCGTAAAAAGATTAAGATCATATTTCTGTTGGTCAAGCATCAATTCACAAAACTGAAGATGTCGGTCTGGATCATCCTCAAGTAACCCGTGTCGTAAACGTGGAATGTAAACATTAAGCTTTTGTTTGTGCAACGTTCTTTTCACTGACTGTCGTGATAAATCCAGCTTAGCTGCTAATCGTCTGGTTGAATTTCGCAGACTTAGAGTAATAGCTTAACACACCCGCAATACATTTTCCTCTGTTGTGACTGTTGTTGGGCGGCTAGATCTGATGCACTCATAACAAATCCATGTTCTTCAAATCTATCTCGTATTTCGTACACTGTTTGTCTAGACGATGGTTTGGATCTAACGTGTCTTCTCCGTTCATTAACAATTGCATTAGTACCACTTTTATAAACTCTTTTAGCGCAAAACTTTCTTTCTTTTCTCGCTAACATCGTGACTATTCGGAAAACTAAAGCTGTAAACACGTCTCACAAATCACACTTTCAATAATTCACTAGTTTTGTTCGTTTATGCATTGTATATCAACTTGAAAACGTGTAATTATCATCGTTTCGTAAAAACAGGTGAAAATATCCTACTGTAAAAGTCTCGCTGTTACTTTTGTTTTCTTTTAACCAACGGTTCAGTGACTTTTGTGCCACTGTGTATTTCGACTAACATGATGCTGTGAACTTTTTGTGAGGCAACTGAAAGTGCTTGTATAAATATTTTTACCAGCAGCTCGCCGGCCGCTGTGGCTGAGCGGTTCGGTGCGCTTCGGTCCGAAACCGCGCTACTGCTACGGTCCCAGATTCGAATCCTGCCTCGGGCATGGATGTGTGTGATGTCCTTAGGTTAGCTAGGTTTAAGTAGTTCTACGTCTAGGGGACTGATGACCTCAGATGTCAAGTCACATAGTGCTTAGAGCTATTTGAACCATTTGAACCACCAGCCCAAGCCGGTAACGTGACTTTTTTTCAAATATATAACAGCTGTGGTGCAGTACCTCCCAAAAGTATTCGTATTCATTTCATTGTGATGTGTAGCCACTGCTATAGAAGGTAGATTGCCAGCTTGTTGAGTTTGTTGTGTAGTATGAGTATTGTTTGCACATTGTTACCGTAAGCTATTTCTTCTGATTCATACTTAACTGCTTCAAAATATTTCCCACTCTCTCTAGCATCAAAAGCTTTTATTTCCGTGGAATCTGTGTTTCCCATGTTACTTTTTTCGTTGTTATTTGAGGGTATTGTGGAAGACATGTTTCTGGATCTGTGTCCATACCAGTTTTCTTCATAGTACTTTTTTTGCCCTGTTCCATGCTGTGGTCTGCTTGATATGCTCGGTATTCAGTATTTCATCTTCCAGTTGTTTAATTCTGGCTGCAAAGTGGGTACGCGGCATCGCACTCCGAAATATGTGTCCTGATTGCAGTGGCTGGTTTCATTGGCATGTGCCACTGCTTAATAGGGTTGTTGATGTATTGACAGACCTCAGATATTGTCACTGATTTTGAGGAAACGATTTTTAGGATAGGAAGGATGTGTAATGGTACTGATTTCATTCGTTGAAAATATTTGTAAGGGCTGCTGCCATGTTGTAGCACGTCGCCATTCCTATGTACTGTAGATGGAGGTATTCTCTTCGCTTTGAATGATCCAAATAAAAACATATGGGACATACAACGTTGCATGGGGGCTTTCTTAAAATAAAGATATGAGAATGCAATGCAAATACTTTTTAATTTTCTGTCGCTGTATGTCCGATTACGCTGTTTCGTAAACGGCTGGCCCTGACTAGTATTATTACGCAATCTGACTGCATAGAATAACAACAAACAATGAAACAAAATTTTCGTTAACACAGTTAATTAATTAAGTCCCCAGCAACTATAAAACCTACGAAACCAACAAAGCACAAGTGTAGCTGTTCTGTATGTGGCAGTATGACTCAACGCACATCTGGCACGGTTCTTCTTCAACAAGACAAGAATTTTTAAATACCAATTATACTGACGTGATAAAAGAAAATTACAAATACTATAATTGTGCAAGAAAACCAAAATTACACTCTAATACAAGAACACAAGCCAGATGCTTTGTTGACTGAACCTGTAATGACACATTATTCAGGTCACTGAAAGAATAAAAGAATAAAAGAAAATACCTCCATATATATTGACGAAATGCACTCTGACCATTACAATATGTCCATTAGAACAACATCTGCTATCTCTCCCATCAAACCACTGCATAAAACATGGAACAACACTCTCCACTACCACATCTCACTCTGACTTCACGACAAGCAGTGTCCACCACAACTTCTCGGTAAGAACTGCTTGCCGCTACGTCTCAATAATCACTGCCAGTGGAAGCGGCGGAACAATACTCTCTGGCGCTGTGGCTCAGTGTAGCCACCTTTCATATGCCCCTCCTCCACGGGCTAGAATTTGATGGTATTTTTGCCAGCATTGGTGGTAAAAATACCACCAAATTCGTCAAAAAAATTACAGACAAAAATAAAAGATAATATAAATACGTAAATATCATATAACTAGATAAAATTTTGGCTTTTCACTGACCTTTCAATAGCCTAATATATAAAATACAGTAAGGAATACAAATTCTTTCATACATATGACTTTACATAATAGTTTACACAAATATCATGTGGTTAAACAATTCAATCGATAGCGTCAGCAATGACGAATATGTACAGGTAAGAGTCTCATAACTGTTCACAAACAGTAATACACAAAAAATCAGTTTATACAAATATTCACATAAAATGTTTTCATAACAAGTGGTTGACAGTTCCAGCAGTAGCACCCAGCATTGTGGAACAGGTGCAGACTCCAACAGGTGACATCATTTCAGTAGAAGCAGTTCATCAGTGGCACCCAGCAATGTCGAGTAGATGCAGACACCATCAGGTGACATCATTTCAGTAGAAGCAGTCCATCAGTGGCACCCAGCAATGTGGAATAGTTGCAGACTCCAACAGGTGACATCATTTCAGTAGAAGCAGTCCATCAGTGGCACCCAGCAATGTTGAGTAGGTGCAGACAGCAAGAAGTAACATCATTTCAGTAGAAGCAGTTCCATTTGTGGTACCCAGCAATGTTGAAGAGGTACACACAGCAACAAGTCACATTTCTCAGTAGAAGCAGTTCATCAATGGCACCCAGCAATGTTGAGTAGGTGCAGACAGCAGTCCATCATATTCACTATCACTGATCACACTGTTCATCAGCAGAAATTAAACATGTCCTAGTGGCACCAATCATGTAGAAAAAGTACAAGTAACAGTCCATAATATTTACTATCACTGATCACACACTTCATCAGCAGAAATTAAACATTTCTAAGTGTCACACATCATGTTGAAAAGTGCAGGTAACAGTTCATAATATTCACCATCACTACTCAGACAGTTCAAGCATGAACAATAGTTTGAATGCACATACAAATGCTTTTACAATGCTCTTACACTAAACATACAAATCATAACAAACACACAAATGATATCAGATAATTGTCATATTACTATTACAAATACACAAACATCAGTAAACCTATAATATTTATGGGTGTCAGTGCAAGCCACTACAAACAAATAAAATAATATTTAGGAGATAGGTGGGTAGGATTAGGAAAGGAAAACACACAAAACACACTCACTCATCTTTCATCCACATTAAGTACTACTGTGTAATTGAATAGTGTTAACTGTGTAATTCAATTCTGTCAAAATTTTATGTTCAACTTGTATATCAAGTAGTAGTGGCAGCAGTGTATAACAGTCAATAATAGTTAAGTCAGTGTCATAGTCATCATATCAAGACCAATGTTTGCCAAGCCAAATAAAAATGTACGGTTGCTGAACAACTGTCAGTGTGCCAAGATATGCAACTTCCTCTCTCCAAAAAAAAAAGTACATACTGCTTAGTGATTTAACAAAGTGTGTGTAGACAATCTTCCTTCCATTTTAGTGTTCTAGTCTGCCATCTTCATCCTCCTTGTTCCATATAGACCAACAAAAAAAAAAAAAAAAAAAAATATGCACCTCACTTACTTTACCTGTTATACACCAAAACTCCAATCAACTTCATATAATCTCAATACCTCAATAATACCTCTTCAATATGTCGATACATATAAACCTTATTGCCAGTATCATTTCACTTCCATAACAACTCTTTCCTCTAGTCAGTCTCCTCGAATAAGTACAGATAAAATCCTAATGCAAACCTCATCATCCCATACAATCCGAAGATACACTGTCAACACACAACCTCTGTGTAATCTATCTGACCAAATTCTTCTACTCATTATGAATTATAAACAAAGAATGCATACATGACCTCCAACAGACTTAGTTCGAATAGCTCTCAGTAATTAAGTACGATTACGGAGTGTGAATGATCCTAATATTCAAACAGAAGCAAACATGTGGAGTATTTCTTGTGTCAAGTGTCACTTCCTATTTCAATTGCTCACGAAAAATGCAGTGTAATAACTGTGTTGGTATGTCATGTCGTTAGCTTCCTTCCTATTGGCATACATTTATACAGCTTTCATAAAACCTCCAGCTCATGTGACTTCTATGAAGTTTCTTGTACTAATGTCGTTCGTCGAATTATAGCAGTTCATTTTCTTATCTTAAAAATATCAGGCACTGAGCGTAAGCAAAGCAAGCAATAGCGAGTAAATATACCAGTAGTGAACAGAATGTCAACAAGTGGATGCAGCACAATTTCTTACAACGAGGCTCTGCCAAGCAAACAATCTATAATTAATACAATAGTGTAACCTAAACTCTATGTTTGTACACAGTACATCAGCATTGCTATATACCAAATTAAAGAGTGGTTGTGACGACAAACAGAAATGTATAAATATGCAATTCATACGCATAGCAGTAAACATATATCTTACGTAATAAACAGGTCAGTAGCATCATATCGGCGTAAGCAAATAAATGTTCATATGTAATCTTAATAAGTAAACATGAAGGCGCAAGCAAATAAGTAAACATGAAGCCGCAAGCAGATAAATCACAAAGTATAACTTACATACCTAACCACATCAGCACAATTAATCAGGTGACAATTATAATTTATATAAATAAGCACAGCAGGCACATAATTAAAAAATATGACATCAGTGAAAAAGCAGTGCAGCCAAGCGATGCATAATATACACAAGTCACAACTCAGTTCATTAATAATCATTGTCAAAATCAGTTAACGTACGCAAGCACGTCGCTTCACAAGTAAATTCATAGAACATGAAATTTAGCACAAAGTATGAATCACGTAATCGCGAGCAGCAAATTACGTCTAAAGTACGTACCTAAGTGGAAATATGTTACCTGAAAAGTAGACTCAATTAATAATTACCTTTTTAGTTTATTACTTTCTTCTTCGAAATGACATTTTTCCTGAAATTTTCTCGATAGCAAGTCGTCTTAACGTCGGACACGCACAGAATTTACCTGAAGTTCTTCAATATTTTATAGAACCGTATCCTGAAAAATACTGAATGATAATAACATAATTCATCAAGTCATTATAGCTTTATACTGATTTTATTCGGAGAAAGACTGTATTTGTTTACGGCTGTCAGTGCATTCGCACTGAGCGCTCGATCAGCTGTAGGCGCGTGACGTAGGAAGTGATTGTTTGCGGTCAACGACTGCCTTGTGCGGTGCACAGACTTGACTGTTGCTTTGAGTATCTGCCGCCGCCTGAACACGGCGCGGTATCCTTGCATTCTCCGTGTGTTTACATACAACTGTTAGTTTCTCAAAAGTATGTCATTCTACAAAAATTCTTCAGAAGTATATCATTCCACAAAAATTTTAACGTTAGATATATAATGTATTCCCTTAGAGCGTCGTGATTTAAGAGTTTCTACTTCGACAGTGTTATCATGAATAATTTTGCGAATTCTATATGGACCGTTATAAAGCAGAAAAAATTTCCGACACAAGCCTTTTCCTTTGTGAGACAAACGATGAGACTTAATTAACACTTTCTGACCAACTGACAAGATTTTTAAACGACCAGGACGCTTAGCTGATTTCTCTCTTCTAGCAGCCGCAGATGTAATATTTCGTAGAGCCAGGTTGACAATTTCAGAATGCCGCAGTTTCCGTGTAGGCGGAAAAGGAACGATTTCAGAAATGCGATTTGTCGGTGCTTTGTTTTTTAATATCAGTAAAGGCGGTAAAGAAGTTGAATCATTAGGGAGTTCATTCAGAATGTTTTGAAAAATATGAAGATACTGATCCCACGTTCTGTGATTCTGATGACAATAAAGACGACACAATTTATTGATTTCCTTCATCCATCTCTCTGAAGCATTAGATTGGGGATGAAAAAGTGAAATGAAAATTGGTTTAATTTTACGACGCTGTAGAGTACGAAGCCAAATTTTAGAACGAAACTGTGATCCATTATCTGATATAACCTTATCAACATGACCCACTTCTTTAAGAAAATGTTTGATGAAAGCGTTAGATACTGAACGAGCTGTTGCTTTGCGTAACGGCGTAAAACACACATATTTTGATGTCAACTCCACTGCTACGAAAATGTACGCAAAACCATTAGTAGATCGAACCACTGGACCGAACAAATCAACTGCAGCCATGTCCTTTAATTTCGCTGGAATGATAGGAAACAACGGTGCTCTGTGAGAAACTGTTGGCGGCTTAGCCTTTTGACATAATTTGCATTTGGCAAGAACAAATCGAATACGTTTTTCCATATTATTGAAGTAGCAATTTTCTCGTAATTTATGAAAGCATTTTCTGGGACCAAAGTGTGCATAACTGAAATGTGTGTACCAAATCAATTTATTGACCCACTCATCAGGAATACAAACCAACCAAAAAGAGTTGTCGAACGATTTTCGTTTAAAAAGAATGTCGTTGCGAACTAAATAATGCTGCCTAATCGCTACGCTTTCCTTTCTCCTCCACTTCTCCTTAATGTTCTTCCAGATTGGGCCCTTATTTTGCTCCTTAGCGATGTCCTGGAGCGAAGACGAAATAAAGTTCTCAAACACAACACCTTGAATATACATCAAACAGTAATTGTTTTCCTTGCAGTCCTCTTCAGCACTTTGTTTCAAACCCATAGGTGCACGTGATAAAGCATCAGCAACAATATTTGAAGAACCCTGTATGTAAACAATACTAAAATCAAACTCCTGTTGGTACAACGCCCATCGTGACAATCTGCCATGAGTTAATTTTGTCGACATAAGAAACTCCAGAGCTCGATGATCGGTATAAACCTTAGTATGTCTGCCAAACAAAAATGTGCGAAAGTTTGTAAAAGCCCAAACAACAGCCAAAGCTTCAAGTTCCGTAATCGAATAATTCTTTTCTGATTTAGAGAGAACACGACTTCCAAATGCAATAGTCTTTTGTACTACAACGCCGTTTTCTTCTATCTCTTGAAATAAGTGTGCACCTAGGCCTTTGTATGATGAGTCCGTCGCCAAACAAAAATCTTTAGATGAATCTGGGTGTGAAAGAAGTGGAGCAGCAACTAAAGCATCATGAAGTTGTTCAAATTCTGACTGAGCTTCCTCATCCCAACACCAATTAGATTTCTTTCCGGATAGTTCACATAAACGAGGTGTGGCCAAATTGTCCAATCTAACAAAGCGTCTAAGAAAATTACAGACACCAAGGAAACTACGAACATCACGTTTTGTGGTAGGAACAGCATAATTACGAATAGCGTCTAATTTTTCTGGATCAGGAAGAATACCTTCTGTAGAAATAATGTGACCGAGAAATCTCACCTGAGAACGACCAAATTCAGATTTTTCTAAGTTCACTGTAATGCCAACTCTTGCAAAAATACGTAATAATGAATCCAAAATTTTGTTGTGCTCACTCCAAGAACGTTTAGCAATAAGAATGTCGTCAACATATGAAGTAATATTGTTACGAAGATAAATTGGTAAAATTTCATTTAAGCTACAAATGAATGCTGCTGAAGGTAAAGTCCAAACGGTAATTTACGAAGTCGCTTTTAGGTAAAATAGTCATATCAGGTTATTGTTTACTTACTCTCTAGATAGATTGATAGTTGAAGAGTTGTTTCGATAGATGCAAAGAATAGTAAAAGAGTAGGCAGCGGTACAGAAAACTAAAAGAGAAATAGCACCATTACAGCTCGGGGCCCTATGCTCGCTACGGCACATATTCACTTAGAGTAGTGAATCCCCTGAGGACAGTCACTTTTGGGTAAAATAGTCATATCCGGTTATTTTTTTACACGCTCTCTAGATAGATGGATAGTCGAAGAGTTGTTTTGATAGATGCCAAGAATAGTAAAAGAGTAGGCAGCGGTACAGAAAACTAAAAGAGAAATAGCACCACTACAGCTCGGGGCCCTATGCTCGCTACGGCACATATTCACTTAAGAGTAGTGAATCCCCTGAGGACCTTAATAGCTGCACATAAATTTCAGTTTGTGACTTGGTGGCAAATTTGGTGGGAGTGCGTACATAAACTGATCTAACCATGCACATGGATGTACGTCATTGTTAGAATTGCGGAAGATCTTAAATTTCCGAACAGTCAAAAAGTGTTTATAGTCAAAGTTTTCGCCTCGTGGCGACAAAGACCTACCGCGTCTGTCCCAGTCCCAATGTCGATTATTGTCAAGTTCGCGCGCCTGGCGCTCTCTTGTTGCATCACGTAAATGAAACAAATTATTTTCTTCAAACCCTTCTGATAAACTAAGACTTGTCAATTTATCTGAGATCTCCTCAACTCTTTCCGATGAGTCACTTAATTGTCCTTTCTGTTTATTTACGTCTTCCGTAAGTGTCGCGACTCGGGTTTCAGTATTGACACATTTGGTAGTTAACTATTCACACTGTTGCGTTAAGTTATTTATTCTGTCATTTGGTACGGATTCCTCGATTCTTTCAATTATTTCTTCCTTATCGTGTGCACATTGTAAATTTAACTCTGAAAATCTCTGTACTATCACGCGATCTTTTTCTTCCTGTTCCCTGCCCTGTTCCTCTTGTCTGATTTCTGTTGAAATTAAGGTATTATTGTGCGCCTTCAAAATCGGTTGTACTTCTTCTCTAATTTCTTTATTTGATTCGTCTTTCATGTATTTGAAACATGTCCCTGTTCGTGAGCCTAGCTGTGTTTCCATTGTTCCCATATCAGTTTCTAATTCAGATCGTAACTGTGATCCCACTGCTTTCATCTCGGTTTTAATTGTTCCTATTTCTGTTTCAATTGTTCCTATTTTTGAGCATAACCGTGTTGTCATTGCTTTCATTTCTGTTTTAATTTCAGATCTCAAAGTTCCCATCTCGGTTATAATTGTTCCTATTTCTGATCCCAAATTTAATATAGCACTCATCAACTGCTCCATAGTAACTGGTTCGAAACTCTTTTCACCCCTAACGTTTCCCGCGAAATCGTTAATCTCGTATTCTGTGAATTTTCTGATTGAGAAAAATTTTGAAATGGTTCAGGACTATTTTCCCGACTTATTACATTGTTTTCGACCTCATTATCCACCATACTGTTTTCCTCTGTTGGCGAGTTCGCCATGTCAACAATTTCGTCATTCTCACTATTCATCATTTTTGCCTTTTTCATCGATCGCGTAATCATTTACAAAACATACAAAACTCGTCACTGTACGAAAATTACACACAATGGTTCTTTATCTCCAACAATACCATTTACATGAAATGTTTCCCTCAAACACGATTAACCGAACAATTGAAATAATTGCACTATAATTGTCAAACGCGTATACAAGACAACAAATCAAATTCTGAGAAAAAAAATACCATTAGAAGAGTGACAATTGCCAAATCTACACATGCAACATAGACTACAATTACTAAACAACAGATTACTACAACAATACTACTGTCTACTATTTTTACAATCAGAAGAATTCCAAGGGACGATCCGAAGCAGCGGTCGCCACGTGCATGGGGGCTTTCTTAAAATAAAGATATAAGAATGCAATGCAAATACTTTTTAATTTTCTGTCGCTGTATGTCCGATTACGCTGTTTCGTAAACGGCTGGCCCTGACTAGTATTATTACGCAATCTGACTGCATAGAATAACAACAAACAATGAAACAAAATTTTCGTTAACACAGTTACTTAATTAAGTCCCCAGCAACTATAAAACCTACGAAACCAACAAAGCACAAGTGTAGCTGTTCTGTATGTGGTAGTATGACTCAACGCACATCTGGCACGGTTCTTCTTCAACAAGACAAGAATTTTTAAATACCAATTATACTGACGTGATAAAAGAAAATTACAAATACTATAATTGTGCAAGAAAACCAAAATTACACTCTAATACAAGAACACAAGCCAGATGCTTTGTTGACTGAACCTGTAATGACACATTATTCAGGTCACTGAAAGAATAAAAGAATAAAAGAAAATACCTCCATATATATTCACGAAATGCACTCTGACCATTACAATATCTCCATTAGAACAACATCTGCTATCTCTCCCATCAAACCACTGCATAAAACATGGAACAACACTCTCCACTACCACATCTCACTCTGACTTCACGACAAGCAGTGTCCACCACAACTTCTCGGTAAGAACTGCTTGCCGCTACGTCTCAATAATCACTGCCAGTGGAGGCAGCGGAACAATACTCTCTGGCGCTGTGGCTCAGTGTAGCCACCTTTCAACGTATATAGAGAAAGGTGATACATACGGTCACAGGAATGTTCGATACATGGGGGAGCGTCAAGGATATGTTGGAGAATCTGAACTGGCTGACACTTCAAGATAGACCCAAATTATTCCGTTAAAGTCAGCGTACCAAGTTTCAGGGAGCAGCATTATTGAGGTATTTAGGAATATACTAAAACCCCAGATTATCACTAACGTAAGGATCGGGATGACAAGATTAAACTAATTAATGCATGCTCAGAGTCATTTAAGCAATAATGCCTCTCGTGCTCTATAAGTAAATAGAACGGGAGGGTTTATCAACAAACTGTACAGTCAGTGTTTTCTTCTAGCACGCACTTCCCAGTAGTTCACAGAGTATAAGTCTAGAAATACAAACATAATTTTGGTAAATAAAATACCCGATGAACTATGGAACAATAAAATCGAGTAACCATACAATATAAAAGGGCAGACATCACACTTCCTTTTATTACTGGTGTAGAAACAACATGGGATGCCTTCCAAAACCCGGACAAAGCAAGTCGATCGCCAGATATGGTTATGCATTGAAGACATTATGAAATCCGTGCATTTTAAAAAGAAGCTATATCAAAAATTACTTGATTCTAAGACAGAGGGAAGATGGAATGGTCATCGTGAAGCTAGGGGAGTAGATAAGTATCCATCTGTGGCAGTGAAGTCTTCGATAAACTTGATACACCAACTTGACGGTGAGAAATTTACCGACTTGCGAAGCAACGTCATAGACAAGCAGAAGGAACGGAAAATTTTCCGGAATCAGCGATGAAGATGGTAAATGTATCAGGAATAAGAAGCAAGCAGCAGAGCAATGGTGGCAGCACTTGGAAAAATTGTAATGAGGATTTTCCAGATGCCCCAATTCCAGTATCATCACCTCAACAGGAAACCATTGTACCAGTCACCAAGAATGACGTAGTTGATGCAATAAATCAAATGAATAACGGGAAGTCAACAAGACCAAACTATATATCTCCAGATATATGGATATCAAAGAATTGGGATTCAACTGATTGGTTGACACATTCCTTCAACTAAATTATTGAAACGGAACGGATTGCAGCTAACTGGTCTTGCAATACAACGGTTCAAATCTGGAAACTAAAGGGTAACTTAGCCGAATGCTGCATCTGTCACCTAGTAAGTCTTCTATCGAACGCAGTGAAGTCTTTGAACGCGTCATCGATAAAATAACCCGACATGTTATCAGTCTCACTACGAAGCAATGGGTATTCGTAAAGGCCTGTGCTACCACATACCGCTCACCTACTAATTGAAAAACACCGTCAGAAGTCAGGGCACCTACAACTTGAATTACTCAAGCTCGGAAATGCCTTTGACCGAGTACCACACGAGTTAATATGACTTGCCCAACGAGAGCTTGGAACACCTGGAGAACAAGTAAGATGTGTCAGACGGCGATACCATGAACAGACGAGCTGGAGTGTAGGGAGATGTCAGTGTTTCTGTAGAAGTACATCGGGGATCTGCTATCTCATCTCTACTCTTCATCACATTTATGGATATGGTTACAAGCGATCTGCAGAATACCGCATCCTGTACGTTGCTGTTTGCTGATGATGCGCCATAGGCCTCTGAAGATGAAGCTGATGTTCAACAAAGAAGAGGAACAAAGACGCTCGGGTGTACATCTAGATAAACATTGCATGATCATATTACAAATGATGAATATCGTAACTTTCATGGAGTAGCACCAACAGCAGACTAGTTGATAGAAAGCCGTGTACTATAGTATGGTCACGATATTAGAGCAGACGCAAAAGCAGTGGTAATCAGTGGTTTTAGTTTGAGAGTAAATGGTAAACGGGTAGTAGAATGACCTAGTCAGTTCTGGACTCTGGCCAGGCACAAGAATCAATAAAATGGCGGCATACAGCTAAAAGAGTAGACCCTGCCAGCTCACGATGCCAAGGGAGAAGAAGATAAAAGAGCAACAAAACACATCGCTTATTACACACAATAGTATCTCAGAATTTCACTTTGGTCAGCTATTTCGCACATCAATGCAGCCTACCAAATCGCAGTCACACAGAATATCGCCACACACGTCTGCTGCCTGTAGAGACTGTTGAAGTGGAATACATACACAAAAACTAGCTTTTGCCACTAGAAGTCAAAATTTCATCTTTCACTTAACCGTAGCAGTCTGAGTAGCCTTTGATGCCTGTACTTCGTAGACCATCGCAATATCATTCGTGCCAAAAGAGTATGTGGTGCAAAACTGCAGACAGAGAAAGGCTCGCTACTATTGGTCCCTTCGCTACTCTAGCGAACACTGTGAAAAACGCTGAACAGTTCGTTTCAGCCATATGGACAATGAAATATCCGTCCATATAGATATGCGACTGTTCTTGACGTATAAATGACAACAACGCAGTAACTACAGTGACAACTTCAACTAACAATTGTACACAGCAGGTATGGATTCGAACAGTCTATTGCGGGCCAGGCAGTGCTACATAGGGATCATGCGGCTGTAGCACGTTGTAAGAGATCCATGATTAAGGAATTTGTTGCTAGCGCACTCGAGCAGATGTAATTTCGATGGATTGCTCACGCGCTGCCTGCGATATGTAAGCTATGAGAGTGTCTCAAACCAGAGAGCAGTGTCGATTGCAGTAGGAACTGTGTAGCAGTGGGAGTAAGTAGTACTGAGCAGTCTGGTGTATCGTGTTGGCTGGGCCGGTCGTGGAGAGCGATGACGCAGCCTGAGCGATGTAATATAAGGTAAAAGCAGCCTCGTGCAAATGTACTATTGTTATGTCAAGCCCCATGTAATAATCTCTTAATAATAATCTTTCTTATAAAAAAATTAACTTTTGATAATCATTCATCTCAATTTAAAGAACTTACGAATTTCTCCAATCCATGGCCATCCCGATTGTTGTAAAGAAAAATCAGTTGTTTCTTTTTATACATGACAAATCTATCGGCCAGCATTGCACAGGGCTGTGCCAGAACAATTTCTTATAGGAGCAGATATATACGCGTTATCCGGCGACCTTATGGAGGTAAGAATTTTCAATTTGTTCAGAATGACCTTTCAGGGCCATGACGCAGCGCTGCTGACGTCCAAAACTTTAAATGCACAGTCATTATTGAAAGGTCATAAGTGAGCGACAATTTTATTGACACGTTAGTCACATTGCATTATTGGGAGGTTACGAAATTTTACTGTTGGGAGGTTTTGGAGTGTATCTGTTGGAAGGTTACGCTGAATGTGAATTATATACTTATATTTTTTTACTGTTGGGAGGTTATTAGACATATTATTTATCTCTGGGGAGGCTACACTTGTCGACAACCGCCCAGGATCGTATTTTTGTGAATTTATTAGAAGTAGTCAGTTATATATCTGCTCGGATTTACCTAATATTAAATGTACAGGGCTATTACAGATGATTGAAGCTATTTCATAAATTCACTGTAGCTCCATTCATTGACATATGGTCACGACACACTAGTCGCCGAGAAAGCGTATGTCGTGCTTGAAATGCACTCACATCAGTTAGTCATAACAGTGCAACAACACTTCAGGACGAAGTTCAACAAAGATCCACCAACTGCTAACTCCATTCGGCGATGGTATGCGCAGTTTAAAGCTTCTGGATGCCTCTGTAAGGGGAAATCAACGGGTCGGCCTGCAGTGAGCGAAGAAACGGTTGAACGCGTGCGGGCAAGCTTCACGCGTAGCCCGCGGAAGTCGACGAATAAAGCAAGCAGGGAGCTAAACGTACCACAGCCGACGGTTTGGAAAATCTTACGGAAAAGGCTAAGGCAGAAGCCTTACCGTTTACAATTGCTACAAGCCCTGACACCCGATAACAAAGTCAAACGCTTTGAATTTTCAGCGCGGTCTGCCGAATCACTAAAGGGGCACATATTGAACATTAGTGAATGCCTAAAAAAACTTTTCGAGTTTTTGTATGTGTGTGCAAAGCATTGTGAAAATATCTCAAATAATAAAGTTATTGTAGAGCTGTGAAATCGCTTCAATCATTTGTAATAACCCTGTAGTTTGCATCTGGCGCAACGCATTTACTAACTTGTCACGCTTTCTTTCACAGATCGACAATTTATTGCTCTTTGTTGTTATTGTATTTGTTCCATTTTTGCTTTGTCTTTGTTTGATTTTGTGCTTAACCTTGACTTGTGAAAATGCCGTGAAAAACTGCTAACAGTACATCGCGATCCGTAATGAGTGAAAAAGCCGACTTGAATAATTTGACTGATAATACTAGCGACACTCAGTGTCTTAATGATAATCCTCCAGTTCCAGACAATCAGTGCGTGCCGACCACCAGTAATAATTTTAATCCAAATGATGAACAAACAAATTCAGTTATGTCCACGCTAAATTTAACGATAATTGATGACGCCATACGTTCCGCTACAATGAACGCTGCCCAGTTTGACACACCTGATTTGCAAAATTTACACAGTGAGCACATAAATGTTTCTAGCGAAGATGAACAACGTACTCAAATTACGTCAGATTTGTTTGATTCCGATTTAGTGACCAACAGTGCACATCCAATTAGCAAACCTTTTCGTGAATCAGACACTCCAAATGGTTACACAAAACGTGACACTTCCAGATACACCACCACACAGCACAGAAAATAGAGTCGCTAATTTTGGCGTGGATCAAGTTATGGCATTATTGCTACAACTTAATGAAAATCCCAAACAACTACTTAATGAAAATCTCAAACAACATATTAATAAAAAATTCAAACAGTTGAATGAAAAACAAAACAGCCTTAATGAATCGAACAAACAACTTAATGAAAATCTCAAACAACAAATTAATGAAAATTTCAAACAGTCGAATGAAAACCACGACAGGTCGTTCAAACAAATTAATGAAAAACTTGACACCTCTATTGAACAGCTTACTGAACAGATTACAGACGTTGCGGAGCAATGTAGTGAAACTAAAAACAACTACGTGAGGAAATTAAGGCCTGTGCCAGGAATAATAGTGAAGAGATACGCAATACGCATGCAGCCACAACGAAATTACTTAGAGATGAAATTAGTGCAGTCGCTAAACAATACTCTGAAAACGCAACAAAGTTACGCGACGAGTTTAAATTAATGTCAGCAGAACTTTCACACATGCTGGATGCGAAAGTCGACAAGAAATTAGAACAACAAAACAGCCTAATTGACGAACGTTTTCCTCACCACCTACAAAACACTGAAACACGTTACCGTAAATTCATACAGGAGCAGAACAAATTAAAGAAACAAGTCATGGAAACAATTACTGCACATAGACAGGAAGATAACAGTAAAGGTTTATGAAGGCAAAAACGTGTAGATAACAATATTGCTACAGTATCAGACGAAATCAAACAGTTGAACGCCGGATTGCATGATTAAATCTCCGATCTTAAAACGAAAACAGACACACACACAGCAGCATTTCAGTGACCAACGAACTTGAACAATTAGAAGTAATACAGGATCCTGATGCCATCAAAGCAGACGTTAAGAAATTGAACAAAACCATACGTAAAATACAAAAACAAATTAATGCTTGTGACACTAAAAACGACGATCACGCAAAAGCACTGACTGAAAAGTTTGATGAATTGGCCAGTCGTATTGACGTTATCGAAAGTAACAATGACACCAAATCAGACGATACTTCAAAAATTTCTTTCAATCAAACAACCGAATTTCAAACTTTACAGCAGACAATCAGTGAGATAAGTTCGTCCAATAATACATTGCGTAGAAAAGTGTCGTCTTTACAGCAAGAAGTGACAGAAATGAAAAATGTTTCAGCCTCTAACACGTCACAGCATACCCCACACTGTGAACATTTGTCACATTCACACAGTCAGTGAAACTTAGGTAATTTACAGAGAGTACGAGACTTAGATTCCGAACAGTCCCAGACAAACGGATTATCATACAATCCTGAACCTGCTCAGACATACAGAGACGATAATTTTGATTATAAGCACTTTCTATCCGTGAGAAAATTTGAGGTATCTAAGAATGACAGAACGCAGATTCACCCCTTGGATTGGATACAACAATTTAGCTTTGCTTTTCCACCAACTTGGCCCGTAACACACAAACTTGAATTTATTTGCAGTTTTTTGGAAGGCGAACCGGCATCTCGTATGAGACCGATCGCGAGACAATGTTATTCGGTAGAAGAATTTCAGAAAGCTTTTCTGTCAGCGTATTGGTCGAAGACGACACAGCGTGGAATCAAGGATCAATTAATTAGCTTACCGAATTATGAGAAATCAAATTTTCCCATTGTCACGCAATGTTTTGAACACATGGTCCAACAAAACCAATACTTAAGTGAGCCATACAGTGAATCACCTCTTATCCAATTATGTATTTCCAAATTACCGCGATCGTTAAGAGTATCACTTTTAACAGGACAGCAGAAAGAATATATTTCGGCATTTAGAGATCTGCTACAGCTTTTGGAAGTTCAGTAATCAGACTATTCTTTCATAAACAAAAATTTTTCACATCATAACCAAGGCCAACAAGCATACAGTAATTACAAACAGTCACGCTATTTTAATAGCAAAGGCGATAGACGATCTAGGAATGACAACCACCAGAATTTTAATAACAGGCAAAATTATAATTATCAGTACCATCAAAACTATCAGCAACAGCAAACGCATTTTGGTAACAATAGAGGCTTTTCCCCACAACAGCAACAAAACCAGTCGGTTAGCATACCTAAACAACAATGTGGTTTGCAAGGTCAACCAAGCTTTAATGTTTCGCCGCCTACACGTATATCGTCGGCTCCACCTAACAGTAATGCAAAGCAACAAGGAAATCACTATGTACAGAAAACACACCATTTCAACTCCTATCGCAATGCGCCGTATAGCAACGATTATTATGACAGACGTAAAAGTAAAGAGCACAGTTTTCAGCGTAGGTTTAATAACGGTCGGTCTTTTGTTGTTGTTGTGGTCTTCAGTCCTGAGACTGGTTTGATGCAGCTCTCCATGCTACTCTATCCTGTGCAAGCTTCTTCATCTCCCAGTACCTACTGCAACCTACATCCTTCTGAATCTGCTTAGTGTATCCATCCCTTGGTCTCCCTCTACGATTTTTACCCTCCACGCTGCCCTCCAATACTAAATTGGTGATCCCTTGATGCCTCAGAACATTTCCTACCAACCGATGCCTTTTTCTGGTCAAGTTGTGCCACAGACTTCTCTTCTCTGCAATCCTATTCAATACTTCCTCATTAGTTATGTGATCTACAAATCTAATCTTCAGCATTCTTCTGTAGCACCACATTTCGAAAGCTTCTATTCTCTTCTTGTTTCACTTCCATACATGGCTACACTCCATACAAATACTTTCAGAAACGACTTCCTGACACTTAAATCTATACTCGAAGTTAACAAATTTCTCTTCTTCAGAAACGCTTTCCTTTCCATTGCCAGTCTACATTTTATATCCTCTCTACTTCGACCATCATCAGTTATTTTGCTCCCCAAATAGCAAAACTCCTTTACTACTTTAAGTGTCTTATGTCCTAATCAAATTCCCTCAGCATCACCCGATTTAATTCGTCTACATTCCATTATCCTCGTTTTGCTTTTGTTGATGTTCATCTTATACCCTCCTTTCAAGACACTGTCCATTCTGTTCAACTGCTCTTCCAAGTCCTTTGCTGTCTCTGACAGAATTGCAATGTCATCGGCGAACCTCAAAGTTTTTATTTCTTCTCCATGGATTTTAATACCTACTCCGAATTTTTCTTTTGTTTCCTTTACTGCTTGCTCAATATACACATTGAATAACATCGGGGACAGGCTACAACCCTGTCTTACTCCCTTCCCAACCACTGCTTCCCTTTCATGTCCCTCGACTCTTATAACTGCCATCTGGTTTCTGTACAAATTGTAAATAGCCTTTCGCTCCCTGTGTTTTACCCCTGCTACCTTCAGAATTTGAAAGAGAGTATTCCAGTCAACATTGTCAAAAGCTTTCTCTATGTCTTCAAATGCTAGAAACGTAGGTTGGCCTTCCCTTAATCTTTCTTCTAAGATAAGTCGTAAGGTCAGTATTGCCTCACGTGTTCCAGTATTTCTACGGAATCCAAACTGATCTTCCCCGAGGTTGGCTTCTACTAGTTTTTCCATTCGTTTGTAAAGAATTCGTGTTAGTATTTTGCAGCTGTGGCTTATTAAACTGACTGTTCGGTAATTTTCACATCTGTCAACACCTGCTTTCTTTGGGATTGGAATTATTATATTCTTCTTGAAGTCTGAGAGTATTTCGCCTGTTTCATACATCTTGCTCACCAGATGGTAGAATTTTGTCCGGACTGGCTCTCCCAAGGCCGTCAGTGGTTCCAATGGAATGTTGTCTGTTCCGGGGTCCGGGGGCCTTGTTTCGACTCAGGTCTTTCAGTGCTCTGTCAAACTCTTCACGCAGTATCGTATCTCCCATTCATCTTCATCTACATCCTCTTCCATTTCCACAATGTTGTCCTCAAGTACATCGCCCTTGTATAGACCCTCTATGTACTCCTTCCACCTTTCTGCTTTCCCTTCTTTGCTTAGAACAGGGTTTCCATCTGAGCTCTTGATGTTCATACAAGTGG
Organism: Schistocerca cancellata; assembly: GCF_023864275.1. NCBI lineage: Eukaryota > Metazoa > Arthropoda > Insecta > Orthoptera > Acrididae > Schistocerca > Schistocerca cancellata. The sequence goes on along the minus strand of NC_064631.1, from coordinate 490,997,892 downwards.
TTCTCTCAACTCCAAAGGTCTCTTTAATTTTCCTGTAGGCAGTATCTATCTTACCCCTAGTGAGATAAGCCTCTATATCCTTACATTTGTCCTGTAGCCATCCCTGCTTAGCCGTTTTGCACTTCCTGTCGATCTCATTTTTGAGACGTTTGTATTTCTTTTTGCCTGCTTCATTTACTGCATTTTTATATTTTCTCCTTTCATCAATTAAATTCAATATTTCTTCTGTTACCCAAGGATTTCTCTAGCCCTCGTCTTTTTACCTACTTGATCCTCTGCTGCCTTCACTACTACATCCCTCAAAGCTACCCATTCTTCTTCCACTGTATTTCTTTCCCCCATTCCTGTCAATTGTTCCCTTATGCTCTTCCTGAAACTCTGTACAAACTCTGGTTCTTTCAGTTTATCCAGGCCCCATCTCCTGAAGTTCCCACCTTTTTGCAGTTTCTTCAGTTTTAATCTACATGTCATAACCAATAGATTGTGGTCAGAGTCCACATCTGCCCCTGGAAATGTCTTACAATTTAAAACCTGGTTCCTAAATCTCTGTCTTACCATTATATAATCTATCTGATACCTTTTAGTATCTCCAGGGTTCTTCCATGCATACAACCTTCTTTCAAGATTCTTAAACCAAGTGTTAGCTATGATTAAGTTATGCTCTGTGCAAAATTCTACCAGACGGCTTCCTCTTTCATTTCTCTCCCCCAATACATATTCACTCACTATGTTTCCTTCTCTCCCTTTTCCTACTCTCGAATTCCAGTCACCTATGACTATTAAATTTTCGTCACCCTTCACTATCTGAATAATTTCTTTTATCTCATCATACATTTCTTCAATTTCTTCGTCATCTGCAGAGCTAGTTGGCATATAAACTTGTACTACTGTAGTAGGTGTGGGCTTCATGTCTATCTTGGCCACAATAATGCGTTCACTATCCTGTTTGTAGTAGCTTACCCGCATTCCTATTTTCCTATTCATTATTAAACCTACTCCTGCATTACCCCTATTTATCTTGTGTTTATAACCCTGTAGTCACCTGACCTGAAGTCTTGTTCCTCCTGCCACCGAACTTCACTAATTCCGACTATATCTAACTTTAACCTATCCATTTCCCTTTTTAAATTTTCTAACCTACCTGCCCGATTAAGTGATCTGACATTCCACGCTCCGATCCGTAGAACGCCAGTTTTCTTTCTCCTGATAACGACACCATCTTGAGTAGTCCCCGCCCGGAGATCCGAATGGGGGACTATTTTACCTCCGGAATATTTTACGCAAGAGGACGCCATCATCATTTAATCATACAGTAAAGCTGCATGCCCTCGGGAAAAATTACGGCCGTAGTTTCCCCTTGCTTTCAGCCGTTCTCAGTACCAGCACAGCAAGGCCGTTTTGGCTATTGTTACAAGGCCAGATCAGTCAATCATCCAGACTGTTGCCCTTGCAACTACTGAAAAGGCTGCTGCCCCTCTTCAGGAACCACACGTTTGTCTGGCCTCTCAACAGATACCCCTCAGTTGTGGTTGCACCTACGGTACGGCTATTTGTATCGCTGAGGCACGCAAGCCTCCCCACCAACGGCAAGGTCCATGGTTCATGGGGCGAGGTCTTACCAGCAGCATAATCAACCACAACAACAGTTTATCATGAATGAACCAGACAGTCGGTATCATCTCGAACCTAATACGTCAGGAAGAAATAACAGAACAGTACAAATAGTCGAAATGCCACAGCATCCTCCCGCAAATAACAACACGTCAGAAAGAAATTGACTAGATAAAATACAGATTGCGTCTTCCAGCAACGTAAGCAATACTTTGGACACATAGAATCTTCTTCACGAATATGTTATTACTTTTGACGACATCCGAGACACACTTTCACATGAAAAATTAGTTATACAAAAAACCGTTTCCCACCCTGTCATTGAAGTAAAGATTGGATCATCCACATATTCAGCAGTAATCGATTCTGGATCACCCATGTCAGTTGTAAATGAAGAAACCTTCAACGACTGTAACAAAGAGAATATTTATCCTACGTTACCATTTGGCAAAACTAAAGTAAAAGGAGCAGTATCTAGTAAAGGAGTAGATGTAAAATTACAGACACACTTGTCATTTTGTATTGCAGGTCATACGTTCAACTCAAATTTTTGGATTGTTCCCTTATTGACAACAGACGTTATTTTAGGTACGAATTTTATGGTACGACATGACGTAATTATTGACTTTCAAAATTCCTATTTAATGTTGAAGGATGAGAATGTACAACTGGAATTAGAATTTCAACACGCTTTATCTGCAGATGAACAGACAATTACTAGAACAGAGGTTATTTCTGCATTGCGTAACACGAACTGTGATTCCACATTGTTCACAGATACGTACGTACACAACTATAATACACCAGACGAAGCTGACTATGACGTTATGCAAATGATTTCTGATAAAGTAAAACAAAGCAGCGCAAATACAGACGACGAACGTACGCAACTGCGAAAAATTCTTTTGCAGCAAGCTACAGTTTTTGACAACATCCCTGGTACTATGTCTAGTTTTATGTATGAATTTCAAGTTAAACAGCATGACACATTTGAAGCCAAACATTATCCTATTCCGTATATCTACAGAGAACAAGTTAAGAAATAATTGCAAACTATGCTAGACCAAGGAATTAAAGAACCGGCAGTTAGTCCGTACATAAACCCGCTCCATATTGTTAAGAAAAAGGATGGCTCACTTCGCCTGTACTTGATTCGCGTCATTTCAACGACATTATTATTAATGAAACAGATCGCCCACAAACACTAGAAGAACTTCTACAGAAATTTCATGGTACTGCTGTTTATTCCACATTAGATTTGAAACCGGGATTTTGGCAAATTCAGCTCCATCCGATCTGCAGAAAGTGCCCAGCATTTTTCTGTTTTGGTGACTGTTATCAATTTTGCAAATTACCGTTCGGTTTAACAATTTCTTCAGCAGCATTTATTAGCGGTTTAAATACTTTACTTCCGACAAAACTTAGACAGAATTACAACGTATGTAGACGACATCCTTGTCGCAAAGCTAACTGGTCTGAACACAATCTGATTCTTGAACAACTGTTGCAAACTTTTCGTGCACAGGGAATCACAGTTAATCTTAGCAAATCACACTTTCACAAAACTTCCATAAAATTTCTTGGACATGTAATTTCAGCAGAAGGCATAGCGACTGACACGGAAAAACTTCAAGCTTTACGTGACATTACTGTTCCTATGACGAAGAAACAACTACGCAGCTTTTTGGGTTTAATTAACTTTTTCCGTAAATTTATTCATTACTCTGCTTCAGACACCCCTAGATTGTGCCAGTTGACGGGTAAAAACGCTATTTGGTCACGGGATAACCAAGCACAGTCTGAATTTGTCAATCTAAAACAAACTTTGTTGAACGCACCACTTTTATCAGGCCGTGACCCTACAAGAAATTTTTCCATTGCCACCGACAGTTCTAACTCAGCTTTAGGCGTACACATTTTTCAGGAAATTGAAGAAGACGATAATACAGCAAATAAAAACATCGCCTTTGCAAGTCGCATTTTGTCACCTGCTGAACGCAATTATTCTGTTACAGAACTTGAAACATTATGTGTTGTATGGGCATTTACCAGATTTAGGCATTTTCTTTATGGAAGACATACTATCGTTTACGCAGATCATAGAGCTATACAGTTTTTACTTTCCACTAAATTCACACATGACAGATTAAGCATTAGAAAGAAATTAAACACCTTTGGCAAGATAAGAATAACGTTACCATTAGAAACAATTACACTGTACGCAGTAACTTTCTGTTTCGCCGCTCTCACTCTAACAGCAACAATTGGTTGTTATGCATTCCTGACGAGCTTGTTAAAAAATTAATTTGGTATACTTATTTAAGTTACGTACATTATGGAGCCAGAAAATGTTTTCGTATACTGAGACAGAACTGTTATTTGTCCAACATGGAGAAACGTATTCGACGAGGTTTAGCGTCATGTAAAATCCGCCAGAAAGCTAAATCAGATACGACTTCACATATTCCTCCGTTACATCCCGTTGTACCCGACACATGGCAGCTGTAGACATTTTTGGTCCGATTCCCAGAACTAATAGAGGTTTTTGCTACATCTTTGTCGCTGTTGAACTCACTTCGAAATTTCTTACCTTCACTCCGTTATGCAAAGCTACTGCTAAATCTATTTCGAATGCATTTGTAAAACATTTTTTATTCCATGTAGGGCATGTATTGAAAGTAATTTCCGACAATGGACCACAATTTCGATCTGCAATATGGACACGTATATTACGAGCTGGAAACAAGTAGACTTTGACATTATGCCTTATGATATCCCAATATCTTGACTATTCTACATTTTTTGCTACTACATTATGATACTGTGTGTACATTTTTTTGCACTTGAAAATTGTCTATGATTTTGACCTAAACGTTTTCTGTCATGCTATGCTGTATGCGTAGTCATATCTCTAGAAACAAGTTTTTATTTAATGGGTATTTGATTTAAATGCTAGATATTAATCCATATTCATCATTTTCAGAAAGTAATGACGTGTAAAAGAAATAAATCATGCAACCACAGTGGTTTACTATGAAATGGATATTTCATCATCGGAATGAACGAAAGGAAATGCAATACCTTGGCATGAAGAGTAACTGGATCAGAATTCACAAGCATTAACAAGAATATACTATACACACTGTATGATAGCAGTCTTGACTAATTATTTTTCTTTCAGAATACGAGGCGATTGATGCAGGCTGTCAGACAGAACTACACATGTTAATTTTAGTGATGAAATATGCTAGAAATAAAAAGCTCTATACTATGAATAGTTGTATGGGGAGCATGATAATATAAATATGAATAATGAAGTGTCTCTTTCTTGCAGATGATAATAAATGATGATGAATAGTTGTGTGAAGAATATGGTAATATGAATAACGAAGTTTGTCTTTGCAGATGATGATAATGATGAAGATATGGTAATATGAATAATGAAGTTTTTCTTTGCAGATGATGATAATGATGAAGTTTATATATTTTCTATTAGTTAAGGAATGCTATGTAATTATTTACGTATTTGTTGCAGTTCCTTTTGACAGTATGTCTTATGTCGCATAGTATAATGACTGAATGTTTTGAGAAAGACAGCTAGAGTATATACATATTGAGTACAGGTTTCATTACATGTTAATTCGAAGTTTACTACTTTTCAGCATAATATGAATACATTTTTCTTTCAGGTCAGTAATCCATTTTGTATTTTTTTTTTCCAGGAGAAGCTTTTCATGATATTAATATGCTATCATCAGATAGTTATTAAACCTGTTCTAATACTTACATTTTTTTACCCAGTTGTGTCTATCATTTATGAATGTGATCACATATACTCTGATTATTTCATAACCTTGCTACAACTGACTTAGGACGAAAGACGTTATTAATCCTTATTTCCAGCAATAAGTCAAAATCAAATATTTTCATGCCCCAGTAGTTAACTATCGATCCCAACGTAATGCATTGCTAGCACAAAAAAAATTACCAGTCCCAGCTATTACTGGTATACAACTAAATAATGTTACCAGTTTAAGATATATTTCTAGTTCTAAAGATAATGCAAATTTCTCTGATGTATTGATTCCATTATTTCTATGTATTATTGGACTAAACACCTTGAATACTAGTTCCAATGTCTTACATTTTAAATATGTCTTATGTCACTTGCATTATATCACATACAAACACTAACAGCTTGATGCTACACGCAATAACTCTTGTTTCGAATGATGACTTCTGAGTAATACTGAATGATGTTTTGTAATAATGCATAAATGCTATGACAATGATTACTGAAATGAGATGACATGACGCCAATAATTACTGTAATGAGATGAGTTATGAATGATGATTTGTTATACTCTATAAATGCTATGCCAATGATTACTGTAATGAGATGACTTATGCATACATACTACGCCAATAATTACTGTAATAAGATGACTTACGAATAATGTTCTGTAATACTCCATACATACATAGAAATGTTTAGTAACTAGCCAATGAGTGCCAATAATTACTCAAATCGGTTGATACACTAGTGTAATTCTGAATGTTGACTAGCATAAGACTTAATGTCCTTCACCTTCTGACCTAATTACCAGCAGTTAGTGCAATATCCGTACGTCCTGTCCATCCTCATGATCATGGAGCACTATATTTGATTTTTGCACTAATTCTACGTTGATGTAAGAGTATCGATTCTACAAGAATGTGGTGTTGACATATCAAGCTGTCCACCACTCTGCCGAAGGAGATGTTATTATGGTCCTACTGTTTGGTGTACCTAATGTACTACCAAAATGATAACATACAATGTTAATACAACATTTCAGTGTCTTGGCTACACTGATCAATACTTTAGGGAACAGAACTTCAAATTGTCTCACTTGGTGTTGTGCTTCTGTAGAAATATATGGACTTTCAGTGCAACTACGTGCAACCCACTGTGCTACACCCATGATGCTATCCTTTTCATTCCTTTCCTAGTTTTTGTAAAAAAATGCTAAAGACTTATACAGTACGTGTGCACTTCATTTCATTTGTTAATATGATCAGTTGTCCTAAAAATGCTAAAGATTCTTACAGTGCGTGTGCACTTTATTTTATATCTTAATGTATTCAGTTCTTGTAAAAAATGCTAAAGACTTATACAGTGCGTGTGCACTTTGTCATTTGTTAATATATTTTGTACTCATTGGGTATACATTTCGTCATTTCTTAAGATGTTCTGTACTCAGTGTGTGTGCACCCAATTTCATTTCTTAATACGTTTTGTCCTTATATTATTTATCAATAATGTTATATATATGACTGTATATGTGACTGTAGACTTAGTAAACTAAATAGATTATAGAAAAATATGTTGCTCATGACAAGTCCAATTGACCCACCATCGCTGCCAAATTTTTGCCCCCCCCCCCCCCCCCCCAGTGGAGGGTTATGTAAGAGATCCTTGATTAAGGAATTTGTTGCTAGCGCACTCGAGCAGACGTAATTTCGATGGATTGCTCACGCGATGCCCGTGATATGTAAGCTATAAGAGTGTCTCAGACCAGAGAGCAGTGTTGACTGCAGTAGGAACTGTGTAACAGTAGGAATAAGTAGTACTGAGCAGTCTGGTGTATCGTGTTGGCTGGGCCGACCGTGGGGAGCGATATAATACAAGGTAAAAGCAGCCTCGCGCGTATGTACTATTGCTATGTCAAGCCCCATGTAAATGTTTAAAAAAATATCTTAATAATAATCTTTCTTATAAAAAAATTAACTTATGATAATCATTCATCTCAATTTAAAGAACTTACTAATTTCTCCAATCCATGGTCATCCCGATTGTTGTAAAGAAAAATTAGTTGTTTCTTTTTATATATGACAAAACTCTCGGCCAGCATTGCACAGGGCTGTGCCAGAAACGTTTCTTATAGGAGCAGATATATACGCGTTATCCGGCCACCTTATTGAGGTAGGAATTTTCAATTTATTCAGAATGATCTTTCAGGGCCATGACGCAGCGCTGCTGGCGTCAAAAATTCACCAGTTGAAATGCACAGTCATTATTGAAAGGTTATAAGTGAGCGACAATTTTATTGAGACGTTAGTCACATTGTTTTATCGGGAGGTTACGAAATTTTACTGTTGGGGGGTTTTGGAATGTATCTGTTAGAAGGTTACGCTGAATGTGAATTATATACTTATATTTTTTTTACTGTTGGGAGGTTATTAGACATATTATTTATCTGTGGGGAGGTTACAACGTCAACAATGTTGTGTAAGAAATCGCAACTGAAAAACACCTCTAAATCAAGAGAAGACTTCCCTCGAATAGTGTTGTATATCAAAGTTTCACACAATCTCATATTTTTTCGGGAAGTAAAAAAATTTTTCTTATTTTTTGATGCCATTTATTCATACCTTATGTTATACAAGGTGCGGTTCAGTTGGTACAACGGATGGTGTTTCGGTTTAGCACGCAGGAGATCAAAGGTTCGATTCTGAGATGAGCCGTATTTGTTTTTATTTGATATAAGTAGTGTTGTACGGTATCTGGCGTCTTAACCGTACTGCAGTTATGTACTACGAACACAGAAATGAATATACAATCGTTTTCATTAATCATCCTTTAAAAGCCTTTTTCCACGTCGTTAACGCTAATTGTTTGCGCCACTGCGCGTACTAGATTCGACACCTGTTATCTGTGTACACTCCTTCAGTGGTCCCATTGATTAATACCAACTACACTCCTGGAAATGGAAAAAAGAACACATGGACACCGGTGTGTCAGACCCACCATACTTGCTCCGGACACTGCGAGAGGGCTGTACAAGCAATGATCACACGCACGGCACAGCGGACACACCAGGAACCGCGGTGTTGGCCGTCGAATGGCGCTAGCTGCGCAGCATTTGTGCACCGCCGCCGTCAGTGTCAGCCAGTTTGCCGTGGCATACGGAGCTCCATCGCAGTCTTTAACACTGGTAGCATGCCGCGACAGCGTGGACGTGAACCGTATGTGCAGTTGACGGACTTTGAGCGAGGGCGTATAGTGGGCATGCGGGAGGCCGGGTGGACGTACCGCCGAATTGCTCAACACGTGGGGCGTGAGGTCTCCACAGTACATCGATGTTGTCGCCAGTGGTCGGCGGAAGGTGCACGTGCCCGTCGACCTGGGAACGGACCGCAGTGACGCACGGATGCACGCCAAGACCGTAGGATCCTACGCAGTGCCGTAGGGGACCGCACCGCCACTTCCCACCAAATTAGGGACACTGTTGCTCCTGGGGTATCGGCGAGGACCATTCGCAACCGTCTCCATGAAGCTGGGCTACGGTCCCGCACACCGTTAGGCCGTCTTCCGCTCACGCCCCAACATCGTGCAGCCCGCCTCCAGTGGTGTCGCGACAGGCGTGAATGGAGGGACGAATGGAGACGTGTCGTCTTCAGCGATGAGAGTCGCTTCTGCCTTGGTGCCAATGATGGTCGTATGCGTGTTTGGCGCCGTGCAGGTGAGCGCCACAATCAGGACTGCATACGACCGAGGCACACAGGGCCAACACCCGGCCTCATGGTGTGGGGAGCGATCTCCTACACTGGCCGTACACCACTGGTGATCGTCGAGGGGACACTGAATAGTGCACGGTACATCCAAACCGTCATCGAACACATCGTTCTACCATTCCTAGACCGGCAAGGGAACTTGCTGTTCCAACAGGACAATGCACGTCCGCATGTATCCCGTGCCACCCAACGTGCTCTAGAAGGTGTAAGTCAACTACCCTGGCCAGCAAGATCTCCGGATCTGTCCCCCATTGAGCATGTTTGGGACTGGATGAAGCGTCGTTTCACGCGGTCAGCACGTCCAGCACGAACGCTGGTCCAACTGAGGCGCCAGGTGGAAATGGCATGGCAAGCCGTTCCACAGGACTACATCCAGCATCTCTACGATCGTCTCCATGGGAGAATAGCAGCCTGCATTGCTGCGAAAGGTGGATATACACTGTACTAGTGCCGACATTGTGCATGCTCTGTTGCCTGTGTCTATGTGCCTGTGGTTCTGTCAGTGTGATCATGTGATGTATCTGACCCCAGGAATGTGTCAATAAAGTTTCCCTTCCTGGGACAATGAATTCACGGTGTTCTTATTTCAATTTCCAGGAGTGTATTATTCTTGTCACATTCAGGTCCACTACACCTCGTTAGGAACCTTGCGTCAACAGTACGGCAAGCAACGTGCTTTGCAAATATTTTCAGTGGGACCATTTGGGGGGGTGGGGGGGGGAGAACACAGAAAACAGATTTATAAACTAGTAGATGCAGTGGCGCGAAACAATTCGCGTCCACAACGTGCAAAAGGCTTCTTCAAAAGATCACCAATAAAAACGATTGTACTCCCATTCCTGTGTTCGTAGTATCCGCTAATGTTTTGTAGAAGACCCACTGTAATCTCTGCATGACGATTAAGACTCTAGATACCGTAACCCCACAGACAACTTTTAACAATAAATAAATAAAGAAGCCTCGACTCAGATCGCCCTTCAACATCCTGGATCCTAACGCAAAACACTTCCTACTGCACCATCTGCATGGCAGTGCATAATGTGCTGACAGATGTAGTTACCGTAGATTTGATTACGGTGTGGCCAGCCTGCCAGACTTTAACGTCCGTTTACTGCCCGAAATATACTCGGGACGAAATTTAGTGATGGACAGTTTTGCATCGTCAGTACCTAAGGAATCACGCTGCGCAGTCTGAGTGGGCGAATCTTTCTTCACCCTGAATTTGAACAAGTGATATAGTGTGTATTATAGAACAGCACCGTGCTTCTGGCATATTGTACAATATTTGATAAGGTATCTTAAGTTTTACCTTGTTTTCTGTGTAAGAACGTCGCATATCCTGTGAAAGTAAAGAGCAACTTGGCTTTGCAAAGAAAAAAAAAGACAAGACTGGCTTGATAAAAAATGAATAAATTATGCGCGTGATCAATTACAAACGAGAAGTCTACATCCTTTCTTCAAGATCCGTCTTTCCGTGTGAACAAATTACATTTCATGAACCATAATGCAAAATATGAGGCACAAATTAGAGAAATCAAGAATAAATGGTGGCAACAAAAAGCTGAAGAACTGCAAAGATTATATGATGCCTGCGACCTGCAAAACTTCTATGCAGGTATAAAGATGTACAGCACTGAACCAGTTAAGACCAAGAAAGGCTTCAGGTCCTCATAACAGTCCTGTGGAACTGATTAAAAAATGGAGGTACAGTTTTGAAGACTAAAGTCTTTACACTGAATCTCTTAATTTGCGAATCTCGAGAAGTACCTGATAACTGGAAGAATTCTCCCATCATCATTAACTTTAAGAAAGTCGACTGTAGTGTATTTGGAACTACCTCGGTATAACGCTGTTGTCAATTTCAGGTAAGACTATAGCAAGAATTCTGTTAAATAAGGTCCAAATTATTTCAGAGAAGATTTTGCCTAAATCTCAACTTGGTTTTCGAACTATCAGAAGCACAACAGATATGATCTTTTGTGCTTGACTATTCCAGGAAAAATGTAGAGAGCAACAGATGCCGCTACATTTAGTTTTCTGTGACCTATAAAAAGCCTTTGATTCGGTGTCTAGATCTGCATTACGGAAGGTGCTAAGGCAGGTTGCTCATGGTAACGCTGCATCGGGTTTGTTTTCGGTCACTCAGGATTTCGAAACAAAACTGTGTGCTTCTTCCAACACTCCTTGCTCTGTACGTGGTGGCCTCTGCCAACTATTAAGGCTTTGAGATTAAAGTTCGTTTTGATGGAGGTCTCTTCAATCTGACAATACTGGTTTCACAAAGATGTACCAAGGTTATCCGAGTGACAGAACTACAGTATGCCAATGACGCTGCATCTCCTACTGTTACAACTGTCAGTCAACTGCTTTATAGCTAGAAGTGATCGCTTTGGCCTTACCATCAATGTGGATAAAACGAAGGTAACCTCAGCATCTGTCCCATGATTAACTCTCCCTGACGTCAATATCTCTATTTTACACAAAGCAATGGAAAAGTTTGAGCACTTTGTTTATCTCGGAAGCATCTTATGTGAACGATGTACCTGTGTACATGATGTTGCTAAAGGAATTGAGGCTGCCCATGCAGCATTTGGACTGTAAAGTGACAGAGTCTTCATGGAAAAATATCTAAAGTTGCGCACCGAACTCACCGTGTACAGACCTGTTGTCATTTCTACGCTCCTGCTTAGTTGTGAAACTTGGACACTATCTCCGTGATATCAAGAAAGATTAATGTTGTAACATAACTACAAGCGCCGAAACGAAGATGCGGAACGCAAGACCAGAAAAAGCGGTGAGGAAACGTAGGCCAATGGTGAGCGGAATTGGACCGCGCCGCGCCATAAGCGCCACCTGGAAGAAGTGAACGTAAGTGCCGCTCCTGCTAGCCTCGGCTGCTCAGATCGCCCCAGTCTTCAACGGACACAATTGCTGCGCTATCAGACTGTCGTGATCCGTGTCAAGTGCTTACTTGGACTTGGTGTATAGCACGAACTTTACTGTTTTCATGTCGCTTCTCCCTAGAGACATTTGCTGTAATTAAAGTTAATTATTGTTAATTAATTTATAGAAATAAAAATTCGAATGTTATTAGTTTCAATTGTTGTATAGCATTCCCAGAACGCAGCTAATTATAGGCACTCTATAAGCAACGAGTGGGCAAGGCCCCACAACAGGCGATGTGTCTACATCCGAACTACGTGCCGACAGCCACGGCCATATTTTTGCAGGCGCCTTTACTTTGCGGGGTCGCATATTGCTTTCATCATTTCTTGTCGTTTCTGCTAGTATGTGTTTTCAGATGGGCGTTGCAGAAACTTTCTTTGTACACATTTTTGCCTATTTTGCTTGTCTTACTTATTTGTGTCTACCAACATGCCTTCCCCTCCAATCCCGCCCCGTCCTCAGGCGCCACAGCTGCAAGCCTTACATGCCACACAGCTAATGCAGATGTTTCAGTTTCAGAGAAACCAGATTTCTAAAGACGGTGCAGCAGCTACTCGCCAGCACTGTGCACCCAACATAACAAGCACCTTTTCTTTTTCCTTAATTGAATTTCGATTCCCCCCTAAGGGGACGGGCTGGTAGCAGATTCGTACGTTGCTCTTAAGCCTACAGACTTTTTAAAACGTAAGAATAAGGTAAGAAACAATAAAAGCACGCGATAAAACGGTGACTTAAATTGTGAAACGGTGGAAAATTGTGGAAAGTTAAAACAGAAAACAAAGGGTTGTCAATGCTAATAAAATACACAGAAAGCAGACAGGTAAAATAGTAGACAGACAATTAAAAAACATGGCGACAGTCTGGTTTCTGTTCGCAAGAGATATAAAAATCATACCCAGCGACAGTATGATTTCCGTTCGCAACACTTCGGAAAAGACACAACACAGAACACTCACTGTAAACACTGCACTAAAATGTCATCACAAAGATGGCACACCTTATCCAAGGGCAGATCCAGGGTGGGAGGGGGGACCTGGACAGATGAGGGGGAAAACGAGGAGGGAGTAGAGGAAAAACGAAAGGGGGGGACCGAAGGAGGTAGACTCATAAGGGGGGGGGGGAAGGCAGGGCAAATGTGAGAAGGAATGGGAAAAGGCAGAAGAGGGAAATGCAAAGGACTTGGGGGAGAGAAGGGGGACAGAGAGAGGGTAGGCTGGGAAAAAAGAGGATGGATGGGGGGAGGTGGAGCCCAGTAAAGGACGGAGGAAATGAGGGGGAATGAGGATCAGAGTTGGTAGGAGGGATAAATAGAGGGAGAGAGTGTATCATCCGGGAGGGGAGTTGATGGAAGCCACCTTGGTAAAGGAGATGAAGGGTGTAGAGATGGAGGGTAGGGGGGACACGACATTGAAGACGTGGCAGGGGGCGGCATAACAAGCACCACCTACTACAGCTGTTATACCACCTTTTCGACAGTATTGTGACCGAGAAGAGGAATGGCTCGAGCGGTTATCACAGTTTGTGGCGCACATCGTCGTTCACAATGTACAAGGTACTGTGAAACTTCACTATCCATTATCAACAGTAGGAAGTGAAATGTTCTATATCATTCAAAAACTTTTTCCTAAAGCCACACCGAGTGAACTGTCGCACAACCATGTAGTAACGTCACTAACAAACTATTAGGACCAACAAGTTAATGTGGTAGCAGCTAGGTATCAATTATTCAATGACAAAAACTGGTCCGAACAAATTAATTCCCAGTGGGTAACAGATTTGCTAGGTGTGACAAGGAAATGCAAATTCAAATGTGCTTGTGGTGCTTTATAAGCAGACACTATGTTGCCTGTTGTCATAGTGTACAATGTGCCTGATGCCAAAATCAGAGAACAAATTTTGAAACAGTCAGATCCATCATTTCAGAAGGTAGCACAAATATTAGATCAGGATGTTTGCAGTGGCTTGTCAGCTCATACATTAGAGCAGCCAGCTATTTATCGGGTTGAGTCCCGTTAGCCACTCCCGGTAAACAACCTTCCACGCCACATAAGCAATTTGCTGAACAGGCGGCTACACAGGCGAACAGAATAAAGTCTTGCCCCCGCTGTTATACGCGGCATAAACGCCAAGACTGCCCCTCACAACAAGCTCAGTGTTATGCTCGTGGTAGGAAAAACATGTGCAGTCCGTATGTTTGCAACGGAACAAATGTAAGAGTTCAGCCCTCACAAAACTCTCGTCACAAGGCCCATGTCATTAATGCAGTATATTCCAAGTCTGCAACTAGCAAGCGTGCAGATTTGTCAGTGATACGTCAGTGAAACAAACTTTTTGTTCACTTACGTATTTGTGGGAAATGTGTGAAATTTAAATTGGACACAGGTGCCTCTGTCACATTGCTAAATCGTCGCACATATGAACTGTTAACTCCCCACACCTGTCTAAAACTGGCACACGTCTGATGACTTCAGAAGTTAAGTCCCATAGTGCTCAGAGCCATTTTAACCATTTTTTTAATGTTGCAGGGCCAGAATTGTTCCCACTGCATCGTGGGACAAAGTCGCGGCTGAACGTAAAGAACTGCAAGATACCGGATTTTTGCGCCCATATCGGCTAATCAATGGGCAAGTCCACTGGTTTTGCTCCCCAAACCTTCAGGTCGCATTCGACTCTGCGTTGACTTTAAGTCTACAATCAACCCACAAATTGTGATTGATACTTATCCACTGCCACGCCCACAGGAACTTATGGACCAATTAGGCGCAGGACGCTACTTTTCTAAAATTCATTCGTGCGTCACCTATCCTCAAATACCACTCGATGAAGAATCTTAATAAGTGTGTCTATTTAATACTCACTTGCGATTGTTTAAATAATTACGTTTGCCTTTGGCAGTGCTTCCACACCCGCGATTTTCCAACGGTATTTGGAACAAGTGACTGCGAAAGTACCAAACTGTTCAAACTATTTGGACGATATTCTCGTAGCAGGTCGTCCACCTGAAGAACATATTGTAAATTTACCTGTTTTGTTTCGAGTGTTATCTGAAGCAGATATAAAATGTAGACTGCACAAGTGTGATATTTTTTAAACCTGAGTTTCATTGTCTTGGTCACGTCCTAATAAGTCAAGGTGTACATCCTCTGCAGTCGCATTTGTTACCCATATGAGATTTTCCAGATCCTCGCAATGTCACAGAATTGCAGTCAGTTTTAGGGAAAATTAACTATTATATTCGGCTCATACCGTATGCTCCACAAATCTTTGATCCATTGCATCGTTTGCGTCGCAAGAATATCCAATATGTTTGGACATATCAGTGCCAAGTAGCTTTTCAAAAAAACTTTAGGATGCATTGCTCAGTGATAGATACTTAGTTTACTTTGATCCTGTAAAACCGGCTGTATTGCAAGTTGACGCTTCCTCATACGAAATCAGTGCAGTGCTTTCGCACAGAATTGATGATGAAGGCAGGCCTATTGCTTTCGCATCAAAAGTGTTGTCCAAAGCTCAATGTAACTATTTACAAATTGAAAAAGAGAGCCGGTCATAGTGGCCAAGCGGTTCTAGGCCCTTCAGTCTGGAACCGCGCGACCGCTACGGTCGCAGGTTCGAATCCTGCCTCTGGCATGGGTGTGTGTGATGTCCTTGAGTTACTTAGGTTTAAGAAGTTCTAATTTCTGGGGGACTAATGACCTCAGCTGTTAAGTCCCATAGTGCTCAGAAACACTTGAACCATTTTGAAAAAGAGGCTTTGGCTGTTGTGTATGGTGTCACCACATGTCACCACTATGTGTATGTCAGAAAATTTTACTTAATAACGGATCACAAGCTTTGCGCCGCGCGGAGTGGCCGCGCGGTTCGAGGCGGCATGTAACGTACTGCGCGACCACTCCCGCCGGAGGTTCGAGTCCTCCCTCGGGCATGGGCATGTGTGTTGTTATCATAAGTTAGTTCAAGTAGTGTGTAAGTGTAGGCACCGATGACCTCAGCAGTTTGGTCCCTGACGAATTCACAGAGATTTGAACACTCACAAGCCTTTGCAGTCCTTCTTTAATCCGACGAAACCGGTTCCTGTACGAACTCCCCAAAAATTGCAAAGATGGGCTTCGTTGTTGTCTCAGTACTAGTGGGGGATTGTGTATCGTCCGGCTGCTCAACATAGTAATGCGGACGCACTTTAACGACTTCCGATTGGCCCTGATACAGACTTTGACGATTCATCGGCATCTTGTTGTCACGTCAATGCTCAGGATTCTGCATTCCTTCACTCTTTTCCACCGATCTATAAGAAAATTGGGCAGGTCATGGACGACGATCAAGATTAGAACATTTTTGCCCCAGTACATTCGCACATCTTGACCTCGTTCCTAGTGTAGCATAAAGAACGCTGTAGTGTGCCGATACTTTGCAGTCGGCATAACCTCGCTGTAGAGAAAGGTATAATTCTTGTTCAAAATGACAGTGGCTACTCACATGTGTTGATACCTAAAGGTTTCCAAAAACAAGTGTTGCAGTTACTTCACCAAGGACACAGGGGGGTTGTTCGTACGATAGAGTTAGCGCGTCAACACTGAACTTGGCGGATGTGGACGCCCAGATAGAACAGATGACGTCACAGTGTCACGGATGTATGGAAAATCAGTCCACTCCAAAAAAAAATGGCTCTAAGCACTATGGGATTTAACATTTAAGGTCATCAGTCCCCTAGACTTAGAACTACTTCAACCTAAGGACATCACACACATCTATGCCCGAGGCAGGATTCGAACCTGCGACCGTAGCAGCAGCGCTGTTCCAGACTGAAGCGCCTAGAACCACTCGGCCACAACCGCTGACGAGTCCGCTCCGCCACACAAATTCTCTGCTTGCCCTAAGTCACAAGCGCCATGGCAACGTGTGCACATAGATTTCGCAGGACCTTTTTCGATCACCCACTGGTTGTTATGGTTGACTCGTATAGCCAGTTTCATTTTGCTGTGCCGATGTACTCGACAACGTCGCATAGCACAAGTCAGGTGTTGTCTTCGTCGGTCTTTTGACTAGAAGGTTTACCTGAAGCAATAGTGTCAGACAACGGTCCTCAGTTCACACCAAACTAATTTGAAACATTCTGTAAACGCAATGGCAAACTGCATCTAACTAGTGGACCATTCCATCCACAGTCAAACGGCGAATCAGGACGCTTTGTCAGAACGTTCAAGAAGTAGATGGTCAAACTTCGCTCCGCACGCAGCAAGGATCATGCATTGCCACTGTTTCTCGCCTCGTATCGTTTGCACCCATGAGATGGACCATCGCCTGCGGAATTGCTTCACGTCCGCCGGCATCGCACTCTGCTCCACCTGCTCCACCCTCCTAAGCATCAGGCACCACAGCAAGGTCGCAAGTATCGCTTCATGGGCATGATATCGTCTTTTACAGAGTTTTTAGTGGCAACAGACGGTGGGCGCGAGGCGAGATCGTCCGTAGTCTTGGCGCTTTCATGTATCTTATTTCAGGTCCCGATGGTATGCAGCGGCGTCATCAAAATCAGCTTCGCCTCTGTTACATATACAATGATTTTTCAGTCTCTCTTCCCCCAGATTCACCCCCAGATTTACAGGTCCCCAGGACAGCGCGTCAGCAGCAGCCGCCAGAGGGTGTCATCACGACAGCGCAGGACGACCCCATGGGGACGGAGCCTTGACCTTCTCCACCTCCTCTCACCCTACCGATTGAGCTGGATCCGCCCACACAGCAGCAGTCACCACTCTCTTCATCTGGATCATGGCAGCAGGAAGTGGACGTGTACCCTTCTGGTCGTTTTCCTGGGGATGTATCCGCCAGGGCGTAGGCCAAATGGCAGGTTACGGCCAGAAGCTGGAAGTCTCTTGCAACCACAGCTTGCGGCCCGTCATGACGCCCACTCTCCAGCATCCCCCGCCGTTGTCGCACTCAATACACACCGACTATCCGTCGCTTCTGGGGGAAGGAATGCTCTGCCGTAACCACAAGCGCCAGAAGGAAGATGCGGAATGCAAGACCAGTGAGGGCAGTGGGGGCGGTGAGGAAACGTCGGTCACTGGTGAGCGGAATTGGACGCGCTGAGCCAAGAGCGACTCCTGGAAGTAGTGAATATAGACTACTGGCCATTAAAATTGGTGCACCACGAAGATGACGTGCTACAGACGCGAAATTTAACCGACAGAAAGAAGATGCTGTGATACGCAAGTGATTAGCTTTTCAGGGCATTAACACAAGGTTGACGCTGGTGGCGACACCTGCGACTTGTTGACACGTGGAAAGTTTCCAACCTATTTCTCATACACAAACAACAGATGACCAAAGTTGCCTGGTGGAACGTTGTTGTGATGCCACGTGTAAGGAGGAGAAATGCGTACCATCACGTTTCCGACTTTGATAAAGGTCGGATTGTAGCCTATCGTGATTGCAGTTCATCGTATCGCGACATTGCTGCTCGCGTTGGCCGTGATCCAGTGACTGTTAGCAGAATATTGAATCGGTTGGTTCAAGAGGGTATTACGGAACGCCTTGCTGGATCCCAACGGCCTTGTATCACTAGCAGTCGAGAAGACAGGAATCTTATCTGCATGGCTGTAACGGATCGTGCAGCCACGTCTCGATCCCTGAGTCAACAGATGGGGACGTTTGTAAGACAACAACCATCTGCACGAACAGTTCGATGACGTTTGCAGCATGGACTATCAGCTCGGAGACCATGGCTGGGGATACCCTTGACGCTGCATTACAGACAGGAGCACCTGCGATGGTGTACTCAACGACGAACCTGGGTGCACAAATGGCAAAACGTCAATTTTTCGAATGAATCCAGGTTCTGTTTACAGCATCACGATGGTCGCATCCGTGTTTGGCGACATCGCGGTGAACGCACATTGGAAGCGTGTATTCGTCATCGCCATACGGGCGTATCACCCGGCATGATGGTATGGGGTGACATTTGTTACACGTCCCGGTCACCTCTTGTTCGCATTGACGGCAATTTGAACAGTGGGCGTTACATTTCAGATGTTTTACGACTCGTGGCTCTACCCTTCATTCGATCCCTGCGAAACCCTACATTTCAGCAGGATAATGTACGACCGCATGTTGCAGGTCCTGTACGGGCATTTCTGGATACAGAAAATGTTCGACTGCTGCCCTGGCCAGCACATTCTCCAGATCTCTCACCAATTGAAAACGTCTGGTCAATGGAGGCCGAGCAACTGGCTCGTCACAACACGCCAGTCACTACTCTTAATGAACTGTGGTATCGTGCTGAAGTTGCATGGGCAGCTGTACCTGTACACGCCATCCAAGCTCTGTTTGACTCAATGCCCAGGCGTATCAAGGCCGTTATTACGGCCAGAGGTGGTTGTTCCGGCTATTGTTTCCTCATGATCTATGCACCCAAATTGCCTGAAAATGTAGTCTCATGTCAGTTCTAGTTTAATATATTTGTCCAATGAATACCCATTTATCATCTGCATTACTTCTTGGTGTAGCAATTTTAATGGCCAGTAGCGTAAGTGCCGCTCCTGCTACCCTCGGCCGCTCAGATCGGCCCAGTCTACAACGGACTTTAGTGCTACGCTATCAGATTGTCGTTATCCGTATCAAGTGCTTACTTGGACTTGGTGCATAGCACGAACTGTACTGTTTTCATGTCGCTTCTCGCTAGCCATATTTGCTGTAATTACGGTTAAGTATTGTTAATTGATTTATAGAAATGAAACTACTAATGTTTTTTGTTTGAATTGTTGCATAGCATTCCGAGAACGCTACATCCTATAGGCACCCATTAAGTAACGAGTAGGCAGGACCTCACGATGAATGCTCCCACCAACAGAAAGTCGGCTGCATCTTGAACATTAAAAGGGAGGACCATACAACCCACACATCGGTGCTCGGGAAAGCGCATCAAAGTGGCATTGAGGCAACCGTGATTGCTCATCAACTGAGATGTCTGCCTGCTTCAGTGAGTGGTAAAGTGCTTGTCTCTTATGCACTGGGACCGGGTTCGATTCCCGGCGAGGTAGTATATTTTCTCCACCCGGGCACTGGGTGTTGTGTTGTCATCTTTTCATCCTCACCATCGGCTGCAAGTCGCCCAATGTGGCGCCAAGTGAAATAAGACTTGTCAGCCGAACTGAAATAGGATCTCCCGGCCAACAATGCCATACGATCATTTCATTTCTCTATCAGCTAAGATGGTTAGGGGACTATCCACTGCGTAAGTGATACAAGGCTTTCCCCCTAAATTCTGTATGGGGAATTCTGCTCTGGCAGCAAACCACATGGAGCCCCTCTCAAGCGCTTCAAGGACCAGGGAAACCCATCTTGAATACAACTGGCATTAACATATAAACATGGGAAGAATGAGATGTAGAGGAACTCTAAATCTACCGCCGTGAGCTTTCTTTGAAGGGGAACGCTGCAGATAGGAGGAAGCCAACGGACAAGCGAGGAAGCTCCGTCAGTCACATCCCCACCTTCGTCCAACCATTTAGTGCGACGTATGTGGAGGCATGTTTTATGCCAGGAGTGGTCTGTTAAACCACCGGAACTCATCCATTATTGGAATTGAAATGCTCATAATGTACAGGAGGAAGCTGTGCATACTCGGAATCGAGTTTCAGCCGACGACCATGACGAAAGAGACAATTAACGTTGTATATAAAAAAATTAATTTACTTTTAGAATGGTGAAAATAACGCGAATTGTTATGAAAATATGTTATCTGAGACACTGAAGTCACCGAATTTATTTACTTAATTTACTTCCAAACTAAAAATAAACTAGTTGTTTATAGGACAAGATACAAAAACAAAGAAAATGTTAAACAAACGAAAAACGAACTGAACTGTTCAGTCAGAAAGTAAGTTCACATAAAATTCCCTGTATTGTACATCAACAAATATCAAATATCCAACTAGACCTCATTATTCCGGCCAATAGACGAAGAAGCTCGTTATGCAACAAAGGTTACACCTACAAAACTTGATTCAACAGTTTTGCGGCGATGGAATTTACTTAGCTCCAACATGATGGACTGAATAGTACATGGAACACTGTTCTTGTTTTATCCAGCCTACTCTTGAAATATAGGATGCCTTGGAAACCTACTTCCTCGCATCGCTATACAACAATTCAAGCAGATCTTATTAATGAAGTTTATTACAAAGGGAAATGATCTCAAATGTGAGATACTGATGTGCCGCGAGCAAAGGGCGACAGACAAACAAGAAATCCCTTCAGAATATACAATTCCTAATACAAAAGACGTAATACAGTTCCTAAGTCGCTGCTATACATGTGCCTGTTCTTTAATCCTCTGTAGAAGTCGTAGATGTGCTAGTCTTCACTTGGGCTGCGGACAGGCAGCGCTGCGCTTAAGTCTCCTTTGTGTCGAGGGCGCTGCCGTCGGGATGTCGTCCTAGAGATGGGTTGGAGCGCGTGCAATTGGCTGACGTCTTCTTCACAGCCCTCTCTGCTCCAACGTTCCCGCCTGTAGTGCTAGCGCTTGACTTCACGCCGGAACATTCCTCCCCCTGAAAGCGACGGACCGTCGTCGTATAAGGAGCTCGACAATGGGAAGGGGGCAGAATCGTGGCCGCTGCACTCGACCGGAAGCTGTGGCTGCAGGAGATGTCAGGCTTCTGTCGTACCCCAACATCCGGCCTTCACTATGCGGGAAACATCCCCCGGAAGTAGACCACATGTGTATGCGTCCACTTCCTGAGGCCTATAACCAGATGAAGAAGGCGTCCATTGATGCTGCGTGGGCGTATCCAGCTCAATCGCTAGGACGAGAGGGTGTGGAGGAGTCGAAGGCTCCGTCTCCATGGGGTCATCCCGTGGTGTCGTGATGACACTCTCTGGAGGCTGCTGTGGCCGCTCTGTCCTCAGGACCCGTAAATCTGGGAGAAGAGACACATAAGGATCACTGTGCACATGACAGTGCGAATTTGACTGTGATGTCAGCGCTGCCATCCGTCTGGGCCTAAAATGATATAAATGCAAGCGACAAGTCTACGAACGATCTCGCTTCGAGCCCACCGTCTGCCGCTGCTAAAAACCCTGAAAAACACAATACCATTCAGACGCGTACCGTTACTCACAACTTTCCTGAGACGCCAGATGCTGATGAGGGTGGAGCAGGTGGGGCAATGCCTGATAGTGGCGGCCGCGAAACAATTCTGCCGGCGATGGTCAATCTCACGGCTGCGAGTGAAACGAGGCGAGAAACACTTGCAATGCTTGATCCCTGGTGTGTGCAGCGCGAAGTTTGGCCATTTGCTGACAAAATGTTCCGTTTGGCTGTGGATGGAACGGTGCACAAGTTAAATGCAGTATGTCCTTGCGTTCACAGAATGTTTTAAATTCGTATGACGTGAACTAAGGGCCGTTGTCCGACAGGCAAACCTTAGAGAAAAAAAATAGAGGACAACACCTGAATCGTGCTACTTGATGTAGTCGAGTTGATTGGCCCAGCAAAAGGGAATTTGCTGTATCAGTCTACCACAATCAACCAAGGAATGTTCCAAAGAGGTCCGACAAAGTCTATGTGCACCAGTTGCCAAGGCAATTTTGACTTAGACAAAGCAGAGAATTTTTGTGCCGGAGGGGACTGATTTTCCGCACATGCGTGACACTTCATCCTATTTGGGTGACCATACCCTGTCAAGTACAGAGTCGAGGCAAAAACTGTTTCGTACGATTAATCCCCCAGTGTCCTTGGTGAAGTAACTGCAACACTTCTTTTTGCAAAGCTTTAGGGTTCAACAGACGTGACTGGCCACTGTCATTTTGAACAAGAATCACACCTTGCTGTACAGAGAGGATATGCCGATATGCAAAGCATCGCCACAGGACAGATTTCTTCATGCTATGCAAATAGCGAGGCCAATATGTGCGAGTGTATTTTAGCAAAATGTTCAGATCTGAAGCAGCCTCTATCGCCTGTCCAGTACTCTTGTAGTTCAGAGGAAATTATTGAGGTAATTCAGAATCCTGAGCATCGATGTGACAACAAGAGGCAGCAGAAGCGTCGTTGTCTGTATCAGGGCCAATCGGAAGACGTAAAAAGAGTTCGAATTACCATGTTTAGCTGTCAGGCGATACACAATCTCGTACTGGTATTTAGAAAACAACAAAGCCCATCTTTGCAATTTTAGGGGAGTTCGTCCAGGAGCCGACTTCCTTGGATGAAACAAGGACTGCAATGGCTTTTGATCAGTTACTAAGTAGAATTTTCGGCCATACAAATAGTGGTGGAATTTGTTGACACGATACACAATAGCCAATGCTTATTTTTCTATTTGTCATTACTTACACTGAGCTTTGGACAATACTTTTGAAATGAATGCAATAGGCCTGTCTCTATCACCAATTCCGTGCAAAAGCACTGAACCGATCCCATAAGAAGTAGCGTCAAATTGCAAACACAACTGATTTGTCAAGGTAAAAAGTGAACCAAACATCAATCACTACGCAATGCATCTTTAAGTTTTTTGAAAAACTTCTTGGCACTCATCTGTCCCAACAAAGGGGACAAGCGATGCAATAGAAATGTGATTTGTGCTGCATTGAACCGAATATAATAGTTCCTTTTCCCCAAAACTGACTGCAATTTTTTGACATTGCGAGGAACTGGCAAACCTCGCACGGCTAACAAATGCGACTGCAGAGAATGTACACCTTGACTGTTTATGACATGGTACTGCCACACAGGTTTAAAAAATCACACTTCTCCAATCTAAAGTTTAGTCCTGCATCATGTAACACATGGAAACAAAGCACGAAAATTTGCAACGCGTTCGTCAGGTGTAAAACCTGCCACGACAATATCGTCCAAATAGTTTGAACGATTTGGTACTTGCGTAGTCAGCTGTTCCAAATACCGTTGGAAAATGGCGGGTGCTGAAGCCATGCTAAAAGGCAAACGCAAATATTTAAACAAGATCAAATAAGTGTTCAAAACACTCACGTTTTGAGATTCTTCAGCCGTCCGTGGTGACCGAGCGGTTCTAGGCGCTTCAGTCCGGAACCGCGTTGCTGCTTCGGTCGCAGGTACGAATCCTGCCTCGGGCATGGATGTTTGTGATGTCCTTTGGTTCGTTAGGCTCAAGTAGTTCTAAGTTCTAGGGGACTGATGACCTCAGATGTTAAGGCCCATACTGCTTAGAGGCATTTGAACCATTTGAGATTCATCATGTAGTGGTATTTGAAGAAATGCATCGCGCAAATCAATTTTAGAGAAGTAACGACTAACTCCTAATCTGTCCATGAGATCCTCTGGGTATGGCGGTGGATATACAGGGTGTTACAAAAAGGTACGGCCAAACTTTGAGGAAACATACCTCACACACAAATAAAGAAAAGATGTTATATGAACATGTGTCCGGAAACGCTTAATTTCCATGTTAGAGCTCATTTTAGTTTCTTCCACCTACGCTCAATGGAGCACGTTATCATTAATTCATACGGGATTCTCTACCTGTGCCGCTAGAACATGTGCCTTTACAAGTACTACACAACATGTGGTTCATGCACGATGGAGTTCCTGCACATTTCAGTCGAAGTGTTCGTACGCTTCTCAACAACAGATTCGGTGACCGATGGATTGGTAGAGGCGAACCAATTCCATGGCCTCTACGCTCTCCTGACCTCAACCCTCTTGACTTTCATTTATGGGGGCATTTGAAAGCTCTTGTCTATGCAAGCCCGGTACCAAATGTAAAGACTCTTCGTGCTCGTATTGTGGACGGCTGTGATACAATACGGCATTCTCTAGGGCTGCATCAGCGCATCAGGGATTCCATGCGACGGGGGATGGATGCATGTATCCTCGCTAACGGAGGACATTTTGAACATTTCCTGTAACGAAGTGTTTGAAATCACGCTAGTACGTTCTGTTGCTGTGTGTTTCCATTCCATGATTAATGTGATTTGAAGAGAAGTAATAAAATGAGCTCTAACATTGAAAGTAAGCGTTTACGGGCACATGTCCACATAACATATTTTCTTTCTTTGTGTCTGAGGAAAGTTTCCTGAAAGTTTGGCCGTACCTTTTTGTAACACCCTGTATATGAATCACAGTTTGTGGGTTGACTGTAGACTTAAACTCAACACATAGATGTATGCAGCCTGAAGGTGTGGGGGGCAAAACGAGTGGACTTCCCCATTGACTTGCTTGTATGGGAGCAATAGCTCCGCTATCTTGCAGTTGTTTAAGTTCAGCAGCAGCTGTGCCCTGTAATGGAATATGAACAGTTCTGGCCCAGCAAAATTTTGGCTGTGCATTGTCTTTCATAGTGACATGTGCAACATAATTGTTAGTCTAGCATAAACCTTCAAAAAATACTTCATGGAATTCTTTCAGGAAGCTAGCTATACTGTCTTTGGCATTGAATAGAGTCACTGACAACACACTGTACTGAATTTTCAAATCGAAAAAAAGTAAATGAATCAAGGCTAAATATATTCTCACAATCGCATGATTCTAGCACAGTTAAAGTTACAGTTCACGTATGCAAGCAGTACATGGTAAGAAAAGTAGATTTCCCAAGAACAGGAATGTCTTGTCTATTATAAGCTATCAGGAACGTGCTAATTTCAGAGAGTTGTGAGGAGCCTAACATTTTATATGTGTTGCGATTCAGGCACCAGTGTCCAACTGAAATTTCACGCATTTTACGCAAATAACCAAATGAACGAAAAGCGTGTTGGACTGGCGTAGCACTGAAGAAACAGCTTGCTTGCAAGTTTTGCTAGTTTTGCTAATGGCTGCAGCTGGCTTGGAATACACAGCATGGATTACATGAGCATAGTGACTAGCTTTTTGTGAGTGGGCCAAATTCTTATGTTTGTTCCGTTGCAAACATATGGAATGTGTGTGATATTTCTTGCCACAAGTGTAACAATGTGCCTGTCAGGACGCGCAGTCTTGGCGTTGGTGCCGTGACTTAATTCTCTTCGCCCCTGCAGTCACCTGTGTAGAGAACTGTTTACAAGGCTTGGCATGAACAAGCTGTTTATGCAGCGTGGTGAGCAATCTCTGCCACTGCCTCAAGGGCCGGTTGCGGGCTGGAGGCAATTCGACTCGACAAACTGCTCGTTTCTCAAATTTATTGGCCGACAAGGCACCAGAATTGTACGATCTAGTATTTGCGCTATGTGTTGAAATGAAGTGGACTGTTCAGAATCTGTTCTCTAAGTTTGACATCAGTTACGTTGTACATGATCGCATGACACACATAACATCGGAACATAGAGCACCAAAAGCACATTTGAATTTCCATTTCCTCATAATACCATGAAAATCTGTTACCCACTTGCGATAAGTTTGTTCTGACTGTTTCTTGCAATAAATTAATTGATACCTACCTGCTACCACATTCTCTTGTTGGACAGAATAGCTAGTTAGCGAATCTACAACCTTTTAATATTTTTTGTGGGATCTAAAATTTAAAAACCTCTCTCACACCGGCCTGATTTAGCTTCACTGATCAGGATAGTAAAAAACATGCGTATATTAAGGGAATTTTCATTCACAAAGCAGGCTTATCACATTCACACAGTTCAATACTGTTCTATCCTGATTAAATTGAGCTTAACTTAAATTCCAAAAGGCAGTGAAGCAATTTCGAAGTCTCGGTGCAACGAAAATTGTCAGTCGATCTCCTGAAAACATTTGTAATAATTATTAACTTTCGGTGATCACATGGGGAAGACTGGAGATCTGCTGGTAAGACCGTGTTAGCCTATTTATTGAAAGTAATAAGCTTGATATGTTGAGCATTCAAAACGGCAGGTTCGTCGTGTGTAAATCAGACGTTCCCCACTGATCCCGTGCAACACAGCTTAGTAAGCAGACACTGTCAATAGTAATCAGTTAAATAATACGCGAACACACTCACATTAGTTTAGTTCATGTATTAAATTCCTTCTCATACAGAATCTCATCAAGATGGCGACTAGCTCAACAATACATACATATACATCTTCGTTCTTTCACAGCTAATCGGCAAGATCCCCTTCCTTCTTTTCAAAAGAGAAAATATAGATAGCAGAGAAGCTACTCCATGGAGTAAATCGACACTCCTAGGAATAATTGGGCTTGAAACTACTTTACATTGATAATCATCGTATATTAAAGTTTAGGAATCGGTAAGATGAGATATTTCGAGATATGTACTGAGTTATATACACTCCTGGAAATTGAAATAAGAACACCGTGAATTCATTGTCCCAGGAAGGGGAAACTTTATTGACACATTCCTGGGGTCAGATACATCACATGATCACACTGACAGAACCACAGGCACATAGACACAGCAACAGGCATGCACAATGTCGGCACTAGTACAGTGTATATCCACCTTTCGCAGCAATGCAGGCTGCTATTCTCCCATGGAGACGACCGTAGAGATGCTGGATGTAGTCCTGTGGAACGGCTTGCCATGTCATTTCCACCTGGCGCCTCAGTTGGACCAGCGTTCGTGCTGGACGTGCAGACCGCGTGAGACGACGCTTCATCCAGTCCCAAACATCCTCAATGGGGGACAGATCCGGAGATCTTGCTGGCCAGGGTAGTTGACTTATACCTTCTAGAGCACGTTGGGTGGCACGGGATACATGCGGACGTGCATTGTCCTGTTGGAACAGCAAGTTCCCTTGCCGGTCTAGGAATGGTAGAACGATGGGTTCGATGACGATTTGGATGTACCGTGCACTATTCAGTGTCCCCTCGACGATCACCAGTGGTGTACGGCCAGTGTAGGAGATCGCTCCCCACACCATGTTGCCGGGTGTTAGCCCTGTGTGCCTCGGTCGTATGCAGTCCTGATTGTGGCGCTCACCTGCACGGCGCCAAACACGCATACGACCATCATTGGCACCAAGGCAGAAGCGACTCTCATCGCTGAAGACGACACGTCTCCATTCGTCCCTCCATTCACGCCTTTCGCGACACCACTGGAGGCGGGCTGCACGATGTTGGGGCGTGAGCGGAAGACGGCCTAACGGTGTGCGGGACCGTAGCCCAGCTTCATGGAGACGGTTGCGAATGGTCCTCGCCGATACCCCAGGAGCAACAGTGTCCCTAATTAGCTGGGAAGTGGCGGTGTGGTCCCCTACGGCACTGCGTAGGATCCTACGGTCTTGGCGTGCATCCGTGCGTCGTTGCGGTCTGGTCCCAGGTCGACGGGCACGTGCACCTTCCGCCGACCACTGGCGACAACATCGATGTACTGTGGAGACCTCACGCCCCACGTGTTGAGCAATTCGGTGGTACGTCCACCCGGCCTCCCGCATGCCCACTATACGCCCTCGCTCAAAGTCCGTCAACTGCACATACGGTTCATGTCCACGCTGTCGCGGCATGCTACCAGTGTTAAAGACTGCGATGGAGCTCCGTATGCCACGGCAAACTGGCTGACACTGACGGCGGCGGTGCACAAATGCTGCGCAGCTAGCGCCATTCGACGGCCAACACCGCGGTTCCTGGTGTGTCCGCTGTGCCGTGCGTGTGATCATTGCTTGTATAGCCCTCTCGCAGTGTCCGGAGCAAGTATGGTGGGTCTGACACACCGGTGTCAATGTGTTCTTTTTTCCATTTCCAGGAGTGTAATTTATAAAATTTCTGAAAATATGGCGGAGTGGCCGCTGCAAGAGACATTACATCGCCCCTCGCAGCGAGCAAAGGTGGTATGTATCCACTTTGCGAGCTTACTATTGGCTTAGCTAACTAGTTAGAATTTGTGGATCATACGTTCCTATAAATTTTAAGAAGTTAGTAAGATATTTTGATTACAAGAATTGAACGAGATTTGGTATAGGTAACACCGATATTCGATACCTAGATACCTAGTTGTTGCTTTCACGTGTACTAGGCCATACCAGCATCCCACGTACACAACCAGGGAAGATGGACTTATATAGTTGTCTATTCAGGAACTGGCCTTCACAGGGAAACTCCGGAAAACCGGGAGGCTGAGACCCCAACTAGGTATCACAGATGATAGGAAAGACAGAATAAATTAGATTTGAGAGATATTCTAGAATTCATAGGAAAGATAAAATCTGCCTCATAGCCAAAAAAAATCATTACACATTCAAATTTTTACAATCTTCTGAAAAATTTTCTTCATCGATGTCTTGCTGAACTGCTGTGGAACTGATCGAACAGGAACATGGGACACGGCACGGAGGACAGGCGTCGCATTGGCGTACCGGACCGGAGATGTAACAGATTTGAGAGACCAGAAGGAACCTCAGGAATAGGTAGTCAGGATTGTGGCATCGAACAATCGAAATTCGTCTAAGGATTGGTCAGCTATTAAAGATTCCTGGAAGAGAAGTGTTGGTCGAATTTCTCCAGATTCATTTTGAACTCAAATATGGACCTGATCCATCCAATCTTCCATTTGAGGAATGGGAAAATCCATTCGTCTTATGCTTTCCTCACCTAGGTGTCTTAATCGATACTGTAGTTGCACAATATCACAACTCCAGATCGGAAAACAACTTTGAAAACATGGATAATTTCATCCATATTCTTGAGTAAGACGAAAGGTTCTAATCCTGGTTTTAATTTTTTTTTGTGTGTGTGTGTTTCGTTGGCTTTTTCAGGTGGAAGTAGATCTGAATCTTTTCTAATTTGGTTTAAAGTACGAATGTGGATGGCATGTCAGAATATTAAAAACTTTATTATATGAGACAATTTCAAAAAAAAATTATATGTTGTTCATACATGATAACAATGAGATTTTTGCTGAAAGAGAACGTTTAATTAAGTCCGGCTGCATGACCTCTCCAGCTGAAATTAATCTTTGTTAGTAGTGATTGATGATCAAATTTTTCTCTTTTATACTGCGATTGCCGCATTTTCTCATGAACATATATGAATGCAATATAACAATAAACAAATCCAACTGGAAAATGACAAATTATTATAAATTCATTGAAGAACTTTCTTATTGACTCTAATTTCATAGCCGGCCGCGGTGGTCTAGCGGTTCTGGCGCTGCAGTCCGGAACCACGGGACTGCTACGGTCGCAGGTTCGAATCCTGCCTCGGGCATGGGAGTGTGTGATATCCTTAGGTTAGTTAGGTTTAAGTCGTTCTAAGTTCTAGGGGACTTATGACCTAAGATGTTGAGTCCCATAGTGCTCAGAGCCATTTAAACCATCTAATTTTATAAACACACACTAAGCTAGTTAATTAAATTCTCTTAAATAGAATTTAGCTCGCGCCAAAAAACCAGCGAGTCTTTATGTCTGTGGACAGTTGCAATCGATTCTAATTTCCTAACGCTGTTCATTTGTCCTCCTGTGAACTGTCAGTTTACAAACACTAACTTCACACGCAAGCGCCGTATTCGATCATATAGTTTCAATAAACTTATTATCACAGGAGATTAACACTCCCTGAATGTATATTATTTCACACGCACAAGCTTCTTTGATGATCATCGCGTAGACAGACAACCTGTAAGTCTTCACAGCAGCAATAGCTACAGTTCCACTTACTTTTCTAAATATTCCTGTATTATCACAGAAGCAATCGCTTACTGTTCATTAAACTATCACAGATGCTTGGCACGCTGTCATTTAATCTATCACAGTAGCTGAGGCATACTGTCCTTCGCATTTCAATTTTTTATTGACACCCAAATACTTCATACAGACTTTTCATTTAATTTGACACACTTGCCTTAAAAGTACCTCTTTAGGTGTGCATGGGGAAATAATCCTTTTATTCTTCCAGAATCCGGATATGCTAATAAATACGCACCAGGATTCGGTATATCAACTGTTATATATGGACCTTGATGACTTGACGTGTCTTCTTAAAAGAATTTTCTGTCCGATATTGAAAGTCTGATTCCGTTTGATGTTTCTATCATGGATTTCCTTTCGCTGTCTTACTTTCTCTGTAATATTAATGAGAGCATTGCGAATTTTGTCTTCCCATAACATTTTGGTGTCCTCGAGTTTAGGCAAGTTATCTACCCAAAAGTTTCTTTCGTTATCTCTGAACATCAGTTCATTCGGGGTAAAGTTTGTAGAACTATGTGGTAAATTATTATGAATCTGCTCAAACTCTGTCAAATCGTTTATCCAGGTAGTTTGATTATCATGACAGTACGTTCTCATGAATCTGTTTAGTTCTCGGAAAACCCGTTCAATTAAATTCCCTTGTGGATGGTAGCAAGATGTAAATATCTGTTTTTTTCCTAGTCGTGATACTAATTTTCTCCATAAATATCCAGTAAATATCTTCGCATTGTCTGAGATTATAGATTTCGGAATCCCTGCATGAGGAATGTAGTTATTTACAAACTTTACTGCAGCAGCTCTTGCAGTTGCTGATTTTATAGGATATAGTTTAACATATTTTGTAAACAGATCACAGAATCCAATAATGTACTTAACACCACCTCTGGCTCTAGGAAGTGGTCCACAAATATCACATGATATAAGTGATCTTGGTGCTTCGGGTATTATTGAGTGAAGCGCAATTTTATATCCCTTGTTGTCCGGCTTAGCCTTTTGACAGAGAACACATTTCTGTATGACTTTGTGCCCTTTTCGCTTTATATTTGAGAAGTAACAATAACATCTAATCTTATTAGCACACTTTACAACACCAACATGACCCCAGGTCAAATGTGTAAACCAAATTAATCGTTCTTCATATTCTTCGGGTATGCAGACACACCACTTTGGATTTTCAGTCTTTCCAGATATAAAAAATTAAATATTATTCATAAGCCGGTAGTATTCCAAACTGACAGTAGGATTTTGTTGATTGAATTGTCGTATTATAGCATTCCATCGCCGATCCTTCTTCTGATGCTGAGCCATTGTCTTACATAAATGAATAGAAAATAACTTGTAATTATTTTCTTGAAGAAGAAGCACTGGAAATTCTGCCTTATTATTTACATCCATTTCTGGTGTTATTCCTTCTGGAGATCTTGACAACGCCTCAGCTATAATATTTTCTTTTCCGGCTACATGAATAATTTGAAACTGATATTTTTGCAGCGCCAGCGTCCACCTTGACAAGCGAGGATGCAACAACTTACAAGTTTGTAAAAAGGCTAGTGATTGGTGGTCCCTATAAACGGTCATCCTTGAGCCATATACATAATAATTAAACATTTTCAAAGACCAAATAACTGCTAAAGCTTCCAATTCCGTAGTGGTATATGCTCTTTCACAGGTGGATAAAACTCTGCTAGCAAATGCAATTGGACAAAAGGTTTTTTCACCATCGATATACCTAATTTGAAATAAACAAGATCCTAATCCCACATCTGATGAATCAGTGGCTAAACAGAATCCGAAATGCACATCAGGGTGGTATAATAACGGAACATTTATCAATTGATCCTTAATTTCACAAAAAGCGTTTTCACAATCATTAGACCTTTGCCATGGTACATCTTTCCTCAGGAGCCGGTTTAGCGTTTCAGCATTCATTGCTTGAGTATTAATAAATCGATGAAAAAATGAAGCCAAGCCTATAAAGCCTTTCAGTTGTCTTCTATTTCTTGGAGTTGGAAAATTTTTTATCGCACTAATCTTCGCTTCTGTTGGAAGAATGCCTTTTGCATTAATCATATGTCCTAAGAATTTAATTCTCTGTACAGAGAATTGGGATTTTTTTAGATTTGCAGTTATACCAGTTTGTTTGAACGCAGAAAAAATCCTCATAATAAGTTGTATATGTTCCTCCCAAGTTTAAGAGGCAATTAATAAATCGTCCACAACAATTGTTATTCGGCTACGTATTTCTGGTCGAAGGGCATAGTCCAACGCATAAATAAAAACTCCAGAGCTGATATTGAGACCAAACGGAACGACCTTGAGCTGATAGCTTCTCCCTCCATATATAAAAGCAGTATATTTTCTTGAGTCCTTGTCTAACTGGACTTGCCAGAACGAACTTCTCAAATCAATACTGGTTAAATAGGATACATCTTGAAATTTATGTATTAATTCATCGATGTTCTCCGGATGTGTGCGCACAGGTACTATAATTTTGTTAATTTCCCTTGCATCTAATACCAATCGAACTTTTCCTCCTGGCTTTGGTACAACAAGCAACGGAGAACAATATGGGCTGTTCGACGGTTCAATAAGATTCCAGTTAAACATTTTCTGTATCTCTTCCTAAACTGGTTGTTTTAATCGCCTAGGAATAGGATAGTGTGTGCGGCAAAATGTCTTATGGGTCTTAATCTGTAATGTACAAACATATCCTCTAATAATTCCGGGCTTTTCAACGAAAACTGACTCATATTCTGTTAATATATTGAATAATTGTTCCCTCTGACTATCCGTTCGGCAATCTGACTCAGCAATCTTCTGTTCGACTATTTGTCTGAAATCCTCTACTTGAATTGACTTGATCGGTAGTCGGTACATATTATTATTTTCAGCACAAATCAACTGCACAGCAGCACCACGGAAATATCGCTCATACACTGCCTCCTTTCTCAGTAAGATCAGTGTAACAAATTGATCTTTGATTTTAAAATGCACCTTTCCTTCTAGCAAGTCCAACTTGCAATTGCAGGATTGCAAAGTTCCAATGCCAAGAATACAATCTACTAACAACTTTTCCACTACAAGGAATGTGCTTTGTTTAGCTTCATTTCCTAATTTTATCTCTATAAGCGTTTGTAGCTTGACGTTCCGGGATTTTGCTCCCACTGCATCTATAACTCGGATATTTTGTACTGGTAGGACAGGGATTTTCTTAATTTTACTAATTCTGCGAAACAAAGTTCCGTATTCTACGTCTGTAGATGAAGCTGTGTCCAATACAACATTGGTTAAAATACCTCCCACTACTGTGATGATCTCAGACACAGGACCCTTTTATCTTCGACTACACAGGCCTCTAAGTCTCTCGTCAATTCATCTGTCATTAATTCCCCTTCATTATATCTGAAAATTGCCACGGAATTAATTTCGTTTAAAACAGGTTTGCTCATTTTGTATTCCCCGGCCGACTTTATGGAGCATAAAGCGGCCCTCTTCAGTTTAAATGTCGATTATTATTTCCTCTTGAATCATCTACTACTTCTGTTATGATTGGTTGTTGTTGATGACTGGTTGTGTTATTTGCTTCAAATCGAGGGTCAGAATTTCTGTACGCATTATTATTGTTTGAAAACTTCTGGTTCTGATAATCTCTTGTATTTCCAAACATTGGGTTGTATCTGCGGCCTGTTCGATTGTCTCTGAACCTGCCCCTCGCAGCACTGTCAGTGAAATTTCCATTTCCGTTGCAGTTGTTTCCGTTGAATCTCTGACTATTCCTAGTATAATAATTATTAAATCCGTTTCCATTCCGGTTTGCATTTGGCGCCTCAGTCGCTCTCCTCTGCATAACCGGTTGTCTTGGCCGATGTTCATCTTCCTCGATCATATCTATAGTGCCAAGCGTAATCATGAAAGAGTCAAGGTCATGCTCATTAATATACAGCATTCTATTTCTGATGCTGGCTGGAAGTCGAGATTTTAATATGCCAATCACGTCTTGTGGAGGCATAGGCTTATGCCAATACCGCGATTTGTTTATATATTTCTCAAAGTATTTCTTTAAAGACCCACATGAAAAGAAAAATGGTTCCGGGTATAATACCTCCTGCCTTAAACGTTCTTGTACTCCTTCGGACCAGTATTTGGATAAAAATGCTCGTTCAAAATCTTCATATGTGACCCAAGTTGATATCATATCAGATGCCCATATAGCTCCTGACCCCTGAATATAACCGGTCACGAAACTAACCTTTTGCCACTCACTCCAATTTTTTGGCAATACTCCCCTAAAACATCTAATAAGCACTACGGGATGAACATTTTCCTTGTCTGGGTTGTAGATCTGGAATTGACGTTGTTTGAGCATTTTCCCCTCAGTATTGCTTTTACAATTACAGTCATTAGTGTTGTGATTGATGTTGATTGCAAAAACGAACGTGTGCATTAATGTCCCTTTCTGTATTTGATCGGTTAAATAATGTAGCTTCGTTGATAGATCTAGTTATGGGTTCATTTCCTTGCGTGGAACGCAAATATTCTCGACAAATATTCTCGAGATAGATTTGAGGATCTCTCAATGTTATCTTTCCATTGTTGAAGTTCTTCGCCGCGTTGTTCTCTGGCTTCTCGCAAACCTTTAACAAATAAATTTTCTTAATATTGTCTGAAGAAATGCTTTGCCTTTCGAAACTTAACTGCGAGAATTTTCCCGCGAAAATGTTTGCCTTCTGATCAACCTCGTCTTGTCTCTCCTTTATGTTGTTTATTGATTTATTCAAATTTTGGATGTCCTTCGGAATCTTGTCTTGTGATTGTCTCAAATCCTGCATATCTGCTAACATCTCATTTACTTGTTGCTTTAATTCATCTTGAACTTCAACTAATACCGGAATTACCGCCATAGAGCATTGCATCTGTTCTTGTGCTTGAACTATCTATGGAATTGACTCGACCTGCTCTTTAATAGTATCAAGCTTAGTAGCAACATACTCGGTTAGTTCTAGGCGTAGCTTCTTCGCATTTTCATTACACTGTTGAGGGACTTGCTCAATTTGAGCAGCTAATTTTAATTGTGTCTTTTCATTCTGAATTTTCAATTCTTCCGCAGTTTTATTTAATTTATCATCAAGTTTCTGAAAACTCTGTACTAATTTATTATTTAATTCTGCTTGATTAGCTTCTAATTGCTCATTCAACTTTGTTTGATTAGCTAGTAATTGCTCCTGGACTTTCACTTGATTGGCTGCTAATTGTTCCACTTTCACTTGATTGGCTGCTAATTGTTAGTTCATTTCCCTGTTAGTCTCTATTTGCGCTTTAGTTAATTGCCTTTTAGTCTCTATTTGAGCTTTAGTTAATTCCCTTTTAGTCTCTATTTGCGCTTTAGTTAAGTCTTTTACATTTTTGGCTAACAGTGTTAACTGCTGTATGATTACAGTCAATGGGTTTATTTCGTCCTGCTCAGATGACATCGAAACACTTAGGCTTTGTTGTGGGGCCTGATTAATGCTGCCGCTAGGCACTACTTCAGTTAAGCTAGCGTCTAATGTTTCACAAACCTCAAAAACAGCTGAGGGCTGTTGTGATTCGCACTGCTGTTGCATTGCCATTTTATAAGCCGCCCTAGTAACAACCATTATTGCACAAAACAATAAATATATAAAGTTCTCGCATCTGAGTTAATAATGTCACCGACGTAAACCTTGCATAATATTTACTTATAATAAACACTTCCTATCTAAAGTTCAACGCAACAATCACTCAATAAATCTGATTCAAAGAATATTCAAAGTCCACCGATAGATATTTAAATAGTTATTCTAAATTTCTATCTACAAAAATTTAATTGAATGTTGTCTGGCCTGAACGACGTTCTCGTAGGTTGTGGCGAAATTGTTACTTCTCGAACAGGCCTCGTCTACTTTTCTCTCGTGCACATGCAACATAAATTTCACACAATGTTTACGTAATGCTCAAAAATGTGTCCTGTCACAGTGAAGCCAAATTTAATATTTTTTGTGGGATCTAAAATTTAAAAACCTCTCTCACACCGGCCTGATTTAGCTTCATTGATCAGGATAGTAAAAAACATGCGTATATTAAGGGAATTTTCTTTCACAAAGCAGGCTTATCACATTCACACAGTTCAATACTGTTCTATCCTGATTAAATTGAGCTTAACTTAAATTCCATAAGGCAGTGAAGCAATTTCGAAGTCTCGGTGCGACGAAAATTGTCAGTCGATCTCCTGAAAACATTTGTAATAATTATTAACTTTCGGTGATCACATGGGGAAGACTGGAGATCTGCTGGTAAGACCGTGTTAGCCTATTTATTGAAAGTAATAAGCTGGATATCTTGAGCATACAAAACGGCAGGTTCGTCGTGTGTAAATCAGACGTTCCCCACTGATCCCGTGCAACACAGCTTAGTAAGCAGACACTGTCAATAATAATCAGTTAAATAATACGCGAACACACTTACTTTAGTTTAGTTCATGTGTTAAATTCCTTCTCATACAGAATCTCATCAAGATGGCGACTAGCTCAACAATACATACATATACATCTTCGTTCTTTCACGGCTAATCGGCAAGATCCCCTTCCTTCTTTTCAAAAGAGAAAACATAGATAGCAGAGAAGCTATTCCATGGAGTAAATCGACGCTCCAAGGTATAATAGGGCTTGAAACTACTTTACATTGATAATAATCGTATATTAAAGTTTAGGAATCGGGTAGATAAGAAGAGATATTTCGAGATATGTACTGAGTTATATAATTTATAAAATGTCTGAAAATATGGCGGAGAGACCGCTGCAAGAGACATTACAACCCGATCGTTCGGAAGTTCACTCGGAATGGTGTTAGGAAACAATTTTGGATTGAGTTGAAACACTGCACTTCCCACTGTTGACAAGAAATAATGGATTTTCACAGTACTTGTGAACAATTACGTAGGCTTCAAACTGTTGCAACCACTCGAGCTATTACTCTTGGTTTTCATTAAACTGGCGAAAAGGCGGTACGTAACTTGGAGCTACAGTAGGTGTAGTTTGTGGTTGCGGCGTGCCTACAGTGTTCGCCAATAGCTGCTGCATCGTGTTTAGCAGGGTTGATATTTGTTGGCTCTTAAACTGAAACATCTGAATGAGCGGTGTTGCATCTATCGCTTGCACCTGAGGCGCCTGAGCGGAGTGTGAGATAGGTGGGTTGCTCTTACTGGGAGAGAGAAGAACAATAAACAGACAATGGAAGCAAGAAAAATAAGTACAAAAGCAAAGAAATTTTCCGCAACGCCCACTTGAAAACACTGATTAACAAAAACACGATAATAGATACTGTTAAAGCAAATAAATACGTACATGCAAATTGAATCAAATGTAGACTTAAGGTGTCAGCACGCCCACCAAGCTAGCCATACAGTCTAACGGGCGGCCGGCCTGTGTGGCCGTGCGGTCCTAGGCGCTTCAGTCTGGAGCCGCGTGACCGCTACGGTTGCAGGTTCGAATCCTGCCTCTGGCATGGATGTGTGTGATGTCCTTAGCTTAGTTAGGTTTAAGTAATTCTAAGGTCTAGGGGAATGATGACCTCAGATGTTAAGTCCCATGGTCCTCAGAGCCATTTTTTCTAACGCGCTGCTTCCCGAGTGGCCAGGTGTGCCCGTCCTCGGCAGGA
This sequence comes from Schistocerca cancellata, assembly GCF_023864275.1. Lineage (NCBI taxonomy): Eukaryota > Metazoa > Arthropoda > Insecta > Orthoptera > Acrididae > Schistocerca > Schistocerca cancellata. The sequence continues at coordinate 490,959,540 of NC_064631.1, read as the reverse complement.
ATTTGCCCGGCAGATTAGTGTCGAGGTCCATAGTGCCGGCCAGCCGGGTGTGTGGTATTTAAGGCGGTTTTTATTTGCAAATGGGAGCTGGCTCCCCTTATTCCACCTCAGTTACACTATGTCGGCGAGTGCTGCACAAACACTGTCTCCACTTGAGCATACACCATCATTAAACATTACTCTAGCACATTGGGGTTACACTCGTCTGGTATGTGACATTCCCGGGGAGGACAGGGGGGGGGGGGGGGCGGTCTCCACTGGAGGCCGAACCGCCTGATGTGGGGCTGTGAAATCACTGAGGGCTATGGTGGGACGAAGCCTCTCTGTCATTTCTAGGTCCCCAGTTTAATACATTGTAAGTAGGCTGTTTATGTTTTCTTATTGGCAACGTTACGTAGCGCTCTGTACGAAAATCACTGGCTGTGCTGTGTGCAGTCTGTGGCTAGTTTGCATTGTGGTCTGCCATTGTAGTATTGGGCAGTTGGCTGTTAACAGCGCGTAGCGTTGCGCAGTTGGAGGTGAGCAGTCAGCAGTGGTGGATGTGGGCAAGTGAGATGGCGGATTTTTGAGAGCGGATGATCTGGACGTATGTCCATCAGAAACAGTACATTTGTAAGAATGGATGTCGTGAACTGCTATATATATTATGACTTTTGAACACTATTATGCTGGCAGTAGTGGCGCTTGCTGTATTGCAGTAGTTCGAGTAACGAAGATTTTTGTGAGGTAAGTGATTTGTGAAAGGTACAGGTTAATGGTAGTCAGGGCCATTCTTTTGTAGGGATTATTGAAATTCAGATTGCGTTGCGCTAAAAAAATATCGTGTGTCAGTTTAGTGTTTATCAGAATAGGTAAAGAGCGAAATGTCTGAGTACGTTCAGTTTTGCTCAGCTGTTTGAAAATCAAATAATGTAAGAGATTTATCAGCTCAGTAATTCAATAATTTTTCTAAGGGAACGTTTCATATGTCGACCCTTAGCCGAGGATACCTCACTGGAATCTTGTGATTTTTTCTTGTAGTTTGTGTAATTAGTGTAGATTTTGTTTATTGCTAGTGCGTAATTGTAGAGAGAATCTCCTTTGTAGTTGCAGCCTTTCATTGTTGTACAGTAAAACAGTTGTGGCATGCATGTAGATTTGCACCAAGTATTTCGCAGCTGCGCTTGCAATTAACTAGATATTATTTTCAGTGCTATGTTAATGTGTTCTCTTATTGTTGCTCTTCTAATTGTGTTTTTCTGTGTTGTCGTGTGAAATATTGTGACAATAATGGCGTGTGAAAAACGTAATACTAGGCTCCAAAGTAAACTGAGAAATGACAGTGAAGACGAAAGCAGTGTGTTAACGCCACCATGTAATGAATGATCTAATATTCAAAGTAGTAATTTGGTAACTGTGCATAGGTAAATGGAGCGGGCGTCAAATAATGGTGTAGACAGTGAAACAGGTAGTGAACAGGGAAGCATTATCGATCGATCGGTCGGCAACAGCTCGCCTCAGGAATCGAGAATGACAGAACACATTATTGCAAATGCTGTAGACTCAGGTTTTGGGTTCTCACCGTTTTCTCAAATGAGTCGAGACATATTTTCCGCTTGTCAAAATGTGAATGTTGCCGGTGCAAATTCACTGCCGAGAAGCACTGAGGAACATGTTTCAGACACTAGTGCATTGTTATTACAATTAATGCAACAAATGGGACAAAAGCTTCAAAAGTTAGACACAATGGAACAAAATCAGAGACAAACACAGCGAAAGCTTCAAAAGTTAGACACAATGGAACAAAAGCTTCAAAAGTTAGACTCAGTGGAACATACATTTAACTACTGAGTGACATAAAATCGAATCGAAATGTCAAAAGGTCTGTAATGATGTAAAAACACAAATTTGTGATCATTTCCAACCTATTTTTTCGCAGCATGAAAATGCATTACAGAATCACGAAGCAGACATAAAAGAACTGCAAATTATTGTTCATGAAAATCACGACACCTTGCAATCTAAAATTGACTCGGTTGCATCTACCGATTCGGTTACGCAACTTGCAAAAACTCAAGAAAACTTAAAGGACTCAGTAGATACGATTTCAACACAAATGGACACTCTGAAACTTGGTTCAGAAAAACACACTGAGGAAATAAGTACACTATCGGAGAAAGTAGCCGAACTTTCGGATCAGTTCACTTATTTATCTGCAAAGGTATATGATGATCTGAATGACACAAGACCTGTAGCCATCACTGACATTAAAGAGTATAAACAAATTAAGAAATTCAAACAAAATCAGAATCAAATTAATACGCAATACAAAAGAGAAATCCGGGAAGTACAAGATCAGTTGGCACAAGTAATACAAAAATTTCATATTGCAGAGGATACTCGCACTCCAACACGGGAAGAGGAACTTAGAAATATGGAAAAGCCACAAAATAATAACACAGGGCATTTCGGAAATTATGATAGAAATTGGCAAGGTGCACCGAATTTTGAGATGGGACCGCCGACACGACGTAACAATGACCGATATGCTACTCGCCGACACGATGATTTTGACTATAAGCTGTTCATTACTACACGTAAATTCAAAACGTTTAAGTATTCTGCCAACGACATTCATCCACAAGTGTGGCTCCATCAATTCTCTCATTGTTTTCCTCCCAACTGGTCATTGGAGCACAGGTTAGAATTTATGTGTGGCTACTTGGAGAATGAACCAGCTGTAAGAATGCGATCGGTCATTCACGATTGTCACAGTGAAGGAGATTTTTATCATGCCTTCCTCTCAGCATATTGGTCTCAAGCTACACAAGACCGAGTAAAACATAGCATCATAATGATGAAACATTTCGAACAATCTGAATTTTCCAGTCTTGTGAAATATTTTGAAGACATGTTGCACAAGAATCAGTATCTTTCAAACCCATACTGCCCCTAAGAACTCATCCGCATTTGCTTAATCAAACTGCCTGAACATTTACGACATATTATTTTAGCAGGACGTTGCAAAGACGACATTGAAACTTTTCAGGGACTGTTACAAGAACTGGAAATTGACACTGACAATCGCGGAATGCAAAAACAGGAGCACAATAATTACAGATCACATCCGTCACAATTCAACGATGACAGAAATAATACATGACAAGGCTATTCTTACAATGTAAATCGTGACCAAAACAGACACCACCCGTATGACAACCGTTGGCAGAGTAGTAATAATTCCAGGGAAAGATCACCTCTCCGCAGTGATGACTATCACAGAGACAATCAGAGAAACAGACAATATGGGAACCAAAATAATTATTATCAAGGGAGACAGAATAACTTCAGATGAAATGGTCCAGTGCGCAGTTACGATTCAGGGAGAAATTCTCCACCAAGTGACCGACAAGAAAGAATCTATGTAATCTACCGACATGACGACAGACGATATGATCGTAACGACAGACCTGAATTGCATCAGAACTGGCGGGATTCAAACAGAGCAGAGCCCTCTCGACAAGGTGAATTTCTAGAAGTTATGTCTCCAAATCCCAATAACGACGCGCGTCAACAAAGACACAATAGGCAATGACTCATACCGCTGGCAGCCACAAAACGTACTTATGAAACTGACGACGCATCTGCCGTAGCTAGTAATTACGTAAAAATGGAAGACATTAGGGACATCTTACTCCAGGAACACGACGTAAAACATAACAACATGGCATATCCTGTGATACACATTACTGTAAATGACGTAAAATTTACGGCAGTACTTGACTCTGGCAGTCCCATTTCAGTAATTAGTGAAACAGCTTTTAGCAAATGCAACAAATCGAACGATTGCCCCACACTTCCGTTACGTAAGATTAAATTACAAGGTGCAATCTTTGGAAAAAGTGTAGATGTACGCCAACAAACCAATTTAGAATTCTTTTGTCAAAGCCACAGCTTCTCTATGAACTTTCTTATTGTTCCATTATTGTCGACAGAAATTATATTGGGAGTAGACTTTCTGAATGAATACAAAGCAATCTTAAACTTTCACGATGCTGAAATAAGTTTAGAGAAGGAAGGTAAGTCAATAGTTTTGAAATTTGAAGATTGGCTCTCAAACCATGACGAGGAAATTAATCGGCTTTACCTTCTGTTAGACAACAGTTCGGAATTTTCTACTGAACTAGACACTAACAATTACTCTGCAAGTACTGACAGGGATGATATCGACGGCATATTTGAAATTAATGAGTTAATTCAGAATAAAATTCAAACAATTGATAATTGTAATGACACTGATAGGCAGGACCTTTTTGAGATTTTACAAGCACATTCCACAGTTTTTACTCACAAAAAAGGAACAATCAAGGGATTTCAATACCAATTTCGTGTTCGTGAGCATACTAAATTTTGTGTTAGACCATACGTAATTCCAGCACATTATAGGGACCATGTTAGACCAGAAATACAATCTATGCTTGACGAGGGCATTATTGAGCTTGCAGTAAGCTCATACAACAATCCATTACATGTTGTTGAGAAGAAAAATGGATCGATCAGGCTTGTCTTAGATTCGAGACAAATCAATAAATTCATTATTCCTGAAACAGACAGGCCGCAAACGTTGGAAGAACTTCTTTAAAATTTTAATGGTGTAAAAGTGTTGTCTTCCATTGATCTCAGATCCAGCTTTTATCAGATCGAACTTCATCCAGAATGTAGAAAATACACAGCTTTCCTTTGTTTCGGCGTTTGTTATCAGTTTCGGAAACTTCCTTTTGGTTTGAACATTTCTTCAGCAGCATTCATTCGCGGGCTACATTCCATATTACCTGAGTTCTTAAAACGTCACATCACCTTATATGTGGACGATATTCTAGTAGAAGAAGCTTCATGGGAACAGCATAATCGCATCCTCAACAGTTTGTTACGTATTTTTGCAGAATCTGGAATTACAGTTAACTTGGAAAAGTCTGAATTCGGTAGGTCAAAGGTGAGGTTTTTGGGACATATTATTCCTTCTGAAGGTATTCAGCCGGATCCTGAAAAGTTATAAGCAATCAGAGCCATTCCAGTTCCATCCACAAAAAAACAAGTCCGCAGTTTTCTAGGTCTCGTAAATTTTTACCGTCGTTTTCTGAATATGCAAATTCTTGTTACACCAAAACTTTGTTCTCTCACTGGAAAAAATACTATTTGGAACTGGGACGAACAAGCACAGTTGGAATTCAATTCTTTGAAAGAATCGCTACTTAACGCGCCAATACTAGCTCATCCAGATGTGTCACAAGATTTCTGCCTTAGCACGGATTCTTCTAAAGTCGGTCTTGGTGCCCATTTATTTCAAGAATCCATAGAAAATGACACTACCATACAGAAAACCATTGCTTTTGCTAGCCGTGTGCTAACAAAATCTGAAAAAAATTATTCTGTTACTGAATTAGAAGCTTTAGCTACCGTTTGGGCATTCAACAAATTCCGTTTCTTTCTTTCTGGTAAGCACGTAAAAGTATACAGTGATCATCGTGCATTACAATTTCTTATGTCTTCAAAATTAAATCATGACAGGTTAAAACGTTGGGCATTGTTTCTGCAAGAATTCCACTTCACAATAGTCTACATTCCCGGCAAGGAGAACATTGTTGCGGACGCACTGTCACGCGCACCGGCTGGGCTTGAGAAAAGTAACACAGAAGGCAACCTCGAGAAAAATTTCAGTATTCTTTACATTCAGAAAGTCGCCTTTGAAAACTTCATCACCACATCTTTAAAGGACATTGCTCATGAACAAGATAAAGATCCGATTAGGAAAGACATCAAAAGTAAATGGCATGAAAACACACACTCAGATTCGGCATTATTACCTGGTTAGAAACAACATACTCTTCAAACGCTGCACTGTTGATGACAAGCTATGGGTACTTTGCATTCCAGACGATTTTGTTAATAAGCTCATTTGGTATATTCATTTCAGCTAAGCACATTTTGGTCCACGAAAATGTTATAATATTCTTCGAACGACTTGTTATTTTAACAATATGGAAAAGAGAATTCGAAGAGTCTTGTCTATTTGTAAACTTTGTCAAAAGGCGAAACCATCTACTATCTCACATCGTGCTCCGTTGTTTCATATTATTCCTTCTAAATTAAAAGAATTTGCTGCTGTTTATCTCTTGGGACCCCTTGTCAGAAAATCGAATGGATTTTCGTACGTTCTAGTCGCTGTTGAACTTACTTCAAAATTTGTTTCTTTCACTCCGTTACGTAAAGCCACTGGACATTCTGTATCCAACGCCTTTGTTAAAAATTTCTTACGTGAAGTTGGCCACGTTGCTAAAGTCATTTCAGATAACGGACCGCAATTCAGACCTGCTGTTTGGTCACGTATGCTTCGGAATCATAAAATCAAACCTGTTTTTATATCATTGTACTCACCACATTGAAACCTGTCTGAACGGATTATGAAAGAAATCAATAAGCTTTGCAGACTTTATTGTCACAGAAAGCATCAGCATTGGGACAGATATTTACACTTATTTCAAAATGTGCTGAATGAAATGCCTCATGATTCCACTGCTTTACCACCTACTCTTGTAGTACAGAATGTAGAACCACCGAACAGAATCAGAGAGCTTGTACCTTTCCCGAATACACGTTAACTTCGACACAAAGACATAATTGATTTGGCTCTTAAAAATATAAAATCTGCAGCAGACAAAAGGAGAAAACTACACGGTAAAGCAAATGCAAAGAAATTATATATTGGTCAGAAAGTTCTCATTAAAGCTCATTCATTGTCACATAAAAAGAAACACTTGAGTCACAAATTCTTTCTAATTTACAATGGACCTTACAGAATCCGACGTATACCACATGATAACTGCGTTGAAGTTGAAACTCTGCGTACCAGGAAGAGTAAAGGTTTACACCACATTTCACATGTAAAACCGTTTATTGAAAGATAATCTGCTTTTTAACTTTGTCTTTGCCATAAAACTTTTCACTTCACATTTCCAGTATGCATTGTCAGACTTAGAAACTGTTACCATGCAACAATGTTTGAAGTTAAATATCCAGTCAAGAACCAAGTGAACTTATTTAAACAGAAATTACGAATGCATTGTTATTGCGAACAGACGACACAGTGTTATTGTGTGTGTGCATTCTTGCTTGTTAGTTGCACGATTACGTAACGACTATAAGGCTCACATACTTAGAATATTTACCAGTACTGCTAACGAGATTTTAATGCAACATTTTGGTTTACTTGAAAATACATTCTGGATTTAAAGTACTTTCGGTGAGATACCAGATGACACAGTCGTTAGTTTATGTGGCAGCTACACGATTTTATCACGACGCTACTAATGAGTGACAATTTACAATGTTGCTTTTGCGGTGTATCTGTTTTATATCTGCACAGTTTTTCTGAATTATTCTGGAAAGTAAAACATGTTTTAGTAGTAACTTTTGTGGTATAGCTACAATGAGACAGCCTTTTCCGTAGCACAACAATACGTTACAGCACAGTAATTTCTTCATCACAACAATAAGCGTAATAACTAAGATATCTATACGCAAAGCATTTCACTTTTGTTTATCATGAGGTAAGTACATTGACTTCTGCAGAACTTAGCTTTCGGAGGACAATAACTACGACACTTCCACAGAGATTATCTTACAGCAAGACGCACATTTAGCGCTACAGGATACGTATTTGAGTGATTAATTTTGTACTTAAATCATTTATTTTTAAAGATATTTGAAGTACAATGATACAAAGGTTTTCCGTAATACATTTCATTCCATTGTTGTAATCTGTAATACCTGAGGGTGTAATTACATTAATCCTCAGGGGGGTACACGCCTACTTTGTGTACAAAGCACAAGGAGCCCCAGCTAGTATGGTATTTGCTTATACAACTTTACACATCGGTACCATATTTCTCTAACACATAGATTACACTGCTATATGATCATTTAACTGAGAGAGACAAACATTTTTTTTACTACATCAGTGACAGATGTTTACGTAATTACACCGTTGGATAACTTCACACTTACGAAATTGTATTTTGTCTGTACTGTGTGAACCCTTCATATTTTTCGGAACCATTGTGACACTATGAGAGCTTTGAATGATGTATTTGGTAAGGGAGAATGATTTTTAAGGTACGTTTGAGGTAGATGACACTTTTGACATGAGCAGAGAATTTTCTCTAGGTTTTGAAGTTATTGCAGAAAGCTACAACGTTTTTGAGATTTGACTGAGGAGCTATGATCTTATTTTTACGACGACGATGTGTATTATGCTGATGAGGTATGTTTATGATCAATAAGATGATGCTACCGTATATAAGGAATTTGATTATGCTATGTATTTCTTATGATGAAATATTGAATAAGTGTCGACGAATATGTATATGTATAATAAGGTAAGGAGTAATGAATAGTGGTTACGGACTCCGACTTGTGAAAAAGGATGTTGGAAACCATAAATCGTACTTTAAGAGTTATGAAATGTGTGTAAATGCGTGAATGTATCACAATGCCGGCGAAAATTTTTTGGACACTGTTATATTCATAATATTTTGTTTCTACACATTTACAACGCAAATTCTCGATCCGTGATATTTTGTATATGAGACTGTCACTGTAGCGGAAACTGCTGTCGTAAATATTTCCGTAAGAAAGTTAAGTGACCACCTGCACGTAATGCGTCGTGGGCACCCAGCTGTGTCAGACGCCTGGAAAAAAGCCATTAGTGGTGCCTTTTCAGCGGCACAGGCAGAAATAAAATGGGAGGCAATTATCCTCGCTATTGAGATTCCTTTGTAGAAAGCATCGCAAATACGACACGCTCAAACTCGAAAACATATGATTATGGTGTGGAGCTCTTAATTTATGATATTTACTAAAATGCCTAATGAAACGATGAGAAACATTTCACAGCTATTGTCTTGCTAGTTGAGAAAAATGCCTTATGGCTTGCTTTATGTATTTATTTACTCATTTTGTTTAGTATCAAGTTTCTAGCTGCACTGCAGCATTGGTTAAAACAAAATTTAATAGATGTACTAATATAAATATTTTATGCCTACAGATCCAGTAAATAATTTTATGATCTATTCAAAAAAACGAAGGAGCATAAAAAGACGTTTCCCTTCACAGGAATTGCATACAGAATTTTCTTTTCAACTAATTGGTAATTTTTTTTGTAGGATAACTTCTTGTGGTGCACCACTTCAATTACATAGACATTAAGATGTGAATATACATTTCCCTTGTCTGCATTATTGTCTTTAATGTAATGTTTTTTCTGCTTGAGCTATGTCATGTTTAGATATAAGTTATTGCATTTGCTGCTGCTGTTTGCCAGGCATAGTGTTACTGAGTTTGACTTTGTGTTACTCTTCTAGGCCAGTTTACTACTGATTTATTTTTGTTGTTTGCTGCACATTGCCTTATGTTAGTTGTAATATTGCAATTGCTTTGCTAATTTCTATAATGCTGCTTGTTTCGCAAATCTGCATTTTTTTCATTACTGTTTGCGTTAATTGTTTTGTGCTGCTGCATTGCCTCGTCCCTTAGTTTAGCATCTGAGCTCAGTAGATTTAAGTTAGCTTAAGAGGGGTAGACTATATAAGAAATTGACTATGGAGAATAGGTAAAGAATGCATTGCGAAGTTATATGAAAAAGGGATTATTGAAATTCAGATTGCATTGCGCTAAAAAAATATTGTGTGTCAGTTTAGTGTTTATCAGAATAGGTAAAGAGCAAAATGTCTGAGTACGTTCAGTTTTGCTGAGATGTTTGAAAATCAAATAATGTAAGAGATTTATCAGCACAGTAATTCAATAATTTTTCTAAGGGGACGTTTCAACATATATACACAAGGTGTCAGCAAAACACAAACACCCACATAACACTCTCTGTGGTGTTCACGCACTGGGTTGCTGCAATGGAATCCGTCGACCTTCATGTCACCAATGTTGTATCCTGCCTACTCTTCAAATGTGGGGTCCTTAGGAAACCAGCTTTCTCGTATCGCTAGCTGACAATAAAAAAATTCTGTCAATGAAATTTATTGCAAAACAAAATGACCACAATTCTTAACATTCTGAGATACAGATGTGTCACTAGCTAAGAGCGACAGACAAACAAGGAATCCCTTCAGTTTGTATAATTCATAATAGAAGAGAAGTAATACAGTTCCTAAGTCACTGCTATAGAAATGCCCGTTCTGGATGATGCTTCAACTGTGCCGCGGCCTGGCGGCGCGGCGCTCGTGTCCTCTTCGTTTCGAGGGCGCTGCTGTCGGGTTGTCGGCCTGGAGAGGATTCGGCCCTCGTGCAATTGGGCTGATGTCTTCTCCGCAGCCCTCTTTGCTCTAACGTTCCCACCTGGCGTGCCGGTGCTTGACTTTACTGCGGAATGGTTCTCATCACCACTGACATTGACACTGTACTGAGGAGATAGGACAGGCAATTGCACAGGCATAGAGATATTAAGTTGAGGTTGATTTCCTCTTTCGATTTTAGAAGAGAATGAGGTACTCAAAGTTGAATGACACACAGTAAGACGCAGGCACAATGCATTTGGATCACCTGCCTTGGGTCAAACTTCATAAATGCTTCTCTTTTTCATTCCCGGTTAATGCCCAGTAAGGTGCCAGGGCAGAACGCTATGCCTCGACACAAAATATCCTGTCAAAAGAAGGTAGTTGTACAAAAGTATCATTGTCCAGCTGAGTTTTGGCCAAAACCAGCAGCCAGACTAAGTAAATTATTCCAGTGTACAAATTTTATGTTATAATGTTTACAACGTTCTTCTTCGTGCCCCTTTTGATGTAACTTTTTCAGGCACGTTTTTATCTCTTATAGGAATATAAGATAATCAACTGGTGCTCCTACTTTTTTTTATGTTCTTCTTCCAACTTCGTGGATCTGTTTCCCTTTCTGTGCTTTTATTTAACGGTACAATATAATTTGGAGTGAAACTTACATCAACCATGTTCGCCATTTTCATTCATTTGACCAAGGTGGTCAAGTTTACATCTACAAAAAGCTTACAGAAAAAAGGAGATCTGTTGCTGTGGTAACATGTCGCATGTGCCACTTCATTCCAGTGAAAACTCTGCTTTGCCAAAAATTCGGTGGACACCTTTCTTTGAGGCATGTCTTCAAGTGTCCCTAACGTTTTGGAGAAGAGGAAAGTGCACACAGAATTTGTCCTACACGTCTTGACTGCCAAACAAAAAAAAACTACACATTGGCATCTGCCGTGGTTTGATTGAAATGCAAAGAGCGGACAATTATTGGTGGTAGCAGTACGAACCTACCACAAAACGACAAAGTGCAGAAATTCAGATGAAGTGTCAATGCTTTACGACATAACCGGCATGCAGACATATGCGACACATGACTTGAACAACATCGCAAAGAAGAACTTTCCTGACAGTTTAACATGGTTGTATGAACGAACATTGCCTTGTACTGAAATCAAGGATACTATGCGGAGTGAAACCACAATCTTAAGTATTCTCTATTTTTTTCAAATCTAGTTTCGAAATTTTTTGGAATGATGGGATTTTGGTCATCTCGTGTTGTGGCCACACGAAGTAGTCGAGTAGCCACTCCTCCTTGTGTTACGACTCTGGTATCTACATACCGATCACTACTTACATTACGTAGTCTCCGGGAACGAATGGTTCATTGTGCAACAAAATCAGTTACCCACTGAAGATTATTTAGACCCACTGTTGCTATAAAGCATACTAATATTGAGCTCTTTGTCGTCGACCACACATAATGAGACCTTACTGAGTGGCGTCAAAGCCAGTTTATCCGAGACCTAGAAGAGTGTACTACTGGATGAAATATATTTTTAATTTTTAATTTTTCCACTGCCTGGATTGAATCGGGCTACTTTTGCCCCCACGTTGGCACATTCAGATACACAAAATGCAGCAAAATATTTAAACTTCATAAAAATATTTCTTCAGAATGAAATTTTCACTCTGCGGTGGAGTGTGTACTGATATGAAACTTCCTGGCACATTGAAACTGTGTGCAGTTCCGAGACAAGAACTCGGGAACTTCGCCTTCTGTTTGGAAGGTAGGACGCGAAGTACTGGACGAAGTAAAGCTGTGAAAATGAGTCTTGAGTCGTGCTTGGGTAGCTCAGCTATTAGAGCACTTGCACATGTAAGATGAAGTATTCTACACTACTGGAAATGGAAAAAAGAACACATTGACACCGGTGTGTCAGACGCACCATACTTGCTCCGGACACTGCGAGAGGGCTGTACAAGCAATGATCACACGCACGGCACAGCGGACACACCAGGAACCGCGGTGTTGGCCGTCGAATGGCGCTAGCTGCGCAGCATTTGTGCACCGCCGCCGTCAGTGTCAGCCAGTTTGCCGTGGCATACGGAGCTCCATCGCAGTCTTTAACACTGGTAGCATGCCGCGACAGCGTGGACGTGAACCGTATGTGCAGTTGACGGACTTTGAGGGAGGGCGTATAGTGGGCATGCGGGAGGCCGGGTGGACGTACCGCCGAATTGCTCAACACGTGGGGCGTGAGGTCTCCACAGTACATCGATGTCGTCGCCAGTGGTCGGCGGAAGGTGCACGTGCCCGTCGACCTGGCACCGGACCGCAGCGACGCACGGATGCACGCCAAGACCGTAGGATCCTACGCAGTGCCGTAGGGGACCGCACCGCCACTTCCCATCAAATTAGGGACACTGTTGCTCCTGGGGTATCGGCGAGGACCATTCGCAACCGTCTCCATGAAGCTAGGCTACGGTCCCGCACACCGTTAGGCCGTCTTCCGCTCACGCCCCAACATCGTGCAGCCCGCCTCCAGTGGTGTCGCGACAGGCGTGAATGGAGGGACGAATGGAGACGTGTCGTCTTCAGCGATGAGAGTCGCTTCTGCCTTGGTGCCAATGATGGTCGTATGCGTGTTTGGCGCCGTGCAGGTGAGCGCCACAATCAGGACTGCATACGACCGAGGCACACAGGGCCAACACCCGGCATCATGGTGTGGGGAGCGATCTCCTACACTGGCCGTACACCACTGGTGATCGTCGAGGGGACACTGAATAGTGCACGGTACATCCAAACCGTCATCGAACCCATCGTTCTACCATTCCTAGACCGGCAAGGGAACTTGCTGTTCCAACAGGACAATGCACGTCCGCATGTATCCCGTGCCACCCAACGTGTTCTAGAAGGTGTAAGTCAACTAACCTGGCCAGCAAGATCTCCGGATCTGTCCCCCATTGAGCATGTTTGGGACTGGATGAAGCGTCGTCTCACGCGGTCTGCACGTCCAGCACGAACGCTGGTCCAACTGAGGCGCCAGGTGGAAATGGCATGGCAAGCCGTTCCACAGGACTACATCCAGCATCTCTACGATCGTCTCCATGGGAGAATAGCAGCCTGCATTGCTGCGAAAGGTGGATATACACTGTACTAGTGCCGACATTGTGCATGCTCTGTTGCCTGTGTGTATGTGCCTGTGGTTCTGTCAGTGTGATCATGTGATGTATCTGACCCCAGGAATGTGTCAATAAAGTTTCCCCTTCCTGGGACAATGAATTCACGGTGTTCTTATTTCAATTTCCAGGAGTGTAGTTCGAGTCTCGGTCCAGCACATAGTTTTTATCCGCCGGGAAGTTTCATATCAGTGCACTCTCCGCTGCAACGTGAAACTCTAATTCGGTAAACACCCCAGGCTGTGTCTAAGCCATATGTCCGCAATATCATTTCTTCCAGAAGCGCTAGTCTTTCAAGTTTTGCAGGAGAACTTCTTTGAAATATGGAAGGTACGAAACGAAGTACTGGCGGAAATCGTTATGTGGGTCTAAGGTTTACATTCAGTCCCTTGTTGACCACTCTGGTATGGCAGCTGAAGACGAAATCTTAAATTCCACGCTCAAGAAATCGTTCACCTAGGACTATCATAGCAACATACTGCCATTTGGCCGTCGGACAGACTCCCGTATGCACAACAGAGCAATAAGCATCCCTTGCATGGAAAAACAACTGAAAGATTTGGAAGCAAATAAATCACCAGGTCCACATGTAATCCCAGTTCGGGTTTGCATACAGACTCTACGGCATTGCCCTCTACCTAGCTCCCATTTATCGTGAACATCTCGACCAACACAAAGTCTCAAACCACTGGAAAAAAAAATCGCAGGACACTCCAGTATGTAAAAAGGGTAAAAGAACAAAACCACAAAATTACAAACCAATATCTTTAAATTCGGTTTGCCGCAGAATTCTTCACCGTACTCTAAGTTCGAATATAATAAACTTTCTTGAGATTTAGAAGCTTATGGCCACGGTCAGCATGGTTTTAGAAAACATCGATCGTGCGAAACTCAGATCACTTTTTTTTCAAATTATATACTGCGAACGATGAATAGAGGGCAACAGGCAGATTCCATCATTGTAGATTTCCGGAAAGCCTGTAATACTGTGCACCATTGCAGGCTGGTAACAAAGGTACGAACATATGGAAACCGTTCACAGATATTTGAGTGGTTCCAAGACTTTTCAAGTAAGAGAACCCATTATGTTGTCGTACTCGACGACGAATGTTCATCAGAGACAAGGTTATATTCAGGAGAGCCCCAGGGAATTGTGATAGGACTTCTGTTGTTCTCTATATACATAAAAAATTTGGGTGACAGGGTGGACAGCAATCTGCGGCTGTTTGCTGATGATACTGCGGTGCACGGTAAGGTGTCGAAGTTGATTGACTGTGTTGAGATGCAAGAGGACATAGACAAAAGTCTACTTGGTATGATGAATGACAATAGCTGTAAATGTGGAACGATGTAGGTTAATGCGGATGAGCAGGAAGAACAAACCTGTAATGTACGGTTACAGTGCTACTAGTGTCCTGCTTGACACAGGCAAGTCGCAGCGTTGAAGGCGATATGAAATGGAACGAGTATGTGAGAACTGTGGTAGTGAACGGTCGACTTCGGTTTATTGGGAGAATTTTAAGGAAGTGTGGTTCGGCTGTAAAGCAGACCGCACGTATGACAATGGTGTGAAATATTCTTAAACGCTGCTCGAGTGTTTGGGATCCGTATCAGTTCGGACTGAAGGAAGATACTGAAGCAAATTAGAGGCGGTCTGCTAGATTTGTTACCGGCAGGTTCTAACAACATGTAAGTGCTACTAAGATGCTTCGGGAGTTCAAGTGGGAATCCCTGGAGAGAAGGTGTTCTTTTCGAAAAACACTATTGAGAAAAATTAGAAAATCGGCATTTGAAGCTGACAGCCGAAGGATTCTGCTGCCGCCAACGGACATCACGCCTAGGGACCTTGGAGAGAAGATTGGAGGAATTAGGGCTGATAAGGACACATACAGACAGTCGTTTTTCCCTAGATCTATTTGCGAGTGAACAGGAAAGGAAATGACTACCAGTGGTAATGTGTACCCTCCACTGCGAAGATGGGTCGTAGGTCATTCTTGGGTAGCTCAGCTGACAGAGCACTTGTCCATGCAAGGCAAAGTTCTGAGTCTCGGTCCGACGCACAATTTTAATCCGTCAGAATGTTTCACGTTTCTTGAGATATAGCAAGTATGTCTGCCTCCGATGCTCAGTGGTGAGTGTGTTTGGCTGTCGTGCAGACGACCTTAGTTCAGTTGTCAGGATAGTCAATGATTTGTGCTTGATGGGACAACTGCAGCCCAGTACACTTTATCTCTCGAGGCCAATAACGGAGCTATTTGGATGAATAGTAGCGGTTCCAATGTCCGTACCAGTGATGACGGGCGGAAGAGCAGCGTGCTAACCCAATGCGGCGTCTAGATGGTGCACCTTGCAGGCGATGACAGGGTGGCCGGTCGGGATGAGTTCTACTGTGGGGCTGATGATGGGTTTACCTCTCTTTTTATAAATCTCTCCTCCGTGTCCAGTCAGACGACAGTACCATCAGAATAGAATCGGAACCACATTACCAAGGACCCGCCTCTCTCTCTGCAGGTCTCGGTCGCTGGAACTCTGTGTCACCGAAGTCCGCCGGCCATAAATCAGAGGAAGCAAAACGTGGCGTCGTTGTTCTTGGGTCGAACCGCGCGGAAACATGGAAAGCGGGCACGCACGTGAGGTTTCAGCGAGGGACACACCATAGATTTATCGCGGCACAGCACTCGATTAGGTTCCATAAATTAACCGACCCCTTGTCCCAGTAAATTACACAGGCTGTGTTTGCCTTTCAGTTCCAGTGTGTGAACGCATCTCTACCTCAGTATTAAAATTCAAGATAGGCGTTCACGTGGATCATGGAGCATGTCAAACACTAAAGTGCATAAGAGTAGCCTTAAATTTAAGTTCACTATGTGTGAACACATACTTTCACGACTTACACTGTGAAATAACGCTAGATCATAATCACTTGTTATCAAGAAATTTCACACATTTGGTTGCAAAGCTAGAAACGTAACTTTCATTTCTTGTGATAGTTAGTTAAATATGTGTCGAAAGCGACACATGTTCGGACAGCGTTGTGCTGTTTTTTTTTTTCCCTGACTTCAGAGTCCTTACGGATGGTCTGAGAATAGTGTAGTGGCCTTGCAAAATGGGCATCGCAGTTGTTCATATAATGTACTCTAACTCCGTTCGAACCTGAAATATTCTACATGAGTCTGCATCCCCTCTACATGTATAAAGGAAAAACAGGAGAAATACTTTTTATTGTTTGAAAAGTAATCACCATAACTGTGATCCGACTGTGAGACAAGACGTCCTATGGCTTCATGGATAAATGTCTGTGGTTGCCTAAGGAACAATGGTAATAACCCAGGAGTGCATCTTGGACCAACACCTGGAGTTACAGTCTGGGGTGCGATTTCGTATGACAGCCGGAGGACATTCGTGGCTATCCTACATATTCTGACTGATAAGCTTACATCAACCTGGTGATTCGACCTAATGTGCTGCCATTCAGAAATGGCATTCCAGGGGGTGTTTTCCAACCGGAATACGCTCACCCACGTACTGATATTGTAACCAAACTTTGCCTACAGAGTGTTGGCATGTGGCTTTGGCCTGCTCAGTCACCACATCTGTCTTCAATGGAGCACATATGTAACATCATTAGATAACAACATGAATGTCATCCAATATTGGCATTAACCACCCCTGTACTGAAGTGCAATAGTCAAGGAACAAATCATAAACTGACATTCAGCTCCTGTACAACACAATGCATGCGCGTTTACATGTTTGCATTCAACATCTGGCGATTCCACCAACTATGATTATTGTATCAGTATTTCGCAGTTGCAGTGACTTATCTCGCCCTTACATTAACGATTTTCTCTCGCAGTATTAATCCCTTACAAATGTTACCTGGGCAAATATATTACCGAAATGTTATTACTTTCTTTAATTATTATTATTTTTGTCAATATTGTTACTATTGTGGTGTAGCAATTTTCAACCGTCAGTGTATAAAGGGGAAAATTGTTACCAAAAACCTCAAAAATTTCGTGTCAGATTTATTTCATCTTTTCGTACGTTACGTTAATAAATAATTGGGCAAGTATAGGCTATATATCCTTAATAATTAGATGTATAAATGTATATGTAATATACAATGGGGAAACGTTGTTACAACAAATCTGAGAAAACTCTTAACCAATTTGCTTGCAATTGTTGGTCGATACTCCAGTAACAGAGACAGGCTATATACTTTTAATATACAAATTGAAGTGTAATATGTAAAGAGAAAACGTTGTCATCAAAAACCTTGAAAAGTTCTTGACCAATTTGCTTCATAGTTTTACAGGATACCCTAACGAACATCTAACAGACGGAGGTTACATACATTTTTAAATATCCCAATATATGTATGTAATGTGAAGCTTCATAGCCAAAACTCTCAGAAAATTCTGGACACATTTACTTAAAACTTTTACACGATACTCCAGCAGACATTTAGATCGAAATGTGGTACACATTTTCTAAACCACAATGGAGTGGTGTCCCGCTTACACCAACTTTGGGAAAGAAACTTTGTGCTCTGCTCTACTGAGGAAATGTGTGGTTTTGTTTTCTTCCTCACAGTCAGTCATTTTGTTTCCCCCACATGTATTCTTTCTCATTATACCTTTTTGAAAGAATGTGTACATAACAATGTGTAA
Organism: Schistocerca cancellata; assembly: GCF_023864275.1. Classification (NCBI taxonomy): domain Eukaryota; kingdom Metazoa; phylum Arthropoda; class Insecta; order Orthoptera; family Acrididae; genus Schistocerca; species Schistocerca cancellata. The sequence goes on along the minus strand of NC_064631.1, from coordinate 490,941,377 downwards.
TTTGTTTTCTTCCTTGCTATCGATTTTCACAGAAGACAGAGAAGATATGTTTAAGCTTATCAACGTATGATTAGAGTAATACTACAGAATACGAATTTGCAATAAAAATAAACATACTTAAGAACAGAGAGAGTAGGGGAAAGGATACGGATAGAGCGTGGGGCAAAAAATGGACATAGGGAGGGAGAAGTAGGAGATAGACAAAGAGAGGGCGAGGAAAAATGGACAGAGAAAGAGGGTGGGAAGAAGATTATGATGTTTATACCATTTTCAAATATATTTAACAATTGCAAGGCATTGTTGGGTTTGCTAGTAAACACATATTTGCAACTGACAACTGAGTTTTGTTCTAAAACATATACTACAGTTGCCGAAATGTAATAGCTATGAATAAAATAATCATTTATTAAGATATTTAGCTCTAGTTGTAAAATAGTAAAACTGAAATTACTAAAAACTCAGTAATGAATATCAAGTAATATAGTGAAATTGAATAATTGTATCTATATTTTTCAGAACTGGGAATTGTTTTCGATGATAATTTTGTCCGCACAACCAACATGATAAGAAAACTCTTATTGAATGCCTTGGATACAGTCAGTGCCATTGGTTTCTGCAATGGTGTGACTGTGTCAGATTTGGATGTGACTTCAATCATCACCGTGACACAAGACAGAAACAGTGCCATATTCTTGGAAGGGGTTACAGAAACTGGACGATTGCCATTTATCTTAATTTCTTGCACACAATAAGGAGAATCATGCCTGAGTCGCTTGAGTCGAAAGTGTTGTCTTTCGGTGTGCTTTGCACATGAACTGATATTTTCACCATATTATCAAAACGACATAACTTCTTTAATTTCTGCAAACACTTCTTGATTCTGAAATTTGTGTACCTTACATGGGTGTAGCAAACGACTATATTGATAGATTCTTCAGGTGTACACAGAACATACAGCAAATCGTTAATACTTCACTTATAGAATAAAATTCGTTTCCTTAGTAAGCACTACTGCCTCATTCTTTAATTGCAGGAGTTCCAGATACTTACTCTGTGCCCGTGCAACGTCTCAATCGAAATGCTCATATAGTTTTCGATGGATACTTTTCTCAAGTAAGAAAAACTAAAAATATATTCCTCTATATCCTAATTTACTTAATCCAGTAACCCTGTCAGTGATTAGGACACTGCATTGGCAAGATATTGACTTCCCCTGGTACATAGGTGACAGGGGAGTACGATTCTTGAAGCTACAACGCCCATGTTGTTAACTTTCATGTGTTAATTTTTCACTCAGCAAGAACTTACATGGCTCGTCGTTTGTACATATTTTGGTTGCGTCTGAACAGGAATTACTGAAATTTCTTGAAGGCCCATGCAACTGCCAGAGCCTCCAGTTCCATCATGGAATAATTCTTTTCGGTCCTAGCACATGGTTACCAAATGCTATGGTTTTGTGTACATGCCACGGTTTTGTGTACATGCTTTCCAGTCTGCTCGAATTTTATAACAATCATTACTCAAACTCCTGTCTTGTCACTGCCTGCGACTGCGACATCGTGCTGTGACACTATGGGTGGCTCCATCGTTTCTGTCTAACGCCTAAAATTTGCTCTCTGTTGTTCCATCCCACACCTAAGGTGATTTATTACCTGTAGCAACACGCAGCCATGTAGTTGCCAGTGCATCAACATTTATGAAACACTTATAAAAATGTTATGAGACTTATGAACCCTTTCAATCCTCTTCTCGTTCTTGGTTATGGAAAATGTCTGACAGCTGCTGTATTGTTCGGATTTTGTGAGATCCTCTCATCTATGACAACGGTACCTAAGAATTCTACATTAGTTGTTCCCAAACATGATATTTCCATGCTGACAGTCACACCTGAGTCCTTACGGTAATCAGAAGTGCATTAGGAACTCTTTCATGAGCTTCACATGATTTTTTCACAGTTAATAGATCGTCGACATAACTTGCCATACATTGTTTCCATTACTCACTCAAGATCCTATCTAATGCACAAATGAAGGATGCGGATAATATGTTCAGGTCAAGTGAAAGGTGACAGAACTGATTGCATCGTCCAAGTGCTAGGAAGTGTGCGTTTTCCTGCATGAGGGATGTAACTCTGTATAACAAAAGCTTGATCTCAGGTCTGTTGAGGAGAAACCTTCCACTCTTTGGAACTTCTGCAGTGATGCTTCGAGTTTCCTGGGCCTGTTTGTCTCAGATGCAATTACTGTATTGATTTGTTGAGAATGAGGTAAAGGTGAACAGACTTATCCTTTTCGTCAACCACTTGGAGTGGATTGTTATGAGTTAAAACATCTGGTGTACTCATTCTATCTAGTAACAGTCTTCGAATTTCTAAAAAAACCTTGTCTGTAGCCAAGTTGAGTGGTGTATGGAGGTCCAAAAAAAAGCAATGGTCTTCCATCTTAAACTTGTACTGAAAGTTTTTGACCACTCTTGGATCAGTGAAAGGACTTCTCCATTAGTGAGTTGTATTTGTTGTAATTCTTCCCTCTCTTGCCAACTAACGTTTACAACTTGTTCCACTTGTTAATTAGTTTTCTGATCGATCTTGCCACTCTCTGATCACCTCCCCCTCTTCCATGATCACAGTTACTCCTAACTTTTAACCGTGTGAAATTTTCGAATTCAATGCAATCATTTGGGCATTTCTCTGGAATTTGTTCTTGAATAATCTGCTCCTCGAAATGGGTGTGTACCTTCGTCCGTTTCAGAAAAATTATCAACCCTCGTCTTACTATCCAGTTGCCGACCAATTTAGGTACCACCAAGATATTTTCTGTTAGAATGTGTGCTTAATAAACAAATTCTGGTCTAGCCCTACAGTGGTCGCTCTATAAAAAACGAAACGTAAGTTGTCGCATAAATTACATATGTATGCCATTTTCTCAAATAAAGAAAGAGGCCACTGAATTTTCAAAAATATTTTTATTGAGTATTTTATGTGTTGCCCATAGTAATGTTTATCACAAACTAACAACAAAAAGTATACATATGACTTCATATTTGAAGAAACGACACACTTTCCACAGCAAGTCACAATTTTAAGGAAGATAACATCATTGACTTTGATTTACTTTAAAGAAACACATATTTGTGTAAAAACAAATCTAATCATGATTTTCGAAACAAGAAACACAGACGACCGTGTAATGATCGGGGCAAACAAATTTATCACACAGGTTACACACTTTTCTTGTACTTCTGTTTCTTGATCTTTCGCAGACGTATCAGCGACTCACAGAACACCTCTGTGTCATTCCCGAAGTTGCTGGTTGACTTTGCACCAGAGGAATTCCAAGAAAGTCCTTTAGTTTGACAGACAGACTTCTTGGAAACATTTTTTATCCAATCTCCGCTTAACCAAAGGTCATCCGAGACAAAGACAGATTAATAAGAAAATCTCGGCATCGAATAACAGTGTAGTTTTGGTTCGCTGTAAAAATGCATAGTGCATTGGGGGCACTAAGGTTCAGCAAATCATAAAATACACTAACGGGCCACCTTCTTGAGTTTATGGAAACATCATAAAGCATACACATCTTATTAACTAGATCCACACCGTTCTTTGTACGGTTGTAGTCCGTTATTATTTCTGGTTTCTGTTTAGACCCAGTATCGGCGTCAACTTTTGCATCATTGTGCATTGTTGACATCAAAATGACTACCTTATCAGGTTTTGGCACGTAAGAAACCAATGTACAGGGTGGGTGAAAGCCAAATTTTAATGAATTTATTGGATTTCCATTCGCCACACGAAATTCCCTGGGAACTTCTCTTTTGCCCTTCCGTACCTTGGCAACCGTGGCTGTTCTATTTTCAAACAGCTTACTACCACATCACTTCTTTCGTTACTAAAGCCATATGGCCCTTCCGGTTGTTTGCCTTCATACAGTTACAAGTTGAAAGTATAGGGGTTGTGAGCATCCACACGCGCAAATACCTTCATTCCATATTTTGCGGGCTTGCTGGGAATGTACTGCCTAAATAGGCAGCATCCCCTCCATGTCAAAAGTTGTTAATCCAGTCATTTCAGCACTCGGAACAAAGTACTGTAGGAAGTTTGTAAGGGAAAGGTGAAATATTTCACGTAATGAGGCCAGTTTGTCAATTTTTGCATGCACTTCACGTTCATTAAAATCATCAATTTGCCAAGTCCTGATAAGGAATTTAAATCTTTGCTCAGATATAGTCAAATAAATAGTATCAATTCCAGTATGATTTATGTGGTCAAACATTTGACTTGTGCTACTATCAGCTTATTTTCAGCACTTCACTCATCAACAGATTCCCAATAAGTCCCTTTATTTCTGTTGGATCTTTAAGTTTAACATCGCCCTCTCTAGACAAATTAATCTTGATGTGATCTATTTCTCTGTTTGTGTATTTTATGGTACTGCCGTCCAAAAAAAAAAAAAAAAAAGGGACATGCGATCTTCGATAGTAGTTTTCTGTCGTGCAGTTCCTTTAGGACCAGAAGGAATATATATAATGTTATGAGCTCTAGTTCTTCCTATATTCAGAGGAGGAGACTTTGACCAGATTTGTCAACTACGCCAGTATAAAAATCAACCTGTCTGCTTCCCCGGGATGGTTCATCACATGAAAATTCAGGACTGTTCTCAGTTGTCTCACCTAGTACTTCTCCCTCTTGCTCAGATTCAGAGTGATGGTCGTGCTCTTCCAGAACGTCTTGTTCATCGTTAGAACTTTAGTCGGGAATGTGTTCCTCATCCTCAGTCTCCTTCAACCATGCCAGAATCCGAAATTCTTGCCTCCGATCCATAATTTACCTAAAATTCAATTAAATTCTACTATTATTTCAAATATTCATGCATTGTAAAACAATAATAAATAGATTTAATATGTATTCCTACAAAAAAGAGGAAAAAGTGGTGTAAGAAAAAACCTCTTTTTCGAAAATACTTACGTAACAGGTTTCATGGACTACAGTGGTAATCCGCCGACTTTGATGAGGTCCCGTGAGGCAACCACACGTGACCGGCACTCGCACAACACTGAGAGGGTCCGGCAACAATTCATCTTAAAGTACACAAGCGCACAAAAGCTCGAAGCGTTGTCGCTTCTGAACTTACAAATTTATTTGAATTTCCACAGGTGGATTACATATGTAATCCACGTGAGCACTGCAGAGTTAGTCTGTCGATGTGCTTGCGTAAATTTGCCCACTATGGCTCCTTTTATTCTCAGTCAATTGAATGGTAGTACAAAGTAGGCGAAATTATCAGTACGTCTTTGAAACACTGTCTCAGTTAACATCAAAATTTGTCTCACACTGTCGAGTATCTCTTTCAGTTGTACTTTTCTTATCATCACGTTAATCGCCTCGAAGGGAACGATCTATTGATACGTAATCAGCATGGTTTCAGAAAACATAGTTCTTGTGCAACGCAGGTAGCTCTTTATTCGCACGAAGTAATGGCCGCTATCGACAGGGGATCTCAAGTTGATTCCGTATTTCTTGATTTCCGGAAAGCTTTTGACACTGTTCCTCACAAGCGACTACTAATCAAGCTGTGGGCCTACGGGGTTTCGTCTCAGTTGTGCGACTGGATTCGTGATTTCCTGTCAGGAAGGTCGCAGTTCGTAGTAATAGACGGCAAATCATCGAGTAAAACTGAAGTGATATCAGGTGTTCACCAGGGAAGCGTCCTGGGACCTCTGCTGTTCCTGATCTATATAAATGACCTGGGTGACAATCTGAGCAGTTCTCTTAGGTTGTTCGCAGATGATGCTGTAATTTACCGTCTAGTAAGGTCATCCGAAGACCAGTATCAGTTGCAAAGGGATTTAGGAAAGATTGCTGTATGGTGTGGCAGGTGGCAGTTGACACTAAATAACGAAAAGTGTGAGGTGTTCCACATGAGTTCCAAAAGAAATCCGTTGGAATTAGATTACTCGATAAATAGTAAAACTCTCAAGGCTGTCAATTCAACTAAGTACCTGGGTGTTAAAATTACGAACAACTTCAGTTGGGAAGACCACGTAGATAATATCGTGGGGAAGGCGAGCCAAAGGTTGCGTTGCATTGGCAGGACACTTAGAAGATGCAACAGCTCCATTAAAGAGACAGGTTACACTACACTCGTTCGTCCTCTGTTAGAATATTGCTGCGCTGTGTGGGATCCTTACCAGGTGGGATTGACGGAGGACATCGAAATGGTGCAAAAAGGGCAGCTCGTTTTGTATTATCACGTAATAGGGGAGAGAGTGTGGCAGATATGATACGCGAGTTGGGATGGATGTTTTCCGTCGCGGCGAGACCTATTTACGAAATTTCAGTTCCCAACTTTCTCTTCCGAATGCGAAAATATTTTGTTGAGCCCAACCTACATAGGTAGGAATGATCATCAAAATACAATAAGAGAAATCAGAGCTCGAACAGAAAGGTGTAGGTGTTCGTTTATCCCGCGCGCTGTTCGGGAGTGGAATGGTAGAGAGATAGTATGATTGTGGTTCGATGAACACTCTGCCAAGCACTTAAATGTGAATTGCAGAGTAATCATGTAGATGTAGATGTAGATAGATGTAGAGGTATATTCTGTGTCGTGATTACTTACTTTCCCTCTAATAGTGCCTCACGTAGATCATCAAAACGTATCCAGTTTATCTGGATGATTCCGACTTGCTTTACAGGTGTTATGCCATGATCTCCCATATCTGTATTTAGTCACTGTTGAGATAAGCTACTACCACATTCCTTGCTGTAGGTGGACCTGGTTTCAATGATTTCTACCTCTTCCCTATCTGGATCTGGTGTTGGTCCATTTTGCATGAACCACTGGCCATGTTCGTGATTTTCATAGTTGTTCTAACATCCTCTCTGTGGTAGGTGATGAGGAATATGATTTCTTCCTCTTGATGTTCTGTGGAAATTACCTCCGCCCCAAATCCGCTCTCTCCCCCTGCGGACTGGTCTTTTCCTACTATTGTTGTATCTGTTGCTGTTGTAGCGATAGAAAGGTCTGTTGAAATTACTTCTTTAATATCTCCTTCTTCCCTAGCATTGTGCTCATCGAAAGTGAATTATAATTTATGAAGAGTGTTGTTAAATACCTTGACATCTTTGTGGCATCGTCCTGCCAGTATCTGCTTGCAATTAGTCACCAATTTCAAGTAGATGTGTAGACTGATCTCGCCTTGCGTACAAGGAACATCTGGGAAATGATTGTTTTAGACCAATGCTTCAGAGAACTTCACTGGGCTCTTGAAGCCGAATGCTACTAGATCCTTGAATGTTATCATTTTTGTTTTGTTGATCCGGTGTGTCTATCGCGACCAATACTTCTTGAGGGAAAGTCTCTAAAACCTTCGTGTGTGGTGCAAGTGAAAGCTGCTCCTCTCATCTTTTGCACTATTGCACCTTTGAGGTCAGCACAAACACATTGGAATTCGTGTGGCAAAGCCCATGTCAGTGTAATGACAAATAGAAATTAGTAAAGTGGCTTTTTTGATGAAGTTTGTACCCATTATCCTTATAATTTTGAAATTTCTGAACTGAGATAACATATTTGAAGACGGTCACTTCCATTTCTCTTCCTCTCAACCTAACAGCCCTTTCAGATGTTAACCTTATTCTTTAATGCCTGGACTCACCATGAAAGTTCACATTGTTGCCATGTCCAGAAACACTTTCACTTCCACCACGAGCATTACTTCCGCTCGTTGATAACCAAATGTGTATCTCACGTAATTCTCTTTCCCAGCCTACTGGTAGTGTTACCTTCTTTTGCAAGTCAGTTGTATATCCTATCTCACTCATCATTTATTTTCTTCTGTCACTCATTGATGCCATCTTGTTTACTCTTAAATTCGAGAAACGATTTATGTCCTGGGTTTTTGCTACTCATAAACGGTTAGTAACATCTGATGCTTCACACGTTTTATGTGTTTCTTCTCCTTTTATCTCTTGGTTTTTTATTTGTAAATGATTCATGGCATCTCCTAAAGTCTTGCTAATCTCTTTTCCGATCTTCCTAATTGACTCCTTCATCTTATCAACACATTTCCGTACCTTTTCGTGCTTTTGATTCCGTCGCAAACACGAAAGTTGTTTCTGTCCACATTCAACTTGTTCAGCCCTACCAGTTAATTTCTTCCTCTCATCTACTGGCATCTGTATGTGTCTATATCGTTGTTCTGTGACTATTATCATCTCATTGTATTACAAAAGTAAACAATGAAACGGAAATGTGTCTCAATCCGTCACAAAATAACCAGAGTTAGAAACACAGAATTAACAATGAGATTTTTTAAAAAAATTAATGTACTGGGTGACAAAGTATTGCTAATAATCTCATGTCTGACCTTATGAAATTTATTTCAGCCTCTCTGTACAATGATTACAGTGACTGTTTGGACGAATGCAAAACAAAGTAAGTCCATAAACCTCCTGATGCACTGACCATTGTGGGACAGTAGATCCTTTCATGACCCTGAACTACGAACTTTGGCATCACTTAAAACGTCCGGAATAATATTCCATGGCTCATGTATAAAACCTTCTCGTAACGTTTCCTCTCCGACTGAGGGAGACTTCAGAGTTTAAGTGGCGAACTCCCAGCCGCAGTCGGAGAAGAAACGTTAGGAGAAAATTTTATACATCGACCATGACCTATTAGCCTGGAAGTCTTAAGTGATGCCAGTACCGCCGATAAAAGCATACATTGTATGGTACGAACTTTGGGTTGATATAACATTCAGAGCTGCTTGCTAAGCTCATCATTATCACTGTTGTAAAATGCGCTGAATGGAGTCACCTTACCTCGCTGCCATGAAGTACGACACAGTAATAATTCTTCCATGGGCGCAGATGGACCGCCCTTGGCTCTTCCAGCTGAGAGTGAAGTAAACGGAGAATCGGTGTGTTCACTGCAAGCCCTGCCACGACGTTGCTTCTAAATCTGCAAGGCACTGAATGCTCCTTTCTCCCTACCGAGAAAAAGTAGACCACAAATTCTCTTGAAAGTTATATCTCCCTGCCAATGACGTAATTGCTTCTTTAACAAAATAGCCCATCAAAAACAGCCAAAACATTAAAAAACAATGAACCCAACTTCGTCTCTTCTTTCCTAAAATACTTCCCCTTACGTCTTATGTCCAAATGACTTCACATGAATTTCACCAATCGTCTTTTCATCCATGAACCGCAGGTCCCGGCTAAAGGTAAGAGATTGCACCTGAAAGTAGCTACCAACTCTGCTGCATCTCTGAATCTATAACATGTCAGAGTTCTTTTTCCATGTTTTTCGAAACTTGGGAGCTGTTTATCTGCTAAATTAAGTTTTATAATATGGCTCATGTGTTAAACTCCTGTTGACAATTGCAGCCTAGCCCACAGAGGGTACTGATCACTGATCTGTCTTTTCTTCAGTTATTTTGTCATATAGACATTTTATCTTTCATAGATAATTCATAGGTTGCTATATTCAGTATATTACGTATATTTTATTTTTGACAGTAAAATCAGCATAAAATTGTCAGACCTATTATCTTTACGAATTTCCTTTCAATAATTTTATATGGTTATCTGTATCCGTTTTTTATATTATCGCAATTGGCTTCTATAATAGTTATCAAAATTTAAAAGTTTGCTACACGTATTTTATCTAATGTGTTTTTACCAGATATGTACTTCAATAGCTTTGTACAGTAACGCCAGTTGCGAAATGACTGGTGGACGATGTGGTCTTATTTACACCATATTTTAGTTCTACGTGACGATCCCTTGCTGAGTGTATAAATGTCTTGACGATACCATTAGGCTTTATCACATTAGGACAAGGTGTAGAACACGTACCCTTTACCTTATTTTATTCATTTATTTATTTATTATACATTTCCCAGTTTGGATGAGAGTATATTGTGCTATGAAATGTTACATTGTTTCGGAAGATGGGCTGCCCACTAGGTGTAAAATTTTTGTATTGTAGATCTGAAGATGGTCATTACTGGCTGAAACAGATCATCGTCAAAGGAATTTATATTGTGATCAAAGAAAACATCATAACAAGTGTTTTCAGGTTGGCAGTCCAGGGCGAAAATGTGCCACATTAAAAACAATTGGTGAGGCGCGAACATGACACTCGCAAAAAGCTGGCTATCACTCCTGCAGTGCGAGAACTACTGTACCTAAAGATTCCCCTGAGCGCATTTCTGTGAAAGGCCATGTTCCCTCGGCTCTCCGGGGTGCGTTTTCGCCATGCCAGGACTCCTGGTCCTTATCCTCAGCAATTAAATCTCGACTATAAAATGAACTAACATGGCAAGCACCAGGTTAAATTACAAAATGTTAAAAATGATATGAAGTCAGAACGTGGAAGCACTGTAATTCATTAATCTGCCTGTGGGGTGGCGGTTGACAAATTTCTATTGTTGCTATTCTCAACACAGGCTCTCTAACAACAATGTAGGCAACCAGAAAGTGAATAGCAAAAACGTGATGCCTGTAATTAAAGTACACTGTGCCCACTCTAAGGGAGAAATAGAGTTATTGATAATTAAAGTTCATTATGCTGAGGATGTAAGATGATGTCTGCGATTCATAGAAAATGCAGTTTACTATAACAATTTTCGCACTAATCTGAAAACAAATGTTTACCCAAGGAAAGCTATTATCATCTCTTGTACTATCAGAGTTGTTCAGAGTCCACTGCATGGATCAAATGATCCCTAGATAAAGAAACTGTTCAATAACCGTTATCGATGTAAATGTTCAAAGTGAATGCTCGAGGTCGTTCCACAATATACACATTACCCCAATCCAAACTAACTGTTATGTGCATACCAAGTTACGTAATACAGCATCCAAGGCTGTTCCTTGCAACTACACAGACGCGAAACGGTTTCCGACATGGAGTGCTCCCTGATACGAATCTAGAAGAGAACTGGGGCCTGACTCTAGCTCGCAGTGCTCTTATTTGTATTGCCACGGTGGCGACTACCGAAAGGGCAGCGACAAAATTTGCCTTCCTGACTAGCCACTGCGGCTAGAAGAGCACCGCTTCAAGTTACTAAATAATTAATTGCTTCATTCGCTGAAGGCCAATGAAGCTCTCAATTTGTGAAATCAGCACACAGGTAAGTATGTATAATAAAATTCTGATGGCGCTAGGTTAAATACTTTTGGCAAGAGAATTATTTTAGTAGCATTGCACGCAATAGATGAGCTCCGAACTTGCCCTTTGGATAGACACTACAGCTATAGTTTTATAACTACCAGTTGGAAACTTTTCACATCTTTGTTATTATAGCTTATCCCCATCCTACCTAAATCTAAACATCCTAGCTTTATCTGAGCACTTCCTTAATCTATCTTGCTTCCGTACTTTCAGGACAAAAAAACAGAAAAATTTCAACCAAAATATTACTTTGTGAGATCCAGCATGCTGTTTCCATTAAATTACAATGAAAAAGGAATCCGAATATAAATTTTGAAGTTTCTACTTCCTTCCCGTTGCGCCGATGAATTTTACGTAAAACAATCAAATTTTGAAAACTTTTAAGGATACTAAACTGAAACTTAACACATTATTATTTTAGCATCACTCCTGATATGCTATTAACATTGCAGTTTATTTACTTTACTTTTAAGGTATTCCACAACATTTGTGACGTCATAGCTAGCTACAGCGGACTAAACTGGCACACAATGGAAAGCATATTAATTATATGTGGTGTGAGTAGGCTGCTTCCCTACATGACCCTCTACTTAATTTTCTGTGAATGTACATGAAAAAAATATAATTACAAAAGGGCTAAGCAATAGTACAGCTTAACTCCCTACGAAAATGGAAAAATTGGCCCGCATCTCGTGGTCGTACGGTAGCGTTCTCGCTTCCCACGCCCGGGTTCCCGGGTTCGATTCCCGGCGGGGTCAGGGATTTTCTCTGCCTCGTGATGGCTGGGTGTTGTGTGCTGTCCTTTGGTTAGTTAGGTTTAAGTAGTTCTAAGTTCTAGGGGACTTATGACCACAGCAGTTGAGTCCCATAGTGCTCAGAGCCATTTGAACCATTTTTTTGGAAAAATTGAAATTTAAACCTTTGGAGATATTTAAAGAAAACTTATTACCTACTCCAATTACTTAGATTGTTGGCATGTTCACTGCCTCTTAAGCAAAATTGCAAAATTGATAAGAATATCTGTAAAATACGTAAACTGTAAGCCTTGAAAATTCATGGCACTAATGCTTTCATTATTAAATTAGTCATGAAAAGGTATTAACCGAACAGCATGATACAGCCTAGGAAGTCACTCAAAATTTTAAGTAGTTACGAAAATCAATGAAACAATTTGGCACATATGTTGCCTCAAATACATAAACTTTTAAAATTATGAAAATATCTGGCTCAAGTTTCGCTTAACTAGGTGAAAATCTTAAACCTATTAAATTGTCTGTAGATCCTCTTCAATAAAATTCTTCAGGGTATCAGACCGCATCGTCATAATTTAAAATGCGCCAACGTTTCGGCCAGCGTTGCAGCTAGCCTTCATCAGGGCCTTACGTAAGGCCCTGATGAAGGCTAGCTGCAACGCTGGCCGAAACGTTGGCGCATTTTAAATTATGACGATGCGGTCTGATACCCTGAAGAATTTTATTGAAGAAGACAACGGCCGCGGAAGCCTACGCTTACATTGTCTGTAGATATTTTTACATACATAGGTACAAAGAAAATTACATGGTTACTCTTGTTACATAAATAAATAATGAAATCTTAGCAGTCTTTTCTACACCTGAAAGAGAATTTCATGAATCATAACACTTCCACTTTTACATGCGTTATTGTAGCCACTGTGGCTGGTGCTCTACACTTCGATTCACAAGGTTAGAGTGGGGAAGTTGCTATGGTGTGCGTCCTTCATGTCCACTCTATATTAGAATAGGGAAAGGGGAGCGGTCACCGTGAGCTTTGTCCAAGTCACTCCACGCTTTCACGCAGCTACCAGTCTGCCATTATCTGGTTTGTCCCGTAGAACAAACAAAAGAGTGCCTCAGACTACATTCACTTAACAGCTAAGGGAGGGTCACAATGAAATGAGGATATATACACTATACCTCTCAACTTGTTACTGAAACAAAGTTGACAGAACAGGTTTATATTTCAATCTCATGGTTACTTTACTGTAATTAAATCGGCAAACATACGACTCACAACGCTGTTAATCACGTACTAAAGAAAATTTTATGCCCAAGACATACAATCATGAAACCTTTAAATCTCAAATTATTATTTCTGGGCCGGAACACTGAACGAATTATCGGTACATTCCTGACACATTTGCATTTATTTACAGGCTGACTCATCGCAAACTATCTCATTCTTAGAGACGGTATGAGTATACAAAATTATTAGTTGTCATTCTTAGATTTTCTGTACATTTGAGTAACTTGTGGAAATAGGAGTACAAATGCTGAGTGTTCAAAACACACTATGATTATTCGATTACCAAATTAACATATTGGTCCTTCGCTGCTGTGTCAGTTACACATTTCATTGAAGTTTAATTATGCAGAGCTATTAATAACGTCTCACGTCTGCAGTTATGTTATTCAATTACGTTGCTAGTGTGTGTACTTATGTAACACTCACTCTATTAACAATTTGAAGCACAGGATAGCACATTGATTTCATTTCTATGGTGTATTGCTGCTGATCAATTTGCTCACATGGCAATCTATTTCCACTCGATCGGATGCTGAAACCACGGGTAGTCTCTCTCGACTTACCACTAAACTTCATTTAGGAATCATGGATATGCGTTGTGCTAAATTCCTTAAACCTATAAGACACCATGAGCTGCTTTGTCTCATTTAACATAAGGGTACCTACGGTCCCATTCACGCCTCCAAGTCATAGCCTTCATAAGTGTAGGCGTTTCCTAGCACACATTACACCAAAGGCCAAAATAATGGCCAGCTCCAACCTCATAAATACTTCAAGGACGTGTCCTTCACGTCGCAACCACAAACACTGTTCAATTCCATTATTATTGCCATTCTTTGTTATACAAGATGTGTTCATGCTACAAATTATCTGCATTTATTCCATAACACTAAGCAATCTATTTTACTATTTACCAGTTAGCTCTAATGCAGATAATAGGTCTCATTGCCACTACAGCTTCTACTTACAAACGAATTTGCATATCTCTTTAATATTACTGTGGAACCATTTCCAATAAAACAACAGTTTGTACTTATAATATTACCAAGGTTCTTCCTAAAACGTATATACACATACTTGTTACTCAGATACGTTTACGTCTTCATTACTTCATACCTCTCTATTGTATACTTATCACTATTAGGTTTGTCACATCCAGTAGTTTCCTCACTAATCGGTGGATAGAGTGGTTACAGAACTCTTGGTTTATTACTGGCAATATTTGCAAAATTTTATGTGGGAAGAAGAAATCGAAATCTTGGGGATAGGAAAGATGAGGAACGAGTGAAACCTGAAATAGTGGAAAGACGATCTCACACATACGGGACTGCAGAGTTGCCGCACTTCGTAGAGGTTACAGAACAACCTCCTCCGTACAGAATTCATTCACTACCTATGAATTTCTTTAGGTCGATCACGTTTCTGACACCTAATACATTTTTACTCTTCGGGTTCAAAAATATTTCAAATGGCTTTGAGCACTGTCGGACTTAATATCTGAGGTCATCAGTCCCCTAGGACTTAGAACTACTTAAACCTAACTAACTTAAGGACATCACACACATCCATACCCGAGGCAGGATTCGAACCTGCGACCGTAGCGGTCGCGCGGTTCCAGACTGTAGCGCGTAGAACCACTCGGCCACCCCGTCCGGCACTCTTAGGGTACTCCAGTCTATACAAATTTGAATGCGGTTTTCCTATAATCCTGAAAGGCCCTTGGTATACAAACATGAATTATTTTGTTTCTGCACTAATTTTCTTAGACGTTTCCTTGGTTTTGATAAGGACTAACTGACCAATCTCAAAACTGGTAGGTACACCTTTCGTGTCATCACACAGCTCCGCAATTCTAGATAACCCATCAGCTACCGGATTGTCTTTTCCTTGGATATATCTAACCTCAAGGTCAAACTGCCAGAGATACAATGACAATCTTACCAAACGTGCATTCCTCAACTTACAGGTCTTTAAAAAGGTCAGCGCCTTATGGTCACTATAAACAATTATCTTATGACCTACCAAATACTCCTCAAACTTCTGCACCCCAAATACAATGGCCAATGCTTCCAATTCTGAACTGCCATAACTTCTCTCTGCTGCCTGTGAGATCGACTTGCCAAAGCGATAGTTCTGTGCACTTCTTGTTCGTTCTCTATTTCTACTTGGAACCCCTCCACGGCTATACCATAGCAACTTGCATCCCCAGACATACAGAATGGTTTTTCAAAATCAGAGTGTTATAAAGTAGGACAAATAATTAAAGATCGTGTAAGCTCCTCGAACGCCTGTTGGCATTCTGTTGTCAAAACCCAAGGGGTCATCTTTTTCAAGAGGAGGTGAAGACAGGGCGCACTAAAATCCTGATCACTAACAAAACGCTTATAGAAGCCGAAAAGACCGATCATCGATCTCAACTGCTTCTAGTTTCTGGGAGCCTCAAATTTTTCAGTTTTCAATAATCGTTATCGATGTAAATGTTCACCGTGAGTGCTCACCAATGTTTGATGTTAATACTCATCAAACGTCAAGCTAGTAATGGTAGAAGGTCTGTCCTGCGGCGACACATGAAAATACGACATACGCAAACTGAGAATAAATCACTGAGGTCGTTCCACAATTAACACATTACCCCAATGCAAACTAACTGTTATGTGCATACCGAGCTACGTAATACAGCATCCAAGGCTGTTCCTTGCAACTGCACAGACGCGACGCGGCCTCCGACATGGAGTGCTCCCTGATACGAATCTAGAAGAGAACTGGGGCCTGACTCTAGCTCGCAGTGGTCTTATTTGTATTGCCACGGTGTGGACCACCGAGAGCGCAGCTGACAAAATTAGCCTTCCTGACTAGCCACTGGGGCTAGTAGAGCACCACTTCAAGTTACTAAATAATTAATTGCTTCATTCGCTGAAGGCCAATGAAGCTCTCATTTTAATTGTGAAATCACCACACAGGTAGGTATCTATAATAAAATTCTGATGCCGCTCGGTTAAATACTTTTAGCGAGAGAATTATTTTAGTAGCATTGCACGCAATAGATGAGCTCTGAATTGCCCGTTGGTCAGACGCTACAGCTGTAGTTTTATAACTACCAGTTGGAAACTTCTCACATCTTTGTTATTATAGCTTATCCCCATCCTACCTAAATCTAAACATCCTAGCCTTATCTGAGCACTTCCTTAATCTATCTTGCTTCCGTACTTTTAGGACAAAAAAAAAACAGAAAAATTTCAACCAAAATATTACTTTGTGAGATCCAGCATGCTGTTTCCATTAAATTACAATGAAAAAAGAATCCGAATATAAATTTTGAAATTTCTACTTCCTTCCCGTTGCGCCGGTGAATTTTCCGTAAAACATTCAAATTTTGAAACTGTTAAAGATACTAAACTGAAACTTAACACATTATCATTTTAGCATCACTCCTGTCATGCTACTAACATTTCAGTTTATTTACTTTACTTTTAAGGTATTCCACAACATTTGTGACGTCATAGCTAGTTACAGTGGACTAGGCTGGCACACAAAGGAGAGCATATGAATTCTATATGTCGTGAGTAGGCTGCTTCCCTACATGACAATACATTCACCTTGTCGCAACCTGCCTAACTCAACTCGCCTCCAATAAATATTTGTCTCACATTAAAATGAAAAGAAATGAATTAAATCACTTGACGGTTTCCAAATGTTTTGGAAAAATGCCACAATATCCTGTGGGTCACTGTTTGTTAGATACTACCACCTGCATACACAAGGTAAGGAAAAAAATTCTTGAATAAGTTTCTGGGTCCTTATCAAATCATCAACATGACTTCTCCAGGAAACGTGGAAGTTCAGTTTCCGACTGAAACGTCCATTTTCCCAGTAAGTAGCGTAAACCTCTTAGACACAAGGTGATGAATTTCCACAAGTCCTGCTGATGGAATCAGGGTGCAAGAAAACGACTAGTCACGGGATAAAGATATGTACTTATATAGATGGCGGCAATATACAGAAAGTATAAAAGGGCACTGCACTCTTGCGATCCGCATGGAAAGGTCCCTGATATGGTTATGGCCGCACGTCAGGAATTAACAGACTTTGAACTTGAACTGACAGTTGGAGCTAGGTGCATGGGACATTCAGTTTCGGATGTTGTTAGGGATTTCAGTATTCCGAGATTCATAAGGTCAAGGGTGTGCTGACAATGCAAAATATCAGGCATTACCTATTCACCACAGACAAAGCTGTGGCCGACGGCTTTCAATTAACGACCGACAGCAGCAGCATTTGTGTAGAGTGATCAGTGCTAATAGACAAGCAACACTGCGTGAAATAACCGCAGAAATCAATGTAAGACATACAACGAATGTATCCATTAGGACCGTGTGGGGCAATTTTTTGTTAATGCAATGTGGAAGCAGACGACTGACGCGAGTGCATTTGCTCTCCTGGGCACGTGACCATGTTGGTTGGATCCTAAACGACTGGAAAACCGTGGCCTGATCAGATAAGTCCCTATTTCAGTTGGTAAGAGCTGATGTCAGGGTTTGAGTGAGATACAGACGCCATGAAGTCATAAACCCAAGTTCCCAAATTGTTCAAATGGCTCTAAGCACTATAGGCTTTTACATCTGAGGTCACCAGTCCCCTAGACTTAGAGCTACTCAAACCTAACTAAGCTGACGACATGACACACATCCATGCCCAAGGCAGGATTCGAACCTGCGACTGTAGCAGCAGCGCTCTTCCATCCAACTTCCCAACAAGGCATTGATCAATCCGGTGGTGGGTCAACAATGCTGTTGGCTGTGTTTACACCGATCATTGCACATTGACTGGAAATGGCTGTGTTCAGCTACTAGGAGACCGTTCAAACAACGGCTACCTGGAGACCATTTGCAGCCATTCTTGGACTTTGTGTTTCCAACTAAAAAGAAGTAGAATTTTTATGGAAGACAATGCACAGCGAGACACGGACGCAGTTCGCCATTGGTATGAAGAAGCTTCTGGATAATTCGAACGAATGATATGATCATCCAAATCGCCTGACAGAAGCCCGTCGAACATTTATTGGAAATAATCGAGAGGCCAGTTCGTACACAGAATCGTACATTGCCAATACTTTCGCAATTATCGGCGGCTGTACTGTAGAGGCAGTATGGCTTAGTATTTATGTACGGGGCTTCCAACGACTTGTTGAGTCCATGCAACGTCGCGTTGCTACACTACACCGGGCAAAAGAGGTCCGACACGATACTGGGAGGTATTCCATGACTCTGTCACCTCAGTATAAAGCAGTTCATATCCAGGATGCACACAGCTTACCATATGTCTTGAGATCTGGTGACAAGTAGTAGTATTTTATTTTAATTGTGTTATGTTTGGAAACTTGTGGTAAGGTCTTATGGGACAGACTACTGAGGTCATCGGTCCCTAAGCTTACACACTACTTAATCTAGCTTATACTAACTTACGCTAAAGACGACACACGCCCACGTCCAAAGGAGGACTCGAATCTTCGACGGGGGGAAATGTGTTATGTCTCAAAGATGTCTGGCGTATGTGTTTTTCTACTTTTGTTCGAGCGGATCCTGAGTTTTTGCTAATTATCATAGATCGTTGCAGTTGTATATTGTTTACGTGTTAGTTCTAAGTTGTTTCGTTGTGTATTTGCAAATTCGAAGGAGGAAGGGAGTGACGATTGTTCCTTTCCTCATATGGCGGATCACAAGGAAAAAGTCAGGTGGGCTGTGGTAATTCTTATGTCGCTTCATGTCGTCAGCAGAAGAGGAATACATACAATGCGAATTTGACCGTTAGAGTTAGGTGCGTCTCTTTCTCGACAACCGGCTGTGTCACAGAATAGTCACCAATGGACATAGAGGTTGACCATTAACGTGTGGTACATAAGAAACGAAGTCGTAGATTGCAGGATGCATTCATAGAATTACATCAGGAAGCACAGGTAACAAAATTCTCCCGAGGTACGGGATGAATACCAGGAATTGGGGCTATCGTATGGCAGACTGAAAGTTCTATTGACTCAAATCACTGACATTTTACCACAGACGCTGGCTCATAGGGAAAGAGGGTGGCTGGACGCTGATGGAGAACGGAGATACCCCGGTCCTGAATAACACGGTTAGGCAAGTGCAAACTACGGCAGACACTACAAACACAATGGGATGCTGGCATCCACATAATTATCGAATTTAGAGTGGGGCGTTCTGAGTAAGACTAACATGATACATGAAAGAACTGTGGAGTTATCCCAGTAAACATGACATACAACGAAAACAGTGAACAGTTATTTAGGGGAATTACAGAGACAGCTGAGCTCATTGGGCTGCAGACTGGCAGTAGCCCGACTACAACGGGGTTTAGTGGATACTGCCAACGATGAGAGAATTGGGGTGGGATCGTTAAAGGAAGCAGTGTACCAAGCGGTAAAAAGACAGTTGAGCTCGGTATGACTGCTACGACAACGATTCTTGACAGGGATGCTGACAGGAGAAAAGCCATTTTCTGCGGAGCTGTGAAAGGTATCAGACGTGTCTGAAAAGAACTTGACATGGTTTTACCACGTAGCAAGCGTGGAACTAAATAGGGACAGGACTAAGTTATAATTACTGTCCGACTACCAGTGTTAGGGATGAACGGGCCGTATCGATGTTATACGGTTCATTCTTATCCAGTAATACACTTCACGATGGGTAAATGGGAACACGTATAGAAACGAGACATATTAATAATTTATGAGTGTGGAGAGGTTCACGCTCTTGTAATACTAGAGGACTTAAAAGATTATTTGAGAGAAACTATCACCATTTGTCCAACCAAGATATGCAGACTGAAGCACAGACATTACAAGTGCTACTGTTCCTGAGCAAAACAGAGGCAACGGAGAGTCAGATATAAATATTGGCAACACAGCCTTATTTTCAGAAGATAAGAGCGCATTGTGTTCACCCATTTTCTGCCCCCAAAACTGTGATCACGAGTTACTATAAGAACGAGTAGCCTCAAGGCATGGTGAAATTCAAATTACGTAGTAGTGTTATTTTGGTGAACGGCACGACTTTTTAGGTAGGCAAGTCGAACTCATCATTTATCTGTCCAGTGGTTAACTGGTATAACCCAAGGAACATAACCTTAGAGAACTGTAAAACGGAAATGAGGATAATGTAGCATAACTGTAAAAAAGATTCAGAGAAAATTAAGGAGAGTGTTACAGAATTAGGGAACATAAAGACAATCCATGTAAGTCGTCTCTCAAGAGCAAAGGAGTTACTGGTGCCGGTAAAATGGACAAATATACACGTATATGTATTAGATTATTGCAGAGGATAACCATAGGTAAAACCCTGACGAACTTTCTGAAGCAAGAATGCAACGTTGAGCGACATGATTATTTTATTGTACATGTTTAAATTTTTAAAAATTCTACTAGCCGTGCTCAGAATAGAGAAAGTGAGCTCTGTACTGGTGTGCCAGTCGGAATGTCAGCTAGGTATACCGTCAATGTGACAGGTGTCACTACAAGAGGCGAGCGCTGCCATTCAACCTCAGAGGGAGGCAGGAAGAGACCAACATAACAAGTGACTGTGAGGTGATATAGTCTGGTACCGCGCGACCGCTACGGTCGCAGGTTCGAATCCTGCCTCGGGCATGGATGTGTGTGTTGTTCTTAGGTTAGTTAGGTTTAAGTAGTTCTAAGTTCTAGGGGCCTGATGACCTCAGAAAAGTCCCATAGTGCTCAGAGCCATTTGAACCATTTTGAGGTGACATTACATAACTGCAACACCCGAGCGCCACTGCAAAATCAAATGTAAGCATCAACAACGCATCTCGACGACCCAAATAAATTACTGAATTGCCACTACGAGGCGCAGAACGCTGACGGGCCTGATAATCGAGAGAAATGAGCTCAAAGACCCAGAGCCACTACGTCATAAGCACGTGGTCGCACCTTTAAATAACAAGGATATTGTAGCTCAAAGACACATTCAGTCGTGCTGCCGTACTGCCCGTGTCGCTAGAAACAGAGAGAAATACCTCTATTGTGTCTCATTAAAACAACGAAAAGCTTATTGATGATGGCCTGCATTATCATTATACCTGATTGCTGACCACAACACAGGGATACAGCCAAACTATTGCATGTTACAGCCATAGTCTACCACTGCTGCCTACTGGGTCATCACGGATAAGGGATAAGGAAACAGATGTGCAGACGTTCCTGCAATACTATGCGTCTTCGTGGATGACGTGTAAGCTGCCACTTCCATACCAACCTCGTGTGGCGCGATCGTGCATCCTCCTGACCGACTCGTAAGCGCCTGTTGTATAGTCTTGGTCGACCTGTGGTGGATGCCCAGAGCCTGGTATTCCCGACAACTGACACCCTAAACGTTAATCATCATCATCGACCTGAGCAGTCTACAAGATGCCTTCGAGAGCGTTGGGGCAGGACCCACATTGGATTGCGGGATATTCGACGGTGATGCCACCTTGCTCCTACGCTGTCGCCAGTAACCACATGGTCATGGCACTGACCTGTAAGGTGGTGTCGCGTCTGCCTGACTGGACACGTAACTTCTTCATGACACGTGTCTTTATACCTGGTCGCCCACCTACACTCTGAAGACTGTCATATCACTGAAAGAGAAATTTTCAGATATCAGCTGCATGGGGACCTCGCATTCAATGCAACGGTGAAACGTGAAATCTGTGTCGGAACGGGACTAGAATCCCGATGCTCCTCATCTCTAGAAGGGTTGCCTTAACCGACCCGTCTATCCGAGCACGCCTCCCGTCCAGCGCAATTTCCCACATGCTGCATCCTGCTGATAAAGTGTTCTCCGACCATTATCTCGCATTTTCTTGCTGCTATTAGTCTGAGTTCAGAATTGTGCAGAAGAAAAGACACTGTAAGTAGGCTGTTTATGTTTTCTTTATGTAAGTAGGCTGTTTATGTTTTCTTTATGTAAGTAGGCTGTTTATGTTTTATTATCGGCAACGTTACGTAGCGCTCGGTATGAAAATCACTGGCTGTGCTGTGTGCAGCCTGTGGCTGGTTTGCATTGTTGTCTGCCATTGTAGTGTCGGGCAGCGGCAGCTGGATGTGAACAGCGCGTAGCGTTGCGCAGTTGGAGGTGAGCCGCCAGCAGTGGTGGATGTGGGGAGAGAGATGGCGGAGTTTTGATAATTTGTAATACTGGATGTCAATTATGAATATTAAGGTAAATACATTGTTTGTTCTCTATTAATATCTTTCATTTGCTAACTATCCCTATCAGTAGTTAGTGCCTTCCGTAGTTTGAATCTTTTATTTAGCTGGCAGTAGTGGCGCTCGCTGTATTGCAGTAGTTCGAGTAATGAAGATTTTTGTGAGGTAAGTTATTTGTGAAAGGTATAGTTTAATGTTACTCAGGGCCATTCTTTTGCAGGGATTTTTGAAAGTCAGATTGCGTTGCGCTAAAAAACACTGTGTGTCAGTTTAAGCACAGTCGTGAATAAATTGTTCAAAGGGGACGTTTCATATGGCGACCCTGCCAGGATACCTCACTGGAATCTTCTGATTTTTTCTTGTAGTTTGTGTATTTAGTGTAGCTTTTGTTTATTGCTAGCGCGTAATTGTAGAGAGAATCTCCTTTGTAGTCGCAGTCTTTCATTGTTGTACTGTAAAACAGTTGTGGTATGCATGTAGATTTGCACCAAGTATTTCGCAGCTGGGCTTGTAATTAACTACATATTATTTTCAGTACTATGTTAATGTGTTCTCTTATTTTTGCTATTCAAATTGTGCTTTTCTGTGTTATCGTGTGAAATATTGTGACAATAATGGCGTGTAAAAAACGTAACACTCGGCTCCAAAGTAAACTGAGAAATGACAGTGAAGACGAAAGCAGTGTGTTGGCCCCACCATGTAATGAATTAACTAATATTCAAAGAAGTAATTTGGTAACTGTGCATAGGGAAATGGAGCGGGCGTCAAACAATGGCGTAGGCAGTGAAACAGGTAGTGAACAGGGAAGCATTATCGATAGATCGGTCGGCAACAGCTCGCCTCAGGAATCCGAAATGATAGGACACAATTTTGCAAATACTGTAGATTCAGGTTTTGCGTCCTCACCGTTTTCTCAAATGAGTCAAGACACATTTTCCGCTTGTCAAAATGTGAATGTTGCCGGTGTAAATTCACTGCCGAAAAGCACTGAGGAACATGTTTCAGACACCAGTGCATTGTTATTACAGTTAATGCAACAAATGGGACAAAGGCTACAGAAGTTAGACACAACGCTTGAACAAAATCAGAAACAAATGGGACAAAATCTTCAAAAGTTAGACACAATGGAACAAAATCAGAGACAAACACAGCAAAAGCTTCAGAAGTTAGACACAATGGAACAAAATCTTCAAAAGTTAGACACAATGGAACAAAATCTTCAAAAGTTAGACACCACACTTGAACAAACACGTGAAGATTTAACTACTGAGTTACATAACATCGAATGGAAATGTCAAAAGGTCTGTAATGACGTAAAAACACAAATTTGTGAGCATTTCCAACCTATTTTTTCGCGTCATGAGAATGCGTTACAGAATCACGAAGCAGCCATAAAAGAACTGCAGACTACTGTTCATGAAAATCATGAGACCTTGCAAGCTAAAATGGACTCAGTTGCATCTACCGATTCGGTTACGCAACTTGCAAAAACTCAGGAAAACTTAAAGGACACAGTAGAAAGACACATGGGGGAAATTAGTTCATTATCAGAGAAAGTAGTTGAACTTTCGGATCAGCTAAATAATTTATCTGCGAAGGTAGATGATAATCTGAATGACACAAAACCGGTAGTCTTTAATGACACAGAAGAGTGCAAACAAATTAGGAAACTGAAACAAAATCTGAATCAAATTAATACGCAACACCAAAGAGAAATCCGGGAAGTACAAGATCAGCTGACACAGGTAATACAAGAATTACGTATTTCAGAGGACACTCGCGCTCCAACACGGGAAGAGGAACTTAGAAATACGCAAAAGCCACAAAATAATAACACAGGGATTTCGGTAATTATGAAAGAAATTGGCAAGGTACACCGAATTTTGAGATGGAACCGCCGACATGACGTAACAATGACCGATATGCTACTCGCCGACATGATGATTTTGACTATAAGCTCTTCATTACTACACGTAAATTCAAAACGTTTAAGAATTCTGCCAACGACATTCATCCATAAGCGTGGCTCCATCAATTCTCTCATTGTTTCCCTCCCAACTGGTCATTGGAGCACAGGTTAGAATTTATGTGTGGCTACTTAGAGAATGAACCAGGTGTAAGAATGCGATCGGTCATTCACGATTGTCACAGTGAAGGAGATTTTTATCATGCCTTCCTCTCAGCATATTGGTCTCAAGCTACACAAGACCGAGTAAAACATAGCATCATAATGATGAAACACTTCGAACAATCTGAATTTTCCAGTCTTGTGAAATATTTTGAAGACATGTTGCACAAGAATCAATACCTGTCAAACCCATACAGCCCCTCAGAACTCATCCGCATTTGCTTAATCAAACTGCCTGAACATTTACGACATATTATTTTAGCAGGACGTTGCAAAGACGACATTGAAGCTTTTCAGGGACTCTTACAAGAATTAGAAATTGACACAGATAGTCGCAGGATGCGAAAACAGGAAAACAATCACTACAGGTCACATCCGTCACAATTCCGTGATGATAGAAACAATAACTGGACACGACAAGGCTATTCTTACAATGCAAATCGTGATCAAAACAGACACCACCCATATGACAACCACTGGCAGAGTAATAATAGTTACAGAGAAAGATCGCATTTTCGTAGTAATGAATATGACAGAGATAATCATAGAAACAGACAATTTGTCAACCAGAACTATTATTATCACGGGAGACAGAATAACTTCAGACGCAACGGTCCACCGTGCAGCGATAATTCAGGGAGAAATTCTCCAGCACTTAACCGACAAGAAAGAAACTACAGGAACTACCGACATGACAACAGACGATATGATCGTAACGACAGACCTGAATTTCATCAGAACTGGCGAGCTTTAAACAGAGCTGGGCCCTCTCGGCAAGGCGAATTTGTGGAAGTTAGGCCTCCTAATCCCAGTAACGACGCGCGGCAACAAAGAGACAGACAATGATTCGCACCGCAGGCATACACGTGCGCCGGCTGGCTCCGAGAAAAATAACATTATATCTGGTACTGCTAATGAGATTTTAATGCAACATTTTGGTTCACTTGAAAATACATTCTGAATTAAAGTACTTTCTGAGAGATACCAGATGACACAGTGGTTAGTTTATGTGACAGCTACAAGATTATATCACGACGCTACTAATGAGTGACAATTTACAATGTTGCTTTTGCGGTATATCTGTTTTATATCCGCATAGTTTTTCTGTATTATTCTGGAAATTAAAACATGTTTTAGTAGTAACTTTTGTGGTATAGCTACAAGGAGACAGCCTTTTCTGTAGCACAACAATACGTTACAGCACAGTACTTTCTTCATCACGGCAATAAGCGTAATAAGTATGATATCTATACGCAAAGCATTTCACTTTTGTTTATCATGAGGTAAGTACATTGGCTTCTGCTGAACTTAGCTTTTGGAGGACGATAACTACGACACTTCCACAGAGATTATCTTACAGCAAGACGCACATTGAGTGCTACAGGACACGTATTTGAGTGATTAATTTTGTACTTAAAACATTTATTTTTAAAGATTTTTTAATTACATAGAAAGTTTTCCATAATACATTTCATTCCATTCTTGCAATCTGTAACACCTGAGGGTATAATTACAATAATCCTCAGGGGGGTACATGCTTACTTTGTGTACCATGTGTTTGGCAAGCACAAGGAGCCCTAGCTAATATGGTATTTGCTTATACAACTTTACACATCGGTACCATATTTCTCTAACACAAATTACACAGCTATCTGATCATTTAACTGAGAGATAAACATTTTGTTTTTACGTCAGTGACACATGTTTACGCAATTACACAGTTGGATAACTTCACACTTATGAAATTGTATTTTGTCTGTACTTTGTGAACTGTTCATATTTTTTTGGACCCATTGTGATATTATGAGAGCCTTGAATGATATAATTGGTATTGGATCATGATTTTTAAAGTACGTTTGAGGCAGATGACACTTTTGACATGAGCAGAGAATTTTTTTAGGTTTTGAAATTATTGGAGGAAGCTACGACGATTTTGAGAGTTGACTGAGGTGTTATGATGTTATTATTACGATGACTATGTGTATTATGCTGTTGCGGTATGTTTATGATCAATAAGCTGATGCTATATGAGTTATTTGATGAAGCTACATATCTGTTATGATGCTATATTGAAGAAGTGTCGACGAATACGATAAGGAATAATGAGTAGTGTTTAGGGACTCTGGTTTGTGAAAAGGTTGTTGGAAACTAAGAATCGTACTTTCAGAGTTATGAAATGTGTGTAAATGCGTGAATGTATCACAATGCCGGCGAAAATTTTTTGGACACTGTTATATTTATAGGATTTTGTTTCTACACATTTGCAATGCAAATTCTTGACCTGTGAAATATTTTTATATGAGACTGACACTGTAGCGGAAACTGATGTCGTAAATATTTCCGTAAGAAAGTTAAGTGACCACCTGCACGTAATGCGTCAAGGGCACCCAGCTGCGCGACAGATGCCTGGAAAAAAGCCATTAGTGCCTTTCAGAGACAGAGGTGGAGGAAAAAGAAGGGAGGCCATTATCCTCGCTGTTGACATTCCTTTGTAGAAAGCATCGCAAATATTACACGCTCATTACTTGAAAACATATGATTACTCATACTTTGTGCTAATTACTGAAATGCTTATGAATTGATGGGAAATATTTGTACATCTGAACACCTGATTATGACAAGTGTCGTTCTATGAGAGTTGAGAGCTACTGACTTACGAAATGCCACATGACTATTGAATGATATTTTTATGCTTTGGTTTGCGTAATTGCTTATTTCATTTGATATCTGGTTTCCAGCTGTGTTGCAGCATTGCTTTTATAAAATAAAATGCATTTCCTAATGTGAACACTTTCTGTCAACAGATCTATTAAATAATTATTTTATGATCCACATTCTTTAAAAAAGGAGCACTTGGAAAGGAAAGAACAATAAGAAGGAACTAGTAACAGTAACACATAATTTTCTTTTCAAGTACATGGTAATATTTTTTTTACAATAAGTTGTGGTGCACCACTTTCATTACATAGACATTAAGATGTGAATATACATTTCCCTTATCTGCATTGTTGTTTTTACTGTAATATTTTTTCTGCTTGAGCTATGTCATGTTTAGGTATAAGTTGCTGCTGTTTGCCAGGCATAGTGTTATTGAATTTGACTTTTGCTGATTTCTTAATGCTGCTTGCTTCGCAAATCTGCGTTTTTTTTTATTGCTGTTTATATTAACTGTTTTATGTGATGCTGCATTGCCTCGTCCCTTGGTGTATATATCTGAGCTCAGTAGATTTAAGTTAGCTTAAGAGGGGTAGACCATATAAGAAACTAACTATGATGACTTGGAAGAAATGTATTGAGAAGCTATATGAAAATGGTTTGGGCAAAAAAAAGGATACTGTACAGTGGAGAAAAACTATTTTTGACAGAGGATGTGAACAGAATACAGAAAGCAGACTTAGATAGGACTTTTGGGAATAATGATGAACGAAGGGAGATCTCCATGCAAAATACTGCAGTAAAACAAACCCTGTCCTTTCCTTTTGTGTTATCCCACTATGTGTTTGTGTACCCTTGTGTATTTGTTTTCTTCCTGTTTCTGTGTAGTTTCATAGAATTTTTTTTCTTTTAATATTAAGCTACATTCACTATGATGAGGAATACTGTTATCCTCAAATATAATTGGCATTAATAATATGTTATTTACTTTGTAAAGATGTTTAGACATTATTTATTCTGTTTTGTTTTAATGTTCATATGTGAAGTTGATGTTTCGAAAGTTATTCTGATCTTTTATGTATGTACTCATGTCATAATTCCTGTAACACTGATGTATATGTTATTTCGATTCTTTTGTAAAGCCTGTATTACTACAAATGTTATCTGTATTGTTATGTTTTTAATGATGTATTTTGTACCTTTGTAATTGTATTCTCATGTTATAATATTGTAATTGACACCAGTTTATCACATTAAGTAACTTGTATGTTACATTTCACTGCACACATTTCTGTTGGTCATACTGTATGGACAATATGTGAGAAGTAGGGACTGTTAGTGTTTGCAAGTGTGTTAATAATTCAGCAAGGGACTGGATAACAGCATTGCTGGTTCTAAGGACAATTCCAAAAACTTTGTGATTGCACAAGTGGTGATTATGGACTTGCTATATTAACTGCAAGACTCTTCAATGGTGATTGTGCACCCGCACAGTCACAACAGATGGCTGCTGGCTGTCTCTACAAGGACTGCAGTGGGTCTGCACCTCTGGTGGCCCACCAATACTCTCTACCAGGACTGCAGTGGGTCTGCTCTGTGATGACCTACCTACCAATATTCTTCAAAACGTCGAATGACTCTGCCGTGGGTTTGCTCTGTTGTGGCCCATTACCTGTCTGCATGTCAAGAGTCACCACTGTCTTTCTGTTGGAAGGAGAACACCACTTCTTCAAGACTGCATGGAAATCCACTACTTTTGTGTGCAATTTCTTTTACTAATGAGACTTTGTGAAAAAAAACTGTAATTACTATTATGATGAATGATCAGGACTATCTTTATGGACTGTGAGAAAATTTTAGCTTTTGACCAACATTGTATAAATAAGTGTGTGCATTTGATATCTTTCTTACTGTAATTATGAAAAATTTTTTCAAATCTGTATTGGCCAGTGCCCAACACATTTTGTAAAATTTTTTGTGGGGAGCATGGGGGCTATGTAAGTAGGCTGTTTATGTTTTCTTTATGTAAGTAGGCTGTTTATGTTTTCTTTATGTAAGTAGGCTGTTTATGTTTTATTATCGGCAACGTTACGTAGCGCTCGGTATGAAAATCACTGGCTGTGCTGTGTGCAGCCTGTGGCTGGTTTTCATTGTTGTCTGCCATTGTAGTGTCGGGCAGCGGCAGCTGGATGTGAACAGCGCGTAGCGTTGCGCAGTTGGAGGTGAGCTGCCAGCAGTGGTGGATGTGGGGAGAGAGATGGCGGAGTTTTGATAATTTGTAATACTGGATGTCAATTATGAATATTAAGGTAAGTACATTGTTTGTTCTCTATTAATATCTTTCATTTGCTAACTATCCCTATCAGTAGTTAGTGCCTTCCGTAGTTTGAATCTTTTATTTAGCTGGCAGTAGTGGCGCTCGCTGTATTGCAGTAGTTCGAGTAATGAAGATTTTTGTGAGGTAAGTTATTTGTGTAAGGTATAGTTTAATGTTACTCAGGGCCATTCTTTTGCAGGGATTTTTGAAAGTCAGATTGCGTTGCGCTAAAAAACATTGTGTGTCAGTTTAAGCACAGTCGTGAATAAATTGTTCAAAGGGGACGTTTCAACACCACACACATAAATATGTACGTATATACGCCTAGGTGGCGTTTATATCTACTGTGCAGAGGCACTCTCTCGGCCGAATCCTTGCGATCCCTGCTCGCTGTGTCACAACACAAGAGACGTAAACGTCAGTTTGTCGTAAACTACCTTACTTTAGGGAGATGCAGAATACGGTCTTCATATTGAATTGGAAAGTGATTGTAAGAGAAATTGGAAAACTCTTGCCATGTAATGACAGATATTCACGCGTATATAACGCCTGTTCGTGTGTGTGTGTGTGTGTGTGTGTGTGAGTGAGAGAGAGAGAGAGAGAGAGAGAGAGAGAGAGAGAGAGAGAAAGAGGGGATGATAGAGCGGTGGGGGGGGGGGGGGAGAAAATAAATTGTGTAAGAACTTCAGCTCTCATTTAATTTTAGTTATACGTTCAAAAAGATATTAGAATACTCGTCTGTTGTCTTCTGCGATACACTTGTTTCTCAATAACTGAATTAATAAAATTAGCTTAATGTCCTACAAGGATGTACATGTTGTACCTCTAAGCAAAAAATGTCCAACATTGTCTCTTACTGAATTACACCCAAATTAACAGTGATTTTTTTCTGATTTTTGTAACTTGCGGCAAGCATCGGTCAGTTGAACGCCTATGTTACTACAGTTATCACCTGACTCGATACTTTTTAGGCAGTTGGTTTCTGACATTCTGTTGTTATTTAGGGACGTAAAGCAATGTTAAGGATACGCTACTGTGACTTTTCGTGATGGTTAAAAATTTGTTTTCTCCTTCGTAATAACTAAATATATTCTCTTCATACACAATGACCTTTAAATGTAAAGATAGCACGGTACCAGATTTATGAATTCTGAAATTCATTCGCTGATACCTATAGCCCATTGAACCAGTCTTTTAGAGTCCATACAGTTAAATTTTTGAGTCTTATACTTTGAACAGAGCCTTGCCTCTTTCGAGGGTTCTAAAAACATCAGGATGTTTATCACCTTCAGCAACGTCAGACCAACAATCAAATATACCACCATTTGGTTCTGTGATGTCTCCTGGAGCCTGCCAGAGGCGACAGCATTCTCTCCTGTGCTGGTGCACTTGGATGCTCTTGGAGATCAGTCGCTGCTATAGGCCCATTCCGACTATAGGCAGCTGTTTTCAATTCTCCGCTCTCGTAAAGTACTCCATCATAAAATTACTGTTTGAAGATCTTTCCTTACAGCGGACGCCACAAAGCAACATAGCACGGTGCTCTTTATTGGGTTCGCAAATTCTTCAGTCAAAACATTTTTACACCACTCTACAATAAATGGTAGAGCTAAAGACGTGGTACCTGTTGTGAGGGAATTTCTTTACTCCTCGATGTTTATATTCTTCCGCCATTCCTGATGTGACCTACAACGCTAACCTGTACTGATAACTTATAAATGATTTGGTTCCCATAAATCCGTTGACAACCCTTTATATCTTAGGATTATTTCATATTAACCTTTCGAAAAATTAAACGGGCAACAATCATTCACTACCAGATGAGTACACTGAGGGCTAATATATCTTTACGCATTACCGTGCGTGACTTCCGATATTACTGGCACTCGGCACTGTTAAGTAGTGTCCGTAGCAACGTATTGAGGTCTTATAAAAGTGTGGGTTACTCCACATATTTGTACGCACGATGCTGCAATTGTGGCATTTGATAATTCTTGTGAACAGTCAATCAAATAGTGCATTTCGATGTAATTACATTGTATCACAACTTGGGTAATCAAATAAGGAATCTCGATCAGCAGCCATAAGACATCTGAATTTTCCGTGTCAGATATCAAGATGCTAGGCCCTACTGCCGACGAAATGATACATATTTTGAAAGAGAGGGAAATTTCACGTTGAAAGAACGAAACATATGTTTCGGTTTCATCGTAACAATCATCGTTGCTGCTGTATATATGAAACGATATGATTATCATTGATTGGAAAAACAAACTGAAACGAACGAAATGGAATAAAGCAATTACGCGCCACATAATTGTTTGTGGCGAACGTAAACAGCACGCAGTAAAATTAACGATGCTTTGTTGTCTCACTTTAAGCCAACTCCAGTACTGGAGCAAACATGTAGCTGCCTGGCCCCCAAGAGACTGATTGAATACAATTTACGGATGTTGCTTTTGTGTTTGTGTGGTAATTAATGAGGTACTAAATAGGGTACAAACCGTTTAATCGTATGATCATACGTGTCAGAGCTCGGAAGACTATTCAGTAACATAAAAACACATGAATCGCGGCATAGCCTAGCCCCAATGCAATACGGTTTCGGAGAAGTTGCCTTCACTCAATCCCGTGGCAAGTAAGCCGAATAATAACATTCCACGTGCTCGCTCTTAAAAGCTCGTTCAACTTGTCTAAAGACGTACACTCTTTTTTAAAGGGTGTAATATTAGACCTCACTCGACTCAGATTATGTGAGAAAGAGCAAAAAATGGACTTCACTTCATTTTCATGGGTAACACAACACCTGTGCATGTAATTTCTGTTAATTTTTGCTTTATGTTGTTTCCCAGATAATGTTACTCAAAATATAACAGATAAGAAATTACTCACTTCTTTTTAAATTAATAAAAAGCATACCAACGTGCAAACAAGACCTATATGCCAGTGATTCCTCTCACTAAACAATAAAAGCAGGAAAATAGGTTGGAAGGTTAATGTTCCGAAGACGACATTGCAACTGGAGACGTAACTCTGCTGCGGATTGTTGAAGTCTGATGGAGGTTACAAGGATACCGTCAAGTGATTTTGTTATTTTCAGTCCGAATGGTTTAGGCCCTCCGGGTTTTCTGGCTTGTGGAAGCCTATTTATCTATCAATATTTCCCCCTCTGTTCAATATCTCTTCATTTGATATCCATTCTAGCCAACTGTTCTTCTGTATTGTTCTACATATATTACCACAATCTTACCACATTCAGAAGCATCTGTTATCGTCTTGTAGGAAGTACAAGTCGTATACGTTTCACTTCCGCAGACGTCTACCATCCATACAAGGACTTCATAACACTTCTGTTTGTATGAAGTTAGCAAATTTCTCTTTTTATGACACGTTTTCCTTGTTGTTTGTCTGCATTTTTCATCCTTACCGCTTCGGCCATCGAATGTTATTAACATTTCTGAACCTTGAATTTACTTTCAAAATCTTTTCTTAAGAATTTACTTTATTTACTAACGATTCATCAAGAACGTTAACACATTTAATCACACTATGTGAGCGTGGAAGTAGTTGCCAATGGTAACAGATAAAAAAAACTTAAATTTCTTACAACAAATGGAAATTTTATTCCTAAAAGCCCCCTTTTTTTTAAACAGTTTTAAAATTATAATCAGAAAGGACCCTCAAAATATCAAGTTACAATTTTATTCAGAGTCAGAAAGAACAAATATTGACAGTATGAGCTTTCGGGTTGAGAATATTGCCGCTGCCTTTTGACACGGCCGTAATCACGACCGCTCACAACAACCTCTGAAAGACTACACTGGTGCAAATCTGCAACACACCAGATTACTTTAAACTAAGAATTTTAACAACTCACACAAGCACATAAACTATGCACCCCGTAGGAGGGATGGAAATGGTACAAAACACAAACATTTAAAAAATTAACTTGCCACCGAAGGTGCAACTTGATTAAAAAAAAAAAACTCTTACGGTGGAAGGGTGGCAACTTTATATACTAAACTGATCATTTAAATAAAAACCCATGAAATGCAGTTTTACATAAAATACACAAACATGCTCTAAATAACACATATACCGCCTCTCAAGATGATAGGCAAGAACAAAAACATATTTCAGGAATTCGGCCGCTACACTTCAGGCAATAAATTCATTAACACCGAATCCGACAAACGTGACAGAGGCAGCTACTGACGTATGGCAGATTGACAGACAGACAGACAGACAGACACTAACTGCCTAACAAATACGGTCGGGAGACAGACGAGCAAGCTGGGGACGAGATATTGACCAAGAAAACAAGTAGAATTTAACAAGTAAATGAAACAACATATCACGAACCACTTCTAATAAACTGCGATGTCTGGCGAAGACCTGGCGCAGCACCCCCAAAACGCTCTCGCTCTCCCAAACCGTCCGTTGCCAGCCGCTTCAACGGACGCAGGGAGGCGCGCCGATCCCCCGTCTCACGGCGTCGCAGCTCGCGCCGGCCAGACCGATGTCGTGGGTTGACTCCTGTTGCTCTCGTGTCGGACGCGAAGCCACTACCCCACGCTATTCGGCCCGGCCCACTGGACTGACGTGGCGACCTCACATGCGCCGACGCTCAAGACGGACAAGTCATCTTGTGTCCCAGTGCGCGACCGACCAACCGATCGATCCAACCGCCAATCACCATTGCCTGAACAACTCGAGCAGACTGGCGGCCTAACACATACTAGCACTCTACGCGACAAACAGGCACTGACTGCCCCACACTGATCCAGCTGACTAACTGACCAGACTCGCCTTTAACGAGCTCATAGCGCCACTTAAATGCACGTGAACAGGCTACCTTTTCCCTTTCACAGCAGAGGGAGACACCAAAGCTGTGACTGCCACAGCGGCGCCACCGCCAGAAACGGAGGGCGACTGCTTTACACTACGCGCTGCAGCGCGCTCTTCAAAATAGCAAATTTTATCACGGCTCACTGTCAAAATAAGAACACTCATCGACTACTTTTATTGTATCATTTTCTAACCTAATTCTGTCGGTATCTCCTGATTTCATTCGCTTTTTTTTATTTCGTTGATGTTCATCCTACAACGTCTTTTCAAGTCACCGTCCATACCGTTCGACTGCTCTTCCAAGTCCTTAGCCATCTCTAACAGAACTACGAACTTGTTAGCGAACCTCAAACTATATTACTATAGCCTGAAACTTAATTCCTTACCCAAATTTCTTCCTGATTTCCTTCACAACTTCGTCAACCTACAGATTGGATAGTTTAGAAGACTCTCTGTATCCCTTTTTCTCTCCCTTCTCACCTACGGCTGCCCTTTCATGTTGTTAGAGTTTAGGAACAGCAGATGGGGTTCTATATAAGTTGTAGCTAATCATCGCTTTCTGTACTTTATCCTTGCCACATTCTGAGTTTTAAGGACTACATTCCGATGGACACTGTCTAAACCTGTCTTTAAATCTCTTAATTCTGTAAACGTAAGTTTTGACCTCCTTCAGTCTGCCTTGTGAGATATGTCTTGGCGTCAGTATAGTCTTGCGTGCTTCTACACATTTATGGAACCGAAACTGATCATCCCTGAAGTGATTAACCCACTTGTGAATCACCTAAAGAGAATTTAAAGTTGTCTCCTCCTCTTAACGATTGGGCCACCTTTGTTGGTAATATAAATAGGAATGAAAATAAGCCATGGAAGTGTTATGGTAGCGTATTTCCTCAGTGTGTACCCACAAGCAATGGGATTTGATGAATTCTTCTCCATCTTCAAACCATGTCCAGATGTTCAAACTCTATGTGTTTTCAGTCGAGATAGTTTTGGGTGACCCCCAACGTCTCGCTAAATGATTGTCTCCTTATTCCCTGACTTTCAGCTAGCCTACTGCAGCGTCTCAGAGGAAATCAGTACACTACTTCCTAATAAGCAAGAACACAACTAATAAATAGTTCTTCTCGTGTAGCTGACCTTAGATAACGTAGACGTATAGTTCTTTTTTTCAGTAACTGTAAAATTTTACAATGAGTGAGAAGTGTGGGCTCTGTCGTTCGTTTGTGAATAGTGCGTCACAGTGAGGGATTTGTTCAAAGTATTTTCATTAGGGAGAATGCTGTAGGGAAGCCAGTGGGCATTCTAGCGAGATCCTCTCATGGGAATGCAGAATCTGTACTAGAAATAAGTTCATATGTAAGTAGTCTGTTTAGGTTTTTATGCTGGTAACGCCACATAGCGCTCTGTATGAAAATCACTGACTGTGCTGTGTGCAGTGTGTGGCTGGTTGGCATTGTTGGAATATTCGCAATTGTAGTGGGGCAGTTGGATGGGAACAGCGCGTAGCGTTGCCCAGTTGGAGGTGAGCCGCCAGCAGTGGTGGATGTGGGGAGAGAGATGGCGGAGTTTTGAGAGCGGACGATCTGGACGTGTGTCCATCAGAGACAGTAAATTTGTAAGACTGGATGTCATGAACTGATATATATATATTATGACTTTTGAACACTATTAAGGTAAATACATTGTTTGTTCTCTATCAAAATCTTTCATTTGCTAAGTATGCCTATCAGCAGTTACTGCCTTCAGTAGTTAGAATCTTTCACTTAGCTGCCAGTATTGGCGCTCGCTGTATTGCAGTAGTTCGAGTAACGAAGATTTTTGTGAGGTAAGTGATTCATGAAAGGTATAGGTTATTGTTAGTCAGGGCCATTCTTTTGCAGGGATTTTTGAAAGTCAGATGGCGTTGTGCTAAAGATATTGTGTGTCAGTTTAGTGATGATCAGAATAAGTAAAGAGAAAACTGTTTGAGTACATTGAGTTTTGCTCAGCTGTTTCAAAATCAAAAAACGTAGAAGTTTACCAGCATAGTCATTCATAATATTTCTAAGGGGACGTTACACATAGGGGAGTAGGAACGTAAGATCTGTTCCCTTCAGGTGCAGTTATAACACGCTAAGAAGGAACCAGATAGGATGAGGTGGGTGAAGGATGGTGGGGAAGGGTAACTGGCAGTTGGCAAGAAGGCAGCTAGGAGGAGGAGGTTTTCACACAGTTATACTTTGCATATATACAGTACATTTGACCAACTGTCAGAGTTGACTGGAGAGGAGCCTCTTGTAGCTGTAGGTTAAGGCAACATAGAGCAGTCCTCAGTGATTAGGAGGCCTAGGTCAGTTGCAGTGTAACAGAAAGAAGAAGGTTCTGCTACTAGGTAGTTCATACGGTAGAGGTGTGGGCCAGCAATTGCAGAAGTGTTGGGGAGGGAGTACCAAGTCACCAGCATTGTGAAGCCTAGTGCAGGGTTGACTCAAGTGACTGACAGCATAGGGGAGTTATATAGGAATTTAATCGAGGAGGATCAGGTAGTGATAGTGGCTGGTGCAGGGAACAGTCTTGATAGGGACGACAAATATAATGTAGGAGGTGACCTGGTAAAGATAGCTACTCAAACTGGTGCCACTAATGTGTACTTCGTGCCACGATTTCAGTGTCATGATCGGCCTCATCTTAATGCGGCTGTTAGGCGGGTTAACATGGCGCTGTAGAAGGTACCGACGGCAGAGGACATGGGTCACATTTCAGTGGTGACAGTTGAATCTGTCGGTAGATTGTTTTTCACTTGCCATGGCCAGCACCTAAATAGGTATGGGAAAGGGTGGCTGGCAAAGCTTATAGGTGACGGTGCAGTGGGTGGTAGTGGGATCACTCGTGGAAAAATTCCTGTAACAGAAAGTGTTAGAGATGCACCTTTTTTAGACTGAAGTCAGCTGATAGCTATACCTGCTTAAAGGAAGTACCTCTATGGGCTCACCTTCAGAGGATGTCATGTTTCCAGGTCGAGAAGGAATTAGCATATTTCATCAAAACATAAGAGGTATTAGAGATCAAGTTAGTGAATTGCTTATAGATGTTGACTCTGAAACTATAAATAATTGGACAATTCAGAGGCTTCCTTTTCCACGATACACGTTAGCTGGTTTTTTCTCAAGGAGCTCCTTGCGTGGTGAAGGACTGGCCATGTACGTAAGAAACTGGGTTCTATTTGAGTTCATAGACGTATCACCACAGTGCACTGACCAGAAATTTTTAATATTGTGCAGGGGCAGTTGAATTTAGTGGAACAAAACTTCTAATTGTTGTTGTTTATAGCTCCCCTAAGTCTGACTGCAGACCATTTCTGCTCAAGCTGTAGAGGGTTCTTGATTCACTTTATAGGAAGTATCAGAAATTACTTATATCTGATGACTTCAGTATTAATTTAGGATATGATGGTGCAAGAAAAATGATGTTGGTAGATCACCTAAATTCATATGATCTGATGCAGACTGTGTTTTTCCTATCTAGCGTACAGGTGTACAGCAGCACAGCCATAGACATTATTTTTATTTATTCTTCAATACTAGATGGGCATTTGTTAGTAAAAGGTTGAATGTCCTTTCAGACCATGATGCACAAATTTTAACACTAAAAGGCTTTTGTACTCAAACAAATTATAATTAATAATTACAAACTGTCTAGGAATGTTAATCCAACAGCAGTAGAGAGCTTTTAAATCTCGTCAAGGAATGTTTATAGTGCTGCTAACATAGATGCTAAATTTAATGCTTTCCTTGACACAATTCTCATGATCTTTGAGAGTTGCTTTCCATTAGAAGGTTCTAAACTGAGTACTAGCAGTCTGGGTGACTGACTAGAGGGATAAAGATATCATGTAGAACAAAATGGGAATTATATCAAAATGTTAGAAATAGTCACAAAAAGCTACAGCAGTCCATTACAGACAGTCCTATAACGTGATTAAAAATGTTATTATGAAGGCAAAGATTATGTGGTACGCAAAGAGAATAGCTGATTCACAGGATAAAATTCAAACCAATGGTCAGTTGTGAAGGAAGTGGCTGGTCAGCAGCACAAGGTCAACCATATAAAATCCGCCCGTACTAAAGGTATTTCTGTTACTGATAAATCACATACACGAACAGTATCTAACAATCATTTTCGGAGCATTGCTGGTGAATTACATAAAAATTTAATTTCTACAGGGAATCATATAACTCTCTAACAAATGCCTTTCCGAGACTGGCGTCTGAAATATTTCTCTGTGATGCAGACAAGGGGGAGATTGATTCAAAAACTAAATCACTGAAGACTATGGACTTTCATGGATATGATGGAGTGCCTATCAGAATACTAAAGTACTGTGCTGCACATGTTAGCCCTATATTAAGCCACATTTGTAATTTTTCCTTTAGGAATGGTCAGTTTCTCGAACAATTAAAGTACCGAGTAGTAAAGCCGCTTTATGAAAAGGGAGAAATGGATAACGTAGACGATTTTAGACCTATTTCTATGCCATCAGTATTTGCTAAAGTTATAGAAAAGGCTGTGTCTGTTGGGTTCAAAAAATGGCTCTGAGCACTACGGGACTTAACTTCTGAGGTCATCAGTCCTCTAGAACTTAGAACTACTTAAGCCTAACTAACCTAAGGATATCACACACATCCATGCACGATGCAGGATTCGAACCTGCGACCGTAGCGGTCGCGCGATTTCAGACTGTAGCTCCTAGAACCGCTCGGCTACTCCGGCCGGCTGTATGTTGGGATTATTGATCATTTTATATCACACGATCTGCTATCAAATGCACAGTCCGGCTTTAGAAGTTGTTTAACAATTGAAATGCTATATTCTCTTTTGTTACTGGATGGGTTAAACAAAACGTTTCGAACGCTAGGCATATTTTTTCATTTAACTAAGGTGTTTGATTACGTTTACCACAAAACGTTGCTCCAGAAGTTGGACCATTATGGAATTTGGGAAGTAGCTTACAATTGGTTCGCAACAGACAGCAAAAGGTCTTTATTCACAGTGTTGAGAATGGCTGTGATGTTGCGTCTGAGTGGGGTGCAATCAAGTGGGGTGTGCCCCAGGCATCAGTGTTCCGGCCACTCCTGTTCCTTATTTGTATGAATGACATGCTCTCTAGTATTACTGTTAACTTTAAAATATTTCTGTTTGCTGAAGACACTAGCTTGGTAGTAAAGGATGTTGTGAGCAACACTGACTCGGTTTCACATAGTGCAGGTCATGACCTAAGTTCATGGATTGTAGAAAATAAACTAATGCTAAATCACATAAGACCCAGTTTTTATAATTTCTAACGCACAATTTAACAAATCCCGACGATATAATTTCACAGAATGTGCAGATGACTAGTGAAACTGAACAGTTCCAATTTCTAGTTGTTCAGATAGATAGTAAACTGTCGTAGAAATCCCATGTTCAAGATCTTCTTCAAAACCTTAATACTGCCATTTTTACTATTAGGACGGTAGCTGAATTGAATGATCGCTCGACACGAAAATTAGCCTCCTTTGCTTATTTTCATTCGCTTATGTTGTATGGTCTTATATTTTGGAGTAATCTTCTCATACTAAAAGGACATACACTCCTGGAAATTGAAATAAGAACACCGTGAATTCATTGTCCCAGGAAGGGGAAACTTTATTGACACATTCCTGGTGTCAGATACATCACATGATCACACTGACAGAACCACAGGCACATAGACACAGGCAACAGAGCATGCACAATGTCGGCACTAGTACAGTGTATATCCACCTTTCGCAGCAATGCAGGCTGCTATTCTCCCATGGAGACGATCGTAGAGATAATGGATGTAGTCCTGTGGAACGGCTTGCCATGCCATTTCCACCTGGCGCCTCAGTAGGACCAGCGTTCGTGCTGGACGTGCAGACCGCGTGAGACGACGCTTCATCCAGTCCCAAACATGCTCAATGGGGGACAGATCCGGAGATCTTGCTGGCCAGGGTAGTTGACTTACACCTTCTAGAGCACGTTGGGTGGCACGGGATACATGCGGACGTGCATTGTCCTGTTGGAACAGCAAGTTCCCTTGCCGGTCTAGGAATGGTAGAACGATGGGTTCGATGACGGTTTGGATGTACCGTGCACTATTCAGTGTCCCCTCGACGATCACCAGTGGTGTACGGCCAGTGTAGGAGATCGCTCCCCACACCATGATGTGCCTCGGCCGTATGCAGTCCTGACTGTGGCGCTCACCTGCACGGCGCCAAACACGCATACGACCATCATTGGCACCAAGGCAGAAGCGACTCTCATCGCTGAAGACGACACGTCTCCATTCGTCCCTCCATTCACGCCTGTCGCGACACCACTGGAGGCGGGCTGCACGATGTTGGGGCGTGAGCGGAAGACGGCCTAACGGTGTGCAGGACCGTAGCCCAGCTTCATGGAGACGGTTGCGAATGGTCCTCGCCGATACCCCAGGAGCAACAGTGTCCCTAATTTGCTGGGAAGTGGCGGTGCGGTCCCCTACGGCACTGCGTAGGATCCTACGGTCTTGGCGTGCATCCGTGCGTCGCTGCGGTCCGGTCCCAGGTCGACGGGCACGTGCACCTTCCGCCGACCACTGGTGACAACATCGATGTACTGTGGAGACCTCACGCCCCACGTGTTGAGCAATTCGGTGGTACGTCCACCCGGCCTCCCGCATGCCCACTATACGCCCTCGCTCAAAGTCCGTCAACTGCACATACGGTTCACGTCCACGCTGTCGCGGCATGCTACCAGTGTTAAAGACTGCGATGGAGCTCCGTATGCCACGGCAAACTGGCTGACACTGACGGCGGCGGTGCACAAATGCTGCGCAGCTAGCGCCATTCGACGGCCAACACCGCGGTTCCTGGTGTGTCCGCTGTGCCGTGCGTGTGATCATTGCTTGTACAGCCCTCTCGCAGTGTCCGGAGCAAGTATGGTGGGTCTGACACACCGGTGTCAATGTGTTCTTTTTTCCATTTCCAGGAGTGTATTTTGACTCAGAAACGTACTGTTCAGGCAATGAACGGTGTAAGTTTACGAACCCCTTGTCGATGCCTGTACACGAGTCTGAGTATTTTGACATTGGCCTCTCAATATATATATATATTCCTTACTGTCATTTCTTATTGAAAATATTTGCTTATTCCCAAGAATAATCAGTTCTCAGTCAGTTAATACTCGGCAGAAATCAAACCTGCATTTGGATCGGACTTCCTTAACTCTTACGCAGAAAGGTGTGCAGTATACTGTTGCACCCATTTTCAGTAACCTACCACTAAGAGGTCAAAAATCTTAGGAGTAATCCAAGCCCTTTCAACTCTAAACTGAAGAGTTTCCTCATGGGTCAATCCCTCTGATCTGTCAAGGAGTTATTTGAAAACTGAAACTGAGTCTTGTTGTATTGTTGATTGCGTATACTTAAACATATGTCTTCACTTTTTTTAGGTTTATAAACATTTTATTTTTGTCTGTTAGTACTTTTATGTTGTAATTTCATGTAATGACACTTTCCATGACCTAGGAGATTAGCTCCTCAATTTGGTCCTACGGAATTTGACTTGGAAATAAATAAATAATTGTAATGGCTCCACTACTGCCAGGCGCGGTTCTTTGTTCGCTGTTGCACTGTGTCCATAAGAAATTGTTGAATGAGTGATAACCCAATCCCATCGGTAAATGAATAAATAAAAGTAATCCGAAATATTATTAAACTGAGTTGGGAGTAGTTGGTTAGGAAAGAAATGTATCGTGACACAGGAATTAGACTCAATCTCAGTTTGATATAGGGCAAGTATATACTATTACAGATGGTAACCTTGCGACAAGGCGACCTTTTACGTCAAACAGCACTGGTATGGCAATTCGTTCTCTGCCACGCGGATATTAATAGCATAGAAATGTAACAGTATGCTTGTCCCCAATGTGTGCAATTTCAGTCAGTTAGTAGGACGCTGCCATAATTATAAGTCTTAGGTATTTTTGCAACAGTCAATGTGAGGCACCAAAAATAAAATTTCAGATAAATTTCTCAA
Organism: Schistocerca cancellata; assembly: GCF_023864275.1. Taxonomy (NCBI): domain Eukaryota; kingdom Metazoa; phylum Arthropoda; class Insecta; order Orthoptera; family Acrididae; genus Schistocerca; species Schistocerca cancellata. The sequence continues at coordinate 490,898,938 of NC_064631.1, read as the reverse complement.
TCAAAGGCAAATGATTTTGTGTTCTATGTGGACAATCTATATTTTTAATTTTTACTTTCCTCCATGTACACTGGCAGTAAATGAATAGCAATCCAACAACTTCTAACGAAATGTCCCTTTCAGATCATGAGATCACTTAAATATCGAATTTCACATCATGTCTACCATAGATCTTATAATAATTAATAATTCGGAACTTTACTCCACAAGCGTAAAATTTAACTTCTATATCAGATAGTTTTCTTGGAAATAACTTACCAACCCCGAATACACTGTAGAAAGTTGCACAACACGTTAAGGTGCCCCGAAACTCCAGTTGCTAACCAGTCACTATGGTGTGTTACTATCTAATACACATGGGTGTGTGTGTTGTCTTTAGTGTAAGTTAGCTTAAGTTAGATTAACCAGTGTGTAAGCGTAGGAACCGATGACCTCAGCATCAGAGAGATTTGATACTTATTCTATTCTTGAAAGTTATTCTAATCCCGGCTGTGCACCACACTCACCACATTTGTCTATGTAGCTTTTTCCACAAATTTCTTATTAAATAAAAATGACATTATTATATTATAAACAAATCATGTCAGTTCACACTGGAACAAAAATTAGTTCAAATTTTGGCTACTAGGGGTAAATGTCGCTTTTTGAATGCAAGAAAGACTTGTAGAAATGTTCCCGTACGTAATGGATTAGGAACAGGACGCATGCAGGAAAGGTCAAACTAATGAGAAAGGCATTATGTTGATTTTATTATTAACCGCAACTTTACAAAGTTTGTTCATTACGAGCAGTGGAGACGACGCCGAGATACTGCATTTGTAAAATGACACTCGCAGCAGTTCCGGGGGAATATCAGCGACATTTTGCTGCATGTTGGCCCTCAACTCTGGTAGAGACCGAGCGTGTCCCTGGTACACGCGTTCTTTCAGATACACCCTGAATAAAAAGTCACATGGGTTCAGATGAGCTGAGCTTGCATCTGGGTAACCTCTGGAGATAACACGTTCGTGGAAGGTTACATTAAATAGATCTTTCACTGGGCTAGTGACACGAGGTGATGCCACATGTTACATGAAAATAGTGGTTTCCACACAGTTGCGCTCTTCCAACTGAGGAGTTGCATGACGTAGTAGGAAGTCTCGATAACGAACACACGTCGCGGTGCACCCGACAGGCCCTCTGGGTGTATTCTCTTAAAAGAAAGACGACCGAGAATAAAGGTGCATGAGAATCCACACCATAACAGACACTTACTGCGGGTGCAGAGGATCTTAATGCACAACATGCGGCTTAACAGTACCACAAATCAGACTCTAAGTATTCACTACGGCCTGTAGCGTAAAATGTGCTTCGTCCCTCCACAGATTGTTGTCGGGAAACAAGTCATCAACTTCAACACATGCCGGAAGCCGAAGAGCAAATTCAGAACGTTTCTGCAGATAATGAAATTTCAGTCACTGCACAGTGTGGATCTTGTCGCAGTATAAAATAGCCGGTATAAAATAGACCACAACACTTTCCGTGCTGTTGACGTGGGATAACAATTTTTGTGGCACTACACGAGCACTAACACTGCACGCTACACGTACTGCATCGACAGTTAAAGGAGCAGCAGCACGTCAATAGCTTCCACCGGGATACGACGCCTTCCTCATCCAGCTGCCATACCTATGTCATTGGTGTTTTAGAATTTCATTGCCACCTTCTTTAGACCATCTGAAGACATTCGGCATATTTCAGACCGTTCAGTTGGCGATAGTTTCTCGATAAAGCACAGTCGTTCGCATAAAAGAGTTTCACTAACAGTACACTGTCTCTCTTCTGATAGCCATACTGTTCAGTCACGGCATTACTTGTCATATGATAGTGTGGATGTCATACCGTCATACAGACAGCGTACAACGCCATATTTTCTAGTGGTGGCCGCAACTGGAGCTAATTTGTTTCCAGCGTAAATTGGTTAACGGTTAACGCATTAGCATGCCTACCAAGTTTCGCTGCCTTACAATAATTGCACCACACACGGAATCTCCATGAGCAGCTGCACTTTAATTTTTACCATCCGATATTTATTCACAGCAAAAAATAATTAATTAAATAAATAACAAGATGGCAAACTAAATAACTCATTTCACTTTGACTCCACACCATGTTGTCTAGCTAATACAAACGGCTCATTGGATCTTACCCTAATGGGAGACAGTGACCAAGGACCCGAATCACGCTCCGCTCTTTCTGCAAGTGGGCTGTTTAGGTTTTTATGTTGGTAACGCCACGTAGCGCTCTGTATGAAAATCACTGGCTGTGCTGTGTGCAGTCTACGGCTGGTTTGCATTGTTGGAATTTGCTATTGTAGTGTTGGGTAGTTGGCTGTTAACAGCACATAGCGCTGCACAGTTGGAGGTGAGCCGCCAGTAGTGGTGGATGTGGGGAGAGAGATGGCAGTGTTTTGAGAGCGGGTGATCTGGACGTCTGTCCATCAGTGACACTAAATTTGTACGACTGGATGTCATAAACTGATATATATATATATATATATATATATATATATATATATATATATATATATATATATATATAATGACCTGTTTGTTCTTTATCAAAATCTTTCATATGCTAACTGTGTCTATCAGGAGTTAGTGACTTCAGTAGTTAGAATCTTTTATTTAGCTGGCAGTATTGGCGCTCGCTGTATTGCAGTAGTTTGAGTAACGAAGATTTTTGTGAGGTAAGTGATTCATGAAAGATATAGGTTATTGTTAGTCAGGGGCCATTCTTTTGTAGGGATTATTAAAAGTCAGATTGCGTTGCACTAAAAATATTGTGTGTCAGTTTAGTGTTGATCAGAATAAGTAAAGATAGTAATGTCTGAGTACGTTCAGTTTTGCTCAGCTGTTTGAAAAGCAAATAATGTAAGAGGTTTATCAGCAAAGTCATTCATTAATTTGTCTCCTCATCTACTTCGAATGGCCAGTCTTTTTAGCAAAAGTAATAACTATATGCCTGACCACCATCCCACATACAGTTCCGTCCCGTATTTTAGTCAGCCCAGATGTATACATTCGAGCGCCAAAGAAACTGGTGCAGGCATACGTATTCAAATACAAAGATATGTGAACAAGTAGAATACGGCGCTGCGGTCGGCAACGCCTGTATGAGACAACAACTGTCTGGCGCAGTTGTTAGATCAGTTACAGTGCTACAATGTCAGGTTATCAACATTTAAGGGTGTTTGAACTGTATGATGCTACAGTCGCCACACGAGCAATGCGACACAGCACCTCAGAGGTTGCGATGAAGTGGGGATTTTCGCGTACGATATTTTACGAACGTACGGTGAATATTAGGAATCCGGCTAAACATCTAATCTGCGACATCTCTGAGCCGGAAAAAAAATCCTGCAAGAACGGTACAAACGACGACTGAAGAGAATTTTTCAAGGTGACAGAAGTGCGACCCTTCCGCCAGTTGCTGCAGATCTCAGTTCTGGGCCATCAACAAGTATCAGCGTGCCAACCATTCAACGAAACATCATCGATATGAGCTTTCAGAGCTCAAGGCCCACTCGTTTACCCATGATGACTGCACGACTCAAAGCTTTACGGTTCGCCTGATCCCGTCAACATCGACGTTGGACTGTTGATGACCTGAAATGTGTTGCCTGGTCGGATGAGTCTCGTTTCAAATTGTATCGAACGGATGGAGGTGTACAGGTATGGAGACAGTCTCATGAATCAAATGACCCTCGAAGACAAGAGGGGACTGTTCAAGCTGGTGGAAGCTCTGTAATTGTGTGGGACGTGTGCAGTTTGAATGAAATGGGACCTCTGATACATCTAGATACAACTCTGACCGGTGACAGGTACGTAAGCATGCTGCCTGATCACCTGCATCCATTCATGTCTGTTGTGCATTCCGACGGACTTGGGCATCTCCAGCAGGACAAAGCGACACCCCACACGTCCAGAATTGCTACAGTGTGTCTCCAGGAATGCTCTTCTGAGTTTAAATGGATCCGATGACCACCAAACTCCCTAGACGTGAACATTATTGAGTATATCTGGGATGTCTACAAGGTGCTGTTCAGAAGAGATCTCCACCCCCTCGTACTCTTACGTATTTGTGGATCGTCCTGCAGGATTAATGGTGTCAGTTACCTACAGCACTACATCAGACTTTAGTTGTGTCTATGCCACGTCGTACTGCGGCACTTCTGTGTGCTCGCGGGGGCCGTACACGATTTAGGCATTTGTACTAGTTTCTTTGCCTCTTCAGTGTAAATGTCGTATAGTATATATCCGTGAACATTCGTGATTGAACACAAATTCCTTGCGGTTAAGTATAATGTCTAAATACTAATCTAACATCACGTATTGTTATTCACAAACGGAACAGCTGCTATTCAATTGCCAATTGTATGCCACATTCACTACATGTTATCTATATATCTTATTCCACAAATTTCTTATTAAATATAAATTACATCAATAGACTATGTTATAAACAGATCATGTAATGGTTAATATTTTGTGTGTAACTGTGGAGGAATCCGATTTAGCACATCAATATAGTAATAAAAGAATTCTTTGTAATAAATTTGTGTGCTGCTAAACACGACATCTCACAGGCTCATCTTATAGGTCACTTTATTTCCTGTCAGATGCCATATAATTTGTGTATGAGAAGTATCTGTAATCCAGCATAATTTTGCTACACAAAATTTAATGTGCAAATATTAATACCACTAATAATTCTTCTGGTACATGGGTAGCACTAATTTTGTTGTAATCTTTTTTTTCTTGTGTTGATGTAAAAAAATTCTGTAGCTAGTCTGGTATTCATTTTACTGTGTCTGGTGAGTGTTTTAGTGTACGTATATTGCTACCGACGTTCTCTGACCGTACTGGTGGTGACTGCTAGCATACAGGTGGAGCAGGCGCTTAACAGGGGGAATTCATGGAAGGGGAGAAGGGGAGCGTCTTAACCAGGCGTTCTCCCAAACTTGGCGCAGCGAGTTACTCAAGTAACTTACCTGCGACGGCGACCTACAACTGGCAATAAACGTGATATTGACCCACTCTCCCCCTCTCCGATTTATAGATGTTCATAGGTGGCCTGCTCACTGCAACCTCACATGCTATGCATTCGTACAGAAGTAAATGATGTTCTTCCTCGCTGTTTATTTTTATTACTAGCTTAGGTAATCTTATTTATCCGTAGGTCACTTGTACAAAGACATTGAATATTTCGTGGTATTACAAAATACTTACAGCAAAGTAATATAACTCCAGTACATAGGTATTTACCTGCTTGGAAGTCTAGTTCGGCAAGGGTTGGACAGTTGATCGTCGGTGGTCTCGTAGTTGGAATTTTTGTATATCAGCTAAAACCTAACTCAGAATGGTCGACTGGGGAATAAAGCCTCCATTCTCTCTGATAATTTTCGATGCATGCAAGAAGACTATCACATTTATAATCGTAACTCAAGATAAAGTTGTGTGCACAAAGATATTAATATGATTTTTTGCTAAATGTTTACATATTGCTTTACTTTTATTTTGCATTGTAAAAGAAGAACCTGTCATACAATATGTGAGGTGGAGTTGCATCATCTATATTAATCTAAAATTTCATCAGATAAATTTTTAAATTTACCTTCACAAAAGTAACATTAAAATGTAATGGAGAATTTTAATTTAATAAGTGATAATAGAAGGCAGTCCTTTTAAAAGAGTATTACCTCATTCGGTTTATACCTGATGTACGATCAATAGCAAATCTGTCATCAGTCTGAAGACTGTTTGAGCACAACAGTGCTTCACTAGGGACAGACCTGTTGGAGGAGGTATGCTGTAGCCTTTCTCTGAACTCTGAACTGGCTTACCCAGCCAGTTACAGGGGAGCCTACAATTTAACATCGATTCACGGTGCAGTTCGGCTTTTTTTCACACCAGCATAATTCCCAGCAGTGAAAGAACTGATAATGACAGATAAACGTCTTAGGACTACCTGTAGATCGAATCTGAAGTGTTTCGACTGTAGTCTGCCACTTTATCCCTGAGTCACCGAGACACACATCCTTTTTTGCAAAGAAGTTATTTAGTAATGTAAAAGGCTAGTGATGTGCTGTATTTCCCAGTATCAGCCACTGCACTCACTATTTCACAATGTAAGATCAAAAGAAGACTTTTTTTTGGTCAATGAATTCTTGGTTGTATACCCAAACATTTACAGGGGTGATCCAAATTTCACAGTTCTTGTTCCACATTTAGGAAGATCTCTTTCCTCGGAACAACTTCACATTTCAATATACCTTTCTACAGATCAATGGCAAAGAACAACTACCTTAATTATTGTTTCTGCAATTTGTACTAATGGTTCGACATTGTGTCGATAAGAGATTGGTGTCATATTTCTTCATGCCATATGCAGATACAAGGTCAAAGCGACTGGGCTGCAATAGGAAAAATTCTAGGTAGTTGCTCTTGTACAGTTACTTACTAAAGCAATACATTTGTTGTGTAATAGGTCAGTAAACAATACCTGATTCACTAAGAGAGTCATTATTTGTTACTGACTCAAATTAAAACTTGTTACGTTTTAGTTTCTATGAAGAGCATTTTATAACATAACTTGGATAAGTGGATCTTTAACAGGCTGTCGCTGGACATATCGTCTCCCACTTAGTGCTGAATGTGATAAAAAATTGATACAAAACGAACACATCCCTAATTCCACCAAATGAGGTGAATATAGTTTAATTTATTAAATCAGTTCTACGGTTATGTCCTCAATTTCAGTCAATCAAACATAAGTGTGCAATTACATTAAATGGTACTTCAGTGCTACTATTCATATCCAACTTGTTTTTTATCTCTTGTGATTGTGATATTCAGCCATCAGTTCTATGATTCACTTTAATTTGTCGTCCATCTGTTTTTAGAGTATGTTAATATTTTCATCTATACATGATGGTCAAGAACCGTCTGAAAAGTTTATAAGGGTGCTTCAGGGATAGGTTGTGTTGAGAAATAATTGTTAAAAAATTCGATACCTTGCGCCACTCCAGAGTCAATTAGAATTTATGTTAGCCAACCAACAGTTGCGAGTGCAAATTCAAGCACGTGCACGCGCTAAAATGCAACGCAGCACAGACATTTATGTCAGAAGTGTGAGATGATTAATCGAAAATTGATTACGCCTTAAATCAAATGGATGACGAAGCATTAAACTTGGGCTAAGTGATTACAAAACGAACGCTTAAAGCTTGCAGCATTTGAGAAAATGTCCTTAAACTGATACTAATCCTAAAACTAACAGAATGATATTCTAATTTCCAAATGTAAACGTGAATATAATAGAACAGTGGATGGAACTTACGGTGAGTTCTTGCAAAAGAAATTGGAGGCAAATCATTTTCTGACGCACCATACGACGAGAGGAATGTGGTGCAATGTATAGTACAAAGATTACCACGTGATGTATATAGCCGTTCAATAGAAGCAGTTACTGACTCAGTGGAGCAGGCCAGGATAATATTTGCGCAATCACAACGCGAGAATGGGCAGCCAGAAGTGCATAGGTAATGCAGTACCGCACTGCTGGATGCTCCATCAGCAAGAGTGGAGAAATGTACACAGAAACATAGACCAAGGAAGTGGTGGCTAATCTTTTACATATCATGAAGAGAGAGGAACAGGTGGGTGAGGATAAGACAGATACGAAGGTTGGAGGCCGATAAGTGGCTCAAAACTGGCTGAGAATGAGAACACTAAAACGTAGGTGTTGTGAGATTGGCCTGCCCCAAAATATATATTGTGGCCTCGAACAACTAGGGAAGAAGCGACAAACAATAACATAATGGAAACAGAAAAATTACGTGATGAACAAGAGCCCCTTTTAGAAGAGGATGGAGTACTGAAAGCTAAGACACTAATCATCCCTGCAGTTAAGCTTATAATATATGGGCATGTGACTAAATCATTAGTCGACTCGCGAGGCCAGCTGTGTTCAATAGCAAACAACGTGTATATATGTTACTGAAATTAGGAGATGAAATTTCAAGCTTTCTGATCAGCGGATTCAGAATAAAGGGAGCTGTAGGTAAATACGAGACAGCAATTTACTGCCACGTAATGCTGCAGGCTGCAATAGGATAATCATATTGAATGGACTGATTTGCAAGAGGAAATCATTAAAGTCCCTGATTGGCTGGTAGAGCACAATGCAGAGGAAGGTTATGGGAGAAATGAAATGAGATTTTACGATACAGAAAAGGAGACAAAACGAAGGTTGGTTGAATACAAGTTTTTTCCATAGTACACTAAGCAGCAGCATGTGAAGAAGAAAAAAAATTAGTAAATCCAAACCGAAGTGGTAAATCTCCGAACAGTCAGGAGGATGATGATGAGCTTACATGAGAAGAAATTAACAGAAAAATAAATATGCTTTATAATATAGGAAATGTAAAAGCCTGAGAGCTATCCATGTTAGTTGAAAAATAAAGGGAGGTTTTTGGAAAACGTACGCGGATTATAAAGGGGCACTATAGATTATACTGTCATGAATCATATTTAAACGACCTTATCCAATTCCACAGGTCAGGGAAGACCAATAGAAAAAAACTGGTACATTTGTTAAATACGGTAGTAATAGAGAGTCCCCGAAGTCAGTACAATAGCCCTTCAGTCATTGTGGCAAAGGAAAATGTGCATGTGAGTCTTGTGTTGAACGTATGGAAGATTATCAAAGTATTTGAACGAAAAAGAGATCGACTAATAAGCACAGATAAGCTAATTAAAAAATTCAAAGGAGCACGAATATTACAAGTCTCGATTTAACATTTGGATACCTTCAAATTTTTGTGGACCCAAAATAAAGTGTTTTATACGAAGGGAAATGTTATCAACACCGTGATATCTTTTGGACTGAACGTTTCGGTAGCAGCTTTTATCACGACACTAGACTGAGTGCTAGCGGAAGAATTTCTGAAATAAAAGACTGTTTACGTGGATGACGTATTGACAGCCCATGAAGCAGGGGAAGAGCCCAAAGACATTAGAAGAAATGTTATAAAAGTGTACACTTGCGCATTGTTGTTGTGGTCTTCAGTCCTGAGACTGGTTTGATGCAGCTCTCCATGCTACTCTATCCTGTGCAACCTTCTTCGTCTCCCAGTACCTACTGCAACCTAAATCCTTCTGAATCTGCTTAGTGTATTCATCTCTTGGTCTCCCTCTACGATTTTTACCCTCCACGCTGCCCTCCAATACTAAACTGGTGATCCCTTGATGCCTCAGAACATGTCCTACCAACCGATCCCTTCTTCTTGTCAAGTTGTGCCACAAACTCCTCTTTTCCCCAATTCTATTCAATACCTCTTCATTAGTTATGTGATCTAGCCATTTAATCTTCAACATTCTTCTGTAGCATCACATTTCGAAAGCTTCTATTCTCTTCTTGTCTAAACTATTTATCGTCTATGTTTCACTTCCATACATGGCTACACTCCATACAAATACTTTGAGAAACGACTTCCTGACACTTAAATCTATACCCGATGTTAACAAGTTTCTCTTCTTCAGAAACGCTTTCCTTGCCATTGCCAGTCTACATTTTATATCCTCTCTACTTCGACCATCATCAGTTATTTTGCTCCCCAAATAGCAAAACTCCTTTACTACTTCAATTGTCTCCTTTCCTAATCTAATTCCCTCAGCGTCACCCGACTTAATTCGACTACATTACATTATCCTTGTTTTGCTTTTGTTGACGTTCATCTTATATCCTCCTTTCAAGACGCTATCCATTCCATTCAACTGCTCTACCAAGTCTTTTGCTGTCTCTGACAGAATTGCAATGTCATCGGCGAACCTCAAAGTTTTTATTTCTTCTCCATGGATTTTAATACCTACTCCGACTTTTTCTTTTGTTTCCTTTACTGATTGCTCAATATACAGATTGAATAACATCGGGAAGAGGCTACAACCCTGTCTTACTCCCTTCCCAACAACTGCTTCCCTTTCATGTCCCTCGACTCTTATAACTGCCATCTGGTTTCTGTACAAATTATAAATAGCCTTTCGCTCCCTGTATTTTACCCCTGCCACCTTTAGAATTTGAATGAGTGTATTCCAGTCAACATTGTCAAAAGCTTTCTCTAAGTCTACAAATGCTAGAAACGTAGGTTTGCCTTTCCTTAATCTTGCGCATACGAGCCCTAATTTTCAAAACTCGCAACTTGTAGGATCGGACATATCTTTCCTAGAACACATTATTAGATCAGATGTGCAATCGCAGACCAAGCACATCAGAAAATAAAAAAAAATAGAAAGAAAAACTGCTGCTTGGGCCAAGACTGCCTTTCCTGTTATTTCACCTATTAGTTCACTTCCTCTGCTAGACTCACGGTTCGTGTAATGGATATTTTGTATCTTTTTTACGTGTTTAATATAGCAATGTTGTTAGTTTCCTATGAGTGTTCTCACTGTGTAGTTGGCATGTATGCATGTTAATAAAGATTCTTCGAAGATCTGAAGATGACGGCAAGATTCTGTCAAAACCAGTCATAGTGAAATAAAACAAAAATATCGAGAGATGTCGGTTGCCTTTTCGCCAATGACACGTGCAACATACGTGTCATATATGTAAATGTCAATGTAACTGTGCCAATAACGTATCGACATACTCGACTACGTTTCTTTCTATTTAAGTCTGTGGGTATTTATTGTAACTCTCGTGGTGGATAATGTCTAAAAATTAGGAGTATATGTAGTTTGGTGACTTGTGCTAAAGCTGATATACTTAAACATTGCAGATATGCAGCCACTTAATTAGACTGTTGCGCTAAAGCGCTGTGATTAAAAAAAAAGAAATAATGGGCCGAACACTTGCGCCACTTACTATGTGGTGTGGCATGTGAGAGTGGCCGTAGAGAATTTACGAAAAGAAACTGCGCTACTGCATGTCGAGCGTCGGCAGAGAGAGGCACTGGATTTGACTGCCGAGTGACGCTGCGAGGCTTTAGGCAGCGCATAAAGCAGACGATGGGGGGTGGGGGGTGGGGGGTGGGGGGGATGCTTCAGCAGCCGTCCTGACGTCTTCAGCGAATGAGGACATTTACCCAATGAGCTGAGGTTTTCACGTGCACTTCAGCTATTGGCAGCCCGCCTAGTCTTTGCACCGTTAACGCTATACCAGGGTGGCGTGCAAGGAAGGTGAGTTTCCGGCGCATCGCAGTGACTGTTTGCGTGTGTACGAATTATGTTTTTTATATCACAGTAGTGTCTCCCTATGCATTTATTTGTTCTGTGTATACAGACTGGCTCATGAATGAACGAAATCTTCTTTTTCCACTTGTGATATTATTTTTCTATTCAGCAAACTAAAGTTTTCGATTTGCGTCTTGTAATTCTGTCATTTACGTTTATTAGATTTAAAAGCCATTAGGATAATCAATGGTAACTTCAAGGCAATGGAAGAGGACTGCCTTTTCTTTAAAAAAAAATAAACGCTTTCTGTGGCTTTCTTGAATAATTTGGGTGACTTTATTAATTTCCAGATTTTTCTGTCATAGAGAACACCTTGTTTACTTAGGCACGTACCTGACATGAACTATATGGTCAATATTAGAAGGACCAATCTCACCGGAGAGTGTTGTTTAACATTCATTACAGTACACATTTTAATTAATGGTGTTTGTATGTCATTAATTTTAAATTACTTTCTGGGTTTATAATTTCTGTGAAAGACAAATAAATTTTATAAAAAACTGAATAAGTTATCAACATTTTTACCTTAAAGTACTGCAGTTGGCCCACTCTTACCGTTGATATTTATTACATTTCATATCCCTAAAGGAGCAATAATGGATTTTACCATCCTCTTAGCTTATTTCATTTCGTTAGTCTGCCCCCTTAGATGAGTGGTCACCGCTTTTTGAATGCCATGTTGCGCACCAGCGTTCGATTCGCGTCCGCGTCGAGGTTTTTTCTCCGCTCGCGAAGTGAGTGTTGTTTCATCATAATCATTTCATCATCATCGGCAACTGAGCCGCCGAATGTCGTGTCAACTGAAAAGACTTGCAACTCGGCAGCCGAACTCCCCTGGTGCGGACTCCCGGCCATCAGAGCCGTACTGTCATTTCATGTCATTGTTGTGATCTTGGTCCCACCTTTTTCTTTCCATTTCACTTATTTAACGAAACAATGGACGTACCTCCTAGTTTCCGTTCCCTCTCAATGTATTGTTGTGTTCTGCAGAAGCGTATATCTCCTATTTATTATGATGCGACGGTGTCTTCGTTCAGATGAGCTTCTAGAAGTCCACAAAATTTGGAACTGATATACTGGATCAGATGTTTCATCCCTAGCCTGTCATCTTCGACTATGGCATGTGGCCTGTTCACGTTTTTTACAAAGTGTTAGACTTTGCAGGAAGTGACGTCTGGATCTTGTACACAGAGCTAACAGGAGGAATGGTTACCTGGCGAATGTTTTATTTCAGGTCAGCAGAAGTATTGTCTGCGTGCAGACAATTAAGGAAAGGTCCAGTTCATGTATTCACTGCGACCTCTGAGAAACGTAAGCCATTTGTTGGAACATCTGCCAGGTACAGGATGCAAAAGTTCAAACAACACTGAAAATCTGTGTGAAGCGCGAGAAACTGTTGTGTGTGCCATGTGCTGGAAGTGTTCAGTACGTGTGTGTAAGAGGTTTTGATAAAAATGGTTGTTTTGGCTGACAACATGTGTTAGATATAAACAGTCTTATTATCTCGTAACTGCCACAGCAATTTATATCAATTTTTCTTATTGTTTCCAAACAAATACGAGTATATGTTGATTTCCTTTTCGGGACCGACAAGACATAGATAAAAATATTACTTTATTTTTACGCGTTTATTTTAATTTTTAAGTTTAGTAACAATGATTAGATTGAATGATCATTGTTTTTATGATGCATACTTAGTTCGATCCCTTTTTTTCCTTTGTTATAGTTCCTATAGAAAAAATGATCGTAACACGTTGGCAGAGTAGGCTTAAAACAACAGTAACATTTAAAGGTCCAACACTAAATTAATTTAGCAAATGAAACTGAAAAAAAGGTAAGTATCACCGGTCGAAATGACCAGTAAAGGTCCCGCCAGGTAGTTCGCACATTCAGATACGTGAAGAGTGTTGAGAAATGAATTTCTAGGCGTTTCTGTTTCAGCATGGTCTTTTTTATTTCATGAATTTTGAAATAGACAGAAAAATATGTCATTGCTACTTTCAATGCGATCACTTTGTGTCTAAATAATTGTATACAATGTGGAATTGTATATATCTTTGTTAAATGGTAAAATGGTTCAAATGGCTCTAAGCACTATGGGACATAACATCTGAGGTCATCAGTCCCCTAGAACTTAGAACTTCTTAAACGTAACTAACATAAGGACATCACACACATCTATGCCACAGGCAGGATTCGAACCTGCGATCGTAGCGGTCTCGCGCTTCTAGACTGAAGCGCCTAGAACTCCTCGGTCACAGCAGCCGGCTGTTAAATGTTAAAAATAATAGGAATGGACAGGTGTGACATGTGTGATTTATAGATTTTGAAGAAAAAGAAAGAAAGCATAATGTTGTCAAGCTATGTCGGCGGCATTACCATTTTCGATTATTACCAGTTAGTGGAAATTTCTTTTTCAGTAATGGACGGGACCTTTTTAATATACCAAAAATATTGGTTTCACACGGAATTTGAAAACCATTTGTTGGGAGATGTAAGTTTACGAATATCGATTTTGTACTTGATGGATCGAGTGTACCCTTACGCTTCTTTGTTGCTTCGTAGTGGCATCGCTGATAAGAATGTTATAGAAGTTTTGGAAGGGATAGACTGGCACCTGGAGATGGTGCCATTATGCAAGTAAATTGTAGGTAAAATAATAGTTTGGAATTTTAGGGTTAATTCTGTATGTAAGGAGTTGTATAATTAAAAGGCCACCAAACTGTAAGGAATAGGCAATAATAAACTCATATAAGCTCGTGATAGATAGGCAATTAATTGTGGTGTGAATGTGATCGGAAGAAGTGCGGATGTGATACTTCAGTTTAAAGTGAGATAAATTGATTGTTTGTTCAAAATTGTTCACATATAGCAACTTCTTGATTACTTTCAGAAAATTTTGGAATGGAAAGAATATAGAACAGTGTGGGGGAACAGACAGGGTATGTGTCGTAGGCTCACGGTCAGAAGTTTAATCATCGGTGCATGTACCTTCGGAGTAAGTTCGCCTTCCAAGACTGATTAATGCCTAATTTTCCTATCAGCCAGACTATAGCAAGTAATTATCAAGTAATCGTCAGTAAATAGTATAGAGTGGCTGTGTGCGAGTAGTCAGTTCAACTGAATATTCAGGTAACTTTGCACTGTGACAATTTCTTGCTAATTTCTTGAAATGTACAGTGGAAATGAACCCCTGTTGTGCGCAGACTTGATCTTTAACATGTCTTACAACTCGTCCTTGTTAGGCGACCCATTAAATATAAATGTAATCTGTTTTATACCCAGTTGGTTTACTTCATGGTGTCGGCGTTGTGCTTGGGCACACAGGCCAAGAACAACGATAATTTACTTATTGGTTTCTGAAAGAAACGAGCGTTGCACTCGCTCATCTGGTATCAGCATGAATTAGTTTTCTTGTTATTCTGTGACAGCAACGAGTACTGAACTTGCTCGTCTTGTGTTATTAATATTTGATTATATTAACTAGGGAGAGTTGAGTCCACTTCCCCTAGAAGTATAAGTAGGTCGTGGGCTGGCACTAAATCAGAATTTAACCACCAGGCTGGGAACTTCGAAGAAAATTTGCGAGTATCACTGCGTACTCCGTTTACAGTGTGGTGCTGATGATGTAAGTGTAATGAGTTGGTACGGTGAATATTGTATGTCCTGCCATGAGCACTTATAGTGGTCGAAAATGGTTTTCTTCTATAACTGTGTCTGTCCAGACATGTCAAGAGCTTTTATGTATTACATTGACATCATGTGCTCCTGTCAGGTCTCATGGAAACATTTTATTAACTTTTTGTAATTGTTCAAAAGCTTTGGGTTCAATCAAGTTCTCTTTGCTCTTTCGTGCATGTGATATTTATGACACCGTGTTCGAGTAAATTTCGGTTGCAGTTTGTTGTAAGGAGTGTGTCCGAACTCTCCATTACATAAAACAATATATGCAACTTAACGCTATTCTTTGCACTGTGTAAGCACTCAGATATCGATGTGAGGGTGAAACATGGGACCGCGATTTTAAGCATAGTTGTAAGACGAGGTCTATCTGCGAGAGACGAAGTACTAGTGTCGGTCGAGAGCTCGGAGACAGAAGACGTGTCACGCTGCCCTCACGTAGGTGATGGTAGATCTTACCACAAGGACTGGTTTTATTTATATAGCCAGGAGAGATCTAGATGGCTTAACTACGCTTGAAGATGGAATTCAAGGTGAAATTCGCAAGCATAGTGCTATAGCAATTGCAGAGCTCGTGATTGTTCATTCCTCCAAATAATAATCATTATTCTCCACATCCAAATATAATGCCGCGGTTATTAAATGTTAACGTAACTTTGAAATTGAAATAATTTGTTAATCTGGCACTCAGCCATTATTGATACCTATGTTAGTGTGATTGTCTTTGTCTATTACTGGTTATGGGTTATGATGATTGTGAAGTTTTAAATAGACTTGATTTATGAAATCCCTTCTCACCGGTTATTTAGTAGTTAACAGGACCAAATCAAACTCCCTTTTATTAAATTTATTCTTAGTAACAATACGTTTCAGCCGCTGCTGCTGCATGCTGCTGCGGATTGCTGTAAACCAAAAAAAAAGGCAGTCATCTAAAGATGTGAGTGAAAACCTAAGGGCCAAAACAGAGACACTGACGCACCACAACATGTCATGTACTCTAATACAGTAAATTCTGTTGAACATGTCAGATTGTGTATCAGCTGTAAATTCTTATTCAGATACGCAGTCAGATAGAGAATCGAAATGTTAGTTTTAAGTGTTTCATTTAACAATCTGTTGAGGGTGAGGGGTGGCGACTTGTATCGCTCATGTCTAGAGCCTGTGTATCGGGAATGACTCATGCGTGCACAGTGACAGATGGTCTTCTTTTTTATTTTTTCTGTGTGTAGTATGCGCTGAAGAAATCATCCTTGATGACTTATTCTTCTAGGATGGGATTTAAGGATAAAAGGAAAACACTTTATTTATTACACTTTCAGTTAGGCTTGGGCACTCAATGCGTCCTTTAGCCTGTTGTCTTTGGTGATGTCTATCTCCTGTGGAGGATTAGACGTGTCTAGGCTGTTATGGGTGACTGCTTCCTCGTGTTTTGACACATCGCCTATGGGGGTTGAAACGTTATTGACTTCGGTAATCTATACTTGTGCCATCTTGCAGGGTTTACCGTTCCTACCGATTCTAATTGTCGAACTTCGTCCCTAAGGGCAACGATTTTGTCAAAAACTCGTAGAACCTTGTCATGGAGCTACTCTTGTATAGTGGTCTCGTGTAGTGCGGTGCGGATGCCTACTTTTATTGTCCACCATGGAGCTCCTGTGATCCATCAGTAGCAAATGTTTTGAAGTGTTTGGAGTTTGTTGTAGTTGGAGATCCACGTAGTTGCCCATGAGGTGGAGCCATAGAACATTGTGTGTTCTACCGTTGCCTTATACAATTGGAGTTTAGCGTTAGGGTTGAGATCCTTACTCTTCAGGAACGGAATTAGTGACCTGACCCCCTTCTGGGCTACCGTCTTCTTGTCGTCAAATTGCTGCGTAAAGAGCAATTTTTTGTCAAGGTAAACACTGAGGTACTTCACTTCCGGCGACCATGGGATACATTGTTCAGCTATTTGGAGTCTGTCGTTTAGAAATGGTTTCCTCCATGTGAACATAATTGGTGCCATCTTCGTCGGGTTGATCGTTATCTTCTTTGCAGCGCCCAGCGTTCCATTACAGCAAGTTGCCGTTGCATCCTAACGATTAGCTGGTCCGAGTGTCGTCCAGTCGTCAGAAAGTCCGTATCGTCCACACAAAAACTCGCCGTAACAAGGGAGACTGTTCGGAAGTCATTTATATATAAGTACACTACTGGCCATTAAAATTGCTACACCAAGAAGAAAAGCAGATGATAAACGGCTATTCATTGGACAAATATATTATACTAGAACTGACATGTGATTACATTTTCACGCAATATGGGTGCATAGATCCTGAGAAATCAGTACCCAGAACAACCACCTCTGGCGTAATAACGGCCTTGATACGCCTGGGAATCGAGTCAAACAGAGCTTGGATAGCGTGTACAGGGACAGCTGCCCATACAGCTTCAAAACGATGCCACAGTTCATCAAGAGTAGTGACTGGCGTATTCTGACGAACCAATTGCTCGGCCACCATTGACCAGACGTTTTCAATCGGTGAGAGATCTGGAGAATGAGCTGGCCAGGGCAGCAGTCGAACATTTTCTGTATCCAGAAAGGCCTGTACAGGACCTGCAACATGCCGTCGTGCATTACCCTGCTGAAATGTAGGGTTCCACAGGGATCGAATGAAGGGTAGAGCCATGGGTCGTAACACATTTGAAATATAGCGTCCACTGTTCAAAGTGCCGTCAGTGCGAACAAGAGGTGACCGAGACGTGTAACCAATGGCACCCCGTACCATCACGCCGGGTGATAAGCCAGTATGGCGATCACGAATACACGCTTCCAATGTGCGTTCACCGCGATGTCGCCAAACACGGATGCGACCATCATGGTGCTGTAAATAGAACGTGGATTCATCCGAATAAATGACGTTTTGCCATTCATGCACCCAGGTTCGTCGTTGAGTACACCATTGCAGGCACTCCTGTCTGTGATACAGCGTTAAGGGTAACCGCAGCCAAGGTCTCCGAGCTGATATTCCACGCTGCTGCAAACGTCGTCGAACTGTTCGTGCAGATGTTTGTTGTATTGCAAACGTCCTCATCTGTTGACTCGTGGATCGAGACGTGGCTGCACGACCCGTTACAGCCATACGAATAAGATGCCTGTCATCTCGACTGCTAGGGATACGAGGCCGTTGGGATCCATCAAGGCGTTCCGTATAACCCTCCTGAAACCACCGATTCCATACTCTGCTAACAGTCATTGGATCTCAACACGAGCAGCAATCTCGAGATACGATAAACCACAATCGCGGTAGGCTACAATCCGACCTTTATCAAAGTCGGAAACGTAATGGTACGCATTTCTCCTTCTTACACGAGGCATCACACAACGTTTCACCAGGCAACGCCGGTCACTGCTGTTTGTCTATGACAAATCGGTTGGAAACTTTCTTCATGTCAGCACGTTGTAGGTGTCGCCACCGGCGCCTACCTTGTGTGAATGCTCTGAAGAGCTAATCATTTGCATATCACAGCATCTTCTTCCTGTCGGTTAAATTTCGTGTCTGTAGCACATCTTCGTGGTGCAGCAATTTTAATGGCCAGTAGTGTAGAAAAGCAGAGGCGAAATGACAGTGCCCCGAGAATTTCCTGTGGAGATCACTTTCATTTCGGAGATTTTATCGTCGACTAGGACATACAGTTTCCAATCCTGCAGAAAGTTGTCTATGAGTCTAATGTAACAATCCGCAATAGGGGTAGTGCGATGCAGTTTGACGACAAGGTTGGGCCGCCACACCATATCGTAGGCTTTTTCGATGTCAATCAATACATCAATCGTGGCGTTCTGCTTGTTGTATCCTTCTTGTATCTGTTCGGTGACCCGTAGAATGGCAGATAACTTTTCCTTGAAACCGAATTGTTCGGGTCGTATAACAACATGCGCTGTAAGTGTGTCGTGGAGTCTCTTCAACAGCAACCTCTCGAGTACCTTGCCAAGGGTTGGCAAGAGGCTAATTGACCGGTAACTGCTGGGTTCTGCTAGGTCTTTACCTGGATTTGGGATTGGAACTATTCGAACCGTCTTCCACGCCGTAGGGAAATATCCCTGCAGGAGACAGCTGTTGAAAATTCGGGTAAGGAGCACAGTTGGTTTCCTGGACAACTGTTTCAAATCGGTATTGCTTATGGAGTCGTTGCCTGGCGCGTTATTCTGAGTCTTCCGGATAATTTTACGGATCTCTGCTGGTGTGGTGAGTTGTGGGCGGTTCTGCGCAGGCGTAGTACGCAAAGCAGTCCTTTCTGCTGTAACGACGGCTTCCTGTTCTTGCAGGCGGACTTCGTTCACGGGGGTCGCTGGTGTAGACAGATGGTCTGAAGCGGGTTCAGTCGAGTACGTAGTTTTAATTTTTATCCACCAGAGTGCAGTAGTGCACTGAGACATTCAAGAAACAGGTCACGAGAATGTTTTTGTTAATTGTTCTGTTTATTTCTTGAAGGCTTTTTTGTTTATTAGTGTTTGTAGAGTGTTGTATATGCTTTTAGTAGTGTGAATGATGCGTGAAAGTGGTGTAAAGTAAATATGTAGATCATTGTTCTCCTAATAAACGCTGTACGAACTGGCATGTGAAAATTTTATGACTGTGTGAATGCAGACGACGGGGAATTGTGTATCATAATATGTTAAATATATATTTATTTCGGGAAAGAGTACACTTCGAAAGGGTGTTATCTGATGATTGGTTAGTCATGAAAAGCGCAGGCTAACGGGGTAGCCGGCCGAGGTGGCCGAGCGGTTCTAGGCGCTACAGTCTGGAACCGCGCCACCGCTACGGTCGCAGGTTCGAAACCTGCCTCGGGGATGGATGTGTGTGATGTCCTTAGATTAGTTACGTTTAAGTAGTTGTAAGTTCTAGGGGACTGATGACCTTAGAAGTTAAGTCTGATAGTGCTCAGAGCCATTTGAACCATTTGTTAACGGGGTAGAATAAATTGTTTCCATTGTCCTTAAAGGAAACTGACCAATCATAACGGAGTATTTTTCGCGCGTCTTTTCTCCTGGAGATATAGAATGCTTACAGCAGTTTAAGTATCCGGAGCCCAGCCTTTCAGTGGTACGGTCGTGTGTAATATGTGTCCGAAGGAAGTTATAATTTGCCGGTTTTAGTTGGGCTACATGCCTCAAAAGTGCTTCAAAGTGAAGGCATACCTATTCCGGTGTGCTTCTTAAAAAGTACGGATTTTTTACGTAATTTTACGTATGAGAGAAGACAGTAATTCCATGTGGCATATTGAGCAGATAGCTGACTAAAAAATTAAGTACCATAGATACCGATAAACTTAAAGGTATGGCGATAATTTTTATTTAAAACAATCCGTGCTTAGTAAATGTTCATATTTCGGGAAATACGTTACCATAAACTTGCTAACGTGATTTAAAGGGTTTGTACATGACCGTGTTAGGATTAGCACAAGCTTGGCAGTGAACGTGTAGTTCTGGACCTCACATTATACCGAAGTTTTGCCAATATTTCTACCTTTCACTCAAAATTAAGACCTTTTTCCGATTCTTAGACTAGATACGTTGTGTGCAGCCGGATGCAAGTTGCAGTACGGTAAGTTACTGCTCGACTTTTCTACCGGCGATCTGCTGCAGCGAGTTCACAGGTATGTGCAGGTAATAGGACGAAAGGAACCGCGCCGCCGCAAGGGCTTAAATGACAGTGAAACTGACACTCATACAAAACGCACACAGTATTATGCAGGTTATATTCCGTTTACTGATAGCTCAGATCCATTTTCACAGAGGGAATAAGCGGTATTGGCTGTAGTTACGTTGCATATTGGTAGCATATACGTCACATTAGCCACGAATTTGTCGCATATACTCTACATTAATTTTGGATGGAATATGACAAGTTTTGTTATCCAACAAATTCAGTCTAGTATGGTCTGTTTATTTAAAATAAACGTTAGAAGAGCCTGGAAAATTTCACATTTGAGTACCAACTGCTGATACAGTTGGCTTACCAAGACAATCTATAAATTTAAATATTATTAATGAAAAGCCACAACATTAGTAATGATATACATTTATTACATCGCGAAAGTTTTCGTTCAAAAAAATTTGAAAGTGCCACTACACGACCAGCAGTCTACATTACAAATCCTTACGGAGGTGTGCCAATATTATGACTTCAGAAGCCTAATTATGTTATGTAAAATCTGAAACGTCCCCTTAGAACAATTTCTGAATTACTGTGCTGATAAACCTCTTACAATATTTGCTTTTCAAACAGCTGAGCAAAACTGAACGTTCTCAAACATTCACTAAAGTGACACACAATATTTTTAGCGCAACGCAATCTGACTTTCAAAAATCCCTACAAAAGAATGGCCCTGACTAACATTAACCTATACGTTTCACAAATCACTTACCTCACCAAAAATCTTTGTTACTCGAACTACTGCAATACAGCGAGCGCCACTACTGCCAGCTAAATAAAAGATTCAAACTACGGAAGGCACTAACTACTGATAGGCATAGTTAGAAAATGAAAGACTTTAATAGAGAACAAACAACGTATTTACCTCAATAGTGTTCAAAAGTCATAATGTATATAGCAGTTCATGATATCCAGTATTGCAAATTTCAAAACTCCGCCATCTCTCTCCTCACATCCACCACTGCTGGCGGCTCACCTCCAACTGCGCAACGCTAAGCGTTGTTAACATCCAGCTGCCCAACACTACAATGGCAGACAACAATGCAAACTAGCCACAGACTGTACACAGCACAGCCAGTGATTTTCATACAGAGCGCTACGTAACATTGCCAATAAGAAAACATAAACAGCCTACTTACATAGCCCCCATGCTCCCCACAAAAAATTTTACAAATTGTTTTGGGCTGTGGCCAATAATGATTTGATAAAATTTTTCATAATTACAATAACAAAGATATCAAATGCACACACGTATTGATGTAATGTTGGTCAACAGCTAAAATTTTCTCACAGTCCATAAAGACAGTCCTGATCATTCATCACAGTAAAATTGCAGTGTTTTTCTCAAAGGCTGAGCAGTAAAAGAAAATGCACGAAGTAGTGGATTTCCATGCAGTCTTGAAGAAGTGGCGTTGTCCTTCCAACGGAAAGACAGTGCTGACTCCTGACATGCAGACAGGTAATGGGCCACAACAGAGCAAATCCACAGCAGAGTCATTCGAAGTTTAAAATTTTATTTTAACCAATGCTGCAGGGCAGCTTGAAACTAGATATTAAACAAAATGAGCAATCTCTCAACTAGAAAGACAATAGATGTAAAATGTCCCTCATCATTTCATTAGGCATTTTAGTAAATATCATAAATTAAGAGCTCCACAGTGTAATCATATATTTTCAAGTTTGAGCATGTCTTATTTAGGAAGCTTTCTACAAAGAAATGTCAATAGCGAGGATAATGGCCTCTTTTTTTTTTGTCCACCTGAGCCTCTGAAAGGCACACACTAATGCCTTTTTTCCAGGCGACTGCCGCGCAGCTGTCCATGTAATGCGTCATGCCCACGACGGATTATGTGAAGGTCACTTAACTTTCTTGCCGCAATATTTCACAGGTCAAGAATTTGCGTTACAAATGTGTAGAAACAAAATGCTATTGATATAACAGTGTCCAAAAAATTTTCGTCAGCGTTGTAATACATTCACGCATTTACATACATTTCATAACTCTTAAAGTACGATTCTTGGTTTCCTACAACCTTTTCCACAAACCAGAGTCCCTAAACACTACTCATTCCTTACCTTATTCGTCGACACTTCTTCAATATTTCATCATAACAGATACGTAGCATAATCAAATAACTCATATAGCATCAGCTTATTGATCATAAACATACTGCTACAGCATAATACACATAGTCATCGTAATAATAACATCATAACACCACAGTCAACTCTCAAAATCGTCGTAGCTTCCTCCAATAATTAAAAAAAATTCTCTGCTCATGTCAAAAGTGTCATCTACCTCAAACGTACCTTAAAAATCATGATCCCATACCAAACACATCATTCAAAGCTCTCATAGTATCACAATGGTTCTGAAAAAATATGAAGAGTTCACAAACTACAGACAAAATACAATTTCGTAAGTGTGAAGTTATCCAACTGTGTAATTACGTAAACATGTGTCACTGATGTAGTAAAAAATGTTTATCTCTCAGTTAAATGATCAGATAGCTGTGTAATTTGTGTGTTAGAGAATTATGGCACCGATGTGTAAAGTTGTATAAGCAAATACCATGTTAGCTAGGGCTCCTTGTGCTTGCCAAATACATGGTGCACAAAGTAAGCCTGTACCCCCTTGAGGATTAATGTAATTATACCCTCAGGTGTTACAGATTACAACAATGGAATGAAATGTATTATGGAAAAATTTCTTTGTAATTCAAAAATCTTTAAAAGTAAATGTTTTAAGTATGTGAGACTTATAGTCATTACGTAATCGTGCAACTAACAAGCAAGAATGCACACACACAATAACACTGTGTCGTCTGTTCACTATAACAATGCTCTCGTAAATACTGTCTAAATATGTTCCCTAGGTTCTAGACTGGATAGTGAACTTCAAAACATTGTTGCATGTTAACAGTTTCTAAGTCTGACAAAGCATACTAGAAATGTGAAGTGAAACGTTTTATGGCACAGACAAAGTTAAAAAGCAGATTATCTTTCAATAAACGGTTTTACATGTGAAATGTGGTGTAACCCTTTGCTCTTCCTAGTATTCAGAGTTTCAACTTTAACGCAATTATCATGTGGTATACGTTGGTAAAGAATACTGCAATTTTTCTCAAGGTTAGCGTCTATGTTATTTTTCTCTGAGCCAGCCGGCGCACGCGTCTACTTGCGGTGCGAGTCATTGTCTGTTTCTTTGTTGGCGCGCGTCGTTACTGGGATTAGGAGACCTAACTTCTACAAATTCACCTTGCCGAGAGGGCCCAGCCCTGTTTAAATCCCGCCAGTTCTGATGAAATTCAGGTCTGTCGTCATGATTATATCGTCTGTCGTCATGTCGGTAGTTCCTGTAGTTTCTTTCCAGTCGGTTAAGTGTTGGAGAATTTCTCCCTGAATTATCACTGCACGGTGGACCATTGCGTCTGAAGTTTTTCTGTCTCCCATGATAATAATAGTTCTGGTTGCCAAATTGTCCGTTTATATGATTGTCTCTGTCATATTAATTACTACGGAAATGCGATCTTTCTCTGTAACTATTACTCTGCCAGTGGTTGTCATACGGGTGGTGTCTGTTTTGGTCACGATTTACGTTGTAAGAATACGCTTGTCGTGTCAAATTACTGTTTCTGTCATCACGGAATTGTGACGGATGTGACCTGTAGTGATTGTTTTCCTGTTTTCGCATCCCGGGACTATCTGTGTCAATTTCTAATTCTTTTAAGAGTCCCTGAAAAGCTTCAATGTTGTCTTTGCAACGTCCTGCCAAAATAACATGTCGTAAATGTTCAGGTAATTTGATTAAGTAAATGCGGATGAGTTCTGAGGGGCTGTATGGGTTTGATAGGTTCTGATTCTTGTGCAACATGTCTTCAAAATATTTCACAAGACTGGAAAATTCAGATTGTTCAAAGTGTTTCATCATCATGATGCTATGTTTTACTCGGTCTTGTGTAGCTTGAGACCAATATGCTGAGAGGAAGGCATGGTAAAATTCTCCTTCACTGTGACAATCGTGAATGACTGATCGCATTCTTACAGCTGGTTCATTCTCCAAGTAGCCACACATAAATTCTAACCTGTGCGCCAATGACCAGTTGGGAGGAAAACAATGAGAGAATTGATGGAGCCACGCCTGTGGATGAATGTCGTTGCCGGAATTCTTAAATGTTTTGAATTTACGTGTAGTAATGAACAGCTTATAGTCAAAATCATCGTGTCAGCGAGTAGCGTGTCGGTCATTGTTACGTCGTTTCGGCGGTTCCATCTCAAAATTCGGTGTACCTTGCCAATTTCTTTCATAATTTCCGAAGTGCCCTGAGTTATTATTTTGTGGCTGTTCTGTATTTCTATGTCCCTCTTCCCGTATTGGAGCGCGAGTGGCCTCTGAAATACGTAATTCTTGTATTACCTGTGTCAGCTGATCTTGTACTTCCTGGATTTCACTTTGGTGTTGCGTATTAATTTGATTCTGATTTTGTTTGAATTTCCTAATTTGTTCGCACTCTTCTGTATCATTTAAGACTACTGGTTTTGTGTCATTCAGTTTATCAACTACCTTCGCAGATAAATTATTTAGCTGATCCGAATTCAACTACTTTCTCTGATAATGAACTAACTTCCTCCATGTGTCTTTCTACTGTGTCCTTTAAGTTTTCCAGAGTTTTTGCAAGTTGCATAACCGAATCGGTAGATGCAACTGAGTCCATTTTAGCTTGCAAGGTCTCGTGATTTTCATGAACAATAGTTTGCAGTTCTTTTATGGCTGCTTCGTGATTCTGTAATGCATTTTCATGACGCGAAAAAATAGGTTGGAAATGCTCACAAATTTGTGTTTTTACGTCATTACAGACTTTTTGACATTTCGATTCTATTTTATGTAATTCAATAGTTAAATCTTCACGTGTTGGTTCAAGTGTGGTGTGAAGATTTTGTTCCATTGCGTCTAACTGTGCTGTGTTTGTCTCTGGTGTTGTTCCATTGCGTCTAACTTTTGAAGATTTTGTTCCATTGTGTCTAACTTTTGAAGCTTTTGCTGTGTTTGTCTCTGATTTTGTTCCATTTGTTGCATTAGCTGTAATGACAATGCATTAGTGTCTGGAATCTGTTCCTCTACGCTTTGCGGCAGTGCATTTGCACCGGCAACATTCACATTTTGACAAGCAGAAAATGTGTCTTGACTTATTTGAGAAAACGGTGAGGACGCAAAACCTGAATCTACAGTATTTACTAAATTGTGTCCTGTCATTTTGGTTTCCTGAGGCGAGCTGTTGCTGAGCGATCGATCGATAATGCTTCCCTGTTCACTAATTGTTTCACTGCCTACGCCATTGTTTGCCGCCCACTCCATATCCCTATGCACAATTACCAAATTACTATGTTGAATATTAGTTAAACCATTACACGGTGGCACTAGCACACTCCTTTCGTCTTCACTGTCATTTCTCAGTTTACTTTGGAGCCTAGTATTACGTTTTTCACACGCCATTATTGTCACAATATTTCACACGACAACACAGAAAAACACAATTAGAAGAGCAACAATAGGGGAACACATTAACATAGCACTGAAATTAATATCTAGTTAATTGCAAACGCAGCTGCGAAATACTTGGTGCAAATCTACATGCATGCCACAACTGTTTTACTGTACAACAATGAAAGACTGCAACTACAAACGAGATTCTCTCTACAATTACGTGCTAGCAAATAAACAATAGCTACACTAATTACACAAATTACAAGAAAAAATTCAGAAGATTCCAGTGAGGTATCCTCGGCTAAGGGTCGACATATGAAACGTCCCCTTAGAACAATTTCTGAATTACTGTGCTGATAAACCTCTTGCACTATTTGCTTTTCAAACAGCTGAGCAAAACTGAACGTACTCAAACATTCACTAAAGTGACACACAATATTTTTAGCGCAACGCAATCTGACTTTCAAAAATCCCTACAAAAGAATGGCCCTGACTAACATTAACCTATACGTTTCACAAATCACTTACCTCACCAAAAATCTTCGTTACTCGAACTACTGCAATATAGCGAGCACCACTACTGCCAGCTAAATAAAAGATTCGAACTACGGAAGGCACTAACTACTGATAGGCATAGTTAGCAAATGAAAGATTTTAATAGAGAACAAACAATGTATATACCTCAATAGTGTTCAAAAGTCATAATGGATATAGCAGTTCATGATATCCAGTATTGCAAATTTCAAAACTCCGTCATCTCTCTGCTTACATCCACCACTGCTGGCGGCTCACCTCCAACTGCGCAACGCTAAGCGTTGTTAACATCCAGATGCCCAACACTGCAATGGCAGACAACAATGCAGACTAGCCACAGACTGCACACAGCACAGCCTGTGATTTTCATACAGAGGGCTACGTGGCGTTACCAATAAGAAAACCGAAACAGCCTACTTACATACAGCAGTGGTGGATGTGAGGAGAGAGATGGCGGAGATTGAAATTTGTAATACTGTATATCATGAACTGCTATATACATTATGACTTTTGAACACTATTGAGGTATATACATTGTTTGTTCTCTATTAAAATCTTTCATTTGCTAACTATGCCTATCAGTAGTTAGTGCCTTCCGTAGTTCGAATCTTTTATTTAGCTGGCAGTAGTGGCGCTCGCTGTATCGCAGTAGTTCGAGTAACGAAGATTTTTGGTGAGGTAAGCGATTTGTGAAACGTATACGTTAATGTTAGCCAGGGCCATTCTTTTGTAGGGATTTTTGAAAGTCAGATTGCGTTGCGCTAAAAATATTGTGTGTCAGTTTAAGCACAGTCATGTATAATTTTTCTAAGGAGACGTTTCAGATCTGCTGATGATGCTGTCGTGTACGATATGGTGTGAAGTCTAGTGACTGTAGGTGGATACAAAATGACTTAGACATACTTTCTAGTCACTATAATGAATGGCAGTTAGTTAATGGGGATGACTAGGAAAAACAAACCCTTAATGTTCGCATACAGCGTTGGTAGTGTCCCACTTGATTGAGTCACATCGTTTGTGGATTGTGGTAGGCAAGGTGAATGGTCGACTTCGGTTTATTGGGAGAATTCTAGGACCGTGTGATTCATCTGTAAAGGAGTTCGCATTTAGGACGCTAGTGTGACGTATTCCTTTCCTTCAAGGCTGCTGAAGTGTTTGGGATCCTCACGAGTTCGGATTTAGGGAAGATGTCGAAGCAAATCAGAGGCGAACAGCGAGTGCAGGCAGTCTGAATGTGTATAGCAGACTGTGATTTCCAGAATTGGAAAAATTCTTTGGATATGCACTGATGCGCCAAAACGTCATGAACACTGGCCAACGCGCGACTGAATGCTGCTTAGTGGCACTGTAGCCACTTCACGTAGCAAGCGAACTATAAGTGGAGCGGAGAGGAATGGGCAATCACTCCAGCGACATTACTAACGAGCAGTGGGGTAATCTGTCGGCATAAACAACTTTCACGAAGGACTGATTTTTGTTGTAAGGTACCTGGAAGCAGACATGTCGCAAACACTAAAGCTGATCTGCTGTCAGAGTACTTCTGTCCACTCCCGCCGGAGGTTCGAGTCCTCCATTGGGCATTGGTGTGTGTTGTTCTTAGCATATGTTAGTTCAACCTACTTTAAGTAGTGTGCAAGTCTAGGGACCGATGACCTATGCAATTCGGTCCCTTAGTAATTCACACACATTTGAACTTTTTTTTTTTCTTCTGTCGTGAGCACCGGCAGCAGGTTGTTGAAGGACAGTAAAACCATGAGTAGCTAACATGGTGTTGGACGTCCTAGCCTTATCTCTGAACGTGCAGATCGTAGGCTAGTCTAGGCTAGATTCTGTATAGCGCACTGGTCGTCAAACTGCGGCCCCCGGAGCGTAAGCGGCCAAAATCAAGGATCTGTGCGGTCCCCACTTCCAGTCGTGTTAAATAGTAATATGTAACAACTGACAGCCGAAACCAAACGGTCAGTTAATGTTAAGTGCTTCTAGAATGTTGTTTTCCTGCTCAATAATAAACAAAAAAGAGAGAGAGTAATATTTTAATATGTGCTTAATTTTAATTGACGTTGGCGAATTTGGCCGCTTACCTCCAGGGCATAGGGGAAATACCGCCGACACTATGGGGTAGAGGTTGTGAGAGCGAGCATATTCTTTTTTTTTTTTTACCAATACTGAAGACTCACTGTGAAACGGTACTGTATGTACCGTTCCATGATTAAATTAGACTGTAGTAGTCCCAACTTTGTTTCCTTGGGCTTGAGTGGCAGAGATCAACCACAGGCAAAACCTTGTCAAAGAGAATGTGAGAACATAGTGTTTAGCGGAGAGAGGTTGGTCAGGCTACCCCCTCCATCGAAGGCCAGATGCTCTCAGGAGCTCCGCCATGGTAAGGGGCTGTTCTACGAAGAAAGTATAAGCGAGTGGACGTGCCTTCAGCATGTTCGTCTCGATTAGTAATGGGAAAAGGTATTGGAATACTAGATATTTGTCACTAACCCACTCTCTTTCAGCCCAGCGTTGAATAGGGAAACCAATTATTCCGCTCATGGTTATTCTGCTTATTTTATCTTGTATGATTTTTGTTTATTGACAGTGAAATATGTATGTCTCTGTGTTCACGCCACGGGGAAGGCAGCGTTAGGCTTGGATAGTGAAATTGTCCATCTATACGATAGAGTTAGGTAACAAATCGTGTGACTTACAGTTTATTTGTGTCAGGAATTTTGGAAGGGTTTATTAACTTTTAATGTGTGTTTTCCGTGTACAAATAGGCGCCACGTGCTCCACGTGTGTCGAACTAGTAACAAGGCACCTACGCTCGCCTATAGAGAAACTCTAGTAGAAGCAATAGATTATTTAAATAAACTGCTACCGCCTCACGGTATAGGAATTTACACAGTTTCAACCGTTTGAATAAAATCTTGTAAGCATGTGGAAAGCCACTTTGAACCAACGTGGTCATAGCCACCACGTGCAAATGCAGTATCCTTCGATCCTGACTAAATTATAACTGAAGTTGCTATACAGTACAGAATAGGAGTATAGAAAAGAATGCTTTATCGTCTAATGCCAAGACGATCTGTGTCCTCACCCGATTGCATGCTAGTATTGAATCTGTGCACTAGGTGCAAGTTTGAGCTCTTGTCTATCCTGTCCTATGTGTTTCAATATTAAAGTAGCGGGAAAATTACTAGTGGCTGATGAGATGCAATCCCGTCTGTAGAAATCAAGCAAATTTATTCAGAATAACTTCAATATGCTATGCTTGAACACACACGATACCCCTTTAACAATTATAAATATTAATGGCACAGACTGCCAATATGTATGCTGCGTTCTATGACGGAAAACTCCTTCATTGATCCCTCCAAAAGAATCCGTTGCGCATTGTTCGTGTTCAATATCTACACCCATAGAGGGCTGTAATATAGATGAAGGAGGTTTCTGAGAACCTATGACATAAAAAAAAGTAAAATATCCCTAAACATACCTATAACTAAGAATAGATAATTTCCCCACAAACAGATAAGTTTTAATGAAGGCAACTTCTGCCAGAATCTGTTTCACGTAATATACCCCCAGCGACGGTGCCTTTTCAACTGTCTCGTGCGACTCGTACCGCTCAGCTGATATGGAATAAATTTCACACGGAAGTGACACGGATTCGTATGTTTCACATTAGCAAAGATGAACAAGTGCCCTTAGCTCTTAAGGTGCGCCTTTTAGAGCCACTTTCTACTTGTCATTTTTCTTATTTGGCCTCTGGAAACTACCTACCTACAACCTTAGCAACAAAAGTAACAGTATGTGTATTCTAGTATCAGAGAAATCAGAACGATTTCCACTTTCAAATTTCGACTCGGTCTTTTCAGTACCAGGTTCTCTTACCTCATATTGAAATATTTACCATTCTTTGCACCATCGAAAGTTTGTAACAGCATCACGGAATGACCATGCATTTTTGCAGCAACGAATATACGAGCGGCGTTCAGTAGCTAATGTATCACAATTTTCTCTGAAAGCAGGTTGGTTTTCTCCAGGTCTCAAATACTCCCCACTCTTTTTGCTACAGAATTCTATTTTTCTACATAATGTCCGTTCAGTGCGACGGCCTTACCCCACCTTTCTTGTAGGGACCGCATGGTACCAATCTACCGGAGCTGATGTTTTACTACATTAATAATCTCTTCATCGTCCACGTACTTCTCCCGAGCAGTGCATCCTTCATTGGATCAATCATATGGAAGTTGAAAGGTGCGAGATCCGGGATGTAGGGTGGATGAGAAAAAACAGTCCAAAGAAGTTTGGCGAGCTCCTCTGGTGTGCGCAGATTTGTGTCACGCCATGAATTATCATGGAAGAGAAGAAGATCGTTTGCATTTCTTTGGCGATGAACACCCTGAAGTCGTTTCCTCAGTTACCTGAGAGAAAGAAAGTAGACTTCCGAGTTGATAGTTCCAACATTATGGAGGATATTGAGAAGAAACGACATAGTAGTAGGCCCTCTGCTGTTCCTTATCTGTATAAACGATTTAGGAGACAATCTGACGTCTTTTAGGTTGTTTGCGGATGATTCTGTCGTTTATCTTCTAGTACGCTCACCAGAAGATCAAAACATATTGCAAAACGATTTAGAAAATAAATGTGAATGGTGCGAAAATTAGCAATTCACCCTAAATAATAAAAAGTGTGATGTTATCCACATGAGCAATAAAAAGAATCCGTCAGACTTCGGTTACACGATAAATCAGTCTAATCTAAAGGCCAAGAATTCGACTAAATACCTAGGAATTACACTTACGAACAATTTAAATTGGAAAAAAACACGTTGAAAATGTGGTGGGGAAGGTAAACCAAAGACTGCGGTTTATTGACACAACACTTAGGAAATGTAACTGAGATACTAAACAGAATACCTAAATTACGCTCGTCTGGGACCCTTACCAGGTAGGATTAACGGAATACATCGAGAAAGTTCAACGCAGAGCAGCGCGTTTAGTATTGTCGCGAAATAGGGGAGAAGGTGGCACGGACATGATACAGGATTTGGGATGGACACCATTAACCTTTTTCGTTGTGGCGGGATCTTCTCACGAAATTTCAGTGACCAACTTTCTTCTCCGAATGTGAGAATCTACATAGGGAGAAATGATGATCATAATAAAATAAGGGAAATCAGAGCTCGCACGGAAAGATATGGGTGTTCCTTTTCTTCCGCCCGCTGTTCGAGAGTGGAATAGTAGAGAATTATTGTGTAGGTGGTTCGATGAACCCTCTGCCATGCACTTAATTGTGATTTGCAGAGAACCCACGTAGATGAAGATGTAGAATACCTCATGTGAGTCCCAGAGGACCGTCGCCGTAACATCCGGCTGAGGGTGCGGCTTTTAACGTTTTCATCGGAGGAGAGTTTGTGTGGCGCGAGTTCATGGATTGCCGTTCTATTCCAGTTCGAAGTGATGAATCTGTGTTTGATCGGCTGTGACGCTGTTCAATCAAAAGTTGTCATGGTCAGTCTCGTAACGCACAAGCAATTCCGCGGAGATGTCCATCTTTGCTCTTCATGGTCTTCTGTTAGGTGGCGAGGAACCTGCCCGGCACACACTTCTGACTAACCCAACTGTGTGGACGAGTTTGTCTACACTATCAACAGGCACGTGCACTTGCCCAGAGAAGTGTTTGATTATGATCCGTCGGTGATCCTGCATGAGTGCCCCTGCAGGAGTCAGCACTGTGTGCGACCGACCGGCATGCGAAAGTTCGGATAGGTTTTGCGCGACCTTGTTGGGACGATGACAGACGCCTCTCCCAACGACTCGCTGTGGTTTTGTTCACTGCGAGGTCTCCATCGACATTCAGCAACCGCCTATGAATATCTGAGATTGTCTGGTTTCCCGCCAAAAGAATCACAATGACAGCTCTCAGCTTGGGGCACACCTCCGTTACAGACGCTATTTGAAGGCAACGTACAGCGCCGCCAGTATCGGAACTTCATTAAACTATAGACCTGAAGCAGGAATACTCCACTGCGTACTACAGGAAATTCCGCATTCTAACCGAAATTGACCAATAAAAATATGTGGTGCATTACTTACTGAAGGCCCATCGTTGCAATGCAACGCTTTGAAAAGAAGGAAAATAACATTCAAAAGATAAATTTTGGTAAATATTTGTGATCTTTCTTGGTAGTGCATGAGGCATTTAAATATATTTACTGTTATTAATCACTTAATCATTCGTTCACTCGGACAACACAATAAAACTTCTTCGGGCTTTTAGAGTGTCACAACTTGGTTCTCGCTGTAGTTGTCAGAAATCTCAAACATAATAGCGGATACGAAGTACTCCGAATGGTGCAGTATTTGCTGGCCGGCGCCCAACATAATACTCCCTTGCTAGAACTAAGCTATTGGTGATTCATAACATACTGATTTATGTACGTCATGAGTTAATAATACCATCGGCATACATGCGGCCCCAGGTCTCGCCACAGAGAGTTAGTATTGACTCTTGAGCAAAAAAGTTTGAGGACTACTGGTATAGTGTGGCAGATATAGCGAGGGTACAGTGCTGTTACAGGCAAAAATGTTTCTTAGCGTCCTGTTAAGCGCTCATTGTTGACGCCTCAGCTGGAAACCTCAACGTGTTCTTATGTTGACCAAAATACACTGTCAGTTACGACTGCAGTATGCACATGTTCATCGATATTGGACTTCGAATCGATGGAAATACCTCGCCTGGTCAGATGAAACACATGTCTGTTTACACTAGGTTGACGGTTGCGTCGAGAGACGCTGTCATCCTAACGAACAGCTTATGACGCTACAACGCAGTACTTGCTATGAATTTTTTCGCTTAAACATATGAAGCTGTTTGTATACGATGTATTGTCTAGTGCAAGTATGTTTAAATTATGTAATATTTAACACTGGCAAGTCAGGGCATATCTAGTTAACGCTGAAAATCAGAGAGATTGTATTGTCGTGCCACTGGGCGCGGGAGCGCGCCAGTGAGCAGTAGTAGCAGTGACGCCGTGCTCGGAGTAAGACGTACAGTCCAGTGCTGCTCCTATTCCTAGCTGTGTTACATCTAACGGCTAGTGTGTCGATCTACGTACGACGGGAAAGTAATGGTCGGCATATCTGGAAGCATGGCCGGGCAAGTTATTATGGATTAATGGGCATAGTGCTGAAGAAACGAGGGCTTAAATGTGACGCGCACTGTGGGCCCAAGTCGCAACAGTAAAAGCCCGCTGCCACATTGTGTCGCCGCCGTGGACTTCCGTCGATCTACCGACAAGGAGGGAAGTAAGATCTGCGTAATTTTCATAGGATAAAATTGTAGAAGGCTTGCCAGTGACTGTGCTTTTCTCTGTAGTTGAACGATTAATAACAAGCACTTTATAATCGAAGTGTTGTAGTTACATTCCACCCGACAGTAACACCAAGTCGGTTCCATCCGATCCTTACCTTATTGAACCGAGTGTGTCACGCCATTATCTAGAGAAAATATGTCAATTATCAAATCATTTGCATAGACGGTGAAGAGTAAATTTCAGACTGTTTTGAACGATTGGTTATCGTACTTAATTGTTGCACTTAATAAGCTTAAGCCAACCGTAGTAACTTGATAACAGACTGAAGTAATAAATTTGATTATTAAGATGTATTTCAATGCATATTCAGCTGAAGTTAGTTCAAGGATATTTCATGAAACTGTAAAGCTTATTCCACCTGACAATCGCCCAATTAATGAATTATTATCATTTAAAATATAGTTAATCGATTATTGGCAATATATTTCATTATCAGTAGATTAAACTGTGCAAAGTACGTAGTTTTAAAAACAGAATGACAGTCAATTATTCAAAATCTCGATAGATAATTATCTGTGTTGTCAGCATTGCACTTAGCTGACAAATTATGAACAAAACAATTATCATAATACTTATTGAAAGTTAACCATTAATGTTTAACTGTGGCTAGATTGTTATGACATTGTTTTATATGACTACTGCGCCTGACACAGCACTTACGTAAAAGTTCCCGTTCCACCTGCTGCGCTACAAACAGGTATTTTTGACACAATTATTCACGTACTTAACCGTACTGTCGCTCATCAGTTCAGCTGGCGACTGATTTTTTAATTGCTCTTACAACTCAATCGTTTCTTTCGGCAAAATTTCCACTGGCAAAATTTATTTCCAAATTATTTCCATTATTTCATTTACCGATCGTTATTGAATGAAATTACTCATTCAATAACGATATAACGTCTCCTGTTTCCCGCAGAATTATCATTATTTACTTCGGATTCGAATGCCTTATCCCGACACGGGTCAAAATTCATAATTCACGGTCATTGTTAACTTGTAATTCGGCAAATCCCGGGAAGCTGGGACGTGTTATAAGCTGATCGGAACTTAACATAGTGACACGGTCACAGATCGGTGGGTGCAGTTTTATACTGCGGCGACTATTCACCTGGGATTGTATGCGATATGTGGTCGTAATCGAAGGCACTATTACAGCTGTGGAGTATGTGAAAGATACTGCGGACCTCCTGCATCTCTTCATGCATGCTGGTGTCTTCTCGATGGCGATGTTTTTCAGCGAGATAGCTGTTCTAGTCAGAAGACCACTCCGTGCTACCAAGGTTTTAAGAACATGGCAGTGTACGTTCCCATTGACATCTTGGTCGCCAAATTCGCCTGATCCGGGAAGCCAACTACGCCTCTGCAGACCACCTATGCGTAAATGTCTGGGACCACGTACCCCCTCAAACCTGCCAACGACTTATCGTAGCGATTCCACTCACAGTAACTGTCGTACTGTGTTCCATATGTGGGCCAATTCTCTAATAAACATGGGGTCATGATGTTTTAGCTGATCACTGTGTAAATGAGGATACATGTTGGTCGATACTCGCGAGAGGCATTTAATTATATCACCGTAGAATATGTGTCAGCTTCGTCAAGAAGTCTTTTTACAGAGACTGTACACTGGCGAGGAATGAAGACGTGGTACGTGTCATAAATTGCGCCACCAGCAACACTGCTGCCACGATTTCTGCGATAATGTGCATTTACTTCTGCGTCTATACCACGCAGCTAGAGACGTGCATGAGAAGGACGCTCATACCCCTGTAAATAACTGATCCGTTAACTACTGCCACGTGATTCGATAAACACATTACATATACGCGGCTTGACAAGACTGTGGTGACATCCGTTAGCGGTTTATATGACTTTTTGAAGTAATAAGTCTAATCTTTTTTAAATTATCATGTTCAGAGTTTGTCTGCTGTTTGTATATGAGGAAACACTTGTCATTAAAGTATAGTAACGCAATGATAGCTTTTACAGTGCAAAACGATTGCAAATAATTCATCGAGTGGTCAACAAGACTTCATAGCATTTTTTAAAATAACAGTTGCTGGTGAGGAAAACACACACGCTAAAGTACGAATTTGTCTATCTGTAAATATAAGCGGCCGTGTAACGAACAATATGAACAGGTTTTATCTGTGTAGAAGATGCCCATACCATTGCTCACGGAGGTGGAATACGATTAAGCAAACGTGGATTCGCTCACTATCGGAACTGGAGGCGATCGCATCATCTTTTCCGCGTTAACAGCTACGGTAACATACTGACTGGCCAGCTATACCTCCTTTAGGGCCCTCAGTCCAGTAGGCTGACCACTCACTAGCTTCATAAGTATTAGGCCTACAAGATTATAGTGCTTCGAATGAACTTTAGCTTTGTTTTCGTCCGAGTGAAAAATTGTTGCTGTGCCTTGCATTAGAAACATGAAGCTTCGTTGTGTCAGTATTTAATCGCTCTAAGAACTATTCAAATTATGTTCATACAGTTCCTGGTTTAAAATTGTTTGAAAACGTGAATTCCTCATAGCACATTATAGCGAGCATATAAAAGTGTGTTTGTGCTGACACGAAGGTAAGAGTGAACGCACCAGTGTTTCATTGGTCTTAGCGCTACGTTTCAGTTGCTGTGATACTGCGGCGTTGCGAGTAAATTGATCTTCCGAAGACTGATGCTCACTCACATTACTTTTTTTTAAATATTTCAGGAAATGTGTTTGCTATTAATTTTGTGTTTTTTCTGTATTCTTTTGGAGTAGATAGTTTCATAAGATTTTTGTGTCTTCTTCTGTGATTGCATAATGAAGTCAGGGCCAAATCCAGTGCAGACAACAGCTTTCTGTATTCAGTAATTTGAATTGTTATGTCACAAATGGAATCAAATGTATCTGTTCGGCAGTTATCGGAATTTTTGGCCGGACGAGCAGTGGCCAGAGCTCACATCATTTTGAGGCAGTTTACCGCTACTTTCACACCGTCTTCCCTATCTTACACGAACTGCGTGTTAAGGCTATTTCCTACAGAAGTTATAAAATTTATTCATATAGCACTTATCCATTGTTCGAGAGCTGTTTCTCCACAGCCTCACTGGTAACTTATTACATCTGATGTAGGTAGCATTGTAATTAAAATGGAAGTATTTCAGATAGACGAAATTCTTTAACTTGTGTGTGGCTTTTCGTAAGTCAGTATAGCACTTTAGGTGCAGAGTGAAGACGGAGGTGAATTATAGGCACTATGAAGGAGAAATGGCGTACTACTTGATACAATGCCTCAGCAGTCAGTGCAGCAAGTAGCATTTTAGCGCTTATAGCATGTCGAGTAGGCAATACTTGCTCTCATGAGAACACATTTTCCCCCATTTTAATTCAAAGTATTTGTATTACCCCATATAGATATTTGAACATTTTACACTGATAAGTGATATTAAAGTGGAGTTTTTAAACGTATAATCCTTGTAATGCTTAAATTCATTGTACGAGGTTTGTCTAGTCTGTTGGAAATGCGTAATCCTAGCGACTTTCTGCGCAGGAAGTTTTTACGGTTTATGGGCGGTGAAGTTGTAGTAGTTGCGCCTAACCAAGAAAAATTATGCTTTTTCGTGACAGACTTTTTCGTCCATTAAAACATCTACGAAGCTGTTACATTTTTTCCACAGTTACATTTATTAGAATGAACGGGAACTCTTCATGTCAAAATCATCCTTGTAAATAGAGCATTTTCTGAAAGAATTTAACGTTGTTAACCATAGAAAGCAAGGTTTTTTTTCTATGTCCTCTGTATTAAATTTCATCAGTAGACAACGGACATTGTCAGATGTTCTTGCGAATATTTACCCTTCTGCTGCAGGGAATTACCTTAGAGCGCTTCAAGCACTGTGAGTGTTGACCTATGGTAGGAGTAGCGTGCAGTTCGTGGAAAATGGCAGGAGAGATGCCAACTGCGCGTTAGCGGTCTTCGATCTCTTTATATAACATTTTGTCCAGAGTCAATTGGTTTATTGAGCTAGTTACTAACGTATATGAGACACGAAAAGCTAACGGGCCTAACATTTTCATGTAAAGATGTTTCATTTTGTGAAAAGTGATCCATGTTCGCTTGTCATGGTGATACTTTTTTAAACAATTGTTTATCGGTAGTCTGACGAAACCAGCCCAGTCGATCCTTATTCTGTCTTGAAATGACACTGTTCATCTACTAAAGTGGAGGAAGCCCGATACGTCTCTCCTAATTTCTGAAATACGTAAGTTTAAAGTAACTGAAACCACAGACGCAAGCAAGGTTCGCAAAACTATACTATGGTGAGTATTCACATGTCTAACAAGATACGTGGTTGTCCGCTGCGTGCCACCGTAATGGCGGTCAACGCACAACCACTCAACATGCAACAATCCACCAGAGAATTGGCACAACAAAACAGAGAAATATATAAATTAAAAAGTTTCACTACCAAGCAACAGAAATAAAAATGTATAATAAATAAAAAGCAAATCAAAAATAAAGACAGAATAACCTTAGTCTCACTAATTATGACTGCTGTTACTCGAAATAATGACGACCGTGTCGGAAGATAATAAGCTTGCAAGAGAATGACAACCGTAAAACTAGCTGATTTACCGAACACAAATATTTTTAATCTTAAATTTTGAAAGCTACTGAAAAATTCAGTTCACTGTTTTGTGGAACAGCAATTATTAATGGTTAATAAGTTGAATACAAAGCTCTTTTTAGCAATAATTCGCATGGATTGCCCTTCCGCATAAGTCAATCTTCACTTAGCAGGTGCTCTCGGCGAGTCATTGACGTCCGTGTTGTTGGTTCGTAACCCCTCAGCATGTAGCCCAATAGTTAAAGGTGTCTTGCTGATCGTCTTGGCTGTAGCCGCCCGTTGCGAATATTGCAGGAACGCGTGGTTTTTGTAGAACTATCGCAGCATTTACACGCAGCGACTGAACATAAAACGCACTTGATTCAATTAACGCGTGATGTATCATCACGTCGTACTGTTTGTTAGCCGTCAATAGTCACGGTTTGAGGTTTTCAGTTGGATTGGGGCTCGGTACAATTTACAGTTCAACCATTCGCACATTAAGTTACTTGTAACTTAAGAGTCCGTTGCATACTTCAAACAATGTATAAGGTGCGCAATATTCGCATCAATTGCACGGCGATCAGCGCACCGCATAGTCAAGATTAAAGTTACTGATATCAGTTCACGACGAGGAAATGTGGTACCATATTTCTGTTTAATTTTACAGTCCGCGTTACGCTCTAAATAGAGCTGTCAAGAGTCAAGACAGTGCATTTACAGTGTTCACGCATCTTAGCCCTTAGCACATCATTCTTATTAAGCTCAATGTACCGAGCAGCAATTCCAAGTAATAAACAAAGTGACACGTAATTAATTTTTTGTCCGAAATACATACAAAAGTCATCGGCGAACCTCAAAGTTTTTATTTCTTCTCCATGGATTTTAATTCCTACTCCGAATTTTTCTTTTGTTTCCTTTACTGCTTGCTCAGTATACAGATTGAATAACATCGGGATAGGCTACAACCCTGTCTCACACCCTTTCCAACCACTGCTTCCCTTTCATGCCCCTCGACTCTTATAAGTGCCATTTGGTTTCGGCACAAATTGTAAACAGCCTTTCGCTTCCTGTATTTTACCCCTGCCACCTTCAGAATTTGAAAGAGAGTATTCCAGTCAACAGTGTCAAAAGTTTTCTCTAAGTCTACAAATGCTAGATACGTAGGTTTGCCTTTCCTTAATCTATTTTCTAAGATAAGTCGTCGGGTCAGTATTGCCTCACGTGTTCCAACATTTCTACGTAATCCAAACTGATCATCCCCGAGGTTGGCTCCTACCAGTTTTTCCATTCGTCTGTACAGAATTCGTGTTAGTTTTGCAGCCGCGGATTATTAAACTGACAGTTCGGTAATTTTCACATCTGTCAACACCTGTTTTCTATGGAATTGGAATTATTGTATTCTTCTTGGAGTCTGAGGGTATTTCGCCTGTCTCATACATCTTGCTCACTAGATGGTAGAGTTTTGTTAAGCCTGGCTCTCCAAAGGCTGTCGTAGTTCTAATGGATTGTTGTCTACTCCCGGGGCCTTGTTTCGACTTAGGTCTTTCAGTGCTCTGTGAAACTCTTCACGCAGTATCATATCTCCTAATTCATCTTTATCTACATTCTCTTCCATTTCTGTAATATTGTCCTCAAGAACATCGCCCTTGTATAGACCCTCTATATACCCCTTCCACCTTTCTGCTTTCCCTTCTTTGCTTAGAACTGGGTTTCCATCTGAGCTCTTGATATTCATGCAAGTGGCTCTCTTTTCTCCAAAGGTCGCTTTAATTTTCCTGTAGGCAATATCTATCTTACCCCTAGTGATATGCGCCCCTACATCCTTACATTTGTCCTCTAGCCATCCCTGCTTAGCCACTTTCTGTCCATCCCATTTTTGAGACGTTTGTATTCCTTTTTGCCCGCTTCGTTTACTGCATTTTTACATTTTCTCCTTTCATCAATTAAGTTCAATTTTTCTTCTGTTACCCAAGGATTTCTACTAGCCCTCGTCTTGTTACCTACTTGGTCTTGTGCTACCTTCACTATTTCATCTCTCAAAGCTACCCATTCTTCTTCTACTGTATTTCTTTCCCCTATTCTTGTCAATCGTTCCCTAATGCTCTCCTTGAAGCTCTCTACAACCTCTGGTTTAGTCAGTTTATCCAGGTCCCATCTCCTCAAATTCCCACCTTTTTGCAGTTTCTTCAGTTTTAATCTACAGTTCATAACCAATAGATTGTGGTGAGGTTCCACATCTACCCCTGGAAATGTCTTACAGTTTAAAACCGGGGTCCTGAATCTCTGTCTTACCATTGTATAATCTGAGACCTTTCAGTATCTCCAGGGTTCTTCCATGTATACAACCTTCTTTTATGATTCTTGAACCAAGTGTTAGCTATGATTAAGTTATGCTCTGTGCAAGATGGATAGAATTGAGGGTTTAATGACTCGAAAAGCAACCATGAATTCTACATATTTTATATTACATATTTTACGAAAGCTTGCTATAGGTAACATGTGAAATAAAATTCAACATTTATAAAATACTAAGGAGCAGAAAAAGCACTGTTTACATTCCTTCATGAGAAGTAAAACATCGAATACAAGACAGAGTAAAGGAAAATAACGTGACTGATTGGGAAAGTCAATAGATCGAAGATTAACTGGAGAAAGATGGCTGTTTCCTCTTTGTTGTTTGACAGACGGAAAACTGACCATAAATGGTAAATTTTGGGAGAAACTTCATGGAACGCAGAATAAACTGCTTCCGGTTCTTCTGAAAGGCAACATTGAACAGCGGATCGAATTGATGGGGCACTGAATTGTGCGCAGAGTTCAGGAAAGCTTTCTCCATTGGCAGAGGGTAGCAACATAGCGGATTTATTTATTTAATTTTTTTAATGGCAGGACTGAGAGAAGAGATCGCACGTGAAGGCACATACTGAGAGACAGAGGAATATCTTTGTGATACTGGAGAGAATTGGTAGAGTAAAAATTGTGGAGTGAAACCAAGCCTTGACTACAGTAAGCAGATTCAAGTGAATGTGGGCTGCAAGAGAAATAAGACGACCGTACCGGATAAACAAATATATAGAACTGTATCAAACCTACCTTCGGACTGAATACGCCAACGACAACCAGAGTATCTACGGACTGTTGTATTCGGATTACGACGATGAAAAAAGGCTTTCCGTCCTAAGACGAACACATATTTTACTGTAGTCTGCCAAAATATGGAACTAACTGTAGAAACACTTGATTTCTACAGATAAGCTTTAAGCAACCGCTTGTAATGGTTCCGTGCATAGGGATGGAAATAGTTTACAGTGTTTCTGTACAGTCATGTACCCGTCAGCCTGTCGGCATGCAGAGAGCGTACAAATATCTTCATTAGCGATCGACACACGTTCCGTCTGCAATTGCTCGTTATTTCATTTCGAGCTGCCTCGGCCAGCTTAGTTTCTAATGCGCTCCCGGGTGGTTTTGTTTGCCTCCATTCCTAATAATTGCATTTCTGTTTTACGCCCAGTAATCCCGTTTCAATTTTAATTTGCCAGCGGCGCTTTAATTTCCAT
Organism: Schistocerca cancellata; assembly: GCF_023864275.1. Lineage (NCBI taxonomy): Eukaryota > Metazoa > Arthropoda > Insecta > Orthoptera > Acrididae > Schistocerca > Schistocerca cancellata. Next base: position 490,856,747 of record NC_064631.1, on the reverse strand, counting down.
TCCCTCTGACTGTCCGCTCCAGCACTGGAGTGGTGTCCCAGCGCCGCTTGTACACGGTGACAGCTGCCTGTTTACAGCATGCTGCTGTGCGCTTAATTTTTATTTTGACGTCAATTGCTTTGGCCACTTTGCCACTGGTGAGCCGCTCTTATTAAGACCCTAGACTCATGCTCTGTAGATTAAGTGTTGGAACACTTCACTGACATTTTCATTTTGTGAAAATCAGGCGAGCTCTTGCAGTTTTGTCACTGGAGACTTCTTTCCTTGCCCAGTCTTTTTCAGCTGAGATGACGCTCAGTTCAGAGCTGGCCTATAATAGTGCACAGTAATATCACAACAATGGTTTTTATGTTATGCCTGTTATGTACAACGGAATAAACGATATTTTCTTTATGGTGCACGTGCTTTGCGATAGTTTACTAACAATGATGGGTGGCGTGAAATACACATTCATTTTCACTAAAATGAAGCTCTTTAAACTTACGTATATCTACATTTGTACACGTTTGTCACGAACAGTTTTGTTGCAGCGGATCTCTATAGATATGTTTTATTACTCACTGTATGTTTCGGGTATTTCACATGTGTGTTTCCGGGTCTACTGAGAAGGTTCGGTGGCTACACCAGTAAGATTTCTTCTCAGCACAATACATACGCTGCTCTCACACCTCTCCAACATGTTACTGATTTTGTTGAACGTTGTGTTCATAACTGTGTAACGTACTTAGTTAATGTCTGTAGGCAAACGTTATATACAAAGGTTTCTGGAGGTATGTGGCGTTAGATGTCTACACACAGGTCCCGCAATTCACGTAAATAATGGGCCGTGATTGGCGCCCGATAGAATTTAAAACAGGTGAATTAGGTAGCCGAGACATGAAGGTCAGTTCACCATAATACACTTCAAACCACTGTAGCACGGTTCTGGCTCCGAGACATGGACAATTATACGAGGTGCATTCACGTTCTAAGGCCTCCGATTTTTTTTCTAATTAACTACTCACCCGAAATCGATGAAACTGGCGTTACTTCTCGACGTAATCGCCCTGCAGACGTACACATTTTTCACAACGCTGACGCCATGATTCCATGGCAGCGGCGAAGGCTTCTTTAGGAGTCTGTTGTGACCACTGGAAAATCGCTGAGGCAATAGCAGCACGGCTGGTGAATGTGCGGCCACGGAGAGTGTCTTTCATTGTTGGAAAAAGCCAAAAGTCACTAGGAGCCAGGTCAGGTGAGTAGGGAGCATGAGGAATCACTTCAAAGTTATTATCGCGAAGAAACTGTTGCGTAACGTTAGCTCGATGTGCGAGTGCGTTGTCTTGGTGAAACAGTACACGCGCAGCCCTTCCCGGACGTTTTTGTTGCAGTGCAGGAAGCAATTTGTTCTTCAAAACATTTTCGTAGGATGCACCTGTTACCGTAGTGCCCTTTGGAACGCAATGGGTAAGGATTACGCTCTCGCTGTCCCAGAACATGGACACCATCATTTTTTCAGCACTGGCAGTTACCCGAAATTTTTTTGGTGGCGGTGAATCTGTGTGCTTCCATTGAGCTGACTGGCGCTTTGTTTCTGGATTGAAAAATGGCATCCACGTCTCATCCATTGTCACAACCGACGAAAAGAAAGTCCCATTCATGCTGTCGTTACGCGTCAACATTGCTTGGCAACATGCCACACAGGCAGCCATGTGGTCGTCTGTCAGCATTCGTGGCACCCACCTGGAGGACACTTTTCGCATTTTCAGGTCGTCATGCAGGATTGTGTACGCAGAACCCACAGAAATGCCAACTCTGGAGGCGATCTGTTCAACAGTCATTCGGCGATCCCCCAAAACAATTCTCTCCACTTTCTCGATCATGTCGTCAGACCGGCTTGTGCGAGCACGAGGTTGTTTCGGTTTGTTGTCACACGATGTTCTGCCTTCATTAAACTGTCGCACCCACGAACGCACTTTCGACACATCCATAACTCCATCACCACATGTCTCCTTCAACTGTTGATGAATTTCAATTGGTTTCACACCACGCAAATTCAGAAAACGAATGATTGCACGCTGTTCAAGTAAGGAAAACGTCGCCATTTTAAATACTTAACACCTCATTCTCGCCGCTGGCGGTAAAATTCCATCTGCTGTACGGTGCTGCCATCTCTGGGGCGTATTGACAATGAACATGGCCTCATTTTAAAACAATGCGCATGTTTCTATCTCTTTCCAGTCCCGAGAAAAGAAAATCGGAGGCCTTAGAACTTGAATACACCTCGTACTGCTGAAAGACGACATCGCGCCGGCCAGAGTGGCCGAGCGCTTCTAGGAGCTACAGTCCTTAGGTTAGTTAGATTTAAGTAGTTCTAAGTTCTAGGGGACTGATGACCTCAGAAGTTAAGTCCCATAGTGCTCAGAGCCATTTGAACTTTTTTTTAATTTTTTTTTTTTTTTTTTTTTTTTTTTTTTTACGACATTGTTGCCGGGAAAGACATGGAGCACGAACGGATGCAGGTGGTTCCCAGATATCAGCGTGTCTTCTATTACAACCACAGGTCCCATGCTAGCGCAGGAGAATGTGTCCCATATAATTACTGTTTGCACCAGCCTAAGTCCGTGGCGCACCACAAGTTTCAAGCAGCCGTTCACCTCCATAAAGGCGTTCTTGAAGGTGACCATCGACCTGGTTTAGCGAAAATGTGATTCACTCGAAGAGCCTACACGTTTCCATTGATCGACGGTCGAGTCCCGATGATCCAGTGCCAATTACAATCATAATTAACGATGTCGGTAGGTCAACATGTGAGCACGTAGGGGTGATCTGTTGCGGAGGATTGTTGGGTATGGACCTCCGCAACAAATCACCCCTACGTGTTCACAGGCATTGTGCTCTTTCGGCAGAGATGCCACAGATCACCATCTACCCTATTTTACGGAGTAGCTGAGCTTCCAAACACCACGTTCTGTGAAGACTGGTTGACCTCTAGCCACTTAAGGTCTAGTGGTAGTCCTTCTACGTATTTCCGTAGATGCTGACAAGAGTAGCACGCGAACGTTAGATCAGCTTCGCCGTTTTCGAGATACTCGTTCATAGGCTCGGCGTAATAATAATCTGTCCTTTGTCAAATTCGCTTATCGCAATCGACTTCCCCATTTGCAGTCTATATCAACGCTAGTCATCGGTAGAGGGATCTCCCGTCCATGTCTTATCCACTTACATACGTGACTTACCGTACCGCGTCACGCGCCGCAACGCCACCAGGCGGCATCCGATCTTACGGCGGCAGCGGTCATAATGTTTTCAATTTTATATATATATATATATATATATATATATATATATATATATATATATATATATATATATATATATATTGCAAAACCGTCTCAGGAGACTAAAGAGAAGATTGATAAACAGTTTCTGTTTCAAAATTTTCGGAGTGGCCATATGGCTACAAATGATGCTGAACGTTCGGGACGCCCTGTGGAGGTTATGGCTACGGAAATCATTGATAAAATCCATGAGACGGTGCTGGATGACAGAAGACGTAAGGTGCGGTAGATTGCTAGTGCTGTGGGCATCTCGAATGAATGGGTACATAGTATTTTGCATAACCATTGCATAACCAAAAACGGAATCGTGCGAAGTTTTGCAAGGATGGTTTGCAGCTGTTCAGGAAGAATCCGCAGGACTTTAGGCGTCGTTTCGTCACTGTGGATGAAACATGGATACATTACTTAACTCTTGAGACCAAAGAACAATTTCAACAATGGGTTACCTAGGGAGAATCTGCACCAAAAAAAGGCAAAGAGCATTCCTTCGGCCAGAAAGTTTATGGCGACTGTCTTTTGGGATTCGCAAGGGATAATCCTCATACACTATCTGGAAAAAGGTAAAACTGTTACAGTTGCATATTATTCATCGTTATTGGACCGTTTGAGAACCGAGCTGCAAGAAAAACGTCGGCGATTGGACAGCAAAAATACCCTTTTCCATCACGACAGTGCACCAGCACACACCTCAGCAGTGGTGCTCGCAAACTTAATGGAAACAGGATTCCAACTCGTTTCACATCCTCCCTATTCTCCAGACTTGGCTACCTCGGACTACTACTTGCTCCCCACTTTGAAGAAATAGCTGGCGAGACAAAGATTTCATTCAAAAGAGGAGGTGATTGCAGCAATTAATAGCTATTTTGCAGACTTGGACAATTCACATTATTCGGAAAGGATCAACAAATTAGAACAGTGTTGGACGAAGTGTATAACTGGAAAAGGAGACTATGTCGAAAAATAAAAACGGCGTACCCCAAACACGTAAGTAGTTTTATTATTTGCACGGACCTTTCAAATGCCCCTCGTATACATATACATATATATGTTGTGTGTTGTATTCATTCATTTCTTTACCTACTTTTAGAGGTGTGGTGTTATGTATATTTCGTCATTTAATCGTTACTTGCTCTGTAATGAGAAATTTCTTCTCTTGCAGTATGATCAAATATTTGTCGTGGTATTTTATTGTGCTAATTTCGATTTCTTGCTCCATATCTGTACTATGATGGCTACATTGTTCTGTATGTTGCGCGAACGTGGAATGATTATTGTCAAGCCTCAAATCATCAGACTGCTTCGTTACATCTTATTCTAAAATATCTGAAATTCGTTCTCAAATACACCATATTGCTGAGTTGGGAATTTAGTTGGTGTGTATTTGCTCCATGGCATTTATTGCTCTTTGAGTATGAATTGTTTAAATTTGCTTGAGGGTTGTTTCCTCTTCCGTTAGAATGTCTGAAACAATGCCACCTACAGTGGATAATATTGCACAAAACAAAGGCATTGACATGGTTGACAGGCAGATCAACAGCCTTTTCAAATTTTTGACCCGTGGAGGTAAACCAAGAGATTAAACGGTTCTTTATTAATCTGAAGCAATCACCCCGCAAACTTTCTTGTTACAGTGGCCATGTGTAACCTCCCCATCACTTATCGACCTTAATGACAGTGAAAAATTAAACCACATGCACCTAATGGAAATTTGGGAAAAGCAATCATCACCGAAGCTAATTTGTCGATAGAGAGGGAGGAAAGGGTTAGATCTAAATGAAAGGAAAAATGCAAATGAAATTGGTGGAAATTAATTTTGAGAAAAAGGTAAAATTAATAAAGAAAGTAAATGTGCGATCCTTACATTAACAATTAATTGGTGTTAATTAGATATTTGAGATTTGGGGAAAATTACGGTCGCCAGTCCAATGGACAACTACTATAATAACTGAAAATAAAGATTAATGCACATATAATTAGCACTAAAAGCGTGGCAACTGAAGGTTGACACGTGTTGTGTGAAAACTGAATGTTTGTCAGAAGTAATAAATTTCCCTACACTCTGACTTAATTTAGCAAAACAATTTATCAAACCGAAAAATTGAAAGTTAATTTAGTGACTGAAATTAATAGTGAACTTTGTTTCCGAAGCACTACGAAATTCAATAAAATAAGGTTAGTCTTTGGCTATGTCAACAATCATTTCAAAAGCTACTTGAATCTACGCGATTTAGAAATAAGAGATTTAACGTTGAACTTGAATTAAATGATTCTGAACAATTAACAATAGTAAAATTTAGTACGTACCAAGCTGAGCTGCAGTCACAGGTAAGCTAAAATATGGTAACAAAACTCGCACTCTTAATTTGTGGTTGTGTAATCTAAATATTGTAGCCAGCTATGAATACTTTATCTGAACTTTGAAATTAAAGCTGTGAAATGGAATGATTTTACTTTAGTGCTGCCGGCCTGGGTGGAGAAGCGGTTCTGGGCACTACAGTCTGGAACCGTGTGACCGCTACGGTCACAGGTTCGAATCCTGCCTCGTGCATGGATGTGTGTGATGTCCTTAGGTCAGTTAGGTTTAAGTGGTTCTAAGTTCTAGGGGACTGATGACCTCAGTAGTTAAGTCTCATAGTGCTCAGAGCCATTTGAGCCAACTGTAATGCTGGCGTTTGAATTTCAACGACTCTTGGCTTCATTCTGGAAAACGAAGGGACCCTGCTTGGTAATGCAATTGGGACAATGAGCAACAAAGATTCATGCTACGTTGCTGTAATTTTGTGAGGCAAATTGAACAGTTTGAAAAGCTGAGGTCTGCCATACAGTTCTACAACTTTACGTGCTTCCACTCTTCCTTGTTGGTTGATTGAAGGTTTGAAGTTGTCGATCGAGGAGGTGGCGGGAGTCACTTATTGTCGGCCGTCACAGTTGCAGAAGCTGGATGTTGGCGCGCCTTCTTCTCGACACAGTCACCAGGCGAAACGGGCTCTTGATGTGTGCCAGCTAATGCTTCCGACACGGTGTCAGAAAAAATCATAGCAAGTCGAGTGCAATTACATGCTGCCAAACCCCGAAAGCGCGGCAACTCGCGGGAGCGACACACAATACACCTGCTCCACCGCCCTACTCCACGCAGACTCATCTCTGCCCGTGCTCCACGCGGCAGAGTTAACACTTCAACACTTTGGTTCTCCACAAGACCTATTGTTGTAGTCATTCGATAGCACAGATTTCCTTAGGCAAGACCCAGCGTAAAAATAAAAATAATATTTACAAACCAAACCAATTATACATCGGCATAAATGTATATACATAAAACAATTACAATTTATAAAGACACAGAAATGTCATATCTTCAGGTAGCAAAATAAGGAAAAAAATTTATAGTACAGTAGATGGAAATAGGATATGCATTTCCGGCATTACACGTGCCCCACATTGTCTGAGGATGTTCATGTAACCTAAACAGACTGAGAAAATGTCCCAAAAAAAGGAAAAAAACAACAGCGGAAATGCGTATGCTCAGAACATCAAGAAAATTTAGCATCAGGCTAATTAACCGTAAACCACTTTTTAGACCATAATAGAGGGAGACACCCCTAACCTTATTCCACTCTGTCATCTTACACAAAAGAAAACAGGTTGACAACATATTAAAATTCATAGAAAATGGATCAGCTATTCTACATCAGCAAAATTCCTAACAATATCAAGAAATGGAATGCTATTTAAAAAATGAATCAGAGTACATGGTCGTAAAAACAAATAGATCAAAATACACAAATTCACAATTAATTACATTGAATACACATTTTATATAACCTTTTCATAATTAATATTCTCTCCATGAGTGTCCACTTAACACTAAACAAGAAAATAATATACAGCAGATAAAAAAACATAAATATTGACAGCAGAATTATTTCACATCAGCTGTCCGGGAAGAAAAACAACTCCGCCTTCCGTACCCGCAACTACATAATGCCGACCGGCACAAGAGCAGACAGCAGCTCCGCCTCGCCAGTATTGTTGCGCCCGCCTGTGCGGCACGCTTGATCTCACTCGCCCTTGTAACGGCGTTTCCAGAACGTCCGTTTCACTGAATTCTTTCGGAAAAACTCACTCGCGAGTAATTTCAAGGAGTCTATTAACACTATCACAGTGGATAACTCAACACAGTCCATCATCACACGCATGTACTAGCCTGAAACTTAAAACCGCGTCTAAGTCCATCGGCAATGACGTAGCTTGGATTTTTCAGATGATTACTAATCAGTTACTCTTAAATCATTTAATCAAAATTAATTACTTATTAATTACAACTTCTTTAATGTCCTCTTGGTCAGGCAAAAGCATGGCAATCTAGCAAATCGTTAAATCTTACGCTCTATATTTACATACTGTACAAATTACCCATTCTGTGGTATTAATCAGTCCTTGGTTGGTACAATTTCAAGTCTACAATGTTCTGTATCCCTAATAGTTTTCCAGAGCTTAGATACTCTAAGAAATAAGCATTTGTGCGGGGTATACCAATGACTTTGTGGTCCATTATAAAGAAACTTAAATTTAGAGATTTCATTGTCTTTCTCGCTCGATTTCTCATGAGCTTTTACAAGTACTAAGTCTCCGATTGCAAACTTAGCAAAACGCGCTTTACCGTCATGACGACGTATGCGAGCATCGGCTTTTAGCTTCATTATTTCTCACAAACGATCTTTTTCACACCAATACTAATGCCAATGCCGAGATCCCCCACGTTACAGTAGTCCAAATTCGTGCCTACGTCAGTGGCATCCGGCCAGTTAACAATGTGTATAGGCTGGTATTGCCTATGCACACCATCTCCTGCCTCGTCAAAACTAACTACTATTGTTTTATCTTGTGACATGCATGTCAAAGTTTTGCTTTCACAATTAATCACTGCACGGTACTTCAATAGCCAATCTAATCCGATATTTACTTCCGTTGTTAAGCCTGGCACGACGACAAACACTTGTTCAAATCGTGCCCCACATATCTCGAAGTTGACAAAAATCTGTTTTGTGACCGGTTTACTGGCCTTCCCAGTAGCACCGATATTTTTCACTCCTGTTACTGGGATAACTACGATACCAGGTTTGTCTTTCAGTAACTGAAATATTTTCCTACATACACCACTCAATTCTGCTCCGGTGTCAATCAACACGTTTAGTTGTACGCCGTGCATATTAACAGATACTACTATCTGTCTACACTTATCCTCGACTGTTTCTTTATTTTCCCACAATAAATCCTCGTCTATATCCAGGTCATTCCAGAAAAAACCATCCGGCTTTGGTCCTAAATCCGGCTTATCTGGAGGCTCTTTTAGCCTCTGTTCACATATAGTTTTAATTTCAACACGTTTGTCCTGAGCCTTAGTAGCTTCGCCTCCAATACCGAAACCCTTTCCTGTAACTCGTCAACTAGTGAGTGTTGCTTTGCTATCAATTCACTAATTGTCACCTTCGTTGATCCCTCTTTGGCCAGATTGATCTCATCTGCCAATCTTCCTGGAGAAACGTGCCCACTAGTATCTGCAATTACTTCCTCTGGAACTGCGCAACCGACACTGCTACCGTCCGACCGTATAACGTCAGCTCCAATCTCACACACGCTGTAATCTACGTGCTTTTCTACCAATCGTGTCTGGCTATCACTAAAATTCTCGTAATCTTTCTCCTTAATACTCTCACAATGTTCAAACTGGAGTTTTGCGTCGGATGGGTCGGCCACTTCTACCACTATAACTTTCGGTAAAATCTGCCGGTCAGGGCCAGAACTTTCCGTTACTACTTCAACATCCAACTCCTGCGGGACGAAACGCGACGAATCTTGCTCGTGCTCCCCATTAACATCAACTATTTCTGGTAAAGTCTGTCAGAACTTTCTGTCACTTCAGAAACACTATCTTCCTACGGGACGAGACGCGGCAAATCCTGCCCGCGCTCCCCATAAACACTTCTCCCGTACAGGCCCCTATAATATCTTAGTTCGTCGTATAAGCGACCGAACTGCCTTAACCAGACCTCATCCCTCTCTGCATCCCCTCACACGATGACGGACGTTTTATCCGACATCAGATCTTCTCTCAATAATTGCGAATCATTCTTAGAGTCACTCTCCAGTTTCACAGTGGGTGTTAACAGCTGCCACTTTATAATCGATTTCCGGAACATTCCGGAAATTTCGGAAAAGCAATCGTCACCAAAGTTAAGTTGTCGGTAAAGAGGGAGGAAAGGACTTAATTTATCAAAAGAATTAATAAAACTGAAAAATTGGAAGTTAATTTAGTGACTGAAATTAAATAGTGAACTTAGTTTCTGAAGCACTACGAAATTCAATAAAATAAGGTTAGTCTTGGGCTACCTCAACAATCATTTTAAAAGCTACTTGAAACTACACAATTTAGCACACTGCGTCTTCAGGCCACAAGTGGCCCATCGGGACCATCCGACCGCCGTATCATCCTCACTGAGGATGCGGATAGGAGGGGCGTGTGGTCGGCACACCGCTCTCCCGGTCATTATGGTGGTTTTCTGTGACCGGAGCCGCCACTATTCGGTGGAAGAGCTCCTCGATTGGCATCACGAGGGCGAGTGCACCCCGAAAAATGGCAACAGCGCATGGTGGGGAGCCATTCTTCTGGTCTTCCAGGATGGCGTAATTTCTTTGCCATAAGGACGTCGTAGGTTCGGTGGGATGACGAAGGAGAAAGGAATCCATCTGCGTTGTAAATGGGCACAGCAAGGTAGTCAGAATTGATAAGCTAAATCAGATCTATATCTACATATATACTCAGCTAGCTGTGTGTGGTGGAGGGCACAACTGGCGCCAAAGTCATATGTCCCCCCTGTGTTTCACTCGCGGGTCGCGCGAGGGAAAAACGACTGTCTGAACGCCTCAGTACGAGCTCTAATTTCCCTTATCTTTGAATGGTGATTATTGGGCGATTTGAAAGTTGATGATAATAATATATGCTCTGCATCCTCGGTGAAGATCGGATTTCGGAATTTAGTGAGCATACCCTTCCGTTTAGCGCGCCGTCTATCTGCAAGCGTGTACCACTTCAAACTTTCTATGAGATTTGTGACGCTCTCGTGATGGCTAAATGTACCAGTCACGAATCTTGCCGCTCTTCTTTGGACCTTCTCAATCTCTTGACTCAGACCCAACTGATAAGGGTCCCATACAGACGAACAATACTCTAAGACTGGACGAACTAACGTATTGTAAGCTATTTCCTTTGTTGAAGGAAAGCTACGCTTCAGGATTCTACCAATAAACTGCAATCTAGAGTTCGCCTTACCTGTTACTTGCGTAATCTGATCATTTCATTTGAGATCATTTCGAATATCCACACCCAGATACTTAATGGATGTTACCGCTTCCAAAGACTGGGCATTTATTTTGTACTCGTACATTAATGGGAATTTTCGGCTTTTTATACGCAGTAGGTTACACTTACTAATATTGAGAGATAACTGCCAATCACTAAACCAAGCATTTATTTTTTACAAATCCTCATTGATTTGTTCACAATTTTCGTGTGATATTACTTTCCTGTAGACTACAGAATCATTGGCAATCAGTCTAATGCCGTTGTGAATACCATCAACCAGACCGTTTACGTAAATCGTAAAAAGTAGCGGGCCTATTACGCTGCACTCGTTTCTGCTGAATTCACCCCGTTCATGATGACATACTGCTCCCTGTCTGTTAGAAAACTTTCTATCCTTCCGCGTATGCCAGTGGATAGACCGTAAGTGCGCACTATTTGGAGCAGGCGACATTGCGGAACTAAGTCGAACGCCTTTCGAAAGCCGTGAAATATGGCTTCAACCTGGGAGCCGGTATTTAGAGCCTGTTGTACATCATGCACAAAGAGGGCCAGCTACGTCTCGCATAACCGCTGATTTCTAAAACCGTGCTGATTTCTGCAGATGAGCTTCTCAGAGTCTAGAAAGGTCATTTTGTCTCAACACACAAAACATGTTCCATGATTCTACAACAAATCGATGTCAGTGAAATTGGTAGGTAATTATGTGCATCCGATTTTCTACCCTTTTTGTAGATTTCTATGACCTGGACCTTCTTCCAGTCCCGTGGAACTTTCCGCTGTTCCAGTGATCTCTGATAGATGATGGATAAGAATGGTGCTATAATTGTAGCATAGTCAACACATAATCTTACGGGGATACCGTCTGGGCCAGCTGCCTTCCTGGCGTCCAAGAATCTTAACTGTTTTACAATCCCAGATACACTAAACACTACGTCAGTCATCCTTGCGTTTCCAGAATCAGTTACATTACTCATAATGTCAGCAAGAGAAAATATTGAATTATTTGTAGTGTTCATAGATTTTACGTACGACCAAAATTTTTTGGGGTTGTTTTTAGAATCTGCAGATCAAATATTGCTTTGAAATTCGTTAAAAGAATCTCTCATTGTGCTTCTTACAGTTGCTTTCATTTCGCATAATTTCTGTTTGTCAGCGGGGTAGTGACTACTCTTAAAACGACTGTGCATAATTCTCTGCTTTCTCAGCAACTTCCTAATATGTTTGTTGTAGAAAGGTGGATCCTTTCCTTCCCCTATATTTTAGCTAGGCACATACTTCTCTAGCACATGGCGGAGAATACCTTTAAATTCCGACCTAAGGTGCTCAATACCTTCTGTCCTGCGGTTAATGTTGGGAGCTGACTATGACGATATTCATTAATGACACTTTCACTTGCTTTCCCAAACAAGAAAATTCTACGCTGTTTCTTTGGTTTTTTTGCAACTTCCATTGGCGTAGAAGCCACGACGACATTATGGTCGCTAATACCTTCTTCTAGATAAACTTCCTCAAAGAGAAGAGGTCGGTTTGTCGCCAAGACATCTAATATGTTCCCATCTCGAGTTGGTTTTCTAACCAATTGCTCAAGGTCGTATGTTGAGAGCGCTCCTAGAATAACTTCACACTTATCTCTGCTTCTGCCCCCTGTGATAAACGTGTAATTTTCCCAGTCAATGGATGTCAGATTAAAGTCTCCACATATAACTAATGGATAATTTGGATATTTACTTCCTATGTACTCAAGACTTTCCCTGAAACGTTCTGCGACGTTTGGTGCGGATGCTGGTGGTCTATAAAAGCACCCTAATACAATGGTCAATCCTTGTCTGACTGACAGCTTTATCCTGACTATTTCACAGTCCGACCCAGTATCGATCTCAACTGCGTTTAAACAGCTTTTAACTGCAATGAACACACCACCTCCCATAGTCCTATCCTTCCTAAACATTCTCCAGTCCGAGTTCAAAATTTCACTGCTTTTTATGTCTGGCTTCAACCAGCTTTCTGTACCTAATACAATATTGGCATTGCTACTGTTTATTTCGGAGAGTAACTCGGAAATCTTGCTACAGACACTTCGACAATTTTCTAACATGACATTAAGCATATTTAAATCCTTTGGAATGGCCTGTTTAGGCTAACTAACAATTTTTACAGTTGCTACACCAACATCAGTGACATGGACTGGTAATTTTTCAGGCCAACGGCTTGTTTCTCGTGGGGAGGAACCTAATCTAAAAAAACCATGTGCACGCCACAAGTACTGTGCTACCCATGTAGCTGCTTCCTGTGTGTAGTGCATCACTGATCCTCCGAGGGGCGTCCTATAAACTTCCACCCCATAGCATAGGTTGAAGAATCTAAGACTATTTTCGTCACAGAGGTGAACACACTCGTCCACTGAACTCAGACTTTCGTTGATCCACGGTGTCTTTATATCGGTTTAAATGCAGTACCTGAAGGTCACATGCGCTGCTGGATGCTGCGCGTTGACACAGGTGCTGAGTAACGCGGGTAGCCATTTGAAGCAAACGCAGCCTTCCTACAGGCTGGAAGGAATGTTCTTAGCACAGTCGGCGGTGGCTAGCAGAAGGCAGCACTGGCTTCAATGGGCAGCCAGACGAGATCGAACCTCAGACTTCGGGGGGCGTGGTAGCTGATCGCGCTTTTAGGAAACTCCGATCCAGCACACGGGTCTGCTGTTCACTGTCAAAGTTATCTTCTGTGACCCTTCGCTGAACTTACTATACCGTATATGGCTGCTGGCAGGTTGATAAAGACAACGACTTTCCAGCAGATGCTAGGGTATGGTTTATTAAGGGTCAGGGGGCACGCCGCTGTACGTCGACCGTTACAAATGCCGTCTACAACAACCTGGTGGCCTGATCAGCCCTAACGATTGTTTCTTTTCGTACGTGGCGGTGACGGCATTCATCGCCGATTGAAGCAATACTATATGACAAGTCGGTACCGTCCTCTGGTCACACAATTGCTTCACATGGGGGGGGGGGGGTTTGCAGGACGCTGTTAGTTGCATGCCTTAGGTACGGTATCAGTGAGTCGTGATATATTTTGGTGTTTTGATATTCCATCTTTAGAGGAAAGTTTTCACAGCACAGCACGGCAAAAACTATAAACTATGAGGGTCATGCTAAGTCAATAGCCAAAACGTAGTTAACATTAGAGTCAATAGTGTCTTAAACACAACATCGCAGTCAAAGGTAGTTCTCATTGATTGTTTAGGTCCAGATATCGAGGGACAAAGGCTTCAAGAACAAGATACGAGCTGCCGATTCATCCCCCTAGACACCTACGTTTTCCATTGTAGTGGGTCAGTGCCACTTATACACAACATGACTCCAAACCCGTTAGCGGAACTAGCAGATACTATAGCCGCGAGTCTCTAATCAGTCCAGAAATCGACGAGCATGGACGGGAAAGGCGGAAATTCATCCTGACTATTCAGTGAGAATTGTTGGTTGCAGCTGGGTCTCATTGACTTGTTTTCCGAACGTGGATGGTACTTCCACAGCTGGGTTAGTAGTTCGATCAACATAAGTAACCCACAGATTAATCCCTATGGTGTCCTTGGCATTGTTGATCTATGGTGGTGGACGGAGGTTTTACCTAAGTCTCGCCAAGGCTGGTACTAGGAGCTACACCATTTACTGTGTGGAAGTCTCGGAGTCGTCAGTTTGGCCCTGGGATGGCTGGGAGACACAGCCAATAGTAATTGTGATCTCCATTGATTGCATGGGTCTTCAGGAGTTTTCAGGGACTTCGTTGTCGCTGGAAGTGCTCTGCCGCAGCCGGTAATTCAAACGATTGAGGCCCTCTCTGAGTGGAGCCGCGTTTGTGACTGTGTGTTGAGTCCACCCTGAAGAGACGCTAGTTTAGTACAGCAGTGCCTCTGACACCTGGGCTCGCTGGATCGGACACAGAGGACAAAATAGCAGCATTCTGGCTGCACTGCAGCCGCATATGAAACTGAAGCGATGTGGAACAGTGTAGTGTATCAGAGCTTCTTCAGACACTGCTGTTCGTATGAGTGTACAATGTTCGGAACAACCATTATACTTCATAGTCTTGTATACGAGCACAATGAGCAGTGCTCAGTTATCTTACACTGCTTTTTGGCAAAACAAACAGAACTCTGTGATCTGTGTGTCATTGTCGGATATGACAGAGTGCAGAGTGTCGGTTGTTCCCTTGACAAGCTACTGCAAGCACCCTGACGGAAAAAAACACAACATAAAAAAGTATTTCTTGTTTTTTAATACTATTTTTGTATGTTACAGACACTACCACATGACCGCAACATTTTGTTGTATGCATCTTATTGTTAACACATTATTTATTATAACGTTCTGAAGAAGGGCAGTAAGTGCGTGAAACCGGTAAAAAAATTAAATCTCATTTATGCAACTGGTTGTTTATTATGTCGTTCTAATTAATGTGGAGTAATGAAGTTTTCGGAATATATTTGTCTAGGTAACACAGTTAAGGGATTAAAATGGCAAAATCATAGGTTATCGTAAGCACGATGTAAGCTATTGCAAAAATGAAATACTGATACACTAATCACAGGTGTAGCCGTCAGAATGTTGAATGCAAGCATGCAAACGTGAGTGGATTGTGTTGCAGAGGTAATGAATGTCAGTTTTTGGGATGGTGTTCCATACCTGATGCACTTGCTCGGTTACTACAGGACTGGATAATATTGCTTGAGTATGACGCTGAATTTTTTCAATGATGTCCCATATGTGATCGATTGGAGACTGCTCTGGTAATCATTCAGGCCAAAGCAACATGTTGACACTCTGTAGAGTATGTTGGGTCATAACAGCCATATGTGGCGGAGCGTTATCCTGTTGGAAAACAGCCCATAGAATGCTGTTAATGAATAGCAGCACAACTAGTCGAATCAACAGATTGACAGACTAATTTGCAGTCAGGGTAGATGGGGTAACCACGAGAGTGCTCCAGCTATCATACGAAGCCTCACCCGAGACCATAACTCCATTGGTAGACCCACTGTCTCTAGCATACAGACAGACTGGAAGCAGATCCTCAGCTGACTTCGTCATAACCAACACACGATTATCTCTGGCACCTAGGCGGAATCAGGTATTATCAGAAAACGCAACACACCTCCAGCCTGCCCTCCAATTAACTCTCATTCGACTCCACCGAGACGCAAGACGTGAAACAAGCTTACCGGCTTTGTTTATATCACGTAACTCCTTCTTGGTGCTGTGATTTTTTTTTCCATCAGTGTATTTTGGAGTTAAATGAGAATGCTTGTAATATCAAAATAAAGTATCATGTTGATATAACCCGAAAGTCGTATTGGTTTCGACCTATAATGGTGAATGCAGGTAAAGAGCAGTGGGATCTCGAGTCGTGTATTGACTGATATCGACGAAAGTCTTCCCCCTAACGCATCTGCGACACTCATAGGTGAAGAAAACGTGATGGAAATCCTGAGCGGTCCATTTGGCATGTTGTTGGGCCCATCTGTACCGCGCTGCATGGCGTCGTGGTTGCAAAGATGGACCTCGCCATTGACGTCAGGAATGAAGTTGCGCATCATGCAGCCTATTGCGCACAGTTTGAGTCGTAAGATGACGTCCTGTGGCTGCACCAAAAGCGTTATTCCACATGGTATTACGGTTCCTCACGGCCACAATCCGTAGGTAGCGGTCATCCACTACAGTAGTAGCACATTGGTGGCCTGAGCGAGGCATCATCTGTAACCCAGCGGCGAGCGCTATGGCATTCTGCTAGAGCGCGCCACTTTCCCTGCCTACTTCACTTTAGAGTGCTGCCTGGCGGGATCGCTCTCAGCCTGTTTTCCTCCTTCGTTCTGTCACTGACTTGGGTGTACGGCCGCAGCCCAGCCACTGTTGAGCGCCAGGTCGTTCACAACAGACCGCTGGAGGAGTCGTACTGGCTGCACTATATTTGCGGAGACACGGTGTGGTGGGATTGACGGTAATGGACCGACTCCATCTGCGTCTATGGAGCTGGCTGTGGGTGATTTCACCCTCTACACTACCACAGGAGCATCGAAGACAGTTAATTTGATGAGTCGCCTCTTAAAACACACGTCAGCAGTTTTATGTTCCTCAGAGAGTGACCTATGTGTGCGTGTGATACCAATCTTAGCTAAGATTATTTTAATCCTAAAGCTTCATTGATTTCTTCAGTCTTGTGGTAGTGTGGTCTAGCTCGAGTTGTCTTCCACTATAATTTGTGGAATGACAAATCACTGCCACTGTCCGCGATATGTGTCCATCCATAGTATGTGACGCGATATTTCAAGTGTGCCTTAGTATAGGTGTTAATTATTGGCTGTGCTATATGTTTATTTATTTAATGTTATCAGGTTTAGTAAATATTTATTCTGAGCCTCCAAACTTCTGGGATTTTACACGTTTGTATGTAACTTGTATTTCTCTGTTTATATATATTTATTATTGTGAGTCCTTTATTCATTTATAAGTTTAACGATCATTTCGTTTTGAACATTGTAATGACCATATGCCGCCAGTTTACTGAGTGTAAAGGTAGAGTATCCTAGCAGGAGTGCACGTCCAGTCGCGTCGACCGAGGCCGGCTCCTGACTGTCAGTTGCCTGCACTAACATACACAGTTGTAAATATATACTAAGACGGTATGTGTTCTTTCGGACATGGCCGAAAGAACAGATACCGTCTTAGTATATAAATAGTTAAGGCTCACCGGCCACTTGACCATCTTCTTCTGTGCGAATGCACAAACAGTGCCCGAACTCTTACGGGAATCGGCAACGCTCCGCGAGTAATGAGTATAATGGGCGAGGGCACCACGAATGTAGTGCGGGACAATACGTTAAGAATCAGGGTTTCACGGGAGGCGTGCGAGAGACAAAATCCCTGCAGTCGCGATATCATCTGTGTCCTCGGTGGCTCAGCTGGATAGAGCGTTTGCCCTGTAAGCAGGAGTACCCGGGTTCGAGTCCCGGTCGGGCCACACATTTTCATCTGTAAGCAGCTAAGGATGTTCATTTCATTGTAATTTCACTGTTGTACATTCTTTAGGCGTCGGTTTGCCATTTGATTAATTACTTGCATCTATTAGTAAGCCTCAGTGAAATAAATTTGAGCAATTTTTTGGTAAAGTAGTGGCCTAGTGGTTTTAAAAAAATTCAAAAACGGCATCTTTGGAATAAATGGTCTCTTCGACTGGCAATCCCCACTCCCAGCTGCTCGCGCTCAGCCTTTCAGATCTGTCATACAACTGAAATGAAATGGCTGAATGATATCTTTGTCTGTTGCTCTTCCGGAATTAGACTCGGGTAAATGCCTGCATTAAATTCGATACTGATAGATTAATACCGTCACAAACTCGAATTACATCGCCAATATATCAGTTACCACCTCGGGCGTTGGTCACTAGCTAGTTCATTTGCTTCAGAATGGAAGTCGATTCTGTGAAATCAGATTTCATACATTTCAGTTTGTGTGATCGTCTTTCTTTTCAGGTAGTATGATGGCTGGGTATGGGACACCATAATACAGGTTTCCAAATGTATAGCATATATTTACAGTCATATGCACTTTCACCTCTTCTTCCCCCTGAGTATCACACAGTACGACTTCTAGTGACGTTTATATCATCTTGAAAGTGTGTGTGTATCGGGAGTGAACCCATGTTTATGGCTGAAATCCCATAGGGATTGCACTTGCTTACGGTATACTGCGAACAAGGGCTTTGGTGTTAGGGTATTATCTAGCAATTTCTGTGTTACGTTTATCCTGGAGGATTTTTTTCTTTCCACTGATCGTCTGACACACATGTTGCAATATCTGTAAGAGAAATCTATCAGCTAAAAATTTCACTCCTTCCATTCACATAGTAAAGTGCGCATTTACGAGCTAAGGTCGATGTTGTTGTTGTTGTGGTCTTCAGCCCTGCGACTGGTTTGATCCAGCTCTCCATGATACCCTATCCTGTGCAAGCTTCATCTCCCAGCACTAACTGCAACCTACATCCTTCTGAATCTGCTTAGTGTATCCATCTCTTGGTCTCCCTCTACAATTTATACCCTCCACGTTGCACTCCAATGCTAAATTTGTGATCCCTTGATGCCTCAGGACTTGTCCTACCAACCGATCCCTTCTTCTAGTCAAGTTGTGCCACCAACTCCTCTTCTCCCCAATTCTGTTCAGTACCTCCTCATTACTTATGCGATCTACCCATCTAATCTTCAACATTCTTCTGTAGCACCACATTTCGAAAGATCCTGTTCTCTTCGTGTCCAAACTATTTATCGTCCATGTTTCACTTCCATACATGGCTACCCTCCACACAAATACTTTCAGAAACGACTACCTGACACATAAATCTATACTCGATGTTAACAAATTTCTCCTCTTCAGAAACGCTTTCCTTGTCATTGCCAGTCTAAATTTTATATATTCTCTACTTCGACCATCAGTTATTTTGCTCCCCAAATAGCAAAGCTCCTTTACTACTTTAAGTGTCTCTTTTCATAATCTAATTACCTCAGTATCACCTGACTTAATGCGACTACATTCCATTATCCTCGTTTAGCTTTTGTTGATGTTCATCTTTTATCCTCCTTTCAAGACACTGTCCATTCCGTTCAACTGCTCTTCCACGTCCTTTGCTGCCTCTGACAGAATTACAATGTCATCGGTGAACCTCAAAGTTTTTATTTCTTCTCCATGAATTTTAATTCCTACTCCGAATTTTGCTTTTGTTTCTTTGACTGCTTGCTCAGTATACAGATTGAATAACATCGGGGAGAGGCTACAACCCTGTCTCACTCCCTTCCCAACCACTGCTTCTCTTTCATGTCCCTCGACTCTTACAATTGCCATCTGGTTTCTGTACAAATTATAAATAGCCTTTCGCTCCCTGTATTTTACCTCTGCCACCTTTAGAATTTGAAAGAGAGTATTCCAGTCAACATTGTCAAAAGCTTTCTCTAAGTTTACAAATACTAGAAACGTAGGTTTTCCTAACCTTAATCTTTCTTCTAAGATAAGTTGTAAGGTCAGTATTGTCTCACGTGTTCCAACATTTCTACAGAATTCAAACTGATCTTCCCCGAGGTCGGCTTCTACCAATTTTTTCATTCGTCTATATACAATTCGTGTTAGTATTTTGCAGCTGTGACTTATTAAGCTGATAGTTCGGTAATTTTCACATCTGTCAACACCTGCTTTCTTTGGGATTGGAATTATTGTGTTCTTATTGAAGTCTGAAGGTATTTCGCTTGTCTCATACATCTCGCTCACCAGATGGTAGAGTTTTGTCAGGACTGGCTCTCCCAAGGTCGTCAGTAGTTCTAATGGAATGTTGTCTACTCCCATGGCCTTGTTTAGACTCAAGTCTTTCAGTGCTCTGTCAAACTCTTCATGCAGTATCGCATCTCCCATTTCATCTTCGTCTACATCCTCTTCCATTTCCATAATATTGTCCTCAAGTACATCGCCATTGTATAGGCCTTCTATATACTCCTTCCACCGTTCTGCTTTCCCTTCTTGGCTTAGAACTGGGTTTCCATCTGAGCACTTGATTTTCATGCAAGTGGGTCTCTTTTCTCCAAAGGAATCTTTAATGTTCCTGTAGACAGTGTCTATCTTACCCCTAGTGAGATAAGCGTCTACATCCTTACATTTGTCCTCTAGCCATCCGTGCTTACCCATTTTGCACTTCCTGTCGATCTCATTTTTTAGACATTTATATTCCTTTTTGCCTGCTTCATTTACTGCATTTTTATATATACTCCTTTCATCAATTAAGTTCAATAGTTCTTCTGTTACCCAAGGATTTCTACTAGCCCTCGTCTTTTTACCTACTTGATCCTTTGCTGCCTTCACTACTTCATCCCTCAGAGCTACCCATTCTTCTTTTACTGTACTTCTTTCCCCCATTCCTGTCAGTTGTTCCCTTAGGCTCTCCCTGAAACTCTGTACAACCTCTGGTTTAGTCAGTTTATCAAGGTCCCATCTCCTTAAATTCCAAACTTTTTGCAGTTTCTTCACTTTTAATCTACTGTTCATACCCAGTAGATTGTGGTCAGAGTCCACATCTGCCCCTGGAACTGTCTTACAATTTAAAACCTGGTTCCTAAATCTCTGTCCTACCATTATATAATCTATCTGATACCTTCTAGCATCTCCAGGATTCTTCCACAACCTTCTTTCATGATTCTTGAACCTAGTGTTAGTTATGATTAAGTTATGCTCTGTGCAGAATTCTACCAGATGGCTTCCTCTTTCATTCACCTACTATGTTTCCTTCTCTCCCTTTTCCTACACCCGAATTCCAGTCACCCATGTCTATTAAATTTTTGTCTCCTTTCACTATCTGAATAATTTGTTTATCTCATCATACATTTCATCAATTTCTTCATCATCTGCAGAGCTAGTTGGCATATAAATTTGTTCCACTGTGTTAGGCGTGGGCTTCGTGTCTACCTTGGCCACAATAATGCGTTCTCTATGCTGTTTGTAGTAGCTTACCCTTACTCCTATTTTTTATTCATTATCAAACCTTCTCCTGCATTACACCTATTTGATTTTGTATTTATAACCCTGTATTCACCTGACCAAGAGTATTGTTCCTCCTGCCACCGACCTTCACTTATTCCCACTATATTTAACTTTAACCTATCCATTTCCCTTTTTAAATATTCTAACCTATCTGTCCGTCTAAGGAATCTGACATTCCACGCTCCAATCCGTAGAACGCCAGTTTTCTTTCTCCTGATAATGACGTCCTCTTGAGTTGTCCGCACCCGAAGATCGGAATGGCGGACTATTTTACCTATGGAATATTTTACCGAAGAGGACGCAATCATCATTAAACCATACAGTAAAGGTGCATGCCCTCGGGAAAAATTACGGCTGTAGATTCCCCTTGCTTTCAGCCGTTCGCAGTACCAGCACAGCAAGGCCGTTTTGGTTAGTGTTTGTGATGACCACAAACACAGGAAAAATAATTTTCAAAA
Source organism: Schistocerca cancellata (assembly GCF_023864275.1). Lineage (NCBI taxonomy): Eukaryota > Metazoa > Arthropoda > Insecta > Orthoptera > Acrididae > Schistocerca > Schistocerca cancellata. The sequence continues at coordinate 490,835,038 of NC_064631.1, read as the reverse complement.
TCTGAACTGTGAAGTCATACAAATTTCTAGTTGGAAAACCACACTCTTTGTTATACTTCTGAATTGGTCACGATCCCATTTTATTTACGAACTGAAAGCTCTAATATTCACTAGAAATTAATCTGAACGGACAAAATTGTGTATATATTCTCTGAAACTTCAAACACATCTAAGACAATATCTGAAAGGAATTAGAAAAGGTGACCAAATTTCGTGAATCACACACAATACTGTTAACAATCGCATGAGCACTGGGGGGTTTCACCATACATCTACCCACTTTTGAGTATAACCAGTGTCTCTTAATACTACGACTCGTAGCAATACAATATCAAAAGCTTTTATTACTGGGTAAACAGTCACTACGTGATTTGACAGCTGACATTTATAATTCCCACTCACGTCAGGAAAAGCACCAATACGGGAATAGCAGCTTTTACGTTATTGGTCAGAACGCAAGCAATTATGGCGGTCGCCGCAATTTCGCGCGAAGCCATATTTCGCGACCAATTACTCTTATTAGTCACTGTCATATATCTAGTCTCATAACAATACATAAAACTACATAAAATAACTACAATAATTTTGAAATGCAAGGAGAATTAGTCCTAATGAGAGGAAGAAGTTTATATTTACTGGTGTTTCAAAAATGACTACCAGGCAACTTTTAATTCATTGATTGTAATTTTATTTTCGTTAGCAGAAAGCAAACAAACTAAACAAAGAATTTAAATAAATAGAGTCTGTAATTCTTATACTTTTTATAGAGAAAGAAAGTTTGTAGGTCAGGGGATAGCGTTCGGCGAAATCCCTTAACTTTTTGTTGCATACGAAGTGTTGCGTTAGGCAGCACGATGTCGGCGGGTTACGAAGATGAGAGCAGGATACAGAGAGTTCCGCTGGTTAATGTTCTCCGGCGAACCGCAAATAAAGTTCCGGCACAGCTGTATCATTAACCCCGTGGTGATTAACAAACCACAAGACGCCAGTATACGAACGTTGTTGATATGTCCTCTCTTTCAAAGTACATGACGTAGACATCGCTCATTTTTACACTTTATGCACTGTCCGTGACGCTATCGTCCATAATTACACGGTTCGTCACATTCATATAGTCTTAGCCACAAATACACAGTTCATAGAATTGTTCTTGTGTGTGAAGCACACGATAAATAATGTCCACTCTGTTCTCGCATTTCAAACTTCGACAACGCCACTGAAAGCCATATATATTGCACAGTTAATTAGTCTTAACTTTCATGACTTGATAGAATGTGATATACAACAGTTCCACCACCCAAAACCAATACTAGTAAAGTTCATTCGCATAAAAGCACAGTTCGTGTCGGCCACAACAGAGTAATGTTAGCAGCACATTCATAGTCCGGTTTATTTGCTCTTAAAGTTCGTTGGCGATGGCACTACATACCGCAATGGTAAAGAGAATTAACAATCTGATAGTTCGGTATCACTGTCCATACAATTACGTATGCTTTTCATTAAACACAGTACTAAGTTTCCCGCGCACGCTTCACAGACACGCCATCCAGCATCCCGTCTACTACGCAACAACCTTTCGACTCTCCATATCACTATCGCTGTCCCCTGTCTATAGATGTTATATCGTTATCGTAAATTACATAAACCTTTGTAAATGTTATTTACTGCATTTTTCACAATTAATGATATTCCAAAAGAGAACTTTACAAACTTTACCACAGGTACAAAGCAAGAAACATATTTCTCCATTGGCAAACGAAATACTCACAATTACATCTTTACATTTAAAAACCACAGTAGAATGTTACATAATCACAATTAGAAATGCCCATATGAACAAAAGAAAAAGATCAGAAATTTTAAGAAAATCACGAAAAATATTTTATATGCGTATTTGGCAATGTCTTCACATGTTACAAGGCCAGATCAGTCAGTCATCCAGACTCTTGTTCCTGCAACTACTGAAAAGGCTGCTGCCCCTCTTCAGGAACCACACGTTTGTCTGGCCTCTCAATAGATACGCCTCCGTTGCGGTAGCACCTACGGACGGCCATCTGTATCGCTGAGGCACGCAAGCCACCCCACCAACGGCAAGGTCCATGGTTCATGGGGGAGAGGTCGATATGGCTCATAATTCGATGCGATTGTGCTAAGCACGATGTATACGACCAGAGCTTGAAATCTAAATCCAGAAAGCGAGGTTACTTGCACTTGAGGATCGACGTACGGATGATTCAACAAGATGTAACTCAAGTTCCTATCACTGGGTCAGAAACTTATTTCGTCTAGTTGGCCAACGGCCAGTTCCATGTTACATGTTTGCTGCGTCACACGGAGTCGCACCAATCGCTAGCGGGACATCGGGACATCCTGCTACACGCATAATAGCGATCTTATTCCAGAGTCGTTGTATCTAAGAACTGATAGGATCAGAATAACACTGGAGACCGTTCACCTTTCTTCTAATGCGGAATAGTAGGCTTTTCTAAAGAGTAATAGAAATAAGTGTACAAGTACGAAGATGTGGAATTCTAGTATGTCTAGTTTATTACGTGCACTGAGGTTACAAGATTCATGCTGTACCACCGAAAATGCGGGTAAAATACCATCCAAAATATTTCGCTATTTAATATCCGTTGATAGCTTGTATTGTAACTCTAATTCTGAACCTGTAGGCATTGTTACAGAAACTATATTTTAATGTATCTATAGCAAAGACGAAACGGCAGTAGCTATGCAGTTGTTTTTCTTTGCCTATGGAGAGTTTATGCCGCAGTGCGAGCAGAGAGGAAGCAGAGCAGCTCGAGTGATGACAGAGTGCAGAACTATTTTAATGTATCTATAGCAAAGACGAAACGGCAGTAGGTATGCAGTTGTTTTTCTTTGCCTATGGAGAGTTTATGCCGCAGTGCGAGCAGAGAGGAAGCAGAGCAGCTCGAGTGATGACAGAGTGCAGAACTATTTTAATGTATCTATAGCAAAGACGAAACGGCAGTAGCTATGCAGTTGTTTTTCTTTGCCTATGGAGAGTTTATGCCGCAGTGCGAGCAGAGAGGAAGCAGAGCAGCTCGAGTGATGACAGAGTGCAGAACTATTTTAATGTATCTATAGCAAAGACGAAACGGCAGTAGCTATGCAGTTGTTTTTCTTTGCCTATGGAGAGTTTATGCCGCAGTGCGAGCAGAGAGGAAGCAGAGCAGCTCGAGTGATGACAGAGTGCAGAACTATTTTAATGTATCTATAGCAAAGACGAAACGGCAGTAGCTATGCAGTTGTTTTTCTTTGCCTATGGAGAGTTTATGCCGCAGTGCGAGCAGAGAGGAAGCAGAGCAGCTCGAGTGATGACAGAGTGCAGAACTATTTTAATGTATCTATAGCAAAGACGAAACGGCAGTAGCTATGCAGTTGTTTTTCTTTGCCTATGGAGAGTTTATGCCGCAGTGCGAGCAGAGAGGAAGCAGAGCAGCTCGAGTGATGACAGAGTGCAGAACTATTTTAATGTATCTATAGCAAAGACGAAACGGCAGTAGCTATGCAGTTGTTTTTCTTTGCCTATGGAGAGTTTATGCCGCAGTGCGAGCAGAGAGGAAGCAGAGCAGCTCGAGTGATGACAGAGTGCAGAACTATTTTAATGTATCTATAGCAAAGACGAAACGGCAGTAGCTATGCAGTTGTTTTTCTTTGCCTATGGAGAGTTTATGCCGCAGTGCGAGCAGAGAGGAAGCAGAGCAGCTCGAGTGATGACAGAGTGCAGAACTATTTTAATGTATCTATAGCAAAGACGAAACGGCAGTAGCTATGCAGTTGTTTTTCTTTGCCTATGGAGAGTTTATGCCGCAGTGCGAGCAGAGAGGAAGCAGCGCAGCTCGAGTGATGACAGAGTGCAGAACTGTTTGTTGGGCGCTTCCGCAGGTGCGGTGAGCGGCTGTAACGCGCAACTGTAGGCGCACCTAATTCGTTCACGCGCGAGTGTTGAGAGCGCGGTCGGAGTGAACAGGTGGAGAGGCTACAGTTGAATCTGCTGGCTGTCCCATAATTATCCGTGGCTCTGGAGACGAATCGTGGTTCTCAACCAGTAAAAAAAAATGTTTAAACGTGTGCGAAAACCTAAGGGACCAAACTTCTGAGGTCATAGATCCCTAGACTTACACACTACTTAAAGTAACTTACGGCTAAGAACAACAAACACACACACACCCATGTTCGAGGATGGACTCGAACCTCCGGCGGGAGGGGGCTGCGCAATCCGTGACCGTGGCGTCTCTAACGGGGGCGGTCACTCTACGTCACTTCTCAGCCAGCAACAGCAGCAAAAGCGGCAGCTCATCATTGTCGTCGGCTGCATTCTTCGCCGTCCGCCCATCTACAACATCTGTAAGACTGTTAACTAATATTATGCAGGGATTACACAGTGGTATTTCTTTCACAATGTTTATCTTTCTTGAATAATAACTGTTGTTGTTGTTGTGGTCATCAGTCCTGAGGACTGGTTTGATGCAGCTCTCCATGCTACTCTATCCTGTGCAAGCTTCTTCATCTCCCAGTATCTACTGCAACCTACATCCTTCTGAATCTGCTTAGTGTATTCATCTCTTGGTCTCCCTCTACGATTTTTACCCTCCACACTGCCCTCCAATGCTAAATTTGTGATCCCTTGATGCCTCAAAACATGTCCTACCAACCGATCCCTTCTTCTAGTCAAGTTGTGCCACAAACTTCTCTTCTCCCCAATCCTATTCAATACCACCTCATTAGTTACGTGATCTACCCACCTTATCTTCAGCATTCTTCTGTAGCACCACATTTCGAAAGCTTCTATTCTCTTCTAGTCCAAACTAGTTATCGTCCATGTTTCACTTCCATACATGGCTACACTCCATACAAATACTTTCAGAAACGACTTCCTGACACTTAAATCTATACTCAATGGTTCATTGGGGGGAAATAATAACTAGCTAGAGTTAAACTTGTAGGGCACCTGCGTTGTCATTGTCCTCAGACATTATTACCAAGTTGGATCCTTTTCCTTTCCATGCAGTTACCGACTGTCTTAAAAATGTGATTAACTATTTACTGCCAGTTTTGTTTGTTTCAGTCTAAATTTTCTGCCTCGGTAATACGAAATGTTTGAATTTCGTAACAGGGGCTTAACTAGTTTGCAGTTTTGAGCATTAACAGGGTGTTGGGACAACCGGGAGATCAGGGAAAAACCCCAGAATTCTTCATCCGGGAGAAAATCGGGAAAAACCCGGGAATTTTTTAGAATGCCGGAAATCTGCCATTGTTAGTTTTCAGTTAAATTTTTGTGATTTTGACTGGTAAGAATCAATACTCCAACAAAGGATATTATTCTATTCCCCTTATGCAGAATAATACTGCAACAACAAAACATGCACGAGAGGGGAAAAAAACGGAAATAAAACTTAAGTCGCAAAGGAAATGCGCCATACAGATCAGCAAAACATAGTGTTCATACAAGCGTCTTCCAACAGTAAAGTGTGTCAAAGGCTTCAGGAAGACTATGCAATGCTTCCTAACAACAAATTGCTTCCGATGAGCGTGACGTGACGTGACATTAGATTCGTTTGAGCAGTTGCAGGCGAGCTCTTGTGCATGCGCAGTTGAGTTGCGTATGGGTAGTACTTTCTCCCGCTTCTGGCTACGGATGTGTGGCTGGGCGCTTCTATCTACTATTGCCCCGGTTCGGAGATGTCGTAGATCCCGGGCTGTGCACAGAGCAGTATGAGCTATAGTGGGGAGGTAGGTAGTCTCCACGTGACCCGTGTTTACGTTTAGTGATTTTGCTCGTTCCTCTTCATTTACTGCTCTCACATTAAATAAAAACAAAACGGTTTTCTGTGGCCGGGAGCTATCAAATGAATTAAAAGACGTTCGCATAATTACGGAAGGATAAAATATGTTATTAGTTTCAGGTTTTATTTCCACCTTTCTAACAGTGAAGCATTAAACGCCTTGCAGAACAATAAAGATATTTTTGTCGGTTTGATAAAGAAATTTTGCTTTTATTAAGCTTTCCTGCTGAGGCAGTAAATTTATTTGAAACGAAGTGTGTAATTCCACACTTTTGGCTGTTTTCAACTGTTCGCTGCATTTCAAGTGCACGTTTTCCATCTTCTAGCTCGCATGGCATTATGCCATAATTAAGAACCAAACATGAGATAATATTGTATTGATACCCAAGAAAATTTAACTCCCAATCTGTACATATGAATGTGCACTTTAAGCCGAATTCTGCATTTTAGTATGGTTCACGAAATTCCGATGCTCTTGAAGTATCCTCTGATGTCTTGCTTCGTTTGTGACAGTGCAAGATCTTTTAATGTTTTACACGTACGAAGATACGAGCTTCCTGCGTCATCGTAGCTGCGCAAGAGCAGTGGCGCCTGTTATCTGGCGCTCTCTGACAACTGCTGAAACGGATCAATTTCTAACAGGTCACGGGAAAACATTGCGAGTAGTGGTTAGAAAAACGTTACTTTCAAAGTAAATTTCCTTTTACGCAGTCTGAACTATGTGCGAGAATGTACGATGAATTTCTTAAATCACAGAGCTTTTGACTCTCAATTAAAAACCAACTCTTTGAGGACGACCACCTGGAAGAATTTTGAGTCCAGAAGATCAGACATTTACGTCGTTATTAAAAATTTTACTGGCACATTTGTGTGATATATCTTAAACGAACAAAAACGATGAACAGTATATGTGAAAGCTTATCTTCTCTTGCTGCTTATTAATCTTAGAAACCACGATTATATGTGAAAACTTTGTTTTTCTTGTAGCAACACTATGTATATTAATTTAAACCATTAACTTTTCCTATTTGTCTGTTCGCACTACTTAAGAGTGATCTTGCTATTGGCTGGCTACATCACGTGTCCTATGCTGTCATCAGCTGGAGAGATCACGTGACTTGAGCTATGACTGGCTTATAAAAACGCATCGCAATCTCGATTTCAATGCTTTGGAAAGTAAGATGCGATGTTTGGTGAAATTCGAATTTATACCTTCGTAACACGAAAATATTCAGTGAACATGTTGCTGCACATCAAAGATCTTTCCAGAACGTGCCCCCCCCCCCCCCCCGCGAAGTTTCGTTTTCTAAAGTGCTGGGAAATTCTACGTCGGCGTATAAAACCATAAACATTCAAAAGACTTGTAAGTTTTACAGTGCCGAGGCAAAGTATACTATCACTTATATCACTTAGTACGGGAAAAGTGTATGTTCACCAGGGAGAAAGTGTATTTTCAACCGGGATGTTGCAAAACTAATACCTAAAGATATAGCTCAAATTAAATGAGCAATTTCATTTATTCTATATTTAGAATAGCCAATGATATCTGCTGGCTTGTTACGTACCATATTGTTATGTGAAAAGTAAATCAGTTGCTCATTTGCTTAAAGTAAATTCACTTTAATCTTTCAATAATTTAGAGGAAATAGCTTGCCTTTTTCCAAATTTTGTATTACGCTATACTGTGGGTACTGAAAGTCATTTTTTACAACAGGAAGTTTCAGTTGCAGTCACTCATTTTTTCAACCAGCATATGTATTTAATTTTACTTTCATAATTTAGTATTTCAGAGGAAGAAACGGGAAAACTCAGACCTTTCTGATTCATTTATTTTCTCGTGAACTGTTGTGTTGTGGAAAAGCGTGACAACCTTCTGTTGCCACGCCAGCTATTACTTGCTTAAATTTCCTTGCCATTACCTTTATTAGGATTCTGGAGATTCATTGCCCTAGAGGACTGGTGACCATTTAATTGTCGCTCTTTATTAAATATATTACGTGGTATTCTTTTCCCCCTGTGTGGTTAATGAGCGACTGCGCTGTATTACACCTGTTCCAAATTGTCTTCAGTATTTAGATTAGGTTTAGAATATATTCTTCCTCCAGAAGGGTCTGTTGTACACTTTCCTCCTTCTAACTGGTATTATTTTCCTTCGGTAGCGATGGCATTATTCGCTGTAAGATTTCATTGGGTGTACGCGATCAGGGTGAATTACATCGCTGTCCAGTAGACCAATTGGGAAGAGGAGTTTACACTGGTATAGAGATACGCACGTTTACAGATTGCGATATTGTGGCGTGCTCAAGGTATGAAATGGGAATGCATTGGCGAGGCTGTCATTTGTACTGGTGGTTCATATGAAAGGGATTCCGACGTGGTTATTGCCGCATGACGGAAATTATTAGGCTTCGCAATGGACCCAAATTGCTAACAATGCATTGCCGCAAGCTGGTCGTGGTTCCATAATGGAGTGGGCTGTGTTTACATACAATAAACAGACCTCTGATTAACTGAACCAGTTATTGACTAGAAATGGTTCTCTTCGGCAACTTGGACCATTTTCTGCCTTTCACGGACTTTTTGTTCACAAACAACAATGGAATTTTAATGCATGACAATGCACCATGTCACCGGGCCACAACTGTTCACGACTTGTTTGAAGAGCATTCTGGAAAACTCGAAAGAGTTGTTTGGCACCCAGACGATCCGAAATGAATCTCATCGGACATTTATGGGACTTAATCGAGAGGTCCGTTCGTGCACAAAATCCTACACCGACAATATCTTCGCACTTATTTGCGGCTAAAGAGGCAGTAGTTGATTTCTAGCGGCTTGTTTCCTTTCGTTCCCAGGGAATTTTTCACGCACGGCAGAAGATTAAAATGCTGAAACTACAGTCGTTTGTAGAAAAGAAAATAAGGAATACTGCCATATGAGGCATAACAGGGAGAAATGATTAACAAACTTAAATGTGTTTCCTCTACTTTCAAAGTAAATGGGGAAGATTTTGCCGTGAGGCCGTGACAGTAGATATCTCTTATACACTCGGAATTGTGGTTTAAGTACACACATAATGAAATGAAAAGCTACACTATCATTAAATGGATAGTCCGTCACGGAAGATGTCGAGTGTGGGATGTCATAACCCTGTAAAATATTTCATACATACTGACAGTGATGAGGCAGATGTTATTAAAGGTTTTTAGAGAGAAGGTCTCTTTCACATTAATTGAAGACCATTCCTGCAGCCCACAGCAATTGGCCCAACTTCTTTACTCAGATTAATCAAGACAGCAAATACAGATAAACCTTCGGAAGCATACGTGTGTCACTCAAATAAATTTGGTTTTTCCATATTGTTAATTTTTTAATTCAAAACGTCTGTTACTTTCTGGATAGCACTTATAATTAAAAAAATATTGTGATTTACACAGTCAAAAATCTTTGATAGAGTAAACAATATGCTAACAGCCAGTCATGCATTGTGTAATGAATGAAGTACATTTTCGCTGCAAACTTAAATAAGTCTCTCTGTACTGGAACCCTTTGGAAATACAGACGACTGTTTGACATTATATTATTTTATGTTAAACGGTTAAGAATCCGTTTGTATTGGCCTATTATCTTTACTAAAATTTTCTCGAATTACAATAATGAAATTCGACGGAAGGTTGATGTTACTTATTTACCTCTTTTCTTATTCACAGGTTTAAATTCAGCACAGTTTAGCCCATTGGAGAATCATGCAGACTTAAACGACTGGAGAAAAAGTTATTTAATGTGTTACGGAACTTAGAAGGCCCTTAACGTTGACAGGCCAGGTCATATAATGAACAGTGTTAACAATACTAATAAATCAAATACAGTATAATGGAAGAGTAGACTTGGTAATGAAAAATGCAGAATAATGGAAGAGTAGACTTGATAATGAAAAAGGAATTAATAATGGGCATAAAACACTATGAAAGGCATAACGAATTCATTATTGTAGTCAAGTTGGGCACGAAGAGGTGAACCGCCACTGTACTCCCAGTTGAAATGTGCACTAGCTTCACATATGTCGACGAGATTGAAATAACAAATGGTGAGCTATATGAAATTGTTCATGTAAGTTAGGGACACAAAAATTTAATTAGATGGGTGACTCAAATTCGGTAGATGGAAAAGGAAGAGAAGGATAAGTGGTAGGAGAACATGGACTGGAGGAAGCCACCATGTAGCAATTTACACAGAAGCTGACTTAATCATCGCCAAACCTTGTTTTAAGAATCACGAAAAAAGCTTGTGTCCATGTACTGACTTAGGGGCACTGGGGTATTTCCAATAGACTGTACAATTGTAAAAGAGATTTCGGAACAAGATCTTAAATAGTAAGACATTTCTAGGGGCTGATGTGGATTCTAATTTAAATTGAAATTATAGAAAGATAAGAGATTAAGAAGATGTCACCTGGATCAACTGAGGAAGAAGTCACACTCCCCAAGCCCCTGTAGAAAGAACAAAAGATTGAGAGTTTCAGAGGAAGCATTAGGCAAATTTGGACTGAAATATGGCAGAGAAACAGAAGACGAACGGACAGCCTTGAGAATAAAATACAGACGCCCGCGGAGAATCGTACTAGTAGAAACAGAAGCCTAGTAGAAATCTCTCTATAGCACAAGACATGTAGTTTTTAATTGGCAATGGAAGAAATAAATAAAAACCTAAAAAGCGAAGCAAGTGAAAGGGAATACTTCCGTCTAAAATATTAAATTGAGGAGAAGAGCAAAATGGCTAAGAAGGAATGGCTAAAGAAAAAAAACATAATTAAAGGCGCCTTTGAGGGAAGAGACGCAAGTGTTTGCATATCAAGACCTCGGCAAGCCAGTATGAAACAGAGAAGTGACTGATGACGGTGGAAGGAATATATAGAGAGTTTATGTAAAGAAATCTGTGGACAGTATTACAGAAGGAAAAGAGGAAGTAAGTGAAGACGAGATAGGGAAGCGATATTGGGAGAAACACTTCACAGAGCACCAAAAGACCTATGAGAAACCTATGTTCCCGGAGCAGAGGACATCTGTCAGAATTACTGAGATCCTTCGAAGAGCCAGCCACGACAAAATTATTCCACATGTTGTACAAGATGTGTGAGACAGGTGAAATACCCTCAGACGTCAAGGAAGAGGTAGTAATTCCGACATCGAAAACAGCAATTTCTGAAATCGGTGAATAGCACCGAACAATCAGTTCAATATGAGAAGCTTGCTAAATTACTTACCCAAAGATGAAAAATAACAAGTATATTTCGATCTCGATCTATTAGTTTAGGTTCCGGAGGAATGTAGGGACTCAAAAGGAAATACTGATCACACTACTTATCCTAGAAGGTAGGATGAGGAAAGGAAAAACCTACCTTTACAGCAACTGTAGGTTGAAACAAAGCTTTTGACGGTGCAGATGGACTACACGATGTGAAACTGTGAAGGTAGCTTGGTTAAAATATAGGAAGCGTATGCCATTTAGAACTTGTACAGAAGACAGACTGCAATTATAGGACCCGAATGACACGAGGTGGAATGTAGTTGAGAAGGGAGTGATACTGGATCGTAGCCTATTCCAGATGTTATTCAATATGTTCGCTAATAATGCTCTAAAGTAAACCAAGAAGATATAAGATAATTAAATATGAGAGAGAAGAACAAAACATTAAGATCAACTCTTGACATCATAATCCAGTCAGAGACGGCAGAGGACACAAACAACAATAAAACGAGGGTACTGGAGTGTTGTTGTTGTTGTTGTTGTTGTTGTCTTCAGTCCTGAGACTGGTATGATGCAGCTTTACGTGCTACTCTATCCTGTGCAAGCTTCATCATCTCCCAGTACCTACTGCAGCCTACATCCTTCTGAATCTGCTTAGTGTATTCATCTATTGATCTCCCTCTACGATTTTTACCCGCCACGCCGCCCTACTGGAGTGTAGTCGAATTAAATTAAGTAATGATGAGGAGGACTAACAAATGAGACACTAAAAGTAGTAGATGAGTTTGCTATTCGGGCAGCAAAATAATTTAGGGTGGCCGAAATAGAGAAGATATAAAATGTAGACTGGCAGCAGAACGAAAAGAATTTCTCCAAATCATGGATTATTTTAACATCTAATATTAATTTCTATGTTGAGGAATGTATGCTGTAGGTATTTGTCGTGCGTGGAGCGGTAGTTTATTTAGAGGTTGTATGGAACTCAGACTCTGTGATTAGCAGTTCAGACTAGAAGTGAATAAGAACTTTCGAAATGTGGTGCTATAGACGAATGATGAAGATCTATTAACAAATGGTTCAAATGGTTCAAATGGCTCTGAGCACTATGGGACTTAACATCTATGGTCATCAGTCCCCTAGAACTTAAAACTACTTAAACCTAACTAACCTAAGGACATCAAACAACATCCAGTCATCACGAGGCAGAGAAAATCCTTGACCCGGCCGGGATTCAAACCCGGGAACCAGGGCGCGGGAAGCGTGAACGGTACCGCACGACCACGAGCTGTGGACCATTAACAAGTGACGTACTGTATCAGACAGGGCAAGCAATGACTCTTATTTTAGAATTTACTTCAAGACTGATTCAAATTAAGTAAAGGTACATTTACAGAGTACTGGTATCAATTAACTACTTGCACTTATGCAGACCTCTGACAGTGACAGTTCCCTGCCCCCCTACTCCTGACCAACTGCCTTCTTATGTTGGCATCTCGCGGACGGACCACACACTTATATTCTCAGTAACAGTTATGAGATACTTGGTATACTTCTGCCAAAACTTGTACAAGTTTCCGGTGGGTTCAGAATAACAACAAGCCTTTAAGCCTCACCATATCCACAAATCTACGGGGTGAAGATTAAATTAACTTTGTCGATAATCCCCACATACTTAAATCTTTGTTAGTGGTACTGCTGTACGATACACAGAACATGGGGTAGTAATTCAGTCTGTATGAACCAGATCCGTTTGTCATTCTAATGTTCTCCAACACTTAGGGTGATCTGTATGAAATATACACTACAGGCCATTAAAATTGCTACACCAAGAAGAAATGCAGTTGGTAAACGGCTATTCATTGGACAAATATATTGTACGAGAACTGACATGCGATTACATTTTCACCCAATTTGGATGCATAGATCCTGAGAAAGCACTACCCAGAACAACCACCTCTGGCCGTAATAACGGCCTTGATACGCCTGGGCATTGAGTCTAACAGAACTTGGATGGCGTGTACACGTACGGCTGCCCATGCAGCTTCAACACGATACCACAGTTCATCAAGAGTAGTGACTGGCGTATTGCGACGAGCCAATTGCTCGGCCACTATTGACTAGACGTTTTCAATTGGTGAGAGATCTGGAGAATGTGCTGGCCAGTGCAGCAGTCGAGCATTTTCTGTATCCAAAAAGGCCCGTACAGGAACTGCACCATTTAGTCGTGCATTATCCTGCTGAAATGTAGGGTTACGCAGGGATCGAATGAAGGGTAGAGCCACGGGTCGTAACACATCTGAAATATAACGTCCACTGTTCAAAGTGCCGTCAATGCGTACAAGAGGTGACGGAGACGTGTAAACAATGGCACCCCATACCATCACGCAGGGTGATACGCCAGTATGGCGAAGACGAATACACGCTTTCAATGTGCGTTCACGGCGATGTCGCCAAACACGGATGCGACCATCATGAAGCTGTAAACAGACCCTGGATTCATCCGCAAAAATGACGTTTTGCCATTCGTGCACCCAGGTTCGTCGTTGAGTACACCATTCCAGGCACTCCTGTCTGTGATGCAGCGTCAAGGGTAACCGCAGCCATGGTCTCCGAGCTGATATTCCACGCTGCTGCAAACGTCGTCGAACTCTTTGTGCAGAAGATTGCTGTAATGCAAACGTCCCCATCTGTTGACTCTGATCGAGACGTGGCTGCACGATCCGTTACAGCCATGCGGATAAGATCCTCGCATCTCGACTGATATTGATACGAGACCGTTGGGATCCAACGCGGCGTTCCGTATTACGCTCCTGAACCCACCGATTCCATATTGGATCTCGACCAACGCGAGCAGCAATGTCGCGATACGATAAACCACAATCGCGATACGCTACAACCCGTCCTTTATCAAAGTTGGAAACGTGATGGTACGCATTTCTCCTCCTTACACGAGGCATCACAACAACGTTTTCCAGGCAACGCGGGTCAACTGCTGTTTGTGTATGAGAAATCGGTGGGAAACTTTCCTCATGTCAGCACATTGTAGGTGTCGCCACAAGCGCCAACCTTGTGGGAATGCTCTGGAAAGCTAATCACTTGCATATCACAGCATCTTCTTCCTGTCGGTTAAATTTCGCGTCTGTAGCACGTCATCTTCGTGGTGTAGCAATTTTAATGGCCAGTAGTGCAGAAACGGGACAGAAAGGGAAGGGATGCGTGGGAATCCGTGACTTTCAGCAGCAGAGGACACTGTCGTAACGCAATGACGAAACCAGAAAATTTGTGCCTGACCAGGATTCGCTCGCGGCTTCACCGCTTCTGATGAGAGATTGCGTTAACGGTTTCGGCAATCCGGACAAGATCCGGCACAATTTTTCAACCTTCACCATTACATTACCACAATGTTCTCTGCAACTAGAAGTCAGGAATTCCTGCTCATTGCTTCCCTTTCCTTCGCCACTCTCTGATTCATATAAATGTTTGCACCAGCTGCGTTATATCAAGTGGTGTCAGTTGTGTCGGACATGTTCGACAAGTCAGTGACCACTCGGGTATATGCATCGTCTAATTGGTCACACAATAATTTATGATAAACAGAACCTTTCATTTGGTCGTTTAAGTGTATAGCCTGCCATCCAAAATCCTGCAGACATATTAACATTGAAACAAACATAGTGGCTTCCTCCTATCTTCCATGTTCACTTGAGAATCTTCATATGCCCATAAGTGATTATTTTAACACTCTATTTTACCGTTATGTGTGAATCCCACCTCATCCGTAAGTGAAATGCAAACTGCGGATCGACGATATTCAACGCTCCATCTTGCCAGAACTGTAAGCTGGCAAAATGGATTTTGTGAACTGAGAGCTTGCATTGCAATAAGCGAAATTGGTAAAGTAACCTCTCGTGCGAAACTGATCAGGCAAGAGTGTGGATTAAAGCTTCGACAGTTCCGGCTCCTCGCATACTTGTTTCAGGATAGTCTTCTACTAGTCGCACTGTACGGTCCTCCACGTCCAACACGTAAGTTGTAGGGTATCCAACTTTACACATTTTGCAAGTCTCTGCAGTAACCAAGTGAACAACTTGTAAACTGGGATATGGCGTTCGGATGTCGTTTGCCTTACATGACGAGAGGCTGTCGATTAGCTCCATTGCCTGAACCGTAGCAGTGTACCACGTCTACTCCTTAATTTCACCGTTCGTTGGTACACTCCAGAATATGACTTATCTTTTTCTACTAAGTGCACAACCTCAAAACGACACAAACGGTATAGCTGCTACAGGTGACATTTACAATGCCATGTCTGAAAACAGCAGCACAGTCTGAGACTAACGAGACAAACAAATAAGAAGTGAGCATTGGACATCGAGAGGAAGAGAGCCTAAACACGCAGCACAAGCCGTTTCCAATGAAAGTGGGCCATATCTCAACACGTTTATAGTTTCACCCTTTTATTTACACTATCTTTATTCCAATTTTGACTAGAACCACAGTTTAAGGCACACTTTTTGTAAACGCCCTATATAATGTCCCAATAGTTAATTGAATACTCAACTTCAAATGAGCACTTTCACACCTATCAACGCACAGCATTTATCATGACGAAACTAATAAGCGGTCTGCATATGGAATCTGCTTATGGAAAGACATCAGGCATCCTTATTGGCAGTCTTTCCGGTATAAGAAGTCACCCCTCATTCTTCTAACGGCCTTGTCAAAGAGAGCAGAGGAGTGGACACTCTCTAATCCTAGGGTTGGGAAACTGCCCCTAAAGGCGGTCGCAGGTTCGAATCCTGCCTCGGGCATGGATGTGTATGATGTCCTTAGGTTAGTTAGGTTACAGTAGTTCTAAGTTCTAGGGGACTGATGACCACAGCAGTTAAGTCCCATAGTGCTCGGAGCAATTTGAACCATTTGAACCTAAAGGCGGAAGAATTAGGAATGATCAACGGCATGAGGATGCAGAAGACAATGGAAACAACTGCATTAAAGACACGTAACGTGTATCCACAGGCCTTGTGGTCAGTAATTAAGAAGTTTCAGGATGTTCTCCCATTGGCATAAGATACCGGAATAGTCCCCCATTCGGATCTCTGGGAGGGGACTGCCAACGAGGAGGTCTACATGAGAAAAATATCGAATAATCAACCAAAGGGTAACGTTCGGTCAGTCAGGGCATAAAATTTCAGAAGCTTGAACGTGTTGGGGAAACCTGAATATCTGAAAAGCTAAATGCAAAGGCTCAATCTATATATAGTAGCGGTCAGTGAAGTGAAATGGAAAGAAGACAAGGATTTCTGGTCGGATGAGTATAGGGTAATATCAACAGCAGCAGAAAATGGTATAATGGGAGTAGGATTCGCCACGAATAGGAAGGTAGGGTAGAGAGTAAAGATATTGAAAGGGTAATACCGAATGTAAATGGATCAGAAAATCTAGAAGTTATGGAGGACTGGAATCCAATTGTAAGGGAAGGAGCAGAAGTAAAGGTTACAGGGGAATATGGCCTTGGGACAAGGAATGAAAGAGGAGAAAAACTAATAGAGTTCTGTAACGAGTTTCACCTAGTAATAGCGAATACTTTATTCAAGAATCACAAGAGGAAGAGGTATACTTGGAAAAGGTCAAGTGATACGGGAAGATTTCAGTTACATTGCGTCGTGGTCAGACAGATATTCAGAAATTATCAGGTACTAGATTGTAAGGCCTACCCAGGGGCAGATATAGACTCCTATCATAATATAGTAGTGATGAAGAGTAGACTGAAGTTTAAGACATTAGTCAGGAAGAATCAATACGCAAAAAAGTGGGACACCGAAGTATTAAGGAATGACGAGGTACGGTCGAAGTTCTCTAAGGCTACAGATACAGCAATAGGGGATAGCTGAATAGGCAGTACAGTTGAAGAGGAATGAACATCTCTAAAATGGGCCATCACAGAAGTTGGGGAGGAAAACATAGGTACAAAGAAGGTAACTGCGAACGAACCATAGGTTATAGAAGAAATACTTCAATTGATCGGTGAAAGGAGGAAGTACAAAAATGTCACGGGAAGCTCAGGAATACAGAAATACAGGTCGCTGAGGAATGAAATAAACAGCAAGTGCAGGGAAGCTAAGAGGAAGCGGATGCAGGAAAAATGTGAGGACAACAAAAAATAAATAATTGTCTGAAGGACAGACTCAGCACACAAGAAACACAAAACAACCATCGGTGTCATTATATATCAAGAGTGGTAACATTAATAGTGCGACGGGAAATCCACTGTTAAACGCAGAGTAGAGAGCGGGTAGGTGGAAAGAATACACTGAAAGACTCTATGAGGGGGAAGATATGTCGGATATGATAGAAAAAAAACAGGAGTCGTTTTAAAAGAAATAGGGGATCCAGTATTAGAATCAGAATTTAAAAGAGCTTTTTATGACTTAAGATCACATAAGGCAGAAGGGATAGATAACATTCCATCAGAATCCCTAAAATCATTGGGGTAAGTAGCAGCAAAACGACTATTCACGTTGGTGTGTAGAATACGAGTCTAGCGACATACCATCTGAGTTTCGGAAAAGCATCTCCCATTCTATTCCAAAGACAGAAAGACAGCAAGAGCTGACAAAGGCGAAAGTTACCGCACAATCAGCTTAACAGATCACGCATCCAAGTTGCTTACAAGAATAATATACAGAAGAATGGAAAAGAAAACTGAGGATGCGCTAGATGAGGATCAGTTTGGTTTTAGGAAAGGTAAAGGCATGAGAGAGGCAATCCTGACGTTGCGCTTAATAATGCAGCAAGACTAAAGAAAAATCAAGGCACGTTCATATGACTGATCGACCTGGAAAAAGCGTTAAACAGTTAAAATGGTTCAAGATGTTCGAAATTCTGCGAAAATTAGGGGTTAGCTGTAGGGAGAGACTGGTCATATACAATATGAACAACAGCCAAGAGGGAATAATAACAGTAGGCGACCAAGAACGAAGTGCTCGTACTAAATAGGGTGCAAGACAAGGATGTAGCCTTTCTCCCCTAGTGTTCAATCTGTACATCGAGGAAGCAATAATGGAAATAAAAGAAGTGTTCAGGGTGGAATTAAAATTCAAGGTGACAGGATATCAATGACACGATTCGCTGATGACATTGCTGTCCTGAGTGAAAGTGAAGAAGATTTACATGATCTGCTGAACGGAATGAAGAGTCTAATGAGTACAGAGTATAGGTAGATAGTAAATCGAAGAAAGGCGAAGAAATAAGAACAACGAGATACGTAGCATCAGGATTGATGGTCACGAAATTCTGTTACTAGGCAGTAAAATAACCAATAATGGACGGAGGAAGGAGGACATCAAAAGCAGACTAGCAATAGCAAAAAAGGCATTCATGGTCAAGAGAAGTCTATATCGGTTTTAATTCGAGGAAGAAATTTCTGAGAATGTACGTCCGGAATACAGCACTGTATGATAGGGAAACATGGACTGTGGGAAAACCGGAACAGAAGAGAGTCGAAGCATTTGAGACGTGGTGATGCAAACGAATGTTGGAAATTAAGTGGACTGATAAGGTAAGGAATAAGGAGGCTCTGCGCAGAATAGGAGAGGAAAGAAATACGTGGAAAACATGATAACGGCAAGGGACAGGATGACGGGACATCTGTTAAGACACGAGGTTATGACTTCCATGGTACTAGAGGGAGCTGTAGAGGGTAAAATCTGTAGAGGAAGACAGCGATCGGACTACATTCAGCAAATAATCGGGGACGTAGGTTGGAAGTGCTACTCTCAGATGAAGAGGTTAGCACAGGAGATAAGTTCGTGGCGGGCCGCATCAAATTAGTCATAAGACTGGTGAACAAAACAAAAAAACAAAAAAAAAAAAATCACACTAGTTGCAGAAATGGGGATGAACTAAGATTCACTAATAAGATATATCTGATCCTAAATTTCACCTAAGTGGAACGTAAAGGTCCAAGTAAGGAGATGGGAATGGAAGGCTACAAAGGCAACATGACCCACAAACATGCTGCAGCAACGGAGAAATGTAGCAAACCATTCTCACTGCTGATTACCGAAACAACAAAACACTAGAGACGGGTTTGTTGTAGCCTCCTGTTGAGCCGCCAGACAGGGACAGTGAATCGCAGTGCCAGACACGTAACATTCACCAGTATGAGGGGCTAATGTCCGCCAGCACTAAACGCGGGTCTGGCTCGCCAGCAGTTCACTGCACTGCTGGGCCATTGCATAACTGTGGGTGGCTGCCGCCTCTTCCAAGGTAACGGCGTAGCAACATGCGTCAGTGTAAGAGCTGTTGGGTACGTTTCAAATCTACGTCGCAAAGATGACCAAGACGTCCATATCAAGCTACCAAAAAACTGGATAACGCGTCAGGAAGGTCCATAACCATCAGTCCTTAATGTAATAATGTTTTCTTTTTTTATAACAGAAGTTGCGTTTAGGTCGAACACAACGACACAAGATATGCCAAATTTTCATTTTTGATGACAGTATTAAGGCTAACTGGCAAGAGGAATATTTGGCTTCATCTTTTCATTACGATGCATAAACATCTAATCATTCTACTGTTATAACAAAAGAAGGGAACCATAACATTTTACGAGAAACAAACTGCCAGACGGAAATAAAAATGCAATGGTTCCATTATCCTGTAATGAATTGTATGAAAACTTTCTTGAGCAGGGAATATGAACTGAGAGTAAAGCGAAGAAAGGCGCAGTGGAAGTAAGGTTAGCGACGATTTTAACATAGAAACTGAGGACTATTTAAATGAGGAAGGAAAGGAATTGTGCTACTACGGAAAAAAATAACGCACTGCAAAAAACGGAAAAAGGATGAAAGAAAAGTATAATTTGATTCAATTTTCTCATGTTGAGTAACGAGAAGGAGTGATCTCTTTTACTTGGAAAAAGACTTTCTAAAAGCAAGATCGCACAAATATTTTTTTTTTTTTACTTTCAACAACCGATTGCGACAGACTTTGCTGTCATCTTCAGGTCAGTAACATAGTACCCATAGATGGAATATTGTGAATTATGAAATAATATTTGAGAATTTTTGTTTGTTTGACATTACCACAAACGGAAAAGGACACTGTGCCAAACGTTTTGTTTTGTAAGAGAAATTTTGAAAGTTTGTTATTGCATAGTTTTCCTTTCCGTACCTTTTTTCTCAAATATTACAATTACTGATATGAGATATAATCCGTCTATGTGCATTTGGTTTCAGACCTGATGACGACAGTGATGTCTGTCTAAACCAGATGTGGAAAATAAAGGAATGTTTATTCGATCTTGGCTTTAGAAAGTCTTTTACCTAGTGCATAAGTGTCATTTATCCATATGTCGTTGAAAATAAATGTAGTCGGTTCTCGGTAAGCAATGGTTAAATACCATATTATTACGAGTCATAATAATTCATTACTGTGCTGCATCACAGTCTGGAACCAATGTAGCTAAATTTGACTGACTCCATAATTCCTAGGCTTGTACAGGGTGATCAAAAAACCCTCTCATATTTGAAAATCCAGAGTGGGCTGTGTTTACTTTGTATTTTCAAATGGGAACCCCCAATTTTCTTCACATATTCTGATTCTACCTCGAAGATTGTTTTAGATTCTGTGGCATAGTAATCGACAAATATCGGGTTTGCCTGTTTTTGGAATTAAAAACCGATGCATCTGACACTACATTTAATTTGCTATTTAAATGTAAACCTTTGTGTTCTATCTGTTGGTAATAATGTTCAGATCTTACTTGAGTGTTGCAAACGTGAGTGCACAGTACGAGTAATATGGCTCGACACCGACATTCTTGACAAGTAACTTTTTTCTACTGTAAAGCAGTTTTCTGTTTCTAAGGAGCTGATTGTGGTGAGACAGTTAACTATCGAAATGCTTCGGTTTGGTTGCCGCCCTGGAAACCTGCCATAGGGGTAACTGATTTCGTTGTGTGTTTCCATCCAGCTGCGCGCTACGTAGATGCCGGAGGTAAACTTAATACAGCCGTTATAATAAGGTAAAATATTCGTGACATGATAGTGACAGGCGCCCTATCCATGGGTAATGACCGAAATCAGGCACCCAGATGGTAGGGGCGAGGGGTCTCAGCCAATTCATGCATCTCAGCGCTACAGGCAAGTGGACTCACCGATATCTAACATTCCGATGGAAACAGAAAACTGCTACTTCCACATCGTTGTTTCTGGGCAACGCTAAAAGTAGTTTCTAACCAGACTTCGATACGGATTTCCA
This sequence comes from Schistocerca cancellata, assembly GCF_023864275.1. NCBI lineage: Eukaryota > Metazoa > Arthropoda > Insecta > Orthoptera > Acrididae > Schistocerca > Schistocerca cancellata. Next base: position 490,813,715 of record NC_064631.1, on the reverse strand, counting down.
TATTGTAATGTAAAACCAAATTTCCAGCACGGAAGTTAATTTCGAACGTAAATATCAACCGTTAGAGGACAAAGATTTACGTCTACAACATCAATGGCATGTACAGTCAAGTGGTCAGTTCTTAATTGCAGAAACAGGCATACTTGATATTTATCGATAACAGCGCCGTCATCGACGAATGGAAAACTATTATTTGACTAAACACTACCGATTTTTGGAGTGAAATCCGAATACACAGTAAAATGGAGGGTTGCCCTTTCAAATTAAACACTTGACCCCGCCAACCCAGGAGAGATGCAGGAGGTGGCCAGATGTAGCACAGAGAGGCGTTCCCTTTATTAATATTAAGATTTGACCTAAAACATTTATTTCATACTGTGCGTCGTTTTTGAGATATTAATAGTTTCAAGTTAAAACAAACCCCCTGTACTTGTGTGTGTGTGTGGGGGGGGGGGGGGGGGTGTACTCTATGGTGGGCGAGTCTCCGCGTCATAACTTACTATCCAACGGTGTCGTCCTCAAATGTACGTACGTCACAATTTTCGGCGTAAACAGCATAAAATACTTCATTTGTCTAGCTCGATAATGAGTCTGTTTTAAAGATAAAACGAAAAATGGTATTTCATTTGTATTAATCTTTACTGCTGTTATATCCATCATGAGATACTTACAACTGAGCTGGAAACTGTAGCTACCTATGCGAACAACTACGAGTATATAGTGAAGTGTTTGTGGATCAGGTTATGGATTGTCACTGAGTTAACATCTTCACGGATGGTATCGATGATACTTTGTACCGAAATTACTTTCTCCTACTTTTTCCTCTCCAGAATTCTCTGGATGCAGTGCCCCAAATACTTGCTATATGACTTCTCTGTTTGCACATGGTCGAGATCTGGAAGAGGTCTCTGTAGTATTCAAGCTACGAATTGAGGTAACTGCCTTTTAAAGAACTCTTCAGGGTTTTGTTGCGCTTGTCTAACAGTTCTAACATTGGGTGATCTTTTATTAATCAGAGCAATACCTCCGCACTGAATCTCAGAACAGAATGGAAGAGAATGAAATTTAACTTCAGCTTGTTTCAGATATCTCCGGGCAGCGCCCCTTTTCCTCTGCCTTCCGAAATTCCAAAACGCCACCAAGCTGGGACGGCAGAGTAATAGTGAACCATTCACAGCTGGTCGAGACGCTCAATCAGTCATTTCTTCGTGACGGTCTGTGCTGGCTCGTCTTTCACTGCGTCTGCACCAGCGCGCACAGTGGAAAGTTTTTACAGTTGTGAAAACCCAATATCAGTATTTTACCATCTTGTATGTATTAAAATTATGATTGGTATGTCATTAAGTCATATTTAGATTAAAATATAGACCTGAATATCGAAAATCCAAGATTTTCATTTTTGCTAACATATAGTTACGCCTGAACCCATACACTAATTTCTATTAGTGATATCGTTTCCTAAACAAGGAATGTAATGGAGCCGACACTGAGAGCATTGTCTCATTACATCACTGTCCTTACTACTGCACTCTTCTGAACTGTGCACGGTGAGCTGGTGTCTTCCTGCCTTACAGGCTGTACTTCAACACAAACTCCTAAAACACTCACAGAGCGTCCTTGTGCTACCGTGGCAGGAAGATAGAGCAGAACCTGTCTCACACATGTTAGCAAGTGTAGCTGTATACAATGATACTTAAACCACAATTTTCACTGCCTGATTGATGACAAATTCTTACTTTCAATAAACTTTTAATATTATCATGTAAAGGAAAATTCATATTCGTATGTTTGGTTTATGTCTATATATATGTATATTTTAATATATTCCTTATCTTCCTTTAGTGTCCATCTACAATAAGAAGCAAACCATTGCTTAGTCCAAGGCAACATTTTAATTTATATTCTTAACCTAAGGATAGAAAAGAAAGAAATGAGAGTGAAATTTGAAATTAAAAGTAAATTTCACCCACCTGGAAGCATACCAAACGCCAGTAGGTATAACCACAAAATATGTGGTGCTGGATCTCAACTCACTTGTAGCAAAAATTTTCTCTTTCCTTCTGATATGTTTTAATATTCTCTCTTTGTTATATCTGCTGTGCATACTGACCTAATTCTTCCATAACTGACTCCATTTCATTCACTTTATGACACATTGTCTTGACACAATTTGTCACTGCCTGTACACATTTTGTTCATCTACTTTATAGCGAATATCACATACTCTTGCATGACGTATGAAGACAACTGTTTCTGCTTGTTTGGAACTGTTCATTTTAGTTTCTGTTCCGTGCATCTTCTCATGGTTACTCATTTAATTTTGAACTTTGTTAGAAGTTTCTGCAGTGGAGTCTTACCTCTTGGTACATTAATCTTCCATTTCAGAAATTCTTTCTATCACTTTACTCTGATTTCCCACTAATTCATTCAGTACTCTTTAGAAATTTTGAGTGCTGTCTGTAAATTCGATCCTACGATGCTTGGCAACCTCCTTTGCCTTACCACCTAGCTTAGTTGATAACTGTTTAGTCAATCACATTGTCTATTTTCTCCGTTTCATTTACCATTTGTTTTATGATGGTAAGTATGTCTAATTCATACTGGTCCATCTCTTCCTCTCTTGTAAATGTTTCATTGAATTTGTCAGTTTCAGCTCCTGCTATTGTCTCTGTGTGTCCTACATTGTCTATCACTTCTTCAATGTCTGTTCTGGTGATACACATTATAAGACCTTGATGCATGGAAACTATACTTTAGTTTCTCTATAAGTGGTTAATATAGACATAACAGGCTTCGCTACTATGTAGAAGTTATCAGCAGACACACATTTGAAATTGAGACACACTCTGACAATTTGAACAACAGAAACTAGCAACAACATTCCAAAAAATGTTAATAACCGGTTTAGTTTGAGGAAGAACGAGTCACTCTGTTACTATTTTTCGTATTAAAGGCTACTCTGTAATATTGATTTTATACGCAAGATAGCATTTTCGGTGAGACAATAGGAAGTTAGCCACATAAGCAGGCATTGATGAGAGCATGTATGTTGTTAATGGATGCGAGACTCTCCTTTGAATAGTATTTTCTGGAGTTGAGAACAAGCAGGCAGTTGAGTCATTTAACGGTAAATCTTCCCGTGGATGTTTGGGGTTTGGAAACCATATGCAGCTATTCAGGAAAGGGACATCTTGGAGTACTTACAGGGACGAACACTAGTCCCAAGGATTTCTCTCGTGGGCGTGCAGACAGTGCTTTCGGTCGAAGAGACGAAACAACTACCTACCTGGATATATCTGATAGGCGCCGCTAGGTATGGCATGGGCAGGGGCACAAGAGAAATTTAGGTCACCTGGCCAAGGCATATCGAAAGTGTTGTAGACGACCTTCATGAACAGGTATGGTGGCCATAAAAATTCAAGAGTTTCCATGTCCACCTAGGACACGAGTCTGTCCAGAGAGCCATCAGGAGATGTTGCCCCTCAGGTCTTCGAAAGAATTTTGGAATGGAATGCTGCATTTATAGTGTCTCTGAAATTGTCGATGTTGTGACACAAAGGCACGTCTCTTAGTTTAGCCAAGGCCCGTGGTCACACATGTGGTAATGTTCGGCCCATCCAGGTAATAATCTCTGTGACAAATGTGTTTTTCACTTAAGGGTTGGATTGAAACTCAAAGTATACTGCCTAAAGATCCCGTGGGGAAGAAACAAGTTTGGAGTACAACATCTTGTCCTCCCAGCACACGAATTTACGTGTCAGGGATCGGCTGCTTCTCCAGGAAAGGGTAGAATGTTGTTAACGTTGACTGGGATTTTCCGATGGGTAGAGCAGACGAGTTAGAGTGGAGACATGGAGCTCTGGGAGTCTTATGATTAGCACAAAATCTTTGTGGGGGCAGCAGTGTGAGTGCTTCTGTGGAGTTTACCGAAGATTGATGGAAAGTTAGGGGTGGAGAAAATGAGTCTTCGGATTCAGACTCCAGTCAGGAGAGGATTGCTGTCTGGACTTCTACTGTGAGTGGGTTGGACTTGGGACACTCGCCCTGAGCATGACTTCACGCTACTATTGGTCCTGATTGGGGAGCCTGTGGTGAGGACTTAGCTATACCAACAGTTTAGAACCTAGTCATGTCAGACAACTCGCTGTGCCAAGGGAAATTTTATTTATGTGAGGTCTGCCACATTGATGTTTGATGTCCTTGTGTGCATTGCCAAGCAAGTCAGTCAAATTGTTCCGTGGTATGACCGGCAAACGGATTTGTCAGACGCTGAAATCTGCTGGGATTTCAGGGCCGTACTATAAATTAATTGTGATCCTTCTAACAGAACACAATCTGTGACTTCGCATATTTCGTGTCTGTCATAAGGAATTACAGGCGCCCCATATCGCAACTCTGTTGGCATTTGAATAATTATGGCTTGCCTTTAAATTTTCTTTCCAATTTGTATTTTATATTATCCTCAAGACATAATGATACAGTAATTTTGACAATAAGAGCTGACTTAGAACCCGTGTCTTCTTTTCCTGAGGGTGGTATCAGTTGTAGAAAAGTCTCACTGATTACTATATGAAATTTGTTGTTTATTGTAATCACCAAATCTAGTTAAACTGAGTGACTGTTAATCTAGATCTGAACCTAAACAAAGAGTGCGCAGTTATGAATGCTGTTGCACCTGTTTTTTTTTTTTGGGTTGCCACTTCCATTCCACACCTAATTGCGCTGCACCTTGCGTTTATCTCAGACTGAAGCATCTGTCTGTAGCATATTGTGGTTGTGGTCTGGGTCCCACTGTTAGTTGTAGTAGAAACATTCATAGTTGGTTTTATCTAGTGTAAAGTGAAAAGTCTTCACATGTCGAAATTATGTTGCAGGAGGAGATGAACCAGTCACTCGCAACCTAGGGCTGTGTAGTCTTGAACCACTTCTGATAGGAACAACTTGTGTACAAGTTAAATATTAGAGGGGCGTCAACTGATCGGACCATCACGGAGCTTAGCACATGCTTACAAGGAGCCTTTGGCCAGCCACTGTGCCCCACAGATGAACACATCAAGGAAGTAGGTGCCCCTTCGGATTTGTGCCTTGCCTCACTTTCCAGCGTGGGAGAAAACCTCGAATTTATACAGGACTGTCAGCTTTCCCGTCCCCAAACTAGTAGGGTGCCAGCCCACCTCAACCATTGGGTTTGTGGGCTGCGTGATTTGGAGTATTTAAGGGTTATGGCTGAGCAAAAGATTACCATCAGTCTATTGCTTCGTCAAGTTATGGAGTTGCAAATCGAACTATAGGGTGTCAGGAGGAAGGTGGTGTAGTACCTCAGAACCAGAGCAGGGGAACGACTCAGTTCTGTCAGAATGGAGAGCCACAGTAAGTTACCTTATTTCACAATCCTTTGCTAAGCTTCCCAGTCCTGTACTTACCTTGGCGCAGGGACTGAATGTGCTAGCCTTGCCTGAGTTGCCAAGGGTTAGTGATGTCCTTTGATTGTTGCTGCATTTGGAAACTCATTCCAATGTACTTGGTGTTGTCCACCAAATGATTCTCCTGTTAATTTAGCCATTTACAAAGCAATTGTAGAGTACAATTGTTACTGAGCTATCAGGGCTCAAAGTCAGTCTGTGCAACTTATGGAAGAGGATTATTGAGGGTAGGATGACCCCATGGATTAAGACTGATTTAGTTAGTAAATATTACCTGCAAGTCCAGGGTCCCCCAGAAATTCTTCAGGAGTGTATTGAGGGGACTGGAATTTCCATTCTAGTTCTCGATTTAGATGTGACAGAGCAGGAGGCTATAGAAAGTATTTTGGAGAAAATTAAGCCAGAGGGTCAGTCACAACTTATGTTCGCCGGTAAGCCAGCCTCCTTTTATGACCTCGATGAATTAGTTCTTGGTTGCGCCTTGCTGACAGAAAGCATGGTGAGGTACGAAGTTTGGGTCTGAAAACCCTTTGTGTGCAGTCAAAAGCTATCGGCGGGCAGAAGAGTAGGGTTACAGGTAACAGGTGTTTTTGCGGGGGGAATTTCGAGCATTTAGTTAGTAAGCGCCTCCAACCGTGAGAGCTGTAGCTTAACAGCTGACATTCAGGGAGAGGAAGCACTGTAATGTACACATCGCTAATTAAGCGACGCAATCGCCCAAGGTCCGTTCTCTTTCGATATTTGCGTTTGTTTGTGCTTCCTTGTACCATGAGCCAGTCTGCACCTTACTTAACTCCGGTAGAGCGTGTCATTGTTGAACTACCAATGGTTTCTTGATAACCATCCTATTTGTAGGGTTTCTCCCTTGCAGTCCACGTTACAGGGATGACGTGCTGGCAGTGAGCAGGTGTTATCCCTTATAGATTATTGTAAAAGCCGTCTCTCTTCACTTAAGACTTTTCGTGGTCAGTTCAAGTGCTGGTATTCAGAGATCTTTGTTACTGGGTTGTGATTAGATCCAGAAAATGGGCTCACCTTGGGATTATGCTAGTAAGGCATTTTTCTTTAGGTTTTTTACTGACAAGATATTCAGATTATGTTCGTGTCAAGTTGTAACTGAAGTTAGTAATGCAGCTTTGGAGAGTTCTGAGTTTGATGTGAGCGCTGATACGTGAAGTTCAGTTAGAAAGCCCCCATATCGGCTTTCACCAAACAAGATGGAGGCATTACAATGAATGACAAAGTGTTGCAGCAAGGAGTCATCAGGCCATCTTCATCTTCTTATGCCTCTCCCATGTTTCTAGTCCCTAAGGGGTAATCTGGATAGTGCCTGATCGTTGATTACAGATAGCTGAATCAGAAGCTTATGTTCGACGTTGCCCCTTTACCCGAATTACACCATTGCTTTACCTGGTTTGCTGGGGAAAGATTTTTACGGTGTCGGATCTTAACCAGGCATCACATCGCGCTGACTGAAGCCAGTGATGGCTGTCTGCACTGACTGGATCTTGAGTGAACAGATTTACATTTGGATTGTCCATTGCTGCAGCCGTCCCTTCTCGGTTATTGGATGATATCTTGAGGGATCTGAAATGTAAGTCGGTGTACAATTATCTGATGATGTAATCTACAGTGCCATCTTCTAACAACATCTTGAACATCTTTAGCTGGTCTCGCTTCGTTTTCGTGCTGCCTGTCTCACTGTTTTGCCATCTAAAATATGTCCAGCGCGTAAGGAAATATCTTCCTAGCACATCTAGTATGGGGTGAGGATCGACCAAGGAATGACTAGGGAGTTATATTTCACTCACCTATGACTAAAAAGGAAATTACTTGGTTTATTGGCAAGGCCAATTTTTTAAGGAAGTTCGTGCCCCATTTTGCTCAATTCCCTTGAATCAGTTACGTAAGAAAGACGTGGACTTCAAGTGGGAAGAATCCCATCAGTCAGCATTCAGTGTCATTAAAATCGCATTCTCTAACCCCTGCCCCTTTCCAGTTTTTGCAGTGCTTGATTTCCAGAAACCCTTTATTGTGTAAACCGCTGCATCTAATTCAGGTGTGGCTGCCGTGCTTCTACAGGAAGAGAAAGGCCAATGGGGCTCCTTAGCTTAAGCATATCCTACACTCTCTCCAGCTGAGCTAAAATATTCCTTTTATTAGTGTGAGGCCTTGGTAGTGTTGTTTGCCTTAGAGAGGTTTCGTTTTTATCACGAACATCGGCATTTAGACCTAGAGACCGATAACCGAGCCTTAAGATGGGCCCTTGCGTAGCCCAGCAAGTCGAGACGCACTGACTACTGGGCGGTCCGAATATCGGCCTTGCGTTTCACCATTAGTGTTATAAGGGACACCGATAATTCGGTAACTGACACATTAAGTCGCATGTTCCATTAGCGTAATCAATCATCAGGGTAGTCCGTGTGCTGAGAACTCCAGTCGGGCAATGGGTGTCCTCTCTGACGTCCCAAATCGTTCACAAATTTGAGGGAGAAGCAGAGCCAGGATTCTTCATCGAAGGTAATTAACTAGCAGCTTCTGATAGGTGAGCAGTACAAGGATACAGATTTTCCTTCTTTGGCTCCTCCAAGTTCGCCTTTAGTGACAAAGCCCCAGCCTAGGTTTAGCTCCACTTTCGGAGGTTTAGCTTGGAGAATAACATTCATTTAGTATCTACAACTCTCCTTCACAGAGAGTGTTAATCGGAACATTAAGTTTGCTCTCATTGAGTTTCATCATCATTCTAAGCAGAAATGAGACACCTCGCATCCGCGGTTTCCACGAGGAAAGTAAGGCCACTCCAGCCTTCTTTATGTTAAGCTATCCCATGAATTCCCCAATGGCCAGTTTGTGGTCAACTAATGATCTTCTCGCTGAGAAGGTAGCTCCAGAGACCACTAAGGGAAACTGGAAACGGGCATGTAGATAAATAGAACTCTCACACGGAGACAGGCGCATCGTTGTAAAGAAGAACGCCGCCCCTTTGAGGTTAAGACGGGGGATAAGGTGTTCATAAGTAATTTTGGAACTGTGGGACAGTGTAAAATGGCGATCTCTAATAAGCTATTTCCCCCTTTTGAGAGCCCCTGTCAAGTTTTGATGGTCCTTAATCCAGTCAGTCTCTTGTTCCGGAATATATGGCCTGGAAAAACCTCTAGAGTCCAGGTGTCTCAGGTCAGGAGAGGATGTAGTTTCCTTCTTGCTGTGAGAGAAAAAGATGAGGAGGTCTTTCGCTTTTCCGCGGGGGAGGATGAGCCGTGTACCTCACGGGAGACACATCGATTCGCTCGTTTGTGCGGTCTTACGCTGTTTGGTTGGTCTGGGCAGCACCGCCGTCTGCTGGTGGTGATTACGCAGCTAGGAGGTGTGGCTCCGCGCCTTGGGCATTTAGGAACGACACCCGCTACGATATCTGAGCTGACCTCAACAGAAGTGGGCAACGGATACATTGCGAGCCAGCTGGGGTGGTGTTCTTGTGGGGCCGTATCACCACTACTACCCTGTGGACATGCAGAGTGGCCCGCCAGCAGCTTTCCTGGGAATCTGCTTAACGGTATTTTCTTACTAAAGGATGGTTCTTTTCTCAAGTGACCTTGGGGTGAGCGTAATGTTGCGCGTGCAACGTATCTCTGATACATTGTCTCACCTTGTAAGACCATTGTGGTTGGGTACTCTAATGCAACCATGCACTACAGTTAGTTGTCTTTTTCCGTATTTCCGCTGAAGTTAGTGTGCTAAACTATGGTGGTGAGCTGTTTGTCGTCATTTTGTTAAGTTGTTGAATTAATAACCACTCATGACTGGCCTCATTATTGCGTGACTATCCTATGAATGAATTAAGGTTTCTAACATTTACAAAGTTTTCAGCGTAGGCAACATTAAATTAAACATTGTCTCATAAACTAAAGAGTGAATTCTGTTCATGCAGATTTTAACCTATGTCAGCATGAGAAACTGGTCAAGCTCTTGCACCTTTCTGAGCTAAAACGACGCAATGTGCAGCGCAGGTGGCTGTGGAGTGGAAGGGGAAATCCAAAAATATACAGGGACAGCAGCATTCATGGTTATACACTCTTTAAGTTCAGAACTTGATTAATGTCATTTAGTTTAACTTGTTGTAATAACTACAATAAATAAAAAAATTACACAGCAATCAGTGAGAATTTCAACAACAGATATCACCCTACAGGGAAAGCAAACACGGTTACTCAGTCAGCCCCTTTATGCCAAATTATTGTAACTTTACATCTCATACTCAATATTAAATTGAGACTGCCAAGAAAATTCACAGGCAAAGCATAGTCATAATGGGACTACACTTAAAAACAGGGGCTCAAATAATGAATTATCTCCATGTACAAATAATAAAAGTTCACATAAGTCTTCTAAAAATTTAAAAACAGATATGTGACAGAACAATCAACTAATTAAATACACCCAAACAGCGTGGCCTAACAGTTCTAATGTCTCCAAGCCTATGACCAAGTTATACAGGACCAATTTAAAATTAGTTTTGCTCCGGGAAGGCATTAATTGCAACCTCTCCAACATCTACCTAAACTGGAAAGAGATAAATAATACAACGATTAACAAACGTTAACCTTAGAAGCAGCCAGACTGAAAGCCAAACTACTATCATGTCTAAATGAAACTAAACCCTTATCTTATCTAAAACGTAAGACTTCACTTGTTAAGATTATCCAGGCTAGGGCAATTATTAACCAAACTACTCAAACATTCGGTGTGAGGGTGAATTAGCCACGCACAATTGGGTTAGGACATATTAATTTGCCCTGTCAGGCTTCATTTACTTTTAGTCAATTTAGAAATGACTACAGCAAAATATCATAAGATATACAAATTTAAGCCACGACCCCACCAGTAAAGTAGCCCAATCACTATCGTGTGTGTGACGGTGCCACACATAACGGACTACTGGCGACAGAGATCCAAGAAGTGACATCTGTAACAGACTATGATTGGACAGATGTGCATAACAAGACAACAGATTTGCCTGGCTTTGGAGGATACTTAAGAAAATCCAGGGCAGTAGTGGACACAAACATTAATGACCTCAGCCACGCGGCAGCCAATCACACAAACAATTAGCAGCCAGTAATGCAATGAGTACAGAAACGCGGCGCGAATAAATAAACCGGGCAGGCCAGTATAGCAAACACAGGAAAGAACTCAGCCGCCTTCTAGCTAACACATATATCCGATCCATCGCTCGACTTGGAAAATTTATGGCAAACACTACACTAAAACATTCGAATCCACTCTTGCCTCTCAAGAAAAAATAAATAAATAAATAAAAAAAGAACAAGCTGAAATAACGAGAGCTCTGCTAAGAGTTCATTATGCAAGACACAGCTTTAAATCTGCATGAACAGTAACCACTCTTTTGTTTGTCAAACAATCTTTAATTGAAAGCGTACCATCACTCGTGTTGCCTATGCTGACTCTTTCATAACTGCTAGAAACTTTAATTCATTCATAGGATAGACATGCAATAACGAGGCCAATTAGGAGCGGCTATTAACCTAACAAATTAACACAATGAAGACAGACAACTCACCACCGTAGTTTAACACATCGAGTTCAGTTTAAATTTGTAAGCAGACAGCCAGCTGCTGTAAGCAGTCACTTAGAGAATGCAAATGCAAAGGACTTATGAGTTGAGATAGTGTATCAGAAATGCGATGCACACGTAACATTATCTTCTCACCACGGTCACTTGAGGAAAGAACCACTAGCAACGGTCAAGGTAAGTAAATAAGATCTAGTAAAACGCACTAGCCGCTTGCCAGGGATGACGCGGGCAGCCCCCCCCCCCCCCCTGCACATCCACAGCTTAGCCCGTGCTGGAAAAGACTCAGACGTCGTAGCAGGCAGGAGACGTCCACTGTTAACCGGTGTCCGATCCTAACTGCCATCAGCTCGAAGCCACGCCATCCAGCTGTGCGAAAACCTCCAGTAATCAGCGCTCACATCCATACCGTTTTTAATTTAATTCAAATGTATTTGAAAAGTTTGTTTTATATCCCGAGTCCCATGGTACATCTGTTCGTTGGAACAATAGTCAATTATTATACAAATTTTGATAACTTTACTAAATGTAACTGAAAGTACAGCAGCCCTAATAACTTTTTCTTCAGAGATAACTTTTTGTAAATCTGTCCGTCATTTATCGGTATTCCTTCAGAAATGACACCCTTGCCAAATTTTAGTGTCTGTTATATACACGCGAACACAAAAAAAGCACTCTGTCTGCTGGCCACAAGTGGCCCACCGGGACCATCCGACCACCGTGTCATCCTCAGCGGAGGGTACGGATAGGAGGGGCGTGTGGTCAGCACACCGCTCTCCCGGTCGTTATGATGGTTTTCTGTGACAGGAGATGCTACTATTCGGTCGAGTAGCTCCTCAACTGGCATCACGAGGCTGAGTGCACCCCGAAAAATGGCAACAGCGCATGGTGGCCCGGATGGATACCCATCCAAGTGCCAGCCACGCCCGACAGCGCTTAACTTCGGGGATCTGACGAGAGCCGGTGTATTCACTGCGGCAAGGCCATTGCCCACACCCGAATACAGCAGAATATATTTTCGCAAGAGCCGGTTATATAAAGGGGGACATTCCACAGACAACCCAAAGTAATGCGGAATGGACTACTAGATCTCACGAAAGGTGAACGCCAATATAAAATATAGAGGCGGGTGGGGCGAATGTTGTGTTGTCATCAAGAAGTAGTAAAAGTGGTATGAATCGGTCATGAGAACTCAGTGACTTCAGATGTGAATTAATCATTGGATGTCGCCCGAGTAACAAGTACACCAGGGGCGTTTCAACCCTTCTGAGGCTAACCACGTCGACTGCTGATGATGTACTGCGAAGTGGAAACGCGAATAAACAACCACATCTAAACTAGGACCATACAGGTCTCATGTACTGCCGCATGGGGACCGCTGAGCATTTCGGGGTGATTTTAAAATCCCACATGAAGACAGCGGAAGGTCCAAAGCGCTACAAGGAGTCCATCTGGGACAATGACTGTGTGTGGAGAGTTAAACAAAGTGGGTTTCAGTCATCGAGCACGCCCGCAGGAGCTACACGTTTCTCTAGTCCGCGCTCAGCGACAATTAAGGTGGTGGAAAGAACGAGACCGCTAGACTCTGGATGACTCGGAAATAGTGATTTTGTGTAACGAATTTTAACTCTGTGCCATTGTGATGGAAGGGTTTGTGTTTGGCGAATGCTTATTGTGCGTAGTGCCGACAATGAAGTACAAAGAAGGTGGTGTTAACATGTAGGGGTGTTTAAGTAGTTGCATCTGATCTCCTTGTTGCGGTTAAGAAAACTCTAAATGTTGAATGCTGTGAAGATACTTTACAGCATTCAGTGTTGTGAACAGCAGAGGAACAGCTCCGAGTACCACTACTTCGCTCCAGACCACAGCGTTCAATATGACTACCTCCTTTATCTTCGTCTTATTGAGGAAGAATGGGATGCCATTCTTACAGAGACGTTTAGACATTCTGGTGAAAGTGCCTCTAGCACAATCCAAGCCGTCATGAAGGCACAGGGTTCGCATTTTCCGCACTAATGTCCGCTAGTAGCTGTCCGGATAGTTTTCATCCGATGGTATATAAGCTTCACTTGAATGTATATTGTCGTGCAGATGGTTTGTTACGGTAACAGCAAGTTTCGGTTTATGAAGAGATGCACATACAATGACTTGGGAATTGGGAGGGTGACTTTTGCGTTCACAATGAAGGCAAAATTCCTGAGACAGAACTCTCATGATCCATATCCTTCTCAGTGGGACTGTGTACATATGCAATAGTCTATCGTCAGCTTCATTTCCATTTTTATAACTTATTAGTAATACCAGGAGTATTTTATCATGTAATCTTTGTTCCCTTATGAGCTACGCACTGTTCACAAGAACTAAAATGACGAACGAATGACTATACACTGAAGAGCTAAAGAGACTGGTACACTTGCCTCATATCGTGTAAGGACATTGCGAGCGCGCACAAGTTCCGCAACACGATGTGTCATGGAATCGACTGATGTTTGAAGTTGTGCAGGAGGGAACTGACACCATGAATCCTGCAGTGCTGTCCATAAATCCGTAAGAGTAGGTGGAGGTGGAGATCTTTACTGAACACCACGTTGTAAGACATTCCAGATATGCTCAATAATGTTCATGTCTGGGGAGTTTGGTGGACATTAGAAGTGTTTAACCCTAGAAGAATTTTTCTGGAGACACTCTGTAGCAGTTCTGGGCCTGTGTAGTGTCGCATTGTCCTGCTGGAATTAATTACGTCCGTCGGAATATACATTGGACATGAATGGATGCAGGTGATCAGACAAGATGCTTACGTACGTGTCAGCTGTTAGAGTCATAAGTAGACGGATAAGGGGTCCCTTATAACTCCAACTGCACACGTCCCACACTATTACAGAACCTCCACCAGCTTGAACAGTCCCCTGCTGACGTGTAGGGTCCATGGATTCATGAGATTGTCTCCATACTCGTACGTGCCCATCCCCTCAACACAATTTGGAACGAGACGTCCGACCAGGCAGTATGTTTCCCGTCATCAACAGTCCAATGTCGGTGTTCATGGGCCCAGATGAGGAGTAAAGTTTTGTGTCGTGCAGTCATCAGGAGTATGCGAGTGCTCATTCGGTACCGAAAGCCTGTATCGATGATGTTTCGTTGAATGGTTCGCACACTGACATTTGTTGATGCCTGAAATCTGCAGCAGTTTGCGGAAGAGTTGCACTTCTGTCACATTGAACGATTTTCTTCGTCATCGTTGGTCCCGTTCTTGCATGGTCTTTTTCCGGCCGCAGCGATGTCGGATGTCGATGTCGGAGATTTGAGTTCTTACCGGATTCCTGTTATTCACGGTACACTCGTGAAATGGTCGTACGGGAAATTTCCCACTTCGTCGCTGCCTTGGAGATGCTGTGTCCCAGCCCTCGTGCGCAGACAACACGTTCAGGATCACTTAAATCTTGATAAACTTTCATTTTAACAGCAGTAATCGAACTAACAACTGTGACAGACACTTACTGTCTTTCATAGGCGTTGCCCACCGCAGTGACGTATTCTGCCTGTTTACATATTTCTGTATTTCAATACGTAGGCTTGATTTTGTGTTTTGTTTTCTATATAGGTACCGTATCGTATTTTATTGGTGACTGATCTTGCCATTCTTAAGTTGTATTTCATTTTTACATGTTTGTATTAACATCCGTTTGTGGCACAAAAATTCATTCGTTTAATGTTGACAACAACTAAGAGTGCACGTGCCTCAGGAAAAACGCTACTGCCGGCCGCGGTGGTCTAGCGGTTCTAGGCGCTCAGTCCGGAGCCGCGCGTCTGCTACGGTCGCAGGTTCGAATCCTGCTTCGGGCATGGATGTGTGTGATGTCCTTAGGTTAGTTAGGTTTAAGTAGTTCTAAGTTCTAGGGGACTGATGACCATAGATGTTAAGTCCCATAGTGCTCAGAGCCATTTGAACCAAAAACGCTACTATGCTGCACAAGAAATTATTCCCACATTTTGAAAATATATAGATGGTTCATGTGCTACTGCAAATACACTTCAGTAATATGCGCCTGTAATTCAGCGAAATACTACTATTTCCTTTCCTGTGTATTGGTGTGACCAGTATAAATCTCTAGTCTTTAGGACTGGATACTGTGTTGAGCGAGCTGTTGTATGTGGTGTCCAAGTATGGAGCTATTGTGTCAGCAAACTCTGAGTAGAATCTAACTGGTGTAGAATCTGGACCAGATGACTTGCATTTATTAAATTATTAAAGCTGCTCCGCTACGATGAGGATACCAACTTCTGAGTTACTCATGTGGGCAGCTGTTCTTCCTTCGAATTCCGAAATATTTACTTTGTTTTCTTTGGTGAAGGAATTTTGGAAAACTGTATGTAGTATCTTCGCTTAGTGGAACTGACATTGGTAACATTACGTTTGCTGGTGATTGTGCCTTGCCGCTGGTGAATCTTACATAGTATCAGAATCTCTTTAAATTTTCTGCGACATTTCACGACAGAGTTTCGTTATGGAAACTTTTAAAATGATCTTGTATTGAATCCTGTACAAATTTTCGAGCTTGAGTAAAACATGATCGGTAGCATCAGCCTAGAACCGCTAGTCGAACGTCGCGAACAGGGGGCTCAAGGATGCAACAGTTTTGTCTACATAAGTAACGATTTTGTTAAGAAGGCGTCAGTCTGCGTGCAGCCGCACGTGCTGCAGGATCTATCTCTCACACAGAAGATGCCACGTTACTGTAGGAGGAGAAGGCGTACCCGCCCAACAGTCTGTAAAGCAATAGACAATATTTCTATGAAGACTGAGAACTATGCAGGCGCACAAGTCACCTTGCACGGTCCATCAGTTTTCTGTGGTGGAGTTCTTAACTTTACCCTGAGCAACAATGATGCCAAACAGCAAGGTAATGGCTGGGTCAGCGTTGCTTTTTAGTACGTGGACCTAAAGTTGTTAAAGTGGCAGGACTGAAATATTTCAACAGCCGTGACATCGTCGCTTATCGGACAATCCAGATCGCAGAGCTCTACAGTAGAGATATGGGTAAAACCTATTGCCTGTCCTCGATGACTTTGGTACTGAGTAACAGGAATCATCGTAAAATAAATGAATCTGAATCCGTGTCAGTGCGGGTGAAAGGTGTTGACAGCTGTAAAAAAATTACTGTTATCGGTGATCTCACTCCCTATTATAGAAATTACATAAAGTATTTCCTATCCCTTATCCTTATTAAAAAAACTACACATCGCTTACAGTCTTCGAGATTTTGAGTTCTTTTAATAAGGCATGCTTATTTCCCGCTTCTGCAGTAACGCCCTGACCGGTTTTGTCTACCATTTGGAGTACCATCTCTTATTAGTTTATGTGATATACAGGGTCAAAAGTATTTAAACCGTCAAACTCTGGGAGGTTGTAGGGAACATCAAAACAAATATTTTTCCCTAATGTTTTTTTTTTTTCCTATGAGGATTATTTAAACCGGTGGAGGCCGTATTACGCTCTTCAGTTGTAGGCAACTGCTGTACACCAGTGTAGTAGTGAATTGTCTCAGTTTACTAATGGAGCGATACACCTGGAGTGAGTACACTGATATGGTTGGTGCGTACTACGTAGCGCACCACAATGGACGAGCTGCACAGCGGGTTTATCACTAACAGTATCCTAATCGTCGTTTCCCGCGCCATACGACCTTTGCTGCTGTGTACCAACGTCTGCGTGAGACTGGGTCATTTAGCAGATTACCTGGACATGGACGACGTCGCACGGTAAGAACGCTGCAATTTGAGGAAGCTATCTTGCAGCATGTGGAGCGGGATCCTTCATTCAGCACTCATGCAAATGCACGTAACATGGGGACGAATCAAACGAATGTAAGAACAGTCCTTCGAGAGCAATTGTTACGCCAATTTCACTTACAGCGTGTCCACAACCTGGAACCAGTTGATTATCCACCCAGAGCACAGTTTTCGCAGTGGTACCTGGAGTAGTGCGAAATGCATCCTACATTTCCATTCTCTGTGTTGTTTACCGATGAAGTAACGTTCGGGCGTGATGGAACCATCAACACGCACAATTCGCAAGTTTGGAGTGAATGTGGGTAGGTGTTGTTGGGGACTGTTTAATTGGTTCGTATCTGCTACCTACGCCATTAAATGGCAGGCAGTATTACAATTGTCTCGCCATAGCATTGGAAGAATTGCTGGAAGACGTCAAGCTCCCTACAATGCAACGCATGTGGTTCCAAAATGACGGGGCGCCGGCACATTTCAGCCGTCGTGTGCATCGATTCCTAGACCGACGGTTCGCAGAAATGTGGATTGCCAAGGGTGTTCCTGTACCATAGCCTGCTCGATCCCCAGATATGTCCCGTCTCGACTTTTTTGTGTGGAGAGAGATGAGCAACCTTGTTTACGCAACTCCTCTTGCATCAAAAGAGGATCTGGTTTCCCGGATAGTAGTAGCATCAGCAGCAGAAAAAACAATTCAGGACACTCCTGGGTTTTTTTTCCGTGTCAGACAGAACATGATCCGACAGTGTAACCTTAGTTTGTGTGTCAATGGAGGCATTTTTGAAAATATACTGTAATTGAAACTGGGTTGTATTAATGTGTTGTCTCTTGGTCATAAGAAAATGGAAAAGTGTTAGTTGGTTTAATTAATTTGCCGCCAGAGAAATCTTCCTCTACAGGTTTAAATACTCCTCATACGAAAATATTACATTAGCGAAAAATATTTGTTTTGATGTCCCCTGCAACCTCCCAGAGTTTGTCGGTTTAAATACTTTTCACCCTGTATATTTCACAAAGGGGATATTCCAAATGCTGAATCAAGTGTTGGATCAACAACAGGTTTCGTACATCTTCAAAGAATGAGAATTATAAAAGAAGATGTTGCAGTTTTAAGTTAATTATCCTATTTGTAAAGTTTTTCATTACTCTACTGCATTTTATAACCATCTTTAAAATGTTTCGTGTCCTTATGGCGTAATTTTATCGTCTTTTCAGGTTATATTAGTGATAATTGTCCAGGTATTGTACGTCATAAAAATCGAGGCCCTACGATTACAGTACCTTTTTTTCATATTCCTAAACTAAATGAATTCCCACTAGAGGATGTTGGATCCACTGGTCCCCTCTTACGGCCTATGTATCCTTGGTGGTGTAGCACTACTTCGCGACGGAAGTCCAGGGTCCTGTTCATTAGTAGCACTTTAGCTCTTCGATACTGGCTAGAGTGGAATCGCTGTACAGGACTAAAATACTTTGAAACGTACGCTACAAGCCGGCCGGAGTGGCCGTGTGGTTCTAGGCGCTTCAGTCTGGAACCGCGAGACCGCTACGTTCGCAGGTTCGAATCCTGCCTCGCGCATGGATGTGTGTGATGTCCTTAGGTTAGTTAGGTTTAAGTAGTTCTAAGTTCTAGGGGACTGATGACCTCAGAAGTTTAGTCCCATAGTGCTCAGAGCCATTTGAACCATTTTTTGTACGCTACTGTAGGACTGTTTGCACTGCTCAGCGCGATTTTGCTGACATATTAAAAATATGTGTCGGCTTAGGGCTCGAACCTAGATTCCGATGTGGAGTCCTTGTGCGACACAGAGTTTTAATCTATCAGGAAGTTTCATACCACAGAGTACTCCGCCGCTCAGTGAAAGTTCGTTCTGGAAACAATCCTCTTCGGCTGTGGCTAAGCCATTTCTCCGATAGATCCTTTCTTCCGGGAGCGCTAGTTCTACCAGTTATGGAGTAAAACTTATCGGAAGTCTGGAATGTACGAGAAGAAGTACTATCGGAAAATAACCTTTAAGGGCTGTTAGTGAATGGTGCCTGTAAGGCTCAATTGGTGGAGCAGCTACTCATGAACACCAAAGTACCCCATCGGACAAGTAGTTTAAATTTGCTAGACAGTTTCAAATCAGCTTGCACTCCTCCGTTAAGTGAAAATTCATCTCGCCGTAATCGTCCATGCTAGTCGAGTGTCCTTCTTATCCCCATGTGCGTATTTTCGTAACATATTGTATTGTATTGTATGTTAACCGGGAACCTAGAAACGAGGGAGAGGCTCCGTCCCCGCTGCAGCCCCAGTGGCTCACAACCCCACGAAGACTACCGCAGTCCACTTCACCCCTCCGCTGCTCCACACCGAACCCAGGGTTATGGTGCGGTTGGGCCCCCAGTGGAACCCCAAGGAAACGTCACACACTAGACGAGTGTAACCACTATATTTGCGTGGTAGAGTAATGGTGGTGTACGCGTACGCGGAGAATTTCTTTGCGCAGCAATCGCCGACATAGTGTAACTGAGGAGGAATAAGGGGAACCAGCCGGCATTCGCGGAGGCAGATGGAAAACCGTCTAAAACCCATCCACTGACTGGCCGGTTCACCGGACCTCGACACAAATCCGCCGGGCGGATTCGTGCCGGAGACCAGGCGGTCTTTCCCGCCCAGAATTCGTAACATATTGTTTGCTAACAAGGATCTTCCAGGAATGAGCCTCTGGCCAAACTGATGCTACCCGCTCGATTTGCCGCTCAGAGCTCTCTGCAGATGCAAACTGCCGGGAAGCGTGATTGGCCCGCGCAGTCGCCTCCTCGCCATGCCGCGCCTTCGACTCTGGAGCCGCTGCCGGCCGACTTCTTCTGAGGGCCGGCGGAAGCCCGCCATCCATTATGCATGCCACAACAGCGGCCGCCTCTTGCCTGCCGGAGTACTCCCGCCGGGACCGCAGGCGCGGCGCGGCGCGGCGCAACGTGCTACCTGCCGTTTGCCATGCCATACCCTCTGCGTGTTCCCTCGGCCCCGTAATGCTTGGCGGCGGGCGAGTACCTGGCGTAGCAGCGGTCTTCCTCTGTTGTTGTTACACATGACGTGCCTCTACAACAAGCCGCAGAAGTTGGCTGAGTGTCGCTTAATATTTTTCTTCATTATTCACTTGTGTATGAAGGGCTGTGAAACGTGGGACTCTACGCACATTCCATAAAATAGCAACCATTAACTGTTTAAAAGGTCATTTCCATATTGAGAAAGGGTCGTCGAACAGATGCAAATGAACGGCGTTGCGACCGTGGTAACACCGGTTCCCCTCAGATCACGGAAGTTAAGCGCTGTCGGGTTTGGCTGTCACTTAGATGACTGACCTTCTGGGCTACCGAAGGCTTTTGGCAAGCAGGGTCGCACTCGGCTCTTGCGAGAACAAATTGGGGAGCTACTTGACTGAAAAGTAGTGGCTCCGGTCACGAAAACTGACAACGCCCAGGAGAGCGGCGTGACGACCACATGCCCCTCCGCGTCCGCATCCAGTCAATGTCCACGAACAAACTGTCATCAGACCAGCGATGTCGGTCCACGGCAACTATCGTCAAATATTTCAGGAAAACAGAAACTGAAGACGACTGTTGGCCACTCTACATCTTGTAAATAATATTATAAAATAATGAAAAGTTATTAGTTTCGATTATATATACATATAGAATAAATCACCTTGAAAATGTCTTGAAAGGTATTTGATAAACCAGAATACTCCTTATATTACTCGAAAATTGTCAAGTGAAAGCTACATTGTCAAAAGATATAAACAAAAGTAGCATATCACTGTCCAACCAGGCTCCAGTGCCACAAAAATCTTAAAAGTTAATAGTGATGTTTTTTATAGAAATTTTGGGTGCAGGTCTGACACAAATAGAATTTTTGCAAATTAAATACCTAAGGTTTCGCTATTGAAAACGTATTAGTTAAAAATGTCCGTACAATTAAACAGCGTATAAGTTAAATACTAGTATGAAAGTAAAATGTGTAGAAGTTTCTACAGTGGTAATAAAACGAAGTACATCAAAGTGGGTTAAGCCAATTTATTTTTTTATTATTAAAACGGAAAGGAGCAAGAGAAAAATGCGGCGTCGAAAACACAATGGTGGCAACCTTAGATAAGTGTAGTAATATATGAAGTTGAAGGAGGTACCAAAATTATATAAAAATGATAAAATGAACATTAAAAATGCCAAAGCAATAAAAAAATAAGAACGGAGTAAATAATCAGCGACTTCTGTTGACGCAGTCACCGGAATCCAGCACACGCAAACAGTGACACGAGGAAAACAACCGCCAGATGGCTCTCGTAATTCGCGATAACTTACGTGAAGAAAGACATCACAAACAATAAGGCAAGTTAATTTCTAAGATCAGATACCCAATACAGTCACCTGTTGCGTGTCACCACCGCGAGAGATATTCACCTCAGCTGTAAATAGCCGAAAGCTCTTTGTGTTTTTAAACAAAAGTCTGAAAATGTATCTGTCTGTTCGAAACATGTAAAGCTCCAGTATTTTGAAAACTTATTAACAGTGGCTGTATACTTATCACTCGACCTAATGGGAGTACAGAATCTACTGCGACAATATTTATGTTAATTAAGGATTAAACTCTGTAAAAAATTTGTATTGAATACAATGGCTTGATAGGTCTCGAAAATCATTCACCTATGTGTGGCAGTACAGAAACTGTTAAACATACGATGAGTTGATCGAGTAAGGAATGAAGCATTCCAGCAACAAATCAACGACAGAAAATGCTCAATGAAAATGTAATGAACAGAACATATCGAATAACTGGTCACATTTTGCAACTTAAGTGGTTTCTGAAACTGTAACTGATGGAACGTATGATCGGTACTGAACGTAACTATTAAAATAACTTGGTACCTGGTAGTACCTATTACTCAAATAACACTTTTGTTGCTGGACTGTATGAAAATTTTAATACTGTAGTATATACCAAATGGAGAGCATGTGACCCTTTTACACCTTGTTTCTATATGGCGATGAGAGAACTATTTAGTTCTTGTTACTGCGCCTTTCTTCTTGCCGTTAAAATTTCGGTAACATTTATCAAATTAATAACATTCAAAGTAATGGACAGCCCCGGAGATGACTCTCGCAACCTATCAGACACGAAGACAAAACCAATATGAGTGATGGCCAGAGAACATACACTCCTGGAAATGGAAAAAAGAACACATTGACACCGGTGTGTCAGACCCACCATACTTGCTCCGGACACTGCGAGAGGGCTGTACAAGCAATGATCACACGCACGGCACAGCGGACACACCAGGAACCGCGGTGTTGGCCGTCGAATGGCGCTAGCTGCGCAGCATTTGTGCACCGCCGCCGTCAGTGTCAGCCAGTTTGCCGTGGCATACGGAGCTCCATCGCAGTCTTCAACACTGGTAGCATGCCGCGACAGCGTGGACGTGAACCGTATGTGCAGTTGACGGACTTTGAGCGAGGGCGTATAGTGGGCATGCGGGAGGCCGGGTGGACGTACCGCCGAATTGCTCAACACGTGGGGCGTGAGGTCGCCACAGTACATCGATGTTGTCGCCAGTGGTCGGCGGAAGGTGCACGTGCCCGTCGACCTGGGACCGGACCGCAGCGACGCACGGATGCACGCCAAGACCGTAGGATCCTACGCAGTGCCGTAGGGGACCGCACCGCCACTTCCCAGCAAATTAGGGACACTGTTGCTCCTGGGGTATCGGCGAGGACCATTCGCAACTGTCTCCATGAAGCTGGGCTACGGTCCCGCACACCGTTAGGCCGTCTTCCGCTCATGCCCCAACATCGTGCAGCCCGCCTCCAGTGGTGTCGCGACAGGCGTGAATGGAGGGACGAATGGAGACGTGTCGTCTTCAGCGATGAGAGTCGCTTCTGCCTTGGTGCCAATGATGGTCGTATGCGTGTTTGGCGCCGTGCAGGTGAGCACCACAATCAGGACTGCATACGACCGAGGCACACAGGGCCAACACCCAGCATCATGGTGTGGGGAGCGATCTCCTACACTGGCCGTACACCACTGGTGATCGTCGAGGGGACACTGAATAGTGCACGGTACATCCAAACCGTCATCGAACCCATCGTTCTACTATTCCTAGACCGGCAAGGGAACTTGCTGTTCCAACAGGACAATGCACGTCCGCATGTATCCCGTGCCACCCAACGTGCTCTAGAAGGTGTAAGTCAACTACCCTGGCCAGCAAGATCTCCGGATCTGTCCCCCATTGAGCATGTTTGGGACTGGATGAAGCGTCGTCTCACGCGGTCTGCACGTCCAGCACGAACGCTGGTCCAACTGAGGCGCCAGGTGGAAATGGCATGGCAAGCCGTTCCACAGGACTACATCCAGCATCTCTACGATCGTCTCCATGGGAGAATAGCAGCCTGCATTGCTGCGAAAGGTGGATATACACTGTACTAGTGCCGACATTGTCCATGCTCTGTTGCCTGTGTCTATGTTCCTGTGGTTCTGTCAGTGTGATCATGTGATGTATCTGACCCCAGGAATGTGTCAATAAAGTTTCCCCTTCCTGGGACAATGAATTCACGGTGTTCTTATTTCAATTTCCAGGAGTGTATATATGCCTTTAGGATGATACTAAACGTGTCAGTGTTTCATCCTTAGGAGTCCCATAATTTTATCTAAAATTATTTTTTCATAAAATTATTCACGTGCACGGCCATCCGATGCTGGATAGTGAGACATAACTGTATCTCTTTCTTTTCTGAAAAAGTATGAAACGTACCAAACGGTAACATTCTCGGCTGATGCGATAACTGTTTGCTCCATGAGGCGAGCTCAGCTGTTCACCGATCACATTACTTCAAGACAGCATATCTTCCAAAAAACCAGACAGCAACCTACTTGTATGCAGTGTAGACTAATGCAACAACATTTCCACAGGCACAAATGATTCTGTTAAATTCTTGGCGAAAGAACCATATTCAGAAATATATTCCTCCATTAACCAATAAGAGTCATCACACATGAAAACGCAAACACTGGTGTAGGGAATACATAACTGTTCTTGGAATGCAAACCACGTGAACAAAGGACTTTTATAAGAAGGAAGTAACTCGTTTGATTGTAAACTGAAATTTCATATATAAAAGTTTCGAATTTCTTATAACGAAAATAATTCACTGCACAATGAAGACCACAGGAGGATGCACAACGTTTTCGCAGTTTTGACGTGTTTTCCACGGACAAACCTGAGTCATAATGCATAAGAAGTATACCCTTGCTACAAAAAGGAATCCAACCTCATGAACAGAAAGGAAGGAATAACGCTAAAGGAATCCGTAATTTCAAATGTAACGAAATAACAAGCAACATTGTTCAGCCAGTGAAGACACCAAGCTAACCCAAAAACAAATACGGTAAAAACCTCACTGAAGGAGGAATATTTACGTAAATATAAAGCCACATAACATACGAAAAAAACTTATGTAGTTAATGAAAAACATGTTCTGAAATGTTATTATAAAACCTTATCCCTACTGAGAATATATTTTACCCAATGTAAACGCCTTGAATGGAAAGACGTCTTACTTATTTATATTGTAAAAAGTTTGTCGTGACTAGGTGCGATATAATGGATGTAGTTGCGAACGCTTACCTCTCGCAGTTTTTGTCTATGGAGGAGTGCAAGCAAAAATCCAAAGACATGATTTGCATAGTAATTTAGTGTTTCGTACACTATATTTTTCGGCTCGCTAAAACAACGAATGAAAAACATAATGCTATTCGTATATAAGAAATCCCTCACTGTCTCGATGCGTCAAACAAGAAACTGCTTTACCACTCTTGGTTTAATTTTCACCAATGGCTCTCTTTTTGACTTTTTTGTGTGCTGAGTCAGTCCTTCCAACATTCCAAAATTCATTTCTTTTTCAATTTTTCAAATTAGGTATTTCACCTTAGCTTCTCTGCACTTTTACTTATGAATATTGGACATGTCATCTTAATTGTGTCACTGTAGATTATTTCAGATAACTCAGTCATTAATATCATATGTAAATAAATAATTAATTGTTCGAAGTAATTGGAAGAAAAGTCGTGATAGTGATCCCTGTCAATGTTATTCGGTACACAGAAGAAAAATAAACTGCAGACAGAAACCCGTGTATGACATCCCCGTCCACCGAGGCAACAGAGCTCCGCTTTCAAAGGAGACAAGACCTATCTATGTGAGGGCTAGCAGCATCATCTCCACTGCCGATCGTGGCAATCAGTCGCGATCTCTGAATAACCGTCAACACTGCGAGTTGTACCACCTACAGTTAGTCAGCGTACAAACTCACGTTTGCTGCTAAGAGGACTCTGACCTAATGGCATACGATCATAGCGTAATATCGACAGCAGCAGTAGGATTCGTTGTGGATCGGAAGGTAGGGGAGAGAGTGAGTTATTACTATCAGTTAAGTGATAGCGTGGTTCTCATCAGAGCAAATCAACATAGACGAAAGTAGTTTAGGTATGCATAATGATGTCGCAAGCAGAAGATGAAGAGATAGAGTACATATAGGAGGATGTTGAGCCGGTAATTAAGTACGTAAAAGGAGGCGGATATCTAATTGTCTTGGGAGATTGGATTGCGGTTATAGAGGAAGTAATATAAGAAATGGTTGCGGGAGAATGTGAGAGGAGAAAGACTAATTGAGGTTTGTAATAAATTTCGGCTCCTATTAGCGACTATTCTGTCCAAGAAACAAAAGAGGAAGACGTATACTTGGAAAAGGCCGGCAACTACGGGAAAGTGCCAGTTAAATTACATCATGGTCGTGCAGAGATTCTGAAATCTGGTATAGGATTTTAAGGCGCACCCAGAAGCAGGTATAGACTCAAATCACAATTTAGTAATGATGATGAGTAGACTGACATTTAGGAGAATAATCAGGAAGAATCAATCCGAAAAGGAGTACGAAAGTACTATGGAATCAAGAGACACGCTTCAAGTTCTCGTTGGTTACAGACACTGCCGTAATTAATAAGTCAGTTAGAAGTTCAGTAGAAAAGGAATGGGCATCCCTAAAAGGGGCAGTCACAGAAGCTGGAATGAAAGACATGGGTATAGACAAGGTGACTGTAGAGAAACAGTGGGTAACATTTGATCGACGAAAGAAGGCAATACGAAAATGTTCAGAGAAATCCAGGAACACAGAAATACAAATGACTTAGGAACGAAATAAATAGGAAGTGCAGAGAAGCTAAGGTGAAATACCTGATTCGAAAAATTGAAGAAACTGAAAAAGAAATGATTTTTGGAATCTTGGAAGGACTGACTCAGCACACAAAAAAGTCAAAAACAGAGCCATTGGTGAAATTTAAAGCAAGAGTGGTAAAATTAAAAGTACAATGGGATTTCTAGTTTTAAGTATAGGCGACAGAGCGGATGGGTGGAAAGAGTACACTGAAGTCCTCTACGTGTGGAAAGACTTGTCTGATGACGTGATAGAAGAAGAAACAGGAGTTGACAGTCAAGAGGTAGGGAATCTAGTATTACAACAAGAATTTAAGAGAGGTTTGGAAGACTTAAGCTCAAATAAGGCGTACGAGATCGATAAAATTACATCGTAATTTCTAAAATCACGTTTGTGTGTAGATCGCAAGAGCCAACAAAACAGCCCATGCATCCAAGTTGTTGACAAGAACAATAACAGGAGAACGTAAAAGAAAATTGAGGACTGTTAGATTATGATCATTTTAGCTTTCAGAAAGGTAAAGGTGCTAGACAGGCAGTTCGAGATTGCGGTTGACACTGAAAAAGATAGACACGTTCATTGGTTATGTCGACAGTGTAAAATGGTGCAAGATGTTCGAAATTATGAGAAAAACACAGGTATGCCGTAGGAGAAGACGGGTAATATACAATATGTACAAGGGCCAAGGGTGAAGAGCGTGAGTGGGAGACCAAGAACGAAGCGCTCGGATTAAAAATGGTGTAAAACAAGGGTGTAGTCTTTAGAGACCACTGTTCAGTCTATACTTCGAAGAAGCAATGACGGAAATAAAAGGAAGTTTTAAGACTGGGGTTAAAATTTAAGGGTGAAAGAATATCAGTGGTAAGATTCGTTAATGACATTGCTGTCCTGAGTGTAACTGAAGAAAAATTACAAGATCTGTTGAACAGAACGAACAGTCTAATGAGGACAGAATATGGGATGAGAGTAGATCGAAGAAAGACGAATGTAATTAGAAACAGCAGAAATGAGAATAACGAGAAACTTTAACATCAAAATTGTTGATCACGAAGTAGACGAAGTTAAGGAATTCTGCCACCTAGCGAGCAGAATAACCCGTGTCGGACCGAGCGACCCGAACATAAAAAGCAGACGAACGCTAGCAAAAAGGACATTTCTGACCAAGAGAAGTCTATTAGTATCTAAAATGACCCGTAATCTTAGGAAGAAAATTCTGAGAATGGACGTTACACGCACAGCGTTGTGTAGTCGTGAAACATGACTATGGGAAAACCGCAACAGAAGACAATCTAAGCATTTAAGGTGTATTGATGCAGGAGAACTTCCGTTGTACTAAATGGAGCTCTAGATGGTAAAAACTGTAGGGGCGACAGAGAATGGAATAGATACCGAAAATAATTGAGGACAATTGTTGAAAGTGCTACTCTGGGATGATATAGGGCTGACACAAGAGTGGTATTCGTGTGGCCCCATCACACCAGTCAAAATGCCATCGAAAAAGAAGTAGCAAGTTTCCGCACCTGTAACATCGACGCTCTGTAGCGTCGTCGGATGACGTCTCCAGGAACGATTTCCTATCATCGATTTGCTCCTAAAGCCACGAAAAGCACCCTCTGCAACCCCTCAAAGTTTGTAATAACATTTGAGGGACACTCTGAGTAGCAGACAACTTCCTGATTCAGTGTAAAGCGTGAGTGACTGCTCAGTGGGCCACAACGAGGATATGGGGTGGTGAGTATTGTCAACTGGCCTACAAGTAACATTTTTTAACTGTGATGAAGAGCCTTACCCAGTTAGGAATCAGTTATGGTAATCGTGGAAAAGAGGTCTCCGGACGCCGCAGCCTCTGAAAGGTGTGCCACACTTTTCGGTAAAAGCACAGCGTTCCATGATATACTGGTATGGATTCTGATGGTTCAGGTGATATGGATGACTTATTTTTTATCTGTTACATTCTGTTGTTACTGATTAATGTCATGATCTCTGTACAGCAGCATAGATGATGAGTCCATGGGGTTCGTCACATTGACGAATTTCGCATGCATAGTAAGCAACTCAATATTCTAGCCCTAATAGCTTTAATAAAGAGTGTAATAAAAGATTTTGATGCTCGCAGTCCTTCTCATACGGAGTCCAAATTCGGAAGAAAAGTTTCTATGGTGCTCGTATAATTTGTCATTTACTACACCGCACTATGTTATATTGCTTGTCAGTAATACACCAAAGTAAGAGATTGTTTTTGCAGTTAAACCGTGTTGTATATTAGAAAGTAAGCTTTGTTTTCCCGTTTTATTAGCACACTGTCATGTACATCACACTTTGCACTAATATCGTTTCCTACACATATATTTAACACTAGTAGTTAACGTCGTTTCTTTGTCCCTTCCTGATTTATGGATAACACTGACTCACTAACTCTGTATATTTAACACTAGTAGTTAACGTCGTTTCTTTGTCCCTTCCTGATTTATGGATAACACTGACTCACTTACTCTGTATATTACGTTTGCCTGGAGCCTTAGTACGTCTTTCTCACGGACAACATACTACGCGTGCCACTGCAACACAAACCCCGAGTTATTACCTCTGACCCTGAAATTACTTTTATGCACCGTTTTAAGTAGTTTCAGTGCGAAAATCGTAACACGGTCCCTGACTTCAGCCGTCGCACGGACGCCAAAATGGAAAATATTGAAATAAACGATATCGGAATTGAAAAACAACTGCTATCACTTAGTAGCGGAAAAGCTTCCGGACCAGACGAGATACCCTTAAGATTCTACAGTGATTATGCTAAAGAACTTGCCCCCTTTCTATCAGCAATTTATCGTAGATCGCTGGAAGAACGTAAAGTACCTAGCGACTGGAAGAAAGCGCAGGTCGTTCCCATTTTCAAGAAGGGTCATAAATCAGATGCGAATAATTATAGGCCTATTTCGCTTACGTCAATCTGTTGTAGAATAATGGAACATGTTTTGTGTTCTCGTATTATGGCGTTCTTAGATAATACAAATCTCCTTCATCATAACCAACATGGATTCCGCAAACAGAGATCATGTGAAACTCAGCTCGCCCTATTTGCCCAAGAAATTCACAGTGCCGTAGACACTGGCGAGCAGATTGATGCCGTATTCCTGGACTTCAGGAAGGCATTTGATACGGTTCCGCACTTACGTTTAGTGAAAAAAATACGAGCTTACGGAATATCGGACCAGGTTTGTGATTGGATTCAGGATTTCCTAGAAGAAAGAACACAACATTTCATTCCTAACGGTTCAAAATCTGCAGATGTAGAGGTAATTTCGGGAGTACCGCAAGGAAGCGTGATAGGACCTTTATTGTTTACAATATACATAAATGACTTAGTTGACAACATCGGTAGCTCCGTGAGGCTATTTGCAGATGACACGGTTGTCTACAAGAAAGTAGCAACATCAGAAGACTCGTACGTACTCCAGGAAGACCTGCAGAGGATTAATGCATGGTGCGACAGCTGGCAGCTTTCCCTAAACGTAGATAAATGTAATATAATGCGCATACATAGGGGCAGAAATCCATTCCAGTACGATTATGCCATAGGTGGTAAATCATTGGAAGCGGTAACGACCGTAAAATACTTAGGAGTTACTATCCGGAGCGATCTGAAGTGGAATGATCACATAAAACAAATAGTGGGAAAAGCAGGCGCCAGGTTGAGATTCATAGGAAGAATTCTAAGAAAATGTGACTCATCGACGAAAGAAGTAGCTTACAAAACGCTTGTTCGTCCGATTCTTGAGTATTGCTCATCAGTATGGGACCCTTACCAGGTTGGATTAATAGAAGAGATAGACATGATCCAGCGAAAAGCAGCGCGATTCGTCATGGGGACATTTAGTCAGCGCGAGAGCGTTACGGAGATGCTGAACAAGCTCCAGTGGCGGACACTTCAAGAAAGGCGTTACGAAATACGGAGAGGTTTATTATCGAAATTACGAGAGAGCACATTCCGGGAAGAGATGGGCAACATATTACTACCGCCCACATATATCTCGCGTAATGATCACAACGAAAAGATCCGAGAAATTAGAGCAAATACGGAGACTTACAAGCAGTCGTTCTTCCCACGCACAATTCGTGAATGGAACAGGGAAGGGGGGATCAGATAGTGGTACAATAAGTACCCTCCGCCACACACCGTAAGGTGGCTCGCGGAGTATAGATGTAGATGTAGATGTAGATGTAGTACTACGTGGAGAGGAATTCTGACTTTTACACTCTTATTAAAAGAATGTGAGTACACCCAAATAATATGAAAGAAATCCCTTCAGTTATAAAATAATAGCAAACAGCCAAGATAATTAGCGCTTGGTGTTCAGTGTCACATCTGAAATTTTGTATTTGTAATATGTGTGTGTTCTCTATTCCCTTTGCTGCCACTCTTGTTTACTTTTCTCTCGTTTTCTTTTTCCTGATACTCTCATGCTCCCTCCTCCACCCTCCCTTTCTACTTTTCTTCGTTGTTTCCCGCGATTTAACCAGCTACCCGCCGAGTGAACACTAATCAAAATCGTCACATGTCACACATCATATAGCCGGCCGCTGTGACCGAGCGGTTCTAGGTGCCTCAGTCCGGAACCGCGCGACTGCTACTGTCGCTGGTTCGAATCCTGCCTCGGGCATGGATGTGTGTGGTGTCCTTAGGTTAGTTAGGTTTAAGTTGTTCTAAGCTCTAGGGGATTGATGACCTCAAATGTTAAGTCTCATAATGCTCAGAGCCAAGCCCGCACAACAAATAAGCAACAAACATATTATTTATTGTTTTTTAACCTCTCTGCTAACTTATTGCTATTACAGTATGGAGTAGTGGAGGATCGAGAACATGTTTCTTCACATTATTCCACCATTTCGTCAAAGGTGAGATAATTTTTTCACACAGATTTGGAAAAGTCTTTCTCTAATTCGAGACATTCTAATTTAATTTGCGAACTATTTGAATAATTTTTCGGTAGTTGAGTAAATCTAAGTACGTTATATGCAGTTACAGCTCGACGGAAACGTGCGCGGACACGAGTCCAAGTGTTTAACTGTTTATGCAATTCCACACACAGACACTTCAACATGTGTGTTATTCGTATTTAGTCCAAAACAGAGAACCAAGCGGTAGCTCAGGGCGGTGCTAAGTTTTGGAGCGGAAATGTATGCAAATGCCCTACTGTGCTATCTGTGGCACGCCCTGCCGGAGGGTTATGTGACTTGAACGCCGCTGCTTTCCATGAATATGCAAATAAACGCCGTACTTCTGCAGAGAGCAAAGATGGGGAGTGTTGAAAAGCCTCACATGCGTAGGCAACCATTAATCTACCTAATGAAAGTGTAACAGATAAATACAGGTAGCTATCCAGATTACTGGAAATCAGTCATGCAATTGTTAGAAAGTGTTGCTTTATAACAACTGTAAATATGGAGTAGCGCTAATGGTACAGATTTACGTCCACAGAGAGAAAAGTAAATATGATTCTAAAGTTTACAAAATGCTAAGAGAAAACAAAAAATGGTTCAAATGGCTCTGAGCACTATGGGACTTAACTTCTAAGGTCATCATTCCCCTAGAACTTAGAACTACTTAAACCTAACTAACCTACGGACATCACACACATCCATGCCCAAGGCAGGATTCGAACCTGTGACCGTAGCGGCTGCGTGGTTCCGGACTGAATCGCCTAGAACTGCTCGACCACAGTGGCCGGCCACACACACTCTTACGGTTCCTCCAACCCAAAAGTCTGCATAAATTCTATCATCGTCATTATTCCCATCCCGCAATTGGTTCAAATGGCTCTGAGCACTATGCGACTTAACTTCTAAAGTCATCAGTCGCCTAGAACTTAGAACTAATTAAATATAACTAACCTAAGGACATCACACACATCCATGCCCGAGGCAGGATTCGAACCTGCGACCGGTGTGGTCGCTCGGCTCCAGACTGTAGCGCCTAGAACCACACGGCCACTCCGGCCGGCCATCCCATCTTACTGGAAGCCTTACATCATCAGCTCCTTTCGTCGTACAACAGTGCACTTCCCCATCAAAATAAACTCAAACAGGCATTTAAGTGCTATCAGTATCGAACGATCGCCATGTCGTCTTCAATCAGTAGGCGTCACTCAAGGTGGATTGCGAGGTGCATGCAGTCAGCAAACCGTTCTTCACCACTACCCAACAAGTAGCTCCTCAGTTGACCTCACAAGGGTCGAGTGCACCCCACTTACCCACAGCGCTTCGCAGACCCGGGCAGTCACCCATCCCTACAGTGCTTAACTTTGGTGGTCCAACAGCAATTGATGTTACCACTGCACAAGCTCGTCTGCCACATCTTCTTAATCATGTTATCATTTATTTACCATCACTGGGTTTAGCCAGCCCTCATTAGACTGTAACATCTTCTGACTGGTTTGATGCATCTCATCACGAATTCCTCTCCCGTGCCAACCTCTTCATCTCAGAGTAGCATTTCAGCGCTCGCAACCTACGTTCTCCATTATTCGTCTATGTACTCCTATGTCTGTCTTCCTCTTCAGTTTTTACCTTCCACAGCTCACTCTAGTATAAGTTATTTCGTGGTGTCATAACGCAAGTCCTTTCATCTTGTTCCTTCTTCTCGCCTGTTTTTTCCATATGATCATTTCTTCTTTGATTCTGCACGGTTTTGAGACTGCCAGCGTCATCGTCAGCCAGATGGTTCCTTATTTCAAGGTGGCCTACTATTAGAGGCCGAAAACGGTCATGTTTTTAACAAATGTATGTGATCAAAACTGATTTTTTGCTAATTACACCTTGATGAAGGTTTCTCGGGTCTCCAGCCGGGTGATAGCGTTGATATCTCGCGACTTTTCGGGAAGTGTCATACTACACATCCTCACTCCTACTGGCTGTGCAGTATAGCGTGGAAACCGTAAAAGATTATGCTGACCTCTGCCACGGCCACGAGGACGACCGCAAGGGCGACCACGACAGCCTGGGTGGTTTTCTGGTGAACTCTGAATCGGTGTTAGACTCTTATAGAAGTTGCGGTACACTGGAGGCATAAATAGTAACAACGATGTCGAGTCATCAATTTTTGCTTGCTTTAAACATACTGGGCCATGTCAAAATAGTGGAAATTGTTCAGCTATTATTCCAGACCAACACGGATGTGCAAATTTACTTTTCAAAATTGTACGTCTTCATTCAATGTCTCCTTAATGAAGAAAGCTTTTGGTTCAGCTTTTCTGTATTTCATCCATCTCAGTGACAACCAGTTAACGTTTTGCTTCTCAGAGTCTATTTTTCTGTTGATGAGAAGTTTTGCAATTCTTTCTGTAGATAGTAAATCATCTTGCTTCATTTCTTTCACGTAAAATGTCACCCTGGCATTTATTACAAGCTTCATCCAATCCTGTGGCACAAATATAAACTACGTTTGCGTTTTCTTCCTCTCAATGCAAGAAAAATCAGCAGCATTTTCAACAAGTCGCGCGGTTCCAGACTGTAGCGCCTAGAACCGCTCGGCTACGCCGGCCGGCGATTTCTATTTTGCCCACCGCAACTAGCACTGTAGGCAGTAACATGTTCAACATCAGAAGGCAATGATTTTACATACTTCACTAAACAAGAACCAATTTATGAAGGTCCACGTCAATCAGTATTTTCAGACCACATATACATGAAAGCATGATCTGTTCTAGAGTCATGTATTCCAAGATTAAATGTCCAAAGCCGTCTCTTGTAGTAAATAACATTGGTTGTTAGCATTGGAATCGGCAATGTAAGTACATGTAAGTAGTCTTATTTTGACTTCTGTATAATATGTCCTTTCTTATCGGCTCTTGCTTGCTCAACTTTACTTAGGTGAAGCTCTTTCTCAAGCTTTAGATTCTTAATTTGACTCTGCTTTGATTAAACTTTCTAATCGCTCACAGATATTGCATATGTCACTCCTTACCTCATAAAATGATAGATTAAATTCTGAATTGAACACTTTACAGTAAATGCAGGCCTTCATTGGCAAAGTGTTTTCTCCCTCACACTTCTTGGTATAAAGCAAACACACTTTTGTTTCAGATAACGCTGGCAACATGTGAGGATTATGTTTACGAGAGTAGGCGATCTTCCGGCACTATATTTCCAGGAGAATGTTTACCACATTGATGAACCGGAGACAGCCATTCCACTCTTGCTTTGTATAATGCAGCTGTGGTTAACTGACGATTGCTTACAGTTAAAGTCTTTTCTAAGAACTCCTTACAAATTCGATTACCATCCAGGATAATGACAGTACTTTGTGTTTTTCACTTCTTGCAGTTGTGTTTTGGACGTCTTGGTTTGGCAGTTAAAACACATTTTACTATGAAGGACGTTTGTTGTTGCCTAGGACCAGTTTCCCAAACCTCTTCATAGGTAGCTCTTCGCCTTTCTCCTGTGAAAGTCCTGCATTCATATCGGCAGATATGTTGAAATGGTTGTATGTCTCCTGCATGCCAAATTTTACCTGTTGCATATTCTTGTCCCTGGTTTCTTAGGCGTTTTCTTTTATTCACTTTCCGTGACTCCCTTTCCTTTTTTTATTTTTCGAAACACTGTTTTCTTGAGTTTCTTAATGAGGGGATTCTACGCACGAATTTTTAACTGTAGTATGGATTTTTTTTACTGTTAGGGTTTTCTCTGGCTTGCTATGATTTTCGTTTTCATCGGAAGATGATGCATTTGAATAGAAAAAAAAATATACCATTGAAGCATCGATATAAAGCAAATATCTAAATAAAAATCAGTTCCATACATAAAATGCCCAAAATAATCACGTCGTTTTGTTGGATGTAATTGTGTCAAGAAAATGCTAACGTACCTCAGAGATGTTAAGCATTTCGGTGACATACCGGTACAAGTGACAATATTTTCGTGACAGTGTTCTTCACGTGGAACATAATTTTTATTGACAGTAAGGAGATGTTGTTATGATAGTTTGATGGGTGCTTATATACTAAAAATAGTTTAAGACATTTCTAATGGCCACAGAAGTCACTGAAAATTTCGAAACAAAACGTTTCGTAGTCACTAAAATTTTACACAAAATGCTTGAACTTTAGTTATCTTGAACAGCAACATAATCTTCGTCAGCTACTGAATCATCATCTGATAAATCTTCATCAGTCATTTCTGGACGACACTGAATACCGTGAAAGGCGGAACTACTCATTTGTGATCGAGATTTTTTCAGTAATTTAGAGCCTAAATCGCGATTCCTCGGAGCGTCCACCATGTTATTGCTTGTACCGTTCTGACATTGCCTATTGATTGTCATTCGATAAATATAGTTATACCACATGCCGATATATGACAGAGGTTAACAGTAGGCACCTGGATCTTTGTGCTACTGACAAGTATGCCTTGTTTTGTGGTCGAAAGTGCAGTTAACTCAGTTTTGCAAAAAATGTCTCTTATACTGTTGCGGTTTTCACCCATAGAGCTATGACTATTTTGCATTGCAGGTGGTGAGACGGCTTACTGAACCGTATCCTCACTATCTCCACATGGCAAATCGAGATCTTTGTTTATTTTCATCACCTCTCTGCGCTTCTATTCGTTTTGCTAGTTTAGTCTCTATGGCCTCAAATTTCTTACCATGACCTTTAAATTGCTGTATAATTAGTCTTAAAAACTCTAAGGTCAAACACCGTCATAGCAGACGTGTCTGCTGTCGAGGGTGTGGGTTCATGGAACTCGCTCTGTACCTGCTCTCCCAAGTCGATCATCGCTGCTATTCTCCTTGATATGTATCAGACTGTAGGGAGCCCAAGAATACCTCGGCGTGTGCTCTAAACCTGCATCCAGGCTCTTCATTGCATTGAGTTCACAGTCAAAAGTACTTTTCTCTGAAGCAACTTTTCACTGTCGCTATCACTACTGCTCCTGTATATGCCGCCTCCTCATACATGGTTCCCAGGTTTGGCCGCTTTTGTGATTGCACCAAATTTCGCTCATTACAAGTGGAATAAATGTCACCAGCAAACAGTTTCAGCATAGGAAAGAAAATCCTAAAAATTCCTATGAATTGCAGGCTATTGTTATGACACCTGGCTTTTGGCCATTCATTCTGTTCAAGAAATTGTGTAGAGCGCAATGGAAAGATCCCAACATAGGTGGATAATGAAATCTAGTCGCTCTTCAAAAAACTAAGTAGAAAGTTATATACACAAAATTTAGCTACATAACTAAAATGGCATTGATTTAAATACTGAAGAGATTACCTACAATGTGAATCGAAATGCGTAGCCGGTATGTCACTCAAAATTTATCCTCAGTGTGTTCTAGAGCAGCATGACTTACGCATCACACCATCAGACCTTAACTAATTGACTTAGAAAATTTCTGAAAAGTGCAAGGCGCTGCTTCCTGATGGAAAACATTTGAGTGAGAGGACATGCAATTGCCAAAAAATGTGTCCTCTGTGGCTGGTGCTTTATTCAATCGGGTGTATGTTAAAAACGACGGCACCCATTACTCAAGCCTCTCACCAGTTAACCACACAAAATTTTAACAAGATTTCAGTGGATATTTCTATAGTTTTTGTGATGGTCTGCCAGACCAATGGCAACAAATGCTTTTTTTTAAAAGAGTAGGGCCGACTTTTGTCTCTGGGCTGGTCACGCCCAAATCAAGAATGATCCCAAACTTCTACAAGGAGACTCGAGAGAGTTATCCTCATTGTATGATCAAACATGCACTCCCAGTCATCCACACATTCACACATCACAGATCTATCCACAGTTGTGATTATGGATGAGGATAACACGGAGTGCTGATACGAAATGAAAAAGAAATGAAATTAATGAAGCTGGTTCCTTATGAAACTTCCCCTTAGAAAAATTATACATGACTGTCCTTAAACTGACACACAATATTTTTAGCGCAACGCAATCTGACTTTCAGTAATCGCTACAAAGAATGGCCCTGACTAACATTAACCTATACCTTTCACAAATCACTTACCTCACAAAAATCTTCGTTACTCGAACTACTGCAATACAGCGAGCGCCACTACTGACACCTAAATAAAGGATTCAAACTACTGAAGGCACTAACTACTGATAGGCATAGTTAGCAAATGAAAGATTTTGATAGGGAACAAACAATGTATTTACCTTAATAGTGTTGCAAAATCATAATATACATAGCAGTTCATGACATCCAGTCTTACAAATTTCAAAACTCCGCCATTTCTTTCCCCACATCCATCACTGCTGGCGGCTCACCTCCAACTGCGCAACCCTACGCGCTGTTAACAGCCAACTGCCCAACACTACAATGGCAGACAACAATGCAAACTAGCCACAGACTGCACACAGCACAGCCAGTGATTTTCATACAGAGCGCTACGTAACGTTGCCAATAAGAAAACATAAACAGCCTACTTACATAGCCCCCATGATCCCTACAAAAAATTTTACAAATTGTATTGGGCAGTGGCCAACACAGATTTGAAAAAATTTTTCATAATTACAATAGCAACGATATCAAATGCACACACTGATTGATACAATGTTGGTCAAATGCTAAAATTTTCTCACAGCCCATAAAGACAGTCCTGATCATTCATCACAGTAAAATTGCAGTGTTTTTCTCAGTCTGAGCAGTAAAAGAAAATGCACTCGGAAGTAGTGGATTTCCATGCAGTCTTGAAGAAGTAGTGTTGTCCTTCCAATGGAAAGAGAGTTCTGACTCTCGACATGCAGACAGGTAATGGGCCACAACAGAGCAAACCCACAGCAGAGTCATTCGAAGTTTTGAAGAATATTGGTAGGTAGGTCATCACAGAGTAGACCCACTGTAGTCCTGGTAGAGATTGTGGTATTGGTGCGCCACCAGAGGTGCAGACCCACTGCAGCCCTTGTAGAAATAATGGTATTGTTGGGTCATCAAAGATGCAGACCCACTGTAGTCCTTGTAGAGATGGCCAGCAGCCATCTGTTGTGACTGTGCAGGTGCACAATCACCATTGAAGAGTCTTGCAGATAATATAGTAAGTCCATAACCAACACTTGTGCACTCACAAAGTTTTTGGAATTGTCCTTAGAACCAGCAATGATGTTATCCAGTCCCTTGCTGAATTATTAACACACATGCAAACACTTACAGTCCCTACTTCTCACATATTGTCCATATACTATGACCAACAGAAACGTGTGCAGTGAAATGGAACTTACAAGTTAATAATATGATGAACTGGTGTCAATTACAATTTTATAACATAAGAATTCAATTACTAAACTACAAAATATATAATTAAAGAACATAACAATACAGATAACAGTTATGGTAATACGGGCTTTACAAAAGAATTGAACTAACATATACATCAGTGTTACAGGAATTATGACATAAGTAAATACATAAAAGATCAGAATGACTTTTGAAACATCTACTTTACACCTGAGCATTAAAACAAAACAGAGTAAATATTGCCTAAGCATATTTACAAGGTAAATAACATATTATCAGAAAAATTCTACAACATAAATCTTATTAGCTAGACACATACAGACAGGAAAAACACAAATTCACATAGTGTAATAACACAAAAATACAGGTCAGGGTTTGTATTCAGTGTAACATTTGTTACTGCAGTCCAACCCAAAACTTCATTCCATAGATCGTTCGTCCTATTTCAACATCTGTTTCCACCAAAAAAATCCTATTCAAGCGTGCTTTCTGTATTTATATGTTCACATATTTCTTACCTCATTATTTATTTTCCATTATCTTACCTCATCATTTATTTCCAAAAAAATCCTACCTAAACCTGTTGTCCCTAAACCCTACTTTTTTTCTTCATATCCTCTTTCAAAATACTTGTTTGGCCAAACCATTTTCTTATAGCTTCTCAATGCATTTATTCCAATTCATCACAACTTGTTCTCTCATATGGCCTACCCCATCTTAAGCTAACTTAAATCTACTGAGCTCAGATGCTAAAGTAAGGGACGAGGCAGTGCAGCAGCACAAAACAATTAACACAAACAGCAATGACAAAAAAATGCAAATTGGCAAAGCAAGCAGCAATATTACAACTAATGTAACGCAATGAGCAGCAAACAAGAAAAATAAATCAGTAGTAAAACTGGCTTAACAGAGTAATGTAAAGTGAAATTTAGTTGCACTATGCCTGGCAAACAGCAGCAGCAAATGCAATAACTTATATCTAAACATGACAGAGCTCAAGCAGAAAAAATATTACAGTAAAAATGGCCATGTTTAATACCTATGTCACATCTTAACAGTAGAGTGATGCATCACGAGAACTTACTCTACCAGACAAGTTACCAAATCGTAAAAAAAATTACTTATGCAGTTCCTGTGAAGGTAAATGATTATATGTGCTCTTTTTTCTAAGAAAGTACATCATAAACGTATTCTTTACTGGGTCTGTAGACAGAAAATAGTGATATTAGTACATCTATTAAAGTTTATTTTAACCAATGCTGCAGTGCAGCTACAAACTTGATATTAAGCAAAATGGGCAAATATATATATATATATATATATATATATATATAAAGCAACATATGAAACGTCATTCACTAGGCAAAAAATTCTCTCAACTAGAAAGACATTTCATTAGGCATTTTAGTAAATATCATAAGAGCTCCACAGTGTAATCATATGTTTTCAAGTTTGAGCGTGTCGGATTTGTGATGCTTTCTACAAAGGAATGTCAATAGCGAGGATAATGGCCCCTTTTTTTTCCACCTGTGCCTCTGAAATGCACACACTAATGGCTTTTTTCCAGGCGACTGTCACGCAGCTGGGTGCCCACGATTCATTACGTGAAGGTGGTCACTTAACTTTCGTACTGAAATATTTACGACACCAGTTTGCATTACAGTGACAGTCTCATATAAAAAATTTCACAGGTCGTGAATTTGCGTTGCAAATGTGTAGAAACAAAATCCTATGAATATAACAGTGTGCAAAAAATTTTGCCTGCATTGTGATACATTCACGCATTTACACACATTTCATAACTCTTAAAGTACGATTCTTGGTTTCCAACATCCTTTTTCACAAGTCAGAGTCCCTAACCACTACTCATTATTCCTTACCTTATTACACATATACATATTCGTCGACACTTCTTCAATATTTCATCTTAATAAATACGTAGCATAATCAAATTCCTCATATAACATCAGCTTATTGATCATAAACATACCTCAACAGCATAATACACATTGTCGTCGAAAAAATAACATCATAACACCTCAGTCAAATCTCAAAAACGACGTAGCTTTCTGCAATAATGTAAAAATTTAAAAAAAATTCTCTGCTCATTTCAATAGTGTCATCTACCTCAAACGTACTTTAAAATCATGCTCCCTTACCAAATACATCATTCAAAGCTCTCATAGTGTCACAATGGTTCCGAAAAAATATGAACAGTACACCAAGTACAGACAAAATACAATTTCATAAGTGTGAAGTTGCCCAACTGTGTAAATGCGTAAACATGTGTCACTGATGTAGTAAAAAAAATGTTTATCTCTCAGTTAAATTATCAGACAGCTGTGTAATTTGTGTGTTAGAGAAATATTGTACCGATGTGTAAAATTGTATAAGCAAATACCATATTAGCTAGGGCTCCTTGTGCTTGCCAAACACATGGTACACAAAGTCGACGTGTACCCCCTGAGGATTAATGTAATTATACACTCAGCTGTTACCGATTACAGCAATGGAATGAAATGTATCATGGAAAACTTTTTATCACTGTACTTCAAATATCTTTAAAAATAAATGATTTCAGTACAAAATTAATCACTCAAATACGTGTACTGTAGCGCTAAACTGTGTGTCTTGTTGTAAGATAATCTCTGTGGAAGTGTCGTAGTTATTGTCCTCCGAAAGCTAAGTTCTGCAGAAGCCAATGTACTTACCTCATGATAAACAAAAGTGAAATGCTTTGCGTATAGATATCTTATTTATTATGCTAATTGCCGTGATGAAGAAAGTACTGTGCTGTAACGTATTGTTGTGCTACGGAAAAGGCAGTCTCAATGTAGCTATACCACAAAAGGTACTACAAAAACATGTTTTACTTTCCAGAATAATACAGAAAAACTGTCCAGATATAAAACAGAAACACTGCAAAAGCAACATTGTAAATTGTCACTCATTGGTAGCATCGTGATAAAATCGTGTAGCTGTCACATAAACCAACCACTGTGTCATCTGGTATCTCACTGAAAGTACTTTAAATCCAGAACGTATTTTCAAATAAACCAAAATGTTGCATTAAAATCTCATTAGCAGTACCAGTATATGTTCTAAGTATGTACGCCTCATAGTCGTTACGTAATCGTGCCACTAACAAGCAAGAATGTACACAGACAATAACACTGTGACATCTGTTCACTATAACAATGCATTCGTAATTTCTGTTTAAATAAGTTCTCTTGGTTCTTGATTGGATATTTAACTTCAAACATTGTTGCATGGTAACAGTTTCTAAGTCTGACAATGCATACTGGAAATGTGAAGTGAGAAGTTTTATAGCAAAGACAAAGTTAAAAAGCAGATTATCTTTCAATAAACGGTTTTACATGTGAAATGTGATGCAATCCTTTACTCTTCCTAGTACGAAGAGTTTCAACCTGAACGCAACTATCATGCGGTATACGTCGATAAAGAATACTGGAAATTTTCCCAAGGTTAGCGTCTATGTTATTTTTCTCTGAGCCAGCCGGCGCACGCAGCTCCCTACGGTGCGAGTGATTGTCTGTCTCTTTGTTGGCGCACGTCGTTATTAGGATTAGGAGACCTAACTTCTGTAAATTCACCTTGTCGAGAGGGCCCTGCCCTGTTTGAAGCTCGCCAGTTCTGATGGAAATCAGATCTGTCGTTTTGTCGGTAGTTAACATATTTTCTTGTTTGTCGGTCATGTGGTGGAGAATTTCTCCCGGAATCGTAACTGCATGGTGGATCGTTGCATCTGAAGTTATTCTCTCTCCCTTGATAATAATTATTTTGGTTCCTATATTGTCTGTTTCTAAGGTTGTCTCTGTCACATTCATTACTATGCAAATGCGATCTTTCTCTGTAATTCTTACTACTGTGCCAACGGTTGTCATACGGGTGGTGTCTGTTTTGATCACAATTTGTGTTGTGAGAATAGCCTTGTCGTGTCCAGTTACTTCTTTCATCGTGGAATTGCGACGGATGTGACCTGTAATTGTTGTGCTCCTGTTTTCGCGTTCCGTGATTGTCAGTGTCAATTTCTAATTCTTGTAAGAGTCCCTGAAAAGCTTCAATGTCGTCTTTGCAACGTCCTGCCAAAATAATATGTCGTAAATGTTCAGGTAAATTGATTAAGCAAATGCGAATGAGTTCTGAGGGGCTGTATGGGTTTGACAGGTACTGATTCTTGTGCAACATGTCTTCAAAATACTTCATAAGACTGGAAAATTCAGATTGTTCGAATTGTTTCATCATTATGATGCTATGTTTTACTCGGTCTTGTGTAG
Source organism: Schistocerca cancellata (assembly GCF_023864275.1). NCBI lineage: Eukaryota > Metazoa > Arthropoda > Insecta > Orthoptera > Acrididae > Schistocerca > Schistocerca cancellata. Next base: position 490,771,137 of record NC_064631.1, on the reverse strand, counting down.
CTTGAGATCAATATGCTGAGAGGAAGGCATGGTAAAATTCTCCTTCACTGTGACAATCGTGAATGACCGATCACATCCTTACAGCTGGTTCATCCTCTAAATAGCCACACACTAATTCTAATCTGTGCTCTAATGACCAGTTGGGAGGAAAACAATGAGAGAATTGATGGAGCCACGCTTGTGGATGAATGTCGTTGCCAGAATTCTTAAATATTTTAAATTTACGTGTAGTAATGAACAGCTTATAGTCAAAATCATCATGTTGGCGAGTCGCATATCGGTCATTGTTACGTCGTTTCGGCGGTTCCATTTCAAAATTCTGAGCACCTTGCCAATTTCTTTCATAATTTCCGAAATGCGCTGTGTTATTATTTTGTGGCTGTTCCGTATTTCTATGTCCCTCGTCCCATATTGGGGCGCGAGTGTCCTCTGAAATACGTCATTCTAGTATTACCTGTGTCAGCTGATCTTTTACTTCCCGGATTTCTCTTTGGTGTTGCGTATTAATTTGATTCTGATTTTGTTTGAATTTCCTAATTTGTTCGCACTCTTCTGTGTCATTAAAGACTACCGGTTTTGTGTCATTCAGATTATCATCTACCTTCGTAGATAAATTATTTAGCTGATCCGAAAGTTCAACTACTTTCTCTGATAATGAACTAATTTCCTCCATGTGTCTTTCTGAACCAATTTTCAGAGTATCTACTGTGTCCTTTAAGTTTTCCTGAGTTTTTGCAAGTTGCGTAACCGAATCGGTAGATGCAACTGAGTCATTTTTAGCTTGCAAGGTGTCATGATTTTCATGAACAATAGTTTGCAGTTCTTTTACGGCTGCTTTCTGATTCTGTAATGCATTTTCATGCCACGAAAAAATAGGTTGAAAATGCTCACAAATTTGTGTTTTTACGTCATTACAGACTTTTTGACATTTCGATTCAATGTTATATAACTCAGTTATTAAAACTTCACGTGTTTGTTCAAGCGTGGTGTCTAACTTATGAAGATTTTGTTCCATTGTGTCTAACGTTTGAAGCTTTTGCTGTGTTTGGCCCATTTGTTGTATTAATTGTAATAACAATGCACTGGTGTCTGAAACATGCTCCTCAGTGCTTTTCGGCAGTGAATTTGCACCGGCAACATTCACATTTTGACAAGCAGAAAATGTGTCTTGACTTATTTGAGAAAACGGTGAGGACCCAAAACCTGAATCTACAGTATTTGTGAGATTGCGTCCTGTCATTTCGGATTCCTGAGGCGAGCTATTACCGACCAATCGATCGATAATGCTTCTCTGTTCACTAATTGTTTCACTGTCTACGCCATTGTTTGCCGCCCGCTCCATTTCCCTATGCACAATTACCAAATTACTAGTTTGAACATTAGTTAATTCATTACATGGTGTCGCTAACACACTGCTTTCGTCTTCACTGTCATTTCTCAGTTTACTTTGGAGCCTAGTATTACGTTTTTTACACGCCATTATTGTCACAATATTTCACATGACAACACAGAAAAGCACAATTTGAAGAGCAAAATAAGAAAACACATTAACATAGCACTGAAAATAATATCTAGTTAATTGCAAGCGCAGCTGCGAAATACTTGGCGCAAATCTACATGCATGCCACAACTGTTTTACTGTACAACAATGAAAGACTGCAACTACAGAGGAGATTCTCTCTACAATTACGCGCTAGCAATAAACAATAGCTACACTAATTACACAAACTACAAGAAAAAATCAGAAGATTCCAGTGAGGTATCCTCGGCTAAGGGTCGCCATATGAAACGTCCCCTTAGAAAAGTTATGCATGACTGTCCTTAAACTGACACACAATATTTTTAGCGCAACGCAATCTGACTTTCAGTAATCGCTACAAAGAATGGCCCTGACTAACATTAACCTATACCTTTCACAAATCACTTACCCCACAAATATCTTCGTTACTCGAACTACTGCAATACAGCGAGCGCCACTACTGCCAGCTAAATAGAGGATTCAAACTACTGAAGGCACTAACTACTGATAGGCATAGTTAGCAAATGAAAGATTTTGATAGAGAACAAACAATGTATTTACCCTTATAGTGTTGAAAAATCATAGTATACATAGCAGTTCATGACATCCAGTCTTACAAATTTCAAAACTCCGCCATTTCTCTCCCCACATCCACCACTGCTGGCGGCTCACCTCCTACTGCGCAACGCTACGCACTGTTAACAGCCAACTGCCCAACACTACAATGGCAGACAACAATGCAAACTAGCCTCGGACTGCACACAGCACAGCCAGTGATTTTCATATAGAGCGCTACGTAACGTTGCCAATAAGAAAACATAAACAGCCTACTTACACTTACACACTCCTTCTTCGCGCAGGTGTGCCTGTACATCAAGCAAGTTACAGAAAAGAAATTTTATGAACTAAATGAATTCAAATTAATCATTACAAATAATAATTTCACGAAACGTGGGTGAAACAGACTCCTTTCATTATGATGCAGGGTGCTCGAAAACTTTTTTACAATTTTTATCTCTTATGATTCAAATATCTTCTGTCTGGTGATGAAATGTGATGATGGTATGTTTGTTGGTGTCCGGAAAGCCCAGTCGATCTGGGTCTCAAATTGATCTCTGTCAACCATTCCACACACGGTGTCATCATTTGGTGAGTGACTATTTTCCTTATTAAATAATCTTTAAAAACACGAAAGACATATTTAAGTGTGTGTGAACATCACACCGCAAAAACTGCACCCTCCTACCAATCCCCATTTCTCAAATTCGAGGAAGAAGTAATTGATACCGTATCGTTGTATTTTCTAAATTCATTCGGACCAGTGGCAAATCATCAGTTATTCAAATTTGTGTGTAAAATCTAGGAGATAACAGACATTATATCCGACTCTCGAATGAAGATCATCAACACAACTTCTGTGACAGATGGAGGACATAAATGCGAAAGCCATCGCTAAAGCCTTGACAGCTCGTACATCAAAACTGGAGACCAGAACGTAATATTTACCCACAGGCCATTTGTCCTGCAATTGAAAAAGTTTCATGATTATCTGTCAATTGCCTAAAGATTCCGTGTTAGTCGCTGATTCGCATCTCCGGGACTGGACTACCAAGGTGGAATTGACAATGAAAAGAAGATTATATAACCACAGAAAGAGTAACATTCTACGAGTCGGTACGTGAAATATCAGAAATTTGAACGTGGTAGCGAAGCTAGGAAATATGAAAATGGGTATACAAAGCGGCTGTCTACCATAGTGCCGTGTTTGTATAACACCATTTTGCAATGCACGGTCTGATTTATTAATTGCGGCACGCAAACAATTTAAAAACTTAGGCGTTTCGGAAATGCTTCCACCCTTGGCCCGAAAAGTAATGGTCGTGCCCTTTTGGACATCAGAAAAATTGCTCCGTTTCCTCACTGGTGTCCTCCAAACGTACATTCTCAAAAATTTATTCCTCAAATTAAGACGTGTGTTTCGTAGTAGTAGACTTCTCTTGGCAGGAACGTCGTTTTCGCCAGTGCTAGTCTGCTTTTTATGTCCTTCTTGCTGCGTCCGTCTTAGGTTATTTCGCTGCCTAGGTAGCAGCTTTCCTTAACTTCATCTACTTCGTGATCACCAATTCTGACGTAAAGTTTCTCACTGTTCTCGTTTCTGTTACTTTTCACTACTTGCGTCATTCTTCGATTTACTCTGAATCCATATTCTGTACTCACTCGACCGTTCATTCCGTTCAGCAAGTGCTGCAATTATTCTTTACTTTCACCGACAGTAGCAATTTCATCTGTGAATCATCAGTGATACCCTTTCACTTTGAATTTTAATCCCAGTTTTGAATCTTCCTTTTATATTTGTCATTCCTTCTTCGATGTATATATTGAACAGTAGGAGTGCGAGACTACATCCCTGTCGTTCACTCTTAGTAATGCGAGCACTTCGTGCTTGGTCTTTGTCTTATTACTCTCTAATGGTTCTGCACATATTATACAGTACCCGCTTTTGACTATAGCTTCCCCCGGAATTTCAAACATCTTGTATCATTTTACAATGTGAAACGCTTTTTCCAAGTCAACAAATGCTATGAACGGGTCTTGATTTTTCGTCAGTCTTCCTTCCGTTATCAACCGCAACGTCAGGACCACCTCTGTGGCGTCTTTCCCTTTACCAAAGCCAAACTGATCGGCACATACGATCACAGATTGGTACATTTTTGTTGACCATACAGGCAAACAACATGTTTCTGGCAGCAATAAGCTACAGAATACTATTAACTGATGAGCTTTGCCATTAAACAAGTAACAATGAATTAATTACGTTGTATAACTATTTTTCACCTTAAACATTCGAAAATTCCCCTTACCAGCTTCTAGGACTTGTAGAGGGGAGGTAGTGCATAATAGTTTGAATAGGAGCCCATGTCCGCAGACGTACCGTTTCCATCCTACGACGGTCTCAATTCAGATATCTAACGCGTCCACATCTGCTAAGGAAAAGAGATATGTATCGAGAGAAGTCTCAAGAGTGTGCAGTATGGTGGGTAGGATTCCGTGGACTGCGTCAGACGGTTACATGATGACGTAACGCATCAGTAATGTTCTCTACGTACGGTGTGTTGCGATTATTTTTTGTTTTGGAAAAATGTAAACACGTAATGTTTAAGGGTTAATACAAACAAATGAGCTCAAATGATAAATGGATGCTTCGTTATGTTTCCTTTGGTATTGTTACCTAATAATTGTGGTGCGTCACGCCAAATTCAATTCGTCAAGCAGAAGTGGATGAGTTAAACACCTGAATTGAAACCGTCGTAGAATGGAAACGGTACGTTTCCAGACATGGGCTCCTATTCAAAATATATTCATTCACCTCTTTAAGTTTTGCAGTCCTTTCCGAACATCCAGTATGTACACTTCAGGTAGTTAACAGTCCCAGCACGTGTCGCATGACAGCCTATACTTCAATGAAGATCATTCACCTGTGATATTCTCACTCTAAAAGAGGAGGAAGTACTTCCCACTCATCTGAAACTTCGGCGATTTCGCTCACGTCTTTAGTACAGCAACAACACACAATTTTAACGAACTTTTGTCAAATTACATTCGACTAAAATGGAAACTGACCTTCTTTACATCGCACGCTAATCTCTCTTATCACATTCGGATGGACCCTACGCTATTGTTATATTAACTTTGTTATTACTACCTCTGTTATTACTAACTCTGAATCACGATTGTCTCAATCGTAGTAGGGCTGATATTCTTTCCAATAATTCAATGTCTATGGGCTACTGTATGGAGAATATTCTTTCGTACAAGGAAACACAGTGCTCTTGCTAATTTAATTAATGTAGCAAGGTTGTTTTTCGTGGATGAGATGAGAGTTTTCCTTGCGTGTCCAGTAGTGAAGAGGGTTCATCTCGCGTTGGCCCCATATTATAATTTTCCACTCCTCTCTGAGCTGTCCGCTCTCTTCTAAATGAAATATATTTAATTAAATGTCGCAGGAGATTCCAGAGCTCTCTTTGTGCCAACAGAGTCGCCTCCGTAAGACATCCCCTACTGAGCTTCGTCCTAACTTTCGCTAGGGTACGACACTGCGGCAGCGGTCTTTGTGTTACGCACTTCACAAAATGCTACCTATATATATTATCTCAACGGCGGAAAGTTCCTTCATTGTTTACTACCACGTTTCACCATGGTCTACATAATTCCTGTCTTTTTGCTTACGACAGAGACTTTAAATTTAAAAAAAAAACAAAACATTATAGGCTAACGATACGAGAGACACCAGATGGAAATTACTAGGAGAGACAGCAAAACAAACAAATGGAGCATGGAACTTTTTCTACTTTTCCTGTCCCTGCTAATAATTCTCACGTTGTTTTTCCTTGTCTCGCTGATCTACCATCAATTGTGAATAGCCTTACCAGGAGGAACCGATGTCTCAATGGCATAAGTGAAAACAAGTTATAACCAGTATTTGTACATTTTCCGTTTCAGATACATCGGGAGCATATTTACTAAAGTTGTATTTAGTGTTTACAAACATGTGTTTACGAATGTGCCTCTTGAATGAAGTGATATGTTTCAAAACAATGGAGAAAGAGACGTATGCTGTCGCTAAAACGTTAAAAACGCTTTTCTTGGATTATTTCGTAAGTTTACATTGTTCATCTTTTCCATTATTTGTATTTAGTTTACATATGCGTTTATTTCATTTGGCATCAAACAAGTCGTTGTCTTCTACTGTCCTAACAACGAAAAGTCTCAACTAGTTTATGATTTCATTGTTGTATCCTTTTCGATCAGAGAAAATATGGTACTATAATGGCGTTTCAAGGCTTTTAGCTGCTCGTTTACTAAGCTTACATATTCATGAAAGAATAAAATTACTTACAATCATAACTGTCGACCAAGATTTTGGTAGTCGTGCTTGAAAGAGAAGTGCCACGTTTGGAATTCCACTAAAAATATTGCCAGTTACGATGCCAGTTGCTCCAATTCCAGGTACAGTCGGTGTTTCATTAAAAATCTATAGCCTTTAAAATGGGACAAGATCTGACCATCTTGCCAAGATTAAGGAGGGAAAATTATATAATATTTAAGAAAAAAAAACTTTTCCGAAACTGATATAAGCTGAAATTTACCTACTGTGGCAAAAACAAATTAATATATGAGCATGGAATTTGCTGACGTCTGTTAGAAAACAGACGGAAACACATTATACCAATACACACAACGGTTTGTCATTTTTGTGTGTTGCATACCGTTTTCTATTACATACATGGATGAACTGTTTGACATTTAGAAACAACGTGTGTTTGAATGATGCGTGAAATAAATTACTGTAAGTTGGCGGTTCAGTCAAAATTATCTAATATTTTTTTATGATTTTATTCATATTTTGCAGCTGCAAACGTGACTGTACTTAATCACTCCAAGTATGAAAAAAAACGCTTTCAGTCACACCTTTTCATGTTTTATTCAGCACACGATGCATTTCGGCTCCTGGGGGCCATCTTTATGTGTAATTCCTGTTAACACATGCTTCATTTTTTCTCTTGAATGAGATAAGATGCATTTCCCTGTCACGAAAAGGTTTGATGTTAGATTACGAATTTAGTAAGTCTAACACGGAAAATACGTGCAAAATAATGGTAAAGATGAACAATGTAAACTTACGAAATAATCCAAGAAAAGCGTTTTTAACGTTTTAACGACAGCATACGTTTTTTTCTCCATTGTTTTGAAACATATCACTTCATTCAAGAGGCACATTCGTAAACACATGTTTGTAAACACTTCACAGATGTTTTTGTACATGGTGCGGTCGAAGTTTAATTTTTCATAGTGCTAAGAATATAATTATTAAACAATTGACATATACAGGGAACTACTGACATATGCAGGAAATAACTGTAGAGTAGGTCTAAATATTACGGAAATACCTGAGGCCTGCGAAATCTGTTTGTTCATTTAACATCGATTCTGGTTTTTTGATTTTGTGGAGGTATATCCCCAGTTGTTCTAATAGATTTAGGGCCTTGCCATTGGCTTCATTACGTAATACTACCAAATTGTTTTCTTGATTGTTGATGACATGTTTCGTTTCCAACATATGTTGTGCAATGACCGATTTTGCAAAGTGGTTGAGTCTGAAAGCATTTACACGTTCTTGAAAAAGTGTTTTGAAGTTTCTGCCTGTTTCCCCTATATAGTAGGCATGACAACTGGTGCATGATACTTATTTACACTCCACTGTTGTTGTACGTTTGCGTATTTGATTTTATGTCATGGATGAGTATGTTTCCTAACTTATTATTAGTTGAGAATGAAACTGTAATTTTTTTTTAAAAAAGGTTAGCTGTTTTATGTGATATAGGGCCACAGTATGGGATACTGGCGAATATTTTCTCTTCTTACGTAGTGTTGCCATTCGTTGTCTGGCTTTTGTGTATTTGTCTGTCTAAATTGTCAATTGTTTTGGCTGTGTAGCCATTGCAAACCAACCATGTTTTTGCCAAAGTGCCTCTTGAACTAAGTTATATGTTTGAAAACGATGGAGGAAAAAACGTATGCTCTTGCTAAAACGTTAAAAACATTTCCTTGATTTATTTGGTTAGTGTACGCTGTTTATCTTTCCCACTATTTCGCACATATTTTCTGCGTTTGACTTACGAAAATTGAAAACCTAGCATCAAACCTTTTCGTGACAGGAATATGTATTTCATCTCATTCAAGAGAAAAATTAAGCATGTATTAACACGAATTTCCCCTGAAGATGGACCCACAGGATCCGAAATGCAACGTGTACTGAATAAGACACGAAAAGGTGTGACTGAAGGCGTTTTCATCTCATATTTCGAGTGTATTAAGTACAGTCACGTTTGAAGCTGCAAAATATGGATAAAATGAAACTGAATTCGCCAGTCAGGCACTGCAAGCAGTATACTCATACATGATTTACAAAATCAAACTCATGAAAGCCAATGCTGGTAAAAGATCACCAAAGGATGTCTAGCGTTTGAGTTTCGTCCTAATTATGTCAAAGATCAGTAAAAAGACCGCTGCAGCCTAAACTGCCAAAAGGAAATGTGAGATAATGTGGATGAAGTCAGAAGTACAATATCAGTATAAAAAGATTGAAGATATTATTAAGTGCTGTTATAAGACGTATTGACAACTAGCTAATGCACTACACCCATTAGATCAAAAAGCCGCTGAGGAGTATGTTGAAAATATTGTAAGCGAAAAGCTAACTGATATCACACACAGGCACCAAAAGAAATTAGAAGCCATGCAATTAAAACTGCATCAGCAGCAGTACAATCAACCATCCAACAAACCACAGTTTCACAAAAGAGTTATTAACCAAATCGTTATCTCCTTCAGTGAAATAGGACAACATCGACTCAAGGAAGGGTCGAAGAACAATGAAAAACCCAGATTAAGGAACAATAACCTAAAAAACCTCATCATACACACTAAAAATTCAGCTTATTTACGTTACCTAAATAACAGCGAACAGACTGTCCTAGCACACAATATAAAAAAATTATTCACAACACCCTAAGTAACTATAATGAAACCCCAAAACATTTTGTCAAGAAAGAAAGCTAGGAGACAGTATAAACATGAAACTCCATAACAATAATACCATGATTCTGAAACCTGACAAAAGCAATTCAGTAGTAATTATGAAGAAAGATGAATACATCACTAAATCACTGACTTTCTTTTTTGAAAACAACATAACAGAACTCAAGGAAGATCCAACTATAAAATTCCGAAACAAAATATAAAAAATGGTTAATAAATGCAATTTCCTCTTTACAGGAAAACAAACAAAAACATGCATTGTCATGAATACCACAACCCCAAGACTGAGAGTTCGATCTAGAGCCTGTGAACCCTAGTTTCCATTGAGGCCTACTGTTAATTCTAGGAATACATCTGGTTCCAAAGTCCCCGAATTACTGAACGAAATACTGAAACAGTACTATACTTTTGATAAATCATACTCAGTAAAAACACAAAGGAATTAGCAAGTAAAATTAAGGATGTATATATTCCAGCAGGTGCCAGGTTTGCCTCTTTTGATGTAACTATCCTATTTACAAATATACCAACTGAAGAAATAATAGACATAATTTTTGAAAACTTAATAAATCACAAAAAATCGTCAATAGCAGAAATATCACAAGTCAAGGGCAGGTTGCAGCTAATATTGTCTCACAATAACTTTACATTTAATGGGAAAGCTTAGCAACAGAATGAGAGACTTGCCATGGGCAGTAGCATACCAAGTTTTCGGGCAGACACACTTCTCAATGAACTGGAATGTAATTTTTTAATGAAAACAATAGATTCAAAAGTAAAATAATATATTACTGGAGATATGTTGATGATAAATTGCTTCTATTTGATGGAATAAATGATGAGATCGAAAAACTACTAGCAATAGTCAATTCTTTCCACAAAAACATAAAATTCACAATAGAACACGAGGACAACAAAAGCATGAATTTCCTGGTTCTTAAAGTCACCAACCATCAACAAAAACATAAGTTCAGCATACACAGAAAAAACACATACCAAGCCATAAAACTGGACAACGCATCATGCCATCCCACCTCAAAGAAACATGCTGCATTTAGGTCCATACTACACAGAGTATACTCTCTTGATCTTGAAGAGAACACCATCAAGAATGAGACAGATACAATAAAGAGCACTGCCATAAGCAATGGCTACACAGCCAAAACAATTGACAATTTAGACAGACAAATACACAAAAGCAAGGCAGCGAATGACAGCACTATGTAAGAACAGATAAAATTCGCCAGTATCCCATACCAGGGGCCCCATATTACAAAAAATTGCTAACCTTTTTTAAGAAAATGTAACACTTTTATTCTGAAAAAATAATATGTTACGAAACACACTCATCCATAACGTAAAATCAAATACGCAAACATGTAACAACTGTGGTGTGTACAAAGTATCATGCCCCAGTTGTCATGCCTACTATGTTGAGAAAACAGGCAGGAACTTCAAAACCCGTTTTCAAGAACATGTAAATGCTTTCAGGCTCAACGACTTTGAAAATTCAGTTGAAAATGGTTCAAACGGCTCTGAGCACTATGGGACTTATCATCTATGGTCATCAGTCCCCTAGAACTTAGAACTACTTAAACCTAACTAACCTAACGACGTCACACAACACCCAGTCATCACGAGGCAGAGAAAATCCCAGACCTCGCCGGGAATCGAACCCGGGAGAAAATTCAGTCATTGCACAACATATGTGGGAAGCGAAACATGTCATCAACAATCTAGAAAACAATTTGGTAGTATTACATACTGAAGCGAATGGTAAGACACTAAATCCGTTAGATCAACTGGAGATATACCTCCACAAAATGTAAAAACCAGAATCGATGTTAAATGAACAAACAGATTTCGCAAGCCATAGCTATTTCCGTAATTTTAAAGACCTATTCTATAGTTATTTCCTGCATATGTCAGTTGTTCCCTGCATGTGTCAATTCTTTAATAATTATATTCTCAGCATTATGAAGAATTCAACTTTGACCGCACCATGTACAAAAACATCTGTGAAATATTGACAAACATGTGCTTGCAAATGTGCCTCTTGAATTAAGTGATATGTTTCAAAGCAATGGAGAAAAAGACGTATGCTGTCGCTGAAGCGTTAAAAATGCTTATCGTGCATTATTTGGTAAGTTTACACTGTTCATCTTTTTCAATATTTCGCACATATTTTCAGCTTTTGACTTACGAAATTCGTAGCATCAAAACCTTTCGTGACAGGAAAAAGCGTTCACCTCATTCGAGAGAAAAAATAAGGCATGTATTTAAAAGAATTACATCTGAAGATGGACCCACAGTGCCCAAAAAGCGTCGTGTACTGAATAAAACATGATAAGGTGTGACTGAAGACGATTTTTATTTCATACCTGGAGTATAGTAGTGTTACCTAATTTTACTTTCCTAAGTCACGTATCAGAGCCTTTGTAGTAACACAAAGTGTTCGAATTTGACCAAAGGCAACTATGAATTTTTTCAACTATGAAGATCAGTATTTGATATTTTAGTCTATCTGTGAACAACGCCCTCGTCAAAAGGGTTACAGTAGACCATTACTCGCTACGTTGACATTTTTTTTAGAGACGCGTAAGACGGACAGATACGGTTTTTAAGTTTTGTGCTGTTCTCTCATAGATGGTCCTGGATAAAATAAGCTGACAGCTGAGGGACGACGACTGTTCTCTAGGACATGAGACAGGTGAAGTTCATAGCATAAAACCCTCCTTAACAGCGCAGAAACTCCAAGATATACTGTGAAGCATTCTCAGTGGTATTCCCAAAAAAATGCGGCTCATAAACAGTTACGTAACTAGTCTCCAACAGTAGCAGGAGCGGGAATGGGAGACGGCTTGATAATTCCGCCTAAGTTCCCATGTTACATGCTAGCTGCTGCCCAACAAATTTCAAACTATAATCCAAAAGGTTGACACTCTGTAACAAAGAAGACTGACCGTAGTGGTTACCCAGCGTCGATCTATCATTGGATTACATTGGGAACTGAGTCCAACAAAGATAGTATGGTACGACGGAAAATACAGCATCCTGAAGTAAATGAGTTGGGGTGGGAGTAGGGGTGAAAACAAAACGATCGAACAGGGCAGCCTGGAAATGACTCGTTCCATGAATCACTTGACGTTCATTCGGAGTCATTCTTTCTTTTCAGAAACCATTCAGAGGTAATTTGGAGTCCATGCTGGGGGAATTCGATTTTGAGATTATTCTAAGAGCACTGTCAGACCTTTAGGGGTTCGTTACACTGTTCCCGAGAGTCACACGCAGGTCCTTTCAGTAGTTTCCCATGTCTCATGCTAAGTGATTGGCGTGATTTTTTGCGTAGAACATCCTGACATGTCTTCTGAAAGCAGATTTCACAACATTTACGCACCCATTGTGGGAGTACGCCACGTCTTATTCCAATGAGTTTATAACATTTTTTGTCGGCCAGTGTGGGGCATGATTTCACTGACTCATCGGTTCATTGCTTGTGCTGGGAATTCCAAATTTTTAAGTAGGGAATGCTCATTTTATGGCTAGGATTTACGGCACAAGGATGGTCTGTGTGCTGAGGGCGAGGGGGCGGAGTGGAGGGGGTATTGTGGATGATCTGTATACAAAAGATATAGATGTAGATAGTATATTGAATGTGGGCTGCCACAGCGCTGCCTGCATCTTTTCATGAAGCAGTGAACTTACGTTAGAAATGTAATTTCCTGCTGTCTTATTGTGTTGTTATGTGTCTCTTGTTCTGTCTTATCGACAGCACGGGTATGATTCATGATCGTTATGAGAAATTTTGGAAACAGATTAGCCGAAAAATGGATGATGTCACTTTACGTATGAGTAATTGAAACGAGTCAATTCATGCACAGCAGTAAACTAGTAGCAACTAAACAACACTAAGATCTGACTTAGGATGTATCTGCTACAAATAAATGACCTTGCGACACCGGTCACGCCAGTGGGTTTGCATACTATGTTGGCGATGCAGGGCGTGGACGTAACAGTCGTAGCATAGAATATATATATATATATATATATATATATATATATGTGTGTGTGTGTGTGTGTGTGTGTGTGTGTGTGTGTGTGTGGAGCACAGTCGGCGAGGGCAGTACGTAGGAGAATTCCTGCTTCAAGGTTTTGATGATGTATAGGAACCGGCAGACACAGGCAACAGCCAAAATGAGCATATTTCAGGGACAATCTGCAACGCAGAAGTGCTAATCTGTAGCAATGGATACGGAATTTTCAAGTTTAGGAGATGAGCTAAATTCTGAAATCCAAAAGTTTGTCACGTCGCTTTGATGATGTATAGGAATCAGCAGACACAGTGAAAGGTGGCTACACTGAGTCACAGCGCCAGAAATTGCGCCATAGAATATTATTCCGCCGCGTCCACTGGCGCAGTAGTGGTTCAGAGAATGTCGAGGGCAGTTGTAGTTCCGAGGTTGCCGTGGGCAGTGCTTGTTGAGAGGATGCCGAGAGCAGTGCTAGTTGAGAGCATGTCTTGCACAGTTATGGTTCTGCTGGGCGAGAGAGTAGATGCTGTTCGGTTGGTGTAATGTAGATATGGAAGATGTTGCAATGATCACAGTGTATTTTTCGTCAATATATATGGAGGTAACAAAAACTGTTTTATTTTAAATTTCCTAAATAACAATGCCTCTTGGTCACAGGTTCCGTCAACAAAGCATCTGGCTCGTGTTCATGATTAGACTGTATCTCTGGTTTCTATGTGCAATTATAGTATTTCTGTTTTTTCAATTAGTTCATTGTAAATGGTGTTTAAAATATTTCGTCGTATTGAGGAAGAACCGTGCCAGATACATGTACGTTGAGTCACACTACCACACACAGAACAGTTACACTTGTGCTTTATTGTTTCGTAGCTTTTATAGTTGCAGAGGACTTAATTAATCAATTGTGTTAATGTAAATTTCCCTTTCTTCTTTATTGTTATTTTATGCAGTCAGATTGCGTACTAATACTAGTCAGAGCCAGCACAGCTACTAAAATTATTGCATAATAATTAAGCCCCCATGCACGTGACGACCGCTGCTTCGGATCGTCCCTTGGAATTCTTTTGACAGTAAAAATAGCAGACAGTAGTATTGCTGTAGTAATTTGTAGTTTAGTAATTGTAGTCTATATTGCATGTTTAGATTTGCTAATTGAATATTTGTAGTTGTCTTGTCATTCTTCTAATGGTATTTTTGCAGAATTTAATCTTTGATGTCTAGTACACAGGTTTGACAATTTTGTGCAATTATGAAGATTTAAATTGTTCGTTAATCGTGTTTGTCGGGAAACTTTTCGTGTGAATGGATTGTTGGTGATAGTGTTATATTGTGTGTAATTTTCGTACAGTGCCGAGTTCTGTATGTTTTGTAAATGATTACGCGATCGATGACAAAGGCAAAAAGGATGGATAGTCAGAATGACGAAATTGTTAACATGGCGAACTTGCCAACACAGGAGGACTGTATGATGAATAATGAAGTATACAATAATTTAATAAGCCAGAAAAATAGCCCGGAACCAGTTCAAAATTATTCACAATCGGAAAATTTTCAGAATATGAGATTAACGATAGAAGATTCTGAAATAATGTCGAACACACATAGCTTTACAGCTATGACGAAGGAAGTTAGTTTCACGGGAAATGTTAGGGGCGAAAAGAATTTTGAACCAGTAAATATGGAGCAGTTGATTGGTGCTATATTAAATTCGGGATCACAGATGGGAACATTGGCAAGACGGTTAGACTCACAAATAGGAACAATTAAAACTGGTATTGGAACAATGGAAACACAGTTAAGATCTGAATTAAAAACAGAGATGGGAACATTGGCAACACAGTTAGACTCACGTATAGGGAGATGTTTCAAAAACATGAAAGATGAATTAAAGAAAGAAATTGGAGAAGAAGTACAACCGATTTTGAATTCTCACAATAATAGATTAATCTCTATAGAAATTAGACAAAAGGAACAGGATAGAGAACAGGAAGAAAGAGATCGCGTGATAAATAAAACATTATCAGAGTTAAATTTACAACGTGCACACGATAAGGAACAAATATTTGAAAGAATCGAGGAATCCGTACCAAATGACAGAATAAATAACCTAACACAACAATATGAACAGTTAACTATTAAATGTGTCAATACTGAAACCCGAGTCGCGACACTTGGGAAAGACGTAAATAAACAGAAAGAACAAATAGGTGACTTATCGGAAAGAGTTGAGCAAATTTCAGATAAATTGACAAGTCTTAGTTTAAATGGGGACAGAGATTCAGATGATACAGCTCCACTGCCATTTGCAGAAACCGAAGAGTACCAGAACATAATTAAACATGTTGAAATTCAGGGAAAATTTAATGAACGCGTTAAAAGAGAATTTGTGGCGTTACGAAAGCAAGTTAAACAAATTGAAAGCGAAATCGTAGGAAAAGACAGTACAAGATATCTAGAATCACAGATAGCAGCGGGTTTTGAAGAAACTAATTTACTTCACTCACGAGATGCAACGAGAGCGCCAGGCGCGCGAACTTAACAATAATCGACATTCGGACTGGGACAGACGCGGTAGGTCTTTGTCGCCACGAGGCGAAAACTTTGACTATAAACACTTTTTAACTGTTCGGAAGTTTAAGATCTTTCGCAATTCTAGTAATTACATATATCCATGTTCATGGTTAGATCAATTTATGTACGCACTTCCACCAAATTGGCCACTAAGTCACAAACTGGAATTTATGTGTGGCTATTTAAGTCCTCAGGGGATTCACTACACTAAGTGAATATGTGCCGTAGCGTGCACAGGGCCCCGAGCTGTAGTGGTGCTATTTCCGTTTTAGTTTTCTGCACTGCTGCCTACTCTTTTACTATTCTTTGTATCTGTCAAAACAACTCTTCAACTATCAATCTATCTAGAAAAGGAGTCGGTAAAGAATGACCGGATATGACTATTTTACCCAAAAGTGATTTTGGAAATTACCGTTTGGACTTACTATATCTTCTGCAGCATTCATTCGTAGTTTAAACGAAATATTACCTGTTTATCTTCGTGACAATATTACTTCGTATGTTGACGATATTCTTATTGCTAAACATTCAAGGAGTGAACATAAAAAATTTTGGATTCATTATTACGTATTTTTGCCAAAATTGGCATTAGAGTGAACTAGGAAAAATCTGAATTAGGTCGTTCTCAGGCGACATTTCTTGGTCATATTATTTCTACAGAAGGTATTCTTCCTGATCCAGAGAAACTAGACGCTATTCGTAATTATGCTGTTCCTACCATAAAACGTGATGTTCGTAGTTCCCTTGGTGTCTGTAATTTTCTTAGACGCTTTGTTAGATTGGACAATTTGGCCATACCTCGTTTATGTGAACTATCTGGAATGAATTCTAATTGGTGTTGGGATGAGGAAGCTCAATCAGAATTTGAAAACCGCGTGATGCTTATTTGCTGCTCCACTTCTTTCACATCCGGATTTATCTAAAGATTTTTGTTTGGCGACGGAATCATCATAGAAAGGCCTAGGTGCACACTTATTTCAAGAGATAGAAGAAAACGGCGTTGTAGTACAGAAAACTATTGAATTTGGAAGTCGTGTTCTCTCCAAAATTATTCGATTACGGAACTTGAAGCTTTGGCTGTTGTACGGGCTTTCACAAAATTTCGCATCTTTTTGTATGGTAGACCTACTAAGATTTACACCGATCATCAGGCTCTGGAATTTCTTATGTCAACAAAATTAACACATGGAAGATTGGCACGATGGGCGCTTTATTTACAGGAATTTGATTTTAGTACTGTTTACATACAGGGTTCTTCAAATATTATTGCTCATGCTTTATCACGAGCACCTATGGGTCTGAAACAAAGTGCTGAGGAGGAATGCAAAGAAAACAATTATTGTTTGATGTATATTCAAGGTGTTGCCTTTGAAAATTTTATTTCGTCTTCGCTCCAGGACATCGCTAAGGAGCAAAACAAGGATCCAATCTGGAAGGTCATTAAGGAGAAGTGGAGGAGAAAGGAAAGTGTAGCGATTAGACAGTACTATTTAGTTCGCAATGATATTCTTTTTAAACGAAAATCGGTTGACAACTCTGTTTGGTTAGTTTGCATTCCTAATGAGTGTGTTAATAAATTGATTTGTATACCCAATTCAGTTATGCATACTTTGGTCCCAGAAAATGCTTTCATAAATCACGAGAAAATTGCTACTTCAGTAATATGGAAAAACGTACTCTATCTGTTCTTGCCAAATGCAAATTATGTCAAAAGGCTAAGCCGCCAACTATTTCCCACAGAGCACCGTTGTTTCCTATCATTCCAGCGAAATTAAAGTAGATGGCTGCAGTCGATTTGTTCGGTCGAGTGGTTCGCTCTACTAATGGTTTTGCGTACATTTTGGTAGCAGTGGAATTGACATAAAAATATGTCTGTTTTACACCTTTACGCAAAGCAACAGCTCGTTCAGTAAGTAATGATTTCACCAAAAATTTTCTTAAAGAAGTGGGTCATGTTCATAAAGTTATATCAGATAATGGATCATAGTTTCCGTCTAAAATTTGGCTTCGTACTCTACAGCGTTGTAAGATTAAACCAATTTTCATTTCACTTTTTTACCCTCAATCTAACGCTTCAGAGAGATGGATGAAGGAAATCAATAAATTGTGTCGTCTTTATTGTCATCAGAATCACAGAACGTGGGATCAGTATCTTCATATTTTTCAAAACATTCTGAATGAACTCCCTAATGATTCAACTTCTTTACCGCCTATATTGATATTAAAAAATAAAGCACCGACAAATCGCATTTTTGAAATCGTTCCTTTTCCGCCTACACGGAAACTGCGGCATTCTGAAGTTGTCAACCTGGCTCTACAAAATATTGCATCTGCGGCTGCTAGAAATCAGCTAAACGTCCTCGTCGTTTAAAAACCTTGTCAGTTGGTCAAAAGGTGTTAATTAAGTCTCACCGTTTGTTTCACAAATGAAAAGGCTTCTGTCGCAAATTTTTTCTGCTTTATAACGGTTCGCATAGAGTTCGATAACACTGTCGAAGTATAAACCATTAAATCACGGCGCTCTAAGGGAATACATCATATATCGAACGTTAAAATTTTTGTGGAATGACATACTTTTGAGAAATTAACAGTTATACGTAAACATGCAGAGAATATAAGGATACCACGCCGTGTTATGGCGGCGGCACATACTCAAAGCAACAGTCAAGTCTGCGTGCCGCACAAGGCAGTCGTTGACCGCACACAATTACTTCCTATGTCACGCGTACCTACAGCTGATCGAGCGCTCAATGCGAATGCACTGGCAGCCGTAAACAAATGCACAGTCTAATTTCTCCGAATAAATTCAGTATAAAGCTATAGTGACTTGATAATTATGTTATTAACGTTCGGTTTTTCCAGGATACAGTTGTATAAAATATTTAAGAACTTCAGGTAAATTCTGTGTGTGTCCGACGTTAAGAGGTCTTCCTATCGAGAAAATTTCAGGAAGAATGTAATTTCGAAGAAGAAAGTAATATACTAAAAGGGTAACTATTAATTGAGTTTATTTTTCAGGTAACATATTTCCACTTAGGTACGTACTTTAGACGTAATTTGCTGCTCGAGATTACGTGATTTATACTTCTGTTAACTGATTTTGACAATGATTGATTAATGAACAGGTTTGTTACTTATGTATATTATGCATCGCATGGCTGCTGTGCTTTTTCACTGATGTCATATTTTGTTATTATGCGCCTGCTGTGCTTATTTATTTAAATTATAATTGTCACCCGATTAGTCATGCTGATATGATTATGCATATAAGTCATACTTTGTGATTTATCTGCTTGCGCCTTCATGTTCACTTATTAAGATTACATATGAACATTTATTTGCTTATGCTGATATGGTGCTAATGACCTGTTTATTATGTAAGATATATACTTGCTGCTTTGCGTATGGCTTGCATATTTACACATTTCTGTTTTGTTGTCATAACTACTCTTTAATTTGGTACATAGAAATACTGATATACTGTGTACGAACATGGAGTTTAGGTCCCACTATGGTATTAATTATAGATTGTTCGCTTGGCAGAGCCTCGTTGTAGGGATTGTGCTACATCCACTTGTTAACATTCTGTTCTCTACTGGTATATTTACTCGCTATTGCATGTTTTGCTTACGCTCAGTGCTTTATATTTTAAGATAAGAAAATGAACTGACATGAGCTGGAGGTTTTATGGAAGCTGTATAAATTTATGTTCATAGAAAGGAAGCTAACGACATCAAGTACCAACACTAGTTTTAGACCATTGACAGTTACTACACTGCATTCTTCGTGAACAATTGAAATAGCAAGTGACACTTGACACAAGAAATACTCCACGTGTTTGCTTCTGTTTTGCCATGATTCTTGAAGTGGTGTGCACACTGTGAAATATTACGATCATTCACACTCCGTACTCGTACTTACTTACTGAAAGTTATTCAAACTAAAGGCTGTTAGAGGTCATGTATTCATTTCTTTTATTTAATGATGGACAAGGTAACCAAATGTATTTTATAATTCATAATGAGAGAAGGTGGGTTACACAGAGGCTGTGTGTGGGCATTGTGGCTTCGGATTGTATGAGATGATGAATTGAAGTTTGCACTAGGATTTTATCTGTACTTGTTCAAGGAGACTGACTAGAGGAAAGAGTTGTTATGGAAGTGAAATTATATTGGTGATAAGGTTTATATGTATCGACGTATTGAAGACGTATTATTGAGGGATTGAGATTGTGTGAAGTTGATGCTTATTGGAGTTTTAGTGGACAAGAGGTAAGGTAAATGATATTGATGATAAGGTTTATATGTATCGACGTAAGAGATATTATTGAAGTATTAAGATTATGTGATGCTGATGATTATTGGAGTTTTGGTGGATAAGAGGTAAAGCATTTTTTTTTTGTAAGTTTATATAGAAACAAGGAGGATGAAGGTGGCAGACTATAACATCCAAGTAGAAGGAAGATTGTCTACACACACACTTTGTTAAATCAATAAGCAGTGTATACTGTTTTTTTTTTTTTTTTTTTTTGGGAGCGAGGAAGTAATTGCATATCTTGGCACACTGACAGTTGTTCAGCAACCGTACATTTTGATATGGCTTGGCAAACATTGGTCTTGACGTTGACTAACTATTATTGACTGTTATACACTGTTACCACTACCACTTGATACACATGTTGAACATCAAATTTTGACGGAATTGCATTTACACAGTTAACACTATTCAATTACACAGTAGTACTTAAATGGGGATGAAAGATGTGTGAGTGCGTTTTGTGTGTTTTCCTTTCCTAATCCCAAATAACTGGTACCGACCTATCTCCTAAATATTATTTTACTTGTTTATTGTAGCTTGCACTGACACCCATAAATATTATTGGTTTACTGAGATTTGTGTATTTGTAATAGTTAACTTGACAATTATCTGGTATCATTTGTGTGTCTATTATAATTTGTATGTTTAGTGTAAGAGCATTGATAACAATTTTGTAAAAGCAATTGAGTGTGCATTCAAACAGTTCTTCATGCTTACACGTATTAACATTGATGGGTGCCACTTAGAAATGTTTAATTTCTGCAAATGAACACTGATGAACTGTTTAATTATTGATTGTGAATATTATGGACTGTTACCTGCACGTTCAACATTACTGGGTGTCACTGTTGGAACTGGTTCTACTGAAATGTTGTCACTTGTTGGTGTCTGGACCTGCTCAACAATGCTGGGTGCCACTAATGGAACTGCTTCTACTGAAATTATGTCACTTGTTGCTGTCTGCACCTGTTCAACATTTCTGGGTGCCACTGATTGAACTGCTTCTACTGAGATGATGTCACTTGTTGGTGTCTGCGCCTGCTCGCCATTGCTGGGTGCCACTGTTGGAGCTGTTTAAATACTGCTGATGAAATGTTATGAGACTGCTATTTGCACCTGTTGACCATTGCTGGGTGCTAGTGTTGGAACTGTCAACTACTCTGAGGAGTGCTACTGGTTTATTGAACTATTGAAAAGATGTTATGTGAATATTTGTGTAAACTGATTTTTTTGTGTATTTACTATTTATCAAATGTTATGAGACTCTTACGTGCACCTATTCGTCATTACTGACGCTATTGATTGAATTGTTTAACCACATTTTTTAGCTAAGGATACTTGTGTAAACTATTATGTAAAATCACATGTATGCTAGCATTTGTATTCGTCACTGTATTTTATACATTGAGTTATTGAAGGGCCAGTGCAATGCCAAAATTTATTTAGTTATGTGATATTTACTTATTAATATCATGTTCAATTTTTGTTCGTATTTTTTTTTGGACGAATTTGGTGGTATTTTCACCACCAATGCTGGCAAAAATACCGTCAAATTCTAGCCTCTGGAGGAGGGGCATATGAAAGGTGGATACACTGAGTCACAGCGCCAGAGATTGCGCCAAAGAGTATTATTCCGCCGCGTCCACTGGCGCAGTAGTTGTTCAGAGAATGTCGATGGCAGTTGTAGTTCAGAGGTTGCCGTGGGCAGTGCTTGTTGAGAGGATGCCGAGAGCAGTACTAGTTGAGAGCATGTCGTGCACAGTTATTGTTCTGCTGGGCAAGAGAGTAGATGCTGTTCGGTTAGTGTAATGTATATATGGAAGATGTTGCAATGATCATAGTGTATTTTTCGGTGGAGGTAACAAAAAATTTTTTTATTTGAAATTTCCTAAATAACACTGCCTCTTGGTAACAGGTTCAGTCAACAAAGCATCTGGCTCGTGTTCATGTGTTAGACTGTGTTTCTGGTTTATAGGTGCACTTATAGTATTTCTGTTTTTTCAATTAGTTCATTGTAAATGGTGTTTAAAATATCTCGTCGTATTGAGGAAGAACCGCCGTGCCAGATACATGTACGTTGAGTCACTACCACACACAGAACAGTTACACTTGTGCTTTATTGTTTCGTAGCTTTTATAGTTGCAGGGGACTTAATTAATCAATTGTGTTAACGGTGATTTCCCTTCATTCTTTATTGTTATTTTATGCAGTCAGATTGCGTACTAATACTAGTCAGGGCCAACCGGTTACGAGACTTCGTAACTGGACACACACAGCTACTAAAATTATTTTCATTCTATAATTAAGCCCCCATGCAACAGGCAAGAGCCAAAATGAGCATATTTTGGGGACAATCTGCAACCCAGAAGTGCCAATTCTGTAGTAATGGATACGGAATATTCAAGTTTAGAAGATAAGCTAAATTCTGAAAACCAAAAGCATGTCACGTCGCTGAAGTTAGGTGTGAACGTGAGACAAAGGCTGCAATGATACGGGTGGAGGATGCCAATAGTGTTGTTTTGGAGGGGTATTGCGACAACCAAAGAACAGAGGAGAATTGTGTAGTGCTGCAGACTTAAGACACCCTGCACACCTTTGAGACACCATTGCAAGTACAATTTCTTGATAGTTTAAAATCGATGGACGTAATCGGAGGACGGATAGGACAAGGGTCGACGTCTGCTAGGACAAAGAGAAGCCGAATGGGGACCTCTGGCGTCCATGCAGCACAACGAAAGGCTTTTTGACACAGTGCTGGTTGAACGTCAGATGAACGGATTCGGGGAGACTGACGCAGACACCGTGGTGAGCCCTAGGACGATGAAAGCTGTAACGAACCACCAGACGACAGCCATTGTAACAGCTGCGCTCTAGCGTCGCGTAAACAGAGCGGACGCGAAGGTATTGTCACTGTGCCAACGCTGGCCAAGCCTAAAGCAGAGGTGCATCAGAGCGACGGTACATGTATCACCGATGACAATGAGTTTCCATAGCTGATGCCTCATTAGAAAAGGAATATAAAACACTGAGGTGACAAAAGACATGGGATACCTCCTAATACCATGTCGGACCTCATTTCGCCCAGCGTAGTGAACCAACTCGACATGTTATGGTTCAAATGGCTCTGAACACTATGGGACTTAACATCTGAGGCCATCAGTCCCCTAGCCTTAGAACTACTTAAACCTAACTAACCTAAGGACATAACATATATCCATGTCCGAGGCAGGATTCTAAATTGCGACCGTAGCAGAAGCGCGGTTCCGGACTGAAGCGCCTAGAACCGCTCGGCCACAACGGCCGGCGATATGTTATGGACTCAACAAGCCGTTGGAAACCCTCTCCGAAAATATTTAGCTATTTTGCCTTCATAGTCGTCCATAACGCCAGAGGTGTTCCGGCGTAGGATTCTGTGCGTGAACTGCCCTCTCAATTATGTCCCATAAATATACGAATCTTGAAAATCTGAGAAGGGAAATCCAAAGGTTAAATCTAGATTTAGCAGGAGTCACTGAAGTGAAATGGAAAGAAGACAAGGATTTTCAGTTGGGTGGGTGTAGGATAATATCAATAGCAGCAGAAAATAGTATAATGGGATCAGGATTCTTTATGAACAGGAAGGTAGGTCAGAATATTGGGTTACTTTGAACATTTCAGTCATAGGGTTTTCTTACCAGAATAGACAGCAATTCAACACCGACAACGATAGTTCAGGTACGCATGTCGACGTCGCAAGCTGAAGATGACGAGATAGAGAAAGTATATGACTATGTTGAAAGGGTAACGCAGCACGCAAAAGGAGATGGAAATCTAATAGTCATGGGGGACTGTGTTGCAGTTGTAGGGGAAAGAGTAGAACAAAATGTTACAGAAGAATATAGGCTTTGGGCAAGGAATAACAGAGGAGAAAGACCAACTGAGTTTTTTAATAAATTTGAGCTATCAATAGCGAATACTCTGTTCAAGAATCACAAGAAGAGGAGGTATACTTGTAAAAGGCCGGGTGACACGGGAAGATTACCGTTAGATTACACCATGGTCAGACAGAGATTTCGAAGTCGGATACTGGATTGTAAGGCGTACCCAGGAGCAGATACAGAATGAGATCACAATATAGTACTGATGAGGTACAGGCTGAAATTTAAGAGATTTGCCAGGAAGAAGCAATACACAAAGAAGTGGAATAAGGAAGTACTAAGGAATGGTGAGGTACGCTTGAAGTTCTCTAAGACTATAGATGCAGTAATAAGGAATAGGTCAGAGGCAGTGGAATTGGAGAGGAATTGACATCTCTAAATTTGGAAAGAAAAAAATACGTAGAATGAAGATAACTGCGAGGAAACTATTGGTAACAGAAGAGATACTTCAGTTCGGTTTGTCGATGGAAGAAGGAAGTACAAAAATGTTGTGGAAAATTCAGGAATATAGAAATACAATTCGAAGAGGAACGAAATAAATAGGAAGTGCACCGAACCTAAGACGAAATGGCTGCATTAAAAATATGAAGAAACCGAAAAAGAAAGATTGTCTGGAGGACTGACTCAACACACAGGAAAGTTGAAGAACCTTAGGTGAAATTAAATCAAGAGTGGTAACATTAAGAGTGCAACTGGAAGGCCAGTGTTAAATACAGTGAAGGGAGCGGGAATATGGAAGGAGTACACTGAAGGTCTCTATGAGGAGGAAGATACGTCTCTTGTGACAGAAGACGAAACAGGAGTCGATTTAGAAGAGATAGGGGATCCAGTATTAGAATCAGAATTTAAGAGAGCTTTAGAGGACTTAAGATCAAGTAAGGTATAAGGGAAAGATAACATTCCATCCGAAGTTCTAAAATCATTGGGTGAAGTGGGAACAAAACGAATCTTCACGTTGATATGTAGAATGTAGGACTTTCAGAAAAATGTCATCACCAAAATTCCAAGTTCTGCAAGAGCTCGCAAGGGCGAGAATTATCGCACAATCAGCTTAATAGCTCACAAGAATAATGTACAGAAGAATGGAAAAGGAAATTGAGGATGTGTTTGGCTTTAGGAAAGGTAATGGCACCCGAGAGGCAGTTCTGACATTGCGGTTCATAATGGAAGCAAGACAAAAAATTAAAATAAAAAATAAAGACAGTATTTGTCGACCTGCGAAAAGTGTTCGGCAATACAAAATGATGCAAGATGTTCGAAGTTCTGAGAAAAGCGAGAGTAAGCTTTATGGAGAGACGGGTAATATACAATATGTACAAGAGCTAATAGGGAATCAAGAGCTTAAGACAGGGATGTAGACTTTCACCCCTACTGTTCAGTCTGGACATCGAAGAAGCAATTATGTGAATAACAGAAAGGTTCTGGATTGAAATTAAAATTAAAGGCGAGAGGATATTAATGATTAGATTCGCTGATGACATTGCTATCTGATTGATAGTGAACAAGAATTACATGACCTGCTGAATCGAATGAACTGTCTAATGAGTACAGAATATGGACTGAGAGTAAATCGAAGGAAGACGACAGTAATGAGATGTAGCGGAAATGAGAACAGCAAGAAACTGAACATTCAGGATTATGGTCACGAAGTAAATTAACTTAAGGAAGTCTACTGCCTAGGCAGCAAAATAACCAATGACGGACGGAGAAAGGGAGGCATCAGAAGCAGGCTAGTACTGGAAAAAAAGCATTCCTGTCCAACAGAAGTATACCAGTAACAAATATATTCCTTAATTTGCGGAAGAAATCTCTGAGAATGTACGTTTGGAACACAGCATTGTGCGATAGTCGGAACGGAAAAGAATTGAACGATTTGAGATATAGTGCTGCAGACGAAAATTAGGTGGACTGATAGGATAAAGAATGAGGAAGTTCTAAGCATAACTGGAGAGGAAAGGATTATCTTGAAACAATGACAAGGGAAAGGGACAGGATGATCGGATATCTGTTAAGAGATGAGGGAATTACTTCCATGGTACTAGAGCGAGTTGTAGAGGGTGTAAACAGTAGGGGAAGACAGAGATTTGAATACATCTAGCAAATAATTGAAGACATTGGTTGCAAGTGCTACTCTCAGTTGAAGACGTTGACACAGGAGAGGAATTCTCGGCGGGCTGTATCAAACCAGTCAGAAGACAGATCACTCAAAAAAACATTTTGATGGGATTCAAGTCGGGCTGTCTGGGTGGCCAAATTTATTCGCTTGAATTGCAGGGAATGTTCTTTACAACAGTCGTGAACAGTTGTGCTCCGGTGACATGTTTCTTTTGGTACATGAAGTCCATAAATGAAAAAAGTCTCTACATAGTCTAACACAAGAGTTTCCAGTCAATGATCAGCAATGATCAGTTCAGTTGGACCAGAGGAATCAGTTAATTCCACATAGACACAGCCCCCCACCATTATGAAACCACATCAGCTTGCACATTGCCTTGTTGACAATATGGGTACATGGCTTCTTGGGGTGTGCACCATTCTCGAACCTTATATCAGCTCTTACCAACTGAAATCAGGACTCATCTGACCAGGCCACGGTTCTCCAATTGTCTAGTTTCCGACCGATATGGCCACGAGTCTAGAAGAGGCGCTGCAGGCGATGTCGTGCTTTTAGCAAAGACACTCACGTTAGCCGTCTGCTGCCATAGCCCATTAACGCCACATTTCGTAGCACTGTCCTAAACATTACGTTCGTCGTACGTCTCACATTGATTTCTGCGTTTATTTCACGCTTGTTGCTTGTCGGTTAGCATCGACAACTGAATGTAAGCGCTTCTAGGTATATTTATTCCTTAATGAAATTTGTTGCAAGTAATATATCTCTATTTCCAACCAATAGCTCCATACATAGCATCAACACTAGGAATATGATCAATCTACATTAAGAGCTGAAATCACTTTCCTTGGTCCAAAAAGCGGTCAAACATTCAGGAACGCACATTCTCAATAAATGACCAGCAACCACTAAAAAACTTGATTTCAGATAAAGCTCGGTTGAAACAGAGTTTGACTTTTTGACAGGCAACGCCTTCTACTCTATAGATGAATATCTTAATAGGGACTGTTAGGCCGTCTTAAGTAAAAATGTCTGATAGATTTCAATTTTCACAGCACTTGGTCACAATAGTCAATATTAGGTATTTTTGCATGATAAATTTATTAAAAGTGCGTAACGATGTTTCATTCTGACAGCGTATTAATTATGTAAATATTAGCAGTTCCAGTTTACTGTAATGTGTTCAGCTATTTTGACTTTCTCCTGGCAAATGATCAGCGTAGTATATGTTATGTTCAAATGTTTTTTATGGTATACTTTCTGACATATTCCACACACCGAGAATAATCTCATTTTTGTGTCTATGGAACGAAAACTGAATCTAATCTAGTCCACTGCTCTCGGTCGTTAAGTGAAGCCTTTCGACCACAGATTTGTCTGTGGTTAGACGCAACGCCTTAAATCTGGTATTCTCGGCACACTTTTGCTACTATGGATTTCGAAATATTGGATTCCCTAACGATTTACGAAATGGAATGACCCAAGTGTCTAGCTTCAACTACCACTCCGTGTCCAGAGTCTGTTAATTCGCCCCGTGCGTCTATAATCACGTTTGAAACCTTTTCACGTGAATCACCTGTGTGTAGATGGCAGCTCCGCCAGTGTGCTGTCCTTTTATACCTTGTATATGTGATGTTACCGCCGTCTGTATATGTGAATATCGCTGTCGCACCTCTTCTGTCACCTTAGTGTGCACGCAGTAGGCGGTACACGTAATGGCAAGCGCAACACCACATTGATCAGTATTATGATGCCTATGCATTTATTACAGGTGGTACAGACAAGCCGTCGTGTGAATTACTTTTGAACACATTATCCGAAAACTGTCTTGAGCAGCTAAATCGACAGCCAGCGCGTAATGGAAATCTTTTAGATTTGGTAGCCACGAGCAGACCAGACCTCTTCGACGGTGTCAGTGTTGAGACAGGGATTAGTGATCATGATGTTGTCATTACAACTATGGTTACGAAAGTTAAAAAGTCGGTCAAGAAGGCTAGGAGGGTATTCTTACTAGAAAGAGCAGATAACCAGTTGTTAGCATCCCACTTAGTAAATGAATCGAATTCATTTACTTCCGGTATGATGGACGTGGAAGAATTATGGGCAGATTTTAAACACATTGTAAATCACGCTTTGGACAAGTATGTGCCGAAAAAGTGGGTTACGGACGGAAAACACCCACTGTGGTTTAACAGCGCTATTCGGAGAATGCTCAGGAAGCAAAGGCAGTTGCACTCGCGGTACAAGAAAGTTCGGGAGAATGAGGACAGGCAAAAGTTAGTAGAGATTCGTGCTGCTGTAAAAAGAGCGATACGCGAAGCATTCAACCACTACCACCGTCATACCTTAGCAGAAGATCCTGCTGAAAACCCAACGAAACTTTGGTCTTACGTAAAATCGGTAAGCGGGTCGAAGGCTTCCATTCAATCACTCACTGATCAGTCTGGACTGACAATGGAAGACAACAAAACGAAAGCTGAAATTTTAAATTTAGCATTTGAGAAATCCTGCAGACAGGTGGATCGAACAAACATACCGCCGTTTGAGTCTCGCACAGATTCCAGTACGGAGGACATAGTGATAGACATCCCTGGGGTTGAGAAGCAGCTGAATTGGTTGAAAATAAATAAATCACCAGGTCCTGATGGGATTCAAATTCGGTTTTACAGAGAGTACTCTACTGCATTGGCTCCTAACTTAGCTTGCATTTATCGCGAATCTCTTGCCCAATGTTAGCCCCGAGCGACTGGAAAAAAACGCAGGTGACGCCTGTATATAAGAAGGGTAGAAGGATGGATCCTCAAAATTACAGACCCATATCCTCAACATCGGTTTGTTGCAGGATTCTCGAACATATTCTCAGTTCGATTATAATGAATTTCCTTGAGACAGAGAAGTTGCTGTCCATGCATCAACACGGCTTTAGAAAGCATCGCTCCTGCAAAACGCAACTCGCCCATTTTTCACATGATATCTTGCGACCCATGGATGAAGGGTATCAGACGGATGCCATATTCCTTACCTTCCGGAAAGCGTTTAACTCGGTGCCCCACTGCAGACTCCTAACTAAGGTACGAGCATATGGAATTGGTTCCCAAGTATGTGAGTGGCTCGAAGACTTCTTAAGTAATAGAACCCAGTAGGTTGACCTCGATGGTGAGTGTTCATCGGAGGTGAGGGTATCATCTGGAGAGCCCCAGGGAAGTGTGGTAGGTCAGCTGTATTTTCTGTCTACATAAATGATCTTTTAGATAGGGTGGATACCAATGTGCGGCTGTTTGCTGATGATGCTGTGGTGTACGGGAAGGTGTCGTCATTGAGAGGCTGCAGGAGGATACAAGATGACTTGGACAGGATTTGTGATTGGTGTAAAGAATGGCAGCTAACTCCAAATATAGATAAATGTGAATTAATGCAGATGATTAGGAAAAAGAATCCAAAAATGTTTGAATACTCCATTAGTAGTGTAGCGCTTGACACAATCACGTAGATTAAATATTTGTGCGTAACATTGCAGAGCGATATGAAGTGGGACAAGCACGTAATGGCAGTTGTGGGGAAGGCGGAGAGTAGTCTTCGATTCATTGGTACAATTTTGGGAAAATGTGGTTCATCTGTGAAGGAGACTCCTTATAAAACACTAATACGGCCTATTCTTGAATACTGCTCGAGCGTTTGGGTTCCCTATCAGGTCGGATTGAGGGAGGACATAGAAGCAATTCAGAGGCGGGCTGCTACATTTGTTACTGGTAGGATTAATCATCACGCGAGTGTTATGGAAATGCTTCAGGAACTCGGGTGGGAGTCTCTCGAGGAAAGGAGGCGTTCTTTTCGTGAATCGCTACTGAGGAAATTTAGAGAACCAGCATTTGAGGCTGACTGCAAAACAATTTTACTGCCGCCAACTTACATTTCGCGGAAAGACCACAAGGATAAGATATGATAAGAGAGATTAGGGCTCGTACAGAGGCATATAGGCAGTCATTTCTCCCTCGTTCTGTTTGGGAGTGGAACAGGGAGAGAAGATGCTAGTTGTGGTACGAGGTACCCTCCGCCACGCACCGTATTGTGGATTGCGGAGTATGTATGTGGATGTATAGGCAGACCCACAGATGCCTGAGAAGGAAGACGATCGGTGTCGCCTCATAAAGATGACCCTGGAAGAAGTAAAGAATAGGGCATGGGCGGATTTATGATCGGAAGTGAAGGCACTTTCGACGTAATTTTACATAAAACTGTTGGAGAATGGGTCTTAATTATCTGGGATACCCCTTACGGGCGGACCAAGTTTTGTTGCCGCTAAGTAATTGAAGAAGCGAGTTACGGGTGAATCTAGCTGCCATCACTGGGCTGTCCTTGGACTTTATCATTAGCCGGCCGCTGTGGCCGAGCGGCTCTAGGCGCTTCAGTCTGGAACTACGCTGCTGCGACGATCGCAGGTTCTAATCCTGCCTGGGGCATTGATGTGTGTGATGTCCTTAGGTTAGTTAGGTTTTAGTAGTTCTAAGTCTAGGGGACTGATGACCTCAGATGTTAAGTCCCATAGTGCTTAGAGCTATTTGAACCTTTGTGATTGGCAACGACTTACTCGGGCAGAGTCTTATACTGGAACAGGAAAAGCGTGACTAATTTCTTTAAAGATATGATCACATGGACTGCAGACTGATACTAAGGGTGCATTTAATTTAGCATAATGTAAGGATGTCAAGGTAGATTTCGTCCACGGATCACAGTAGCTAAACGGTTGTTTAGCAGATGGAACAGATGAGGTCAGGATGACCGCAAGATGCATCTAGCGTGCGAAGAGCAATTTGACAAACATGTTGCAACTGCTGATGTTTTAGAGAGCCCGTAACACGTATTTACAGGGCGTTAATGCGTGATCTTCCGCTGCACCACACAGCGCCCGTGTTGCTGTATCCGATTGATCCTGCAGTGAGTAGTCTAACTATGTTATAGGTAATCATGTCTCAATGGAGGTGCACCTGGGGGGCGTAGCATCCTGCAGGTCGAGGCACCACTAGTGGACCGTGGCCTCAAGCGTCCGCCAATAACCCGCAGGCAGCTGCCAATACAGGTGCGGCCGCTGTCATCGGAAGCTTGTCTGCATGTCACTCACTGCCCGCCGAAGGGCTCGGATTGAGAAAGCGGTTCTGCTACACGACATCGAGTTCCTGCCTCATATTTTCTACCTGTACTCTGACTGCAAACTGCTGTTAATCCCTTCCCCACTATTGGCTGTCTGGCTAACTTACGTTTTATGAATGGACTCCACTATGCAAGCATCTCGTACAAACAGTATCTGCGCTTGTGCTTGTGAGCTGTTGACCGAATAACGTATCGAAGAAAGTATGTACCGTCACCGTAATTTTATTTAAATTTTTCGTTTAGCAATAGATGTGAACCGAAAGTCGACGGAATCAAGTTCGAAATGGTGGCCAATGCAAAAGCTCAAATGACTAGATGATTTACCTAGTTCTGTGTTTAAGGACCTGAAGAGGATGTCAATGAGGCACTGAAACTTGCAGCTAATTAATATTATTAAATAAAATTACTGCTCCTGGTACCTATTTTCTTCAAGTCTTCGACAGATAGCAGTCCCATTCCATCACACGATATGGAATTACAGAAAGGAATTGTTGGTTTGGGAAACCACAACATTTGCGACGAGTATCGTCAAACGCAGTTACAACGGCTGATGCAACGTCTCCACTAACACAGTGGCAGCTGCAGCCGCATCAGCAGCAGCTACTGGAAACGGATATAGAGGTCAGGAAATTTTCCTATTACCACATTATTCACGTAACCAATTTTATCTGAGAATATGGCTGTGAGTAGTCTGTCCTTGTTCATTTACGTGATAGTTTCCTTCTCATC
Source organism: Schistocerca cancellata (assembly GCF_023864275.1). Lineage (NCBI taxonomy): Eukaryota > Metazoa > Arthropoda > Insecta > Orthoptera > Acrididae > Schistocerca > Schistocerca cancellata. The sequence goes on along the minus strand of NC_064631.1, from coordinate 490,739,193 downwards.
TTACAGAAGGTCCAGAACGTTTACGCCGGTTCTGTTTACTGATGGTCTGGTGTGGCGTATGTGTCTACTGGCGTTATTGTTGTGTGCTCCCATTTCTCATCGTTTAACATCAGGTACACTTGCCAGTTTCTGTATATTACTCAATTCGTTGTTCACGTCTGTTACAACTCGAGTACACAGCACAGTTCTTAGTTTCACTTAACATTAAGATTCCGAAATAGTTTTTTTGAATAAACATCAGCATTAAAATGATACGCAAATGGTGTTTGTAGCACTGAATTAATGTCACACACTATCTTGTATGAGGGGAACCGCAGCCATAGTTAGACATGTTCCACAGTTACCGCCTGGCTGTTCCTTTAAATAATTTATTTAACGACAGGTTTCATAGCCTAGACGCCACATCAACAGATCAAATACGGTAAATCATGACAGTAAAGTTCCAATGCCGACGGGACCGAACAGTCCTTACCTAAGAATAGTTGGCGGATCGTCTGGTAAGTGGAAAGTATGTGTCCAAGGTGCATTTATTCATTTACAAGAATCGTTCGGTCCGGACCATTTTGCAGCTTTGATGTCATGATTCACCCCATTTAACCTTGTGTTGTCTCTTCTAAGCCACGAAACCGGCCATTAAATTAATTATTTACAAGAGCAGCTAAGAGGCCATCTGAGGTGTGGGGCTGATCTGTTATTCTGTTATTTTGCGCAACTGATTAATCTGAGACATACCCTTTACTATGTGGCTCCTGCAAGATGCAATTTCCACCCCCACACTACTACAGAAGTTAGACAGACGCTCCTAACGTTCTAAAGAGAAATGCCTGAAAAACTTTCAGCAATAAATATCTTCCGGAGTCGTCCGCTGTAAGGAAATGACACAGAAATTTACAAAATTTCTTACGTAACTAGTAGGATACTTGGGTACTGGAGTAGTGCTAGTTAGTGTAAGAAAAACATGAAACTAACGATAGGTATTATTTATTTTGCAAAAATTCTGAGAAATCACAATAGCACTTTTAGTTATGAATTGAACAAGTTAAATCCTGGTTCTTTTCGGAATGTGAAGTTACCTCTCAAGAATAGGATTCGCTAATGAAATTTTTATACAAAGTTCAAGATGGTTGTTGACTTGGCAGAATGGCTGAGAGGCGCGTCTACTTTACTTGAATAATTATCCTTTAGAATGTTGCTAGGTACGGTCGAGGCTGTCGCTTGTGAAATGCAGTGGAGGAAATATGGGGCTCACAATAGCTGTAGCGCACAATACTGTAAGCTGTGATGACTGCTATCTGCGCCACTCACTGCTGACAAAAAAGATAACTCTCGTTCAATCTGGATTGACCTTCACCAATCACACTCTCCCTATGCCTTGATGAAGTCAAGGATTCCTATTCACCCCTAGTCTAACTATTGGCGTGGTACACCGGTCAGATAACCAGTCCACCGCGATGCCAGTCAAAATTCGCTTGCAGGCATTTAACTATAACTCTGTCCATTCACTCCACACAATAAGTGTGTCGGCCAACACAGTTAACAACGCTTAATTGCCAGCACTCAGTATAGAGTAGCACTTCGATTCGCTCTTGACAGAGGTGCTCTCCCAGTGAAGTACTGAGGAGAGACTTGTTCCTCGCTCCAAGAGCAACAATGGAACGGCGCCTCTCCACGCCAGAGATGAAGGGGTATATCTTTTGGTCTCTTCCATTACTCCTTCAGCTCAAGGCATCAAGAAATATCGTCTGCCAATCAGCATTGCTCTTCTAAAACGGGGGAATGACGTTTCGTTTAAGGCGACCTATCTGGAAACCTGTAGCATTGGCGTTTGCTGTCTCCCTGTGAAAATCTCTGAAACTGTGTGCTATGTGTATCGAATGCGTAGGCTGGCCGCTCCCACACAATGTAGCGGAATTTGCTTTTAAGCCGAACACGGGGTTGGTTCCCCCTTTCACTTGGGCCCACTCTGTCCACTACATGGGCGGTCACCGGCCGACATAGGCTTAGTCATCCTCTGAAGGGACCGGCGTCCTTTTGTGCGGTTTCTCTACCGAACTAAAAGCTTCTGTGACCATCGTGTCTGGAATGTATGTGTGTATGCCAGCCTCGAGTATTTCAACCATGGTGTGCTTACATGTTAATTGCATATCGTTTACATGAATTCATATAACATTGATTTTATCTTATCGAGTTTGGGTTCGAAGGAAGCATCTTGATGTGCGGAATATTATTGTGAGGGCAGAATAAGTAAGCAGTGAAGGTCAGGAGACCATGACGTCTTATGGCCATTATGCAAAATAACTGAATTAATGATTGCAACTAAATGTTTGTGTATTGCATTGATTTGTTAGTTACTCTTAAGTCACGATAAATTAGAAAAAAAGTGACTGATACTTCCAAACTTCATGCCAATTCCAGTGCATTTCATACACTGTAAATACACTGAGCAGCCAAAACAGCCCGCAGAGTATCCGCGCGGTTTGAGGCGTCATCTCATGGATTGCGGTAACCCTCCCGCCGGAGGTTCGAGTCCTTCCTCCGGCATGGGTGTGTGTGTGTTGTTCTTAGCATGAGTTAGTTTCAGTAGTGTGTAAGTCTAGGGACTGATGACCGCATCAGTTTGGTCCCATAGGAATTCACACACATTTCAACATATTGAGCCAAATCAATATAGCCACTTTCCGTAGAAAGATTGTATGCCCCTAATGACGTTGGAGGCGCATGACACGATGGGGACGTACATAAACAGAGCAGAGATGCATGGAGAATCAGTCTAATTAGCACAGGGGCCGCAACTAGAGGAAACGACTGGCTTAAATGACTTCGAAAAAGAGCAGATGGCCCTCGGCCTGAGAGCGAAAATGTCGGAAACGGCGATTTTTGTCAGCCTTTCGCGTACTGTTGTCGTGAGCATTAGGAAAAGTGGTTGAAGGACAGTGAAACCACGAACAGTTAAGTTGTGGGACATGCATGCCTTAATACAGCACAAGGAGGTCGGAAGCTTGTCCGCTCTGTTGAATAGGATCGGCGGAGATGTGAGGCAGACTAAAATGCTCGTGCAGGTACAAAAGTTCCCAAACAAGCCTTCAACGCACATTGTTGACACGAGGCTTCACAGCAGGCGACCTTCACCTTCACCCAACGATATCATCAGTTACTATTGAAATGGATGCACGATCATTAGGTTTGGACCCAGAATCAGTGGAATCGCCTCTCCTGGTCGAATCAGTCAACTTTACACGAGGTAGATGGTCTTGCATGGATATGCCGTCATCTATGCTAATGCACCACATCACGAACGCAGATCTTTTGAGACATTATTGTGCTTTGAAGGACATTTACCTGGGCTTCCATGGGACTTTGGGTGGGATTCGAATGCACCAAAACAGTTGCGAACTGCGTGAACTTTATGCCCACTATCTGTATCCTTACATAATGTATGTCTTTCACGATGACAATGGCTCCACTTACCAGGGTGACTGTTCGTGATATAATGCCAGAATTTAGATACATTGTTTGGATGACCATGATAGTGGACTCATGTTGATATTTTGGCTACCAAATTCGCCTGCTCAGGAGCCTTGAAACTTATCTGGGATGTTCTAGGGTGCCAAAACTGCGCCCACATTTTACAGATACGGTATTTGCGGAAATAACGTCACCTGGGTATAGACATCTCTTGCCACATACATCCGTAAACCTCATAAGGCATTTTAAATTCACGACAGAATCGCCGCTGATTGCTTTCTTAAGATGCATTAACATGCTGTCAAGTGCGAAGTCATAATATTTCCAATAATCAGTGCACTGTCAACAATACATAAAAGGTTCCCGCATAAAGGAAACACAGTACAGAAAGCAATAAGAAATCAGCATAGCATGCAGCTGATGACACGAATCAACATGTAGACTGGAACACTGGGAGCTGTAGGCATCTTTGTCATTATAAAAACGAGTAGGTAACTTCTGCAAGCTCACGAGTATTTCTTACCGCTATTTTCACCAATATGTATGTTATTTGTTCTTTACTCATACAGATTGTGATCTTTACAAAAGTTGCATCTTATTCAGGGAAAATTTTTCTTTACTTTACATCTGTACCAAATATCTCATTCACAAGACAGTGGTAGTTCCTTAATCAATTACCATAGTGACTATTTATCTGTCACAACCATTTTAACAGCTCATAGCACCTACTAGGCAACAACAGGAATAATCTAAAAACACTGGCGGAAGCAAGACCATAGCTATCTTGCAGATTCAGGTAGACCGAACTCAGTGACACACTGCATATTCACTAGATCTGTTCGGTAGTGGAACGACCTTGTGGCCAAATTATTTAAATTTTCCAAATGCTCTAGAGATATTTGAGAAGATGCATGACTCAAAGCTTCATTACCTTTCTTTACTATTGTAACCGGTTTCTGTAAATTATCATCATAACAGCATCTGTATCACTGAAAAGAAAAATAAATCGACAGAAAAAAATTTTCACAAAAACAATGTAAGTATAATGGACGACCCAGAGTAATACTTATGAAGAAACGCTAATTTTACTGACATGTTGTTAAGCATATTGACATGGAAATCCATATGAACTATACATTCATCATCATGCTACATTTTTAGGATAATAGTAGATATTGTAGCACAGGAAAAGAGGTAACCTACTAACTGATTGACATGTTGTTAAGCATATTGACATGGAAATCCATATGAACTATACATTCATTATCACGCTACATTTTTAGGATAATAGTAGATATTGTAGCACAGGAAAAGAGGTAACCTACTAAATAGCAAATGAATATCTGATCATGACGTAGTCATGACACAGTCCTCCATAGTCTGTCTGCTGCTATTAGGTGCCACCTATAAATATGAAATCATTACTAAATATATAATAGCTCCAAGATGTCATTATTTAACAATTTACAAAGGAAATAATCGAAAATCTACATTAAACTAATACTATTGGACAAAGCTAATTGATTATTAACAGTTATTACTTAGCCACTAGTCTGTCATTAATAACACAATAAAACAAAAACAAAAACATTTTGTTATATTCATTCCTTCAGACTTTTCAATCGTAAACGATGTGAAACAGCACCTTCACATTATCACAGGGTGGTAAAAATATTTACATATACCCTTGTGTACATAACATATATGTCAAAATATACCTAGTCTGACCACAGTTGACCCAAAAATACCAAATTCCACATGTCAGAATATCTCCAAACATCTTAAAGGCAGCACAGAGATAAACCTAAACAATAATGTAAACCAAAAGGATGTAGTTCAAGAGGCAGGGAAAAGCTTTTAAAACTAATAAATTACATTCTAATTATCATCTTAAAAAACTACAAATACAATTGAAGTTACCTATCACAGTAACCTTTGTATTTGCAAGATAAGATCGCTGTTGTGAAAAATATTTTCAGCACATCAAAAACAGATATGTCTAAGAAGGGTCAAAGCAAGAAAAGAGAAAAACAAGATATGGTTTTCTTCTCTCCTATTTATGAACATCAGTAATTAATTTACAGATTACAAACACTGTGGTGTAGCCCATTCAAGGCCAAAGAAATGATAGAAACTGCAGAATATGACTGTATGAACTAAAGAAGTCCCATAGCCAAAGAAACAATTTCATTATCCATTTAACGAAAAGTAGACATTACCGAAAGATATCCAAATAACGTAAGAACCACTAACCACTGTAAGATAAAGCTTGATAAATGACATACAAGGTCTTTCTGTAGTCACTGCATTAATCATCAGCTTGTAAAAATACAGTCTCAACACATCATAATAACTGATACCTCAGTTTAAGTAACAACAGTGTAATGGAAACGCATTGTAAGTGGAAAATTTTCACAATAGTGATAATGCCCGACAACATGCACACTATTGAACAACAGTAAAAGGTGCTGTTATAATTGTGAAAAGTTTATGTGTAATTATTGGGAAATAAAATTAGGGAACATTACAGGAAATTAACACCAATAAAATTTGGCAGTTAAAAAATAGTGCTTATTCAAGTGAAATGAGGTAACGTTAGGTTATGTTATCTGTAAAGAACATTGGTGGCATTGTACAAAAATTAATCATATTACTAAATGTGAAAGTACTTCATCAAATCCAGTTTTGCCTACCTTAATCATGGAATCTGCATGACATGAAAATTAACGTTCAGAGGACAATTACCCCACCAGTAATGACCTCGACAGTTAGAGTAACAGTCACAAGTAATAAGTACATGCCCTGTCAGTTTTCCTGAAAGGTGGAAAACAGCAAATTGTCCAGTAACACCCGCAAAACAGACAGGGGCGTAGACAATTTATTCTTCTGGGGGGTGGGAGAGGAGGTGTAGCTCTGTTAGAGTAAAGACACTCATCACTGTCACAAAATATCAACAGCTAAACTGTCATGAACTGTTCCAACGTTTAGAACTGCAACAGAGTTAGCATCTACAGAAAATTCTGGTACTATGGTGCTAGTTATAGTTGATGATGCCAGACTGAGAAGTGTGCAGCAACAATCAAGAAACATTTTTATTAACCACATAGAATCTTAACTGACAAATCAAAATCAAGAGACAACACACAGTTAACCATACCATACAATACAATACAAAGCTTACAGGGACCTAGAAACACGGCAATTAAAAGAAAATACTGAACAGAATTACTCATACAGATATATATTGAACTAAATTTTTGTACTAGAAAGATATCAATGCTACATATAAATACATGGACTATGACATTTGTATGGCGCGTTATACATTTGTCTTTTTAAAACATTTACGAAATGTGCATTATTGTTTCAAATCCAGTCAGACTTCAAAGTCAACCTCAAACAGTAATTATCAGCAGTTTTAAGAAATGCAGTACGCAGTAATAGTATTAGGAATTAAAATGGTTACCAGTTATCACAGATGGCTTTAGGTAAAAACTATACAAGCTAGGAACACAATCCCCTTCCAGCCAGTCTATTGCCAGGTTTGTCAGATATCTGAAACAGTGTGTCCATGACACCAAATTAGTTCTTAGCGAGCCAAAAATAGAATGACCTTGAGCTCCATTTCAAACAAGTCAGACTGAGCCAACACCGACCCAAGGTAACATACCGGCGGCAAATTATGTTGGCAACTCGTGGCACATTGGCTATTCCATTTCAAATCAGTCGAAAAATGATATAAATGACCTTGTATCTTTTGTTAAATTTTTAATGATTTTTACATGCATGAAATAATGTAAAAGAAAACAATTTTAATAAAGTTACCTCTGAAATGTTTACTACTTTTCAAGTTAAATTTCAGGGAAATTTACGTTATTTTTTGATTGAGAAAATTTTCGTGCCGTGTTACTCAAGAATTTTATATCGGATTTCAATCAACTACGATTCCTTTAGAAGCTGAATGTTGTTGATGTAGGCATTTTTCAATACGGTGAAAATAATTAATACAATTTTTATAAACCTTTGTCATGTATTAAGCATAAACACAGTTTTCATAAGGATCTAACTTACATAGGCTTGAACGTCCTTTTCTACACATTGATTTCAGTTTTAAGTTTTATGAAACCTCTTGTCTGAAACGTGGAAAAAAAACAATGAAATACCAAAAATGTACGCTCTTGCTGTCCTTATGTTGCTATGGGCTCATGTTGCAATTGAGCAGGGGAAGAGGTCTCGCATTCTTGTTTTGCCTAATATGATGTACTGCCACACGCAGCCCTTTGCCACTTTTTTACAGCTTTCCATTGAAGATGCGATACAAATAATTACTAATATTGTTTTTAAGTAACATGCTGAACGATATGGTATAATTTTTACTCCGTTTAATTTTTTTCAGAAAAATTTGAAACATAATGGTAATTAAATTAAAGTCTTAAAAATATCCCTTAAATAGCACCTCAAACTACACATTATTTTGAATTCTATTCTGGAATTTTACATTGATTAGTTTGTAAGCTTCGAGTCTCAGAATTAAATTACAATTATTTTGGCCCTTAAGAAAACCCTGAAGGGGTTGTTTATGATTGCTATGAACTGTGCCACCCTTTATAATTTACAAAGAAACTATGCCGTTGCTGTACACTATAGCGCAAAATGCATTTGACGCTCATTAAAGTACACTGTGATTTCTTTCTATTATATCTGAGATCATATGCAAAATTTTACTCCTTGGTGATAAAGGCATTGCAACAGAAACCGATATTATGACCGCCTGTAAATTTCACTAATGTAGTTATTGTGATAGAGATACTTGCAGTAAAAATTGATAGACAGGATTACGTAATTATTCTGGTGGTCGTAAGTTTAACTACCTCGAACTCATTGTAGAAATACAATACATACGCAGATCTGTGCAAGCGACTTCCAGCACCTACCACGTGTGCCAATGGAGCGATATGTGTATGTGTAACATGTTCAATGTCAACACACAGACGATATTTTCTTTTTCTATATAACAGAAGAGAGAAAGACGCGATAAAATCTTATAGGTGATTCAGTTACTAGACGGGCTCTCACGACTTGTTTCGCAAACGCAGGTGTGGTGTAGCTTCGCATTATTAAAACGGGACTTGTCATAGTGTACAAAACAACAACATCCTCTTGAATTATAGCTTTTTGTAGTCGGACGGAAAATGATTGTGTTTTTTCCGACATGTCAGCGAATAGAGTGAAAATATTGTATTATCTAATGTTATTTCACGTGGCTGCAGTGTTTGTAATACACACGTGCACGACACTTCATTTACAGACACTCATTTGAACGAGAGAGATGCTCTCAGGTCGTGTAATTGGTCCTCAAGCAGAAAGCAACTGTTTAATATAGATTTATTTCTTCGGATTTAAATTCTAGCGTTTTTTACTTCGATGACAGTTCCGAAATAAGGAGTACATTCTACGATAATCGGTAGTTTTCACAGGCAAAAATTGGAAGCTTTTTCCAGTGTCCTGACCAGGGCGCGGTCTGTGGGATGGGGCGCCTTTCATTTATCTCCTATTGATTAGCTGGGCTTACGTGCTTTTGTGATGGCGAAGGACCATCGCGTCAAGTACACCGCGAGTTGGTGGCACATCCACTTGTTTCGTCGGCATGGTTGTAGGCCACAGAGAACCGCGAGGCGCTTTGCGGTAGCAGCTCCCCGTTTGAAAAATCCTGTGTCCGCAGTAGGTGGAGGGAGGGAAGGAGGGACTGAGGGTGCGGGTGGCATGAGGGGAAGTAAGAGAAACACTAGTTTCCGGCACTTTGTGATGGTACATCAAGGAGAGAGCACGTTCAACTACCGCAGCCTCTGCAATCTTTTGCAATGACGATTGTCTCCAGTACATGAGTTCCATTACGAGTGCTGCGTTTTTTCACAACAGTTTCGACGTGTAATTAGAAAAGCGATACGTTTTCCATCGTTTGTAGTAGTGTGCATTGGCTTCAGTTACCTGGGATACAGGGTGATTGTCAAGCAGGCGTCTATAGCGAACGCTGACGCCAAACAGCGATACGTCCAGTCCTCAACTATATGCTTATTAAACTCCTCTCTGTCCAACACCAGCATCTAACCAGCTAAATATATTTGTTTCCAAGAAAATAAAGATAATATCTTACACCCCAGCCTTTTTCCCACCAGCTGGCGTCCTTACAGCCCGCACGAGTGAGGTTCGAGCCAGTATGTTGTTGACTACTCCTCACAGCCACCGCGTACGCTACCGAGTGTTGTAGGTTTATTTGGGAACATTTGGCAAACAATAATTTTCCGTGCAAATGATCACAGGACGCGACATTAGTTAACTTTGTGAATTATTCATTTCGATTGTTGATGACCGCAAGTAGCTGTTTGATTTGCAGGAGGCGCTTAGCATCCGTGAACGATGTTTAGCCTTCAGAGTTCATTTTTCATTGGCTGTTTCTGAAATGGTCTTCTCTTAACCACTGGCAACACTCAGTATGCAATCCTAAAAGATTACCAAGTTCGGAATTAAGCATAACTGTTCTCTGCCTTTACTTTCAGCGTTGTCTTGTTGGAGTTTTCCTCTTAACTGCTCGTTATGGGAAATAAATAGCATCTTCTATAGGCGTGCATTTTCGTGTAATAGTTAGATGCCTCCCTTCACCAAAATATACTGTCATGTGTTGGTTGACCTCTGTGTTTCATGCCTGATTATTAACTTTTAAAGGAATGTCTCCCTCTATTAAATTCAGACTTAATAAGATGTTATCCACTGCGTGATTTGTTCCATTACCTGTTAAAATTCGGTTGTTGTATAGAGCGCTTCACTCCTTTTTCTTGTAATGGGAACTTTGGTCAGTTATCTAAGGAAACTCACACTAGAACCACAAACACCCCACCTGACAGAATGATGCAAACGATACTTGCACATGGGACAATTCATTTCGGAAATCATTAAGGAATTCAATATTGTGAGATCCACAGTGTCAAGAGCGTGACAAGGATACAATATTTCAAGTATTACGTCTCACCACAGACAACGGAGCCTTTACTTAGCGAACGAGGGCAGCGACGTTTACATAGAGCTGTCAGTGAAAACAGAGAAGCAACAGGTAACCAACACACTGTCAAACATTGCACAAAGACTGCTCCAAGATTGAGACGTAAGTATGACGTGTAATCACTCACATGATTTTCTAACAATACTATTTATTTCTTTGCTAAGACTTAAGATATAACTATAATATTGTAACTGAAACGATTTCGGTAAGAGATTCAAGTTGACGATTGATCAGCACATAAATTGTCGTCTACTCACTGTGATTGAATGTAGTGTTTCTATAAAAAATAACCTTTATACACAGTTGGTGCAACAGCTATGTCTATGCTATACACTGTATTGTTTCTGAAGCTATCTACAAGTGAACATGTGGTGCTGCAGTAGCAGAGCAATCCCAACAAACGCTCTCGGAAGCTCTGGTAACTAGATTTTTTTCTCAACTCTAACTACTGTAGTAGTATGCTTGTCTCTTGTAAAATTCTGCATAGTAATGATAAATGTGTAATATTAATGAATGATATCTTTACAGAATCACTCGCCATGAAAAATGGAACCTTTCGCTTTAAAGACAAAAGTCCATATCCTGCTCCAGTTCAGTATCCTGAAAATTGAAGGATAAAAGATGTGTGCTACTACATATTAGCACCTACTCTGCGCTATGAACTTAATTTACCAAGGACAACGATTATACGGAAAAGGTATTGTTAAAATGAAAGTTAATAGAAATCTCACTTTTCACAGTAGGAAAATCTGTCATTATATTGCGACAAATGACCTCTAATTTTATGAGCTAAGGTTTAACCAGTATCACGAGGTGTGAACATTAAATTAAGTATAAAGCCAGAAAACTTATAATGTGCAATTTTAGGGTACTTAAGAGATAAGCCTCGGCTTAATCACTCACTGAGGCTATGTGATCATTCCATTTCATATCCCTACAAAGAATTACATCCAGGTATTAGTAAGAACTGTCCAATTACAACAGTGACTCATTGATACTATAGTCATAGGGTATTACGGTTTCGGTTTTTTGAAATGCACAGTTTTACATTTCTGAACATTTAGAGCAAGTTGACAATATTTACACCATTCTGAAATATTATCAAGATCAGAATGAATACTTTTGAAGCTTCTTTCAGACAGTACGTCATTACAGATAACCGCATTATCTGCAAAAAGTCTGAGGTTACTGTTAATATTGTCACTAATATAGAACACGAACATCAAGGGTCCCAACACATTTCCCTGGGGTACACCCGAAATTACTTCTACATCTGACTATGATTCTTCATCCAAGATAACATGCATGCACTTATGATCGTACTTTTGACAGTAAGCACAGCTGTGGTACTGACATAAACGCTTTTAGGAAATTTAAAAATTCTGACTTTCTTGATCAAACGCTTTCAGTATGTCATGTGAGAAAATTGCGAATTTTGTTTCACATGATCAATGTTTCGGAATCCAGGCTGGTTGATACTGAGGAGGTCATTCTGTTAAAATACCTCGTTATGTTTCAGCTCAGAATATGTTCTAAGGTTCTACAACAGATTGATGTCAGAGGTATTGGACAGTAGTTTTGTGGACACTTCTATCATCCTTCTTGTAGACGTGTGTCACCTGTGCTTCTTTCCAAAAACTTCGCACAATCTTCTGTTCGAGGGATCTACGACAGATTATAGTTAGAAGAGGGGCTAACTCAACAGCAATTTAGTATAGAATCTGACAGAGATTCCTTAAGACCCGCTGGTTTATTCAGTTTTAACAATTTCAGCTATTTTTCAACGCCACTGTCATTATTAACTATTTCATTCATATTTTCAATGGTACGACGATTAAACTGGGCAATTCTCCTAGGTTTTCCTTTGTAAAGGAAGATTTGAAAACTGAGTTAAGCGTTTCGGCTTTTGCTTTGCTACCCTCAGTTACAGTTTAATTCGCTAGGGGCTGGACATTGACTTTGGTGCCATTAACAGCCTTTACATATGATCATTGAAAGCATCACGCATTGCTCTCTTAACAGCCAAACGCATTTCATTCACTATCTCTCTATCTATAGTCCTACACTTATTTACAGCTATTATGCAGTAGTCCTTGTTTCTTAAGAGTGAATGTATATGATGGAGGTTCCCTCCCATTATGAACTGTTATGCTGGGTACATGTCTATCCACTACATAGTCAACTATTCTTCTAAATTTGAGCCATCGTTGCTCTACATGCTTCTGCGCGCTGCTGAAAGTTTCAAGTTCCTCATTGAGATATGACGCAACTGATTTTTTGTCTAGTTTATTGACCACACATGTCTCTCTTCTTGTTTTAGTTGTACTTTGTGTTTTGATCATCATTGTTGCCACAGCCTCTTCATAGTCACTGGTACCACTGCCGATGTGGACAGTCACAAAGATGTCAGGTCCATGTTTTGCCACTAGATTCAATATATTTCCGTCATGAGTGGAAATACTATCTACTGTAGGTAGTTGTCAGGGAAGGCATTTAGTAATTGTAATTTTCCCAATTAAATGTGGGACGATTTTTGTCTCCACCAACGATTACAGCGTGAACTGAGGTTTTCTCTAAAGTTTTCGGTTACATCAGGAGATTAGTCCGGGCGACAGATGGATTCAGTTATCATTTTAGGTCCACCCCTGATGCTGAGTCTTGCCCATACAATCTCACATACAGCTTCAATTTCTGTCTCAGTGGTTCTGAGTTTCTTGTCTACTGTGTTGTGCACCCAGGGAGCACGGTCCTCTTCCGTGGATGTGAAGGACAAGATGATCCCACAGTTCTCAGACGCCTATTCCGTTCGGTTCTTCAATACTACCCCCATTCGAAATGTATCTATGTAGATAGAGCGAAAGTCAATGAAGGGGTTGGTTGCGTTTAGCAGACGCAAATGGCCACGACAAATAATCTCCGCCAAGTGCATGCAGTGTATACACTGCAGAGTTAGTAACCTCGCCACAGGTTATGCAATATACTAAAACTCTCGTAACAAAGGACTTACTAGTTTGAAACGATAGCATAAACTCATTACAAGACGAATCTTAGTACTATCCCACATTTATCGTTGCTAACATTCTTTCCGTATTAGTTGGCCATCACAGCTCGAAACATGGGTGTCCCAGGAAATGAACTCAGTGAAGAATTAGCTAAAAAAGCAACAACAGTAGGGAACCTGCGATTGTGAGTGCCTGACACAGACCTACGATTGCAATTGTGACGTCAAATTTTGTAAATATGGGATGGCAGGTTACAACAACCCTCAACAACTTGAGGGCAGTCAACGGGACCTCCTAGGCGTGGCATACGTCTCTGCAAGTCAGTTGGAAAGATACCTTCGTATTGTGCCTACTACGTATCAGCCACACCAGATATATCCACGAGTTCTTTCCACATTGAAAGGACGTCCCTTTCCTTTCCCCCCCCCCCCCCCCCGTGCGAATGAGAAAACCCATCAACCTGTCTGCCTTGCTACCCAAGTTACTTGTGGACTATGGGATAGCAGCTAACAAAGTTACATGTTTGGGAGGAGGGAAAGGGGCTTTGAAAACAAAATTTAAAGCACCTCAACGTTCAGTGTCAGCGATGGATGTGTGAAGGAGTACCTCTTGTTGCGACGTGTGTCCCGACTGGCCAATTCCAACTACGTAAGTCTGTAATGTTGACGTAATTCCTGACATATTTACGTACTTTGTTAATTTTTTAAATGTTCATAGCTTAACCTACTGTATCGTAACCATGGATAACTACTGGAAAATAATATTGTAAAACGTCGTGGAGGAAAAGGCAAAGTCGGGGAAAGTATGTTCCAAGCAAGGAAACAGTAACGTTGGGCGTGATTGCGCACAGAGAGGTAGAGAGGCGGGAAGGGCAGAGTAGGTGCAGGTTATCAGTGGTCAAGTGCGCATGCTGTGTGGCGGTTCTCAAGAGTGCAATGAAGTGTGTATTGCCGAAATGGTGTTTGAAGCTAGGCGAGCCATTGTAAATAAATGAGCGAGTACATATCTAGTCACACGATGAAACATGCCAGAAGAATAAGAAGCATTGGAAGAAGGGTACTGTGTGGCGAAAGTCACTAGAAGTTGCTCGTTGTGAAAAAAAGTGTGTAACCATTAATTATTATCACAGACCGCTTTACGTCGCATCATCGAAAACTCACCTAAACGTAAAATCGAGTCATGTAATTGCTTAGTTGTGTAGATACCTTTCCAGTATCGTAGTGGCACTATTATGAATATTATAGTGTTTTCAGTTGAACTGTATTAACTTGTGTTTTTCTCTCTATACCATCTCACTATCAGTAGGTTCCTATCCTTTCATCGTTATTGCCGTGTGAATCATAAGTGAAAGAAATAATACTGTTTCACATGAGAGAAAAATACTGTTTCAGCTATGTGAACTTTTACTGCATTCGCCAGTTAAATCAACTACGAGTATACCCAGTAATAATAAATTGAAGTCCACAGTACATTTTAATGTTTCCACTGTATACGCAAAGGCAGCGCAAAGTAAAAGTAGCTTCAAATTTCTAGGAAAATGAATATTTAATTTCATAAATGGTGGTTATAATAATCTTATTGTGTGTTTGCAGATATTGCATATGCTTTTGACTGTCGTAATTTGATTTTGTAGAAGAGTTTGTTAATAGTTAGTTAATGAATTTAGTACGAGTTTTCTTAGATACTATATACTATAAAACAGAGCAGTCGTGAATGTTTGCTTCGCAAAACGTGAAGACAGATAACATTACAGTGAGTGACATCGCTCGCTACACCTTGTAGAGTAACGTGACATGTCATGGTACATTTTTAGGATCTTCGAGAATTGGAAGATATTCACGTGGATACAGGGGGCAAAATTATTATTTTAACTTAAACGAACTATAGTAGAGCAAAACACTAAAGCTAGGTTTTTATTTATGCGAAGCCAAGAATATAAGCAGCAGTGGTACCTCTTCTGGTCATGAATGGTGAACGGAATTCATCACCTGCTGTAGTGGACGTCTTATTCCGGACAGCCACTGATGGAATATGTTACGATAGACCGCCAAGAAAAACCAGAGAGTCTGCATTAACAATGAACGTTACGTAAAGTGTAATGTGATTGACTTAATATATTGTATACGGACAAGTACATTCTATTAATGGTTAATTTGAGAATATGTGGTAGAAATGATGGAACTCTGGTTATGAATGCTTTATGTTATTAGAGAAGAGAATTGAGCTCTTTTTTCAGCCAATTCACGAAATCTTCGGGGAAGAATATCTGAGCACGGTGAAAAAATTATTATATGGGACCGAACAGCGGGACCAACTCTACAAGATAAATCTATAAGCGGCCGTATTATTCAGAAGAAATTAGCAAACTGATCGAATCTAGGAAAGTCCTGCGCTATTCCTGGAGGACGTATGTAACTAACAGATTTGACGTCTCCCTTTTCGCACTAGGCACACAATAACCTCATGACATGTGTTACTGTTTGGTAATTAATTATAAAGAATTCCAATGCACTACTAACTACTGTTTCCATTAAAGTTAGCACATTCGTGGCGTTTCCATTAAAGTTAGCACATCCGCATTTTGCTCCGCTGCTGCCTACTACACTTTTGTGACTACACGCAATTTCTGTTTCAATTCAGTAATAACATTTATTAACTTTTGTTGACTTATGAGGCAGCAACCGTAATATATTACCTGTAATCAAATGTCACACAGATTCAGTTACAGCTAACTTTAGTTTATTGTTTGGATCCATACGAATTACTTTCTGATTGGTGTCGTATATGATAGTAATCTGGACAATGGCGATTAAGCTACGATCTTGCTTTCATTCTTTCTGTTAGCATTATTGCTTGAACCAATCCTTTTCCGTGAGATATGCGATATTAGGCAACACAGGCCATTAAATTATTAATTTAATATACCGAATAGTGCGGCTATGTTATAAGGGTAGTGTGAGATTTAATATTTCCTAAATAGAGGTATGCTAATTACTTTCTAAGAAAACGAAAAAAAGAGACTCCATGAAAGAATTTGCCGAGTGGAACAGAAATCGGTAGATGTAATGTACATATACAGACAAACAAATGATCATGAATTCAGATAATTTGGATGATTAATTCAGAATAAGAACACAAATTTTGCAAGTCAGTAACGATTTGATGCATCTCTGGCCCTTACGTAAGCAGTTATTAGGCATCTCATTAATTGACAGAGGTGCTGAATGACCTCCTGAGGGATATCGTACCAAATTCTGTCCAACTGAAGTATTAGATTCGGAAAATGCCTAGGTGATTGGAAGCTCCTGCCAATAACGTTCAATACTTTCTCAATTGGGGAGAGATAACGGCGTCCTTCCTGGACAATCCAGAGTTTGGCAAGCATGAAGAAAAGCAGTAGGAACTGGCCGTATGCGGAATTCTATTACTGAAATATATGCACAAGATGGTTTGCCATGGAGGACAACGAATCATGGCGGAGAATGTTGTCGACGTACAGCTGTGCTCTAAGGATACCGCGAATGACTACTGAAGTGGTCCTGCTATTAAAGAAACGACATCCCAGACCATCTGGTTGTCGGGCCATGTGGCAGGCGGCAGTCGAGCTGGTATCCCACCGCTCTCTGGAGTGTGTCCAGACAAGTCCTCGTTCTTCACCGGGACTCATTTCTAGGTGGGAAATACAGTTCTACTCCAGCCAGTGAGATTCCAGGCCAAAATCGTACCGGAAAAAGGTAGCATGTTATACTGACTGTCGCCCGCCATATGAACTTACAACCAGGAGTGATAGTCTAGGGTTCAATTTTATTTCATAACAGGGCCCCTTTAATTGTCCCCGCGGCACCCTTACGGCACACTGGTCCGTCGACAATATTATGCACAACATTTTGTTGTCCTTTAAGGAAAACCATCCTGCGTTCAAATGGTTGAAATAGCTCTGAGCACTATGGGACTAAACTTCTGAGGTCATCAGCCCCCTAAACTTAGAACTACTTAAACCTAACTAACGTAAGGAGAGCACACACATCCATGCCAGAGGCAGGATTCGAACCTGCGACCGTTGTAGCAGGGCGGTTCCGGACTGAAGCGCCTAGAACCGAAACCGTCCTGGGCGTATGTTTCAGCAAGGTAATGCCCGCCCACACGCAGCAAAAGCTTCGACTGTTCGTTTCGTCGCCGGATCTCCCCCCAATTGAGAACATTTGGTGCATTATCGGCAGAGGCCTCCAACAAGCTCGGGATTCAGATGATCTGACTCACCAGTCGGACAGAAGTTGGCATGATATCCCTCAGGAGGACGTCCCACAACTCCATCAGTCAGTGTCTAACCGAATAACTGCTTGCATAAAAAAAAAGAGTTGGGCCAACGTGATTTTGTCTTAGCATCTGGTTCTACAAGTAATACTGTGTAAAGGGGCGTGTATTCTCTGATTACCTTCAAATGCGAAGATGTATTTTTTGGTATGTTCAACGTTTCACAAAGAGAATAGCACAGTTAAATAACGCTCTGAAGCTCTCGATTATGGAAGTAAATTTTAGCAAGAATAGTAATAAAGTATATGGACTGTGACGTACGAGGGTCAGTCAAAAAGTAATGCCTCCTATTTTTTTTCTACGTTTAATTGTCAGGAAATTTAAATGCAATTACATAGGTTGAAAACCACAACATTGAGGATCATTTTGTCATTTTTCAATGTAATCTCCGCCCATCTCTACAGTTTTGGTCCATCTTTGAACAAGGGCATGTATCCCAGCACGGTAAAAATCACAGCTCTGCTTCCTAAGCCATTGACGCACGGATGTTTTGACGGCCTCCTCATCTTCAAAATGAATCCCACGATGAGCTTCTTTTAGTGGCCCAAACAGATGGAAGTCTGATGGTGCCAGGTCAGGGCTGTATGGGGGATGAGGCAAAACTTCCCATCCAATTTTGACAATCTCGTCAGAGGTGTGACGACTGGTGTGTGGTCTTGCATTGTCATACAAAAGAAGAACATCTGCCATTGATTTTGTTGGGCGAACTCGCTGAAGACGTGCTTTAAGTTTGTTGAGGGTTGTGACGTATTGAACAGAATTTATTGTGCATCCCTGCTCCAAAAAATCAACCAGAATCACACCCTCTGTATCCCAGAAAACTGTTGCCATAATTTTCCCTGCCGATCGCACAGTTTTGAATATTTTCTTCCTCGGCGAGCTTGTGTGACGCCACTCCATTGACTGCCTCTTTGATTCGGGTTCAAAATAATGCACCCATGTTTCGTCCCCGGTCACAATTTTTTTCAGAAACTCATCTCCCTCCAAACGGAAGCGCTGCAAGTGTTGGGAGGCTATTGTTTTCCTTGCCTCTTTATTCTGATCGGTTAACATTCTTGGAACCCACCGTGCACAAACTTTTGAGTACCCCAATTGTTTAATAATCGTGATCACACTGCCTTTACTAAGAGAAATAATGCGACACACTTCATCTGCAGTCACCCGACGGTCACCACGAATGATGTCATCAACTTGCTGAATGTTGTGTGGAGTCACTGCACTCACCGGCCTGCTGCTCCGCTTTTCGTCAGTCAACGGTGTTTGCCCTTCAGCTTCCTTACAACGACGAACCCATCGTCTAACAGTGCTGACATCCACTGTCGCAACACCATACACCTTCTTCAGTCTTTCATGAATGCGTATGGGCGTTTCACCTTCTGCATTCAAGAATTCAATCACACAACGCTGTCTCAAACGAACATCGATGTCGGCCATCTTACAAACTTCTGCTGTGCTGCCACCTGTTGACACAGAAAGTTACTACTGCAGTGGATTGCAGAAGAAGGTTTGAGGAATGGCGCCAAATTCAAATTTTTCACTTAACTTAATTTCTTTAAGTAGAAAAAAAATGGGAGGCATTACTTTTTGACCGACCCTCGTATTAGACTGATGATACAGTACAGTTTCTCCTTCAAAACCAAGTAAAACTGGTGTAACGACTTTACAACCAATGTCAGTGTATGTGGTGTTGTGGTTCAGTGTTGAGACAGCACACTAAAAACCTGAGAACAATGGTCTGAATTCGCGTCCGGTTTTGCAGATGTGGGTCTTCTCTGCTTTCCTTAAACTGCTTTAGGCAAGTGCAGAGATGGTTTCATTTAAAAGTGTGCAGCCCATTTATTTCCCTATCTTTCACCCTCCTAACTCTTACCCCGTCTCTAATAACCTCCTTGCCGACGATGCAGCGTTGAGCACCACCCTTTTGTCGTATCAGAGCCCATTTCTTACCAAGGTATCACATATGATAGCTTAATAACGCTTATATCGTGGTATTTTTCTTTTCTGAATCTGTCTCATGGCCTTGAATTACGATCCATCGTTTCATGAAAATAATTTTAAATGGAATGGTATCAAAATTCTGAACCACCAGAGGAGATACCTATTCTTTTGACGCTGGCCTCAGTGTCCTTTCGTCGTCGTCCCTTACCATCATTTCGTGCGTATTCCCAGTTACAGCCGGAGCAAGTACCGAGAGCTCGACAACACCCACAGTGCGGGTCAGCTGCAGAAACCCATTCACACCTGGAGAATGTTTCTCCCTCTCGCGTCCTTGCCCTTGTTCATCCTTCTTTTCGCGATCGTTTCCGGTGACTGAATGCGGATGCTCTGCATTGTGACGCGGCAATATATTCTACTCCTCTGTTCCACTGATCAGATTCCATCTTGACTACTTCCATCGAAATGTCATGTAAATTGATGTTGCAGGCCGATGAGAGATAACGTGGCAGTTTACCTGCAAATCAAATCGACATCACGACAAATTACGTTCCTTCATAATATGACAAAGTTAGTCTTCCCACATGCGAAACGAAATATTGATGACGTGGTTTTTCCAGCAACTCCCAGGACAAGCCGGCCGGTGTGGCCGTGCGGTTAAAGGCGCTTAAGTCTGGAACCGCGTGACCGCTACGGTCGCAGGTTCGAATCCTGCCTCGGGCATGGATGTGTGTGATGTCCTTAGGTTAGTTAAGTTTAATTAGTTCTAAGTTCTAGGCGACTGATGACCTCAGAAGTTAAGTCGCATAGTGCTCAGAGCCATTTGAACCAAAGCCAACTCCCAGGACACAACGAGGAAACAACGACAGTTCTGCTATTTTGCAAGCGAAGTACCAGTGATAATGTAGTACGTTTGCTGTTTCCCAAAATCTTAAGCACAGTGATTTTCTTTGTGTCGAAAAATACTGTACAAACAGGTGATGTGCGTTTTTTGTGTATAACAACTCCTCGCGTCCCACTTCGTCGTAGATTTTATAACGAATGAAACGGAATTTCTTTCCACGAGCTCTACGTTTTGAATGTGTAGATGACAGTAGCCGAACCATGCCACTTGTGTACATACTCGAAACGTTCTAGACTTTATTCCACGAAATGGTTTTAATGCTAGACTACCCATTAAAGGAATTTACTCCTTTGTTAACATACTTGTAAAACTGATCTGGAGATGAAGAAAACCACTACAGTTTTCAGCCACAGCTGACTTGTCTGGCTGTGATAAGCGTGTGTACCTTCGATGCTCCATACATCTCTCATGAACAGTGCGTAATAACACAGTAATCAAAACTGTCTCAAACTGTACTGAACATAAAAATGCAAGTTACTAAATTATTTCGTTTCAGCGTACTTTCTCTATAGATCAGAGGCATTTCTGCCTTACCGTAATGCGTGTACATCTTACACCTTTACACAACAAAAATTGTACTCACAATGTGTGCTACCGCCTTGAAGGTGTTAAGTTATTCTGATGCACAACTACACTCGTATGCAGCGTACTGTACGCTAAAGCAACAGCAAATGGGATGCACGGGGAGGGGGTTGGAGTGGGGGAGAGGAGTATTATGTTTACATGAGTCGAAATCATAAACAAAACCCACGCTTCCACTACAGCACTACACTGGCTGCAAAATGTGTACAGCCAAGGCAATAAATACTTAGCTTTCTTAACAGCTTGTGTACACTTCATCGCTTGCACATCTACGTTTTACTGACAAAAATGGTACAGTGTGATACATGTTTCAATTCCTCTTGAAGATGATAAGTGTATTCTTGAATAAAATTTACATGACTCCATTCGAAAAATTTAACTTCTACCTCGTATCTTCTACATCTGTGGGGATACATAAAACGCACACCCTCAGCAGGAACTACCCAATGATATTAAAAAGAAAACATTGTTTGAAACAATTTTTCATTTAACGCATCGGAATAAAGTTATTTTGGATGAACAAGATAAATGGGCCACCCTGTATAACGGAATGTATCGATTCTTTAATATGGCATGCGTTGAGATTCAGTTAAATAATTTTTTTAAACCTTCTAGTCTTTCCTAACATGAAACGGCCAAAAATATGATTTAATTAATTATCGGAAAAAGTTCCGGATAGCGCACGTAAAATATGATCGGATATTTTATTATCTGCGTCGTATTGAATTTTAAAGTTAACATACGACTGCCAGTGTGTTCACACAAAACGATTCTGGTTAAAGTCGTTTTTTAAACTCTCGCAGCCTATTTACTTGAAATTCACTTCTTAAAACATTCTCGTTGAATAAACAGTTAATTAAAATTTCCCTTTCTTCGTAGTTTCAACTTTGAGAAGTAATTATTCTGTAGGGTGAAATTAGCACAGACTTGGCGCAAGGATATCTTTGAATGAACAACGAACACTGTTTAAAACAAACTTCGTTACATTTTCAATACTTTCTTTACACAGCACAGCAACCTGATTCAGTTACTATTTTGTCAGTTAAATCTCGACTGCAGTTACCTAATTCATAAGCTACTTTAACAATCAGTGGTGACATGCAGGGTAAATGGTTCCGTGCACATTACTTTTAGGCCATGGCAGTATTTACGATGCCGTTTCGGTATGTTAACCAGGTTTAGCTCTATTTTCTTATATTCAACGTTTAACATTAAGTTTCCTGTGGAGGCGTTAATTATTTCCATTCTATCATTTAGGAAATCCCACCCCCATATACATGCAGTGGAGAGCTTAGGCACTATAAGGAAGGTGCACTTCTGGTCTTTCTTCGCTCGTACTACTCGCCTACTAGCCTGAAACACGACAGTCTGTAACTGCGCCCCTAGGGAGCCTGTAACATCACAGTTATTCTGACTGACTGAACTAAAGACGACTGGCTCATTACGCTGGTCGTGGCTGCAGTATCAACTACAACTTCGACAGGAAATCCATAAATCGAGACCTGTAGCGTTGTCTGCACCAGTTCCTGCTGTGCCGGTTTGTAGGGCTTTGAGTCATCGCTTAGTTCCTGTCAAATATCTCTCCCGTTATTATGACGGAGCATCGTAACAAATTTTCACAAAATTGTGCCTTCCTCTCGTCTACTGGTCACCCACTGAAGGCTGAGATTGGCCGGAGTTAGTTTGTTGAACAAGATGCCGACGCTTCATTTCGGTGTTCGCTTGTCGCGTCAACAATGCGAACGCCGTGCTTTTACTACGGCTAGGATCTTCCAGCACCATTCATGGGCATCTCATTTACATTAAGCGCGTTTCTATTCTTTGGTGCCGCTCTTGGCGTTGGATTCGTCACCGTGGGTGATTGCCAAGAATTTGCATTTACATTCGTTGCTTGCTGTCCGCACCACAGATTTTGTGGTGGCCCTGTGTTCTGGTGGTAATTTCAGTTTCAATTAAAGTTGCCCTTATACTTCCTCTTACGGCTACCATTCTGTGAATCATTAGCTTGATTGACATGATTACTATCGGTATTGCCGTTAGCGTTCTGGTAATCATTACTGCGGTTATTAATTTGTCCTTGAGCCAAAGGAATATTTGCACTGCTATTTTCATGAGTAATTATTGTTATTGTTCTTTCGGTTGTGGTTATCGTTGTTGTTACGGTAATTATCCCCATTACCATTGCAATTTTGACCATGCCTGTAACTATTCATATCCCACAATTAAGGGATTATTTCTTGATTGCGTGCAAACTGTTTTTTGCCTTCCTGGATAATGTCCAAGCAATGGACAAAAGATAGGAATAAATCTAGGTCTTGGTTAGGTATATGTTCGAGTTTTTCTCTCAAATGAATCGTTAGTTTTGCTTTTAGAATTCTCTAAACTTCACGCGAGCTCATCCCAATATCTCGTTTTATTAATATAGCACTGGAAGTATTTCCTCAAAGATCCTTCCTTAGAGTTCCAGAGTTCAAGATTATAAACCTGTTTTTTAAGTTCTTCTTGTTTACTCTGTGGCCAGTATATGGAGTTGAAAATCCTCTCAAACTCATCACAGTTATGACACATAGTGGAAATTTCAATCTCCAGTAAAGCATCTGCTCCTATTACATTGAACACAATAAATTGTATCTTATGATGCTCCAACCAGAATATCAGAAACACATTTCTGAAACTTTTAATAAATTTGACTGGATGCGTTTCGTCCTTTTCCACTGATTAGGGGTGAAACTACCAGCTTTTCATACTAGTGTTTCCTAATTTGAAGGCTATTGAGTCAGAAAAATCACTCTGCATATCACCCATGTGACTCTTATTTGCAGACATACGATTTTCCCTCCTAAGTTGTTTCACATCTCTATGATGAGTATCTATTTCAGGCTTACCCTAAACCGACACGTCACTTTCTATGCTATTCAAACAGCTAGTAACGTCTTTTATCTGGTGAAATTCTTCCCTGAATTTTTCAGCAGGATCGCCGTCAGTTGGCTTCAGTTCTCCTACTGTTTGTCATATTGCGGAATAGATTTCCGCAGTAACACATTGGTTTAACTCAGTAGATTTATTTTCAACCCACTCAGACATTTCATCTTCTCATTTCTTAGATCAATTGACCATATAATCATCAATCTCTTTCTTACTAATAATTTCGATATTTTTGTATTTTGTATTTACACTATCTCCCGTAGTCTTAACGGTGGATTGAGCTATTTTAATTTGTTGTACTTCGCCTTCCAGCTGCTTTACTAAATCAGGAAAGCCTTCGTAACTTTCATTTATCCCACTTAACTCAGATCTTCTTTTCTGCAGGTCTTTTAAAATCATTTTATCTCGCACTTCCCATTTTATTTCGCGTTAGACTTCTAAATTCGCTTGTTTCCTTTCACGTTCGGCTTCTGGACCTGCAAATATTCGTCTCGTTCGCGATCCCTCTGTTCCAGTCTCCTAAAAAACTCAGATAATGGATCCCGGGGTCTAGATCAAACAGTCGCGGTTTCCACTGCTTCAGACTTTTCCTGTGAATATTCCTGAAAATCTGACTGACGAGAGAAGACGCGCCGTCATTTTTATCTAATTATGATGTAGAATCATCTACGTCGGCCTGACGTGCTTCAGTCATTCCTGTCTGATTAGCCACAGATAAAGTATCGACATTCGAACGATACAGTTCTTTACGACTGTTGCGAGACCCGTAAATCAACACATTCGCTAATTTCACTTATAGTTTACGAACTTTCTTCACCATTTCACCCCAAATTAGTTTTTCAAGAAAAATCTAACGTTTTTAGAACACAAATACTAATTATATACCTACTAAAAATCACTTCCTAATCTATCACCTATGTTCATACAGGAAAAGAATGTCACACACAAAAAGAATGGTACAATGTGCCAAGATCTTGCCTTGGTTTGGCTTAGAAAGACTATTCACAATTAATTTATAAGTCAATTCCTAACACTATCTTAAAATTTCAGTGAGAACACAGTGAAATGTTCCGGTGGAAATCCTTTAGTTCACAAGGCAAGAACGTATGAATATAAGCGTCATTACCGTAACAATAACACGATACATAAATCAAAATATCGCCTCATAGTAATACTACTTTTAGAGTCGATGTTAATGGGCTTGTTTAGTTAGAATTGCCCACGTGCAGTACATGAAACAGGAGACACAAATCATATTACTTACGCAGCAAAAATCTCGAATCACCATAATATTAAAAATTTCAGAATTAAACAATTAACCAACGATAACTACCCTGTTTTTCGCTCGATCGGGTCCGACGTGAAAGGGAACCATTTTAAGCCAATTCCGTCTTGTCTTGTCTTCTCGTACTTGGTGAAGTCTTGTAATTTATTTCTTGGGGTTTTCGGGGTTCTTTCCGCAGCAGTAGCGTCACAGGGTGCAGCGATCTTGATGCGTCGCTTTGATAGAAAAGATCTCGCTTCTTTTTTTTTTTTACTTTGTAACGACGATGCTATTTCGTAAATGTTTACTCTGGTCTTATTTAGACATTAACAACATACACAACCTGGCGCAAGAAACACAGTTTGCTATTATACACTCCTGGAAATGGAAAAAAGAACACATTGACACCGGTGTGTCAGACCCACCATACTTGCTCCGGACACTGAGAGAGGGCTGTACAAGCAATGATCACACGCACGGCACAGCGGACACACCAGGAACCGCGGTGTTGGCCGTCGAATGGCGCTAGCTGCGCAGCATTTGTGCACCGCCGCCGTCAGTGTCAGCCAGTTTGCCGTGGCATACGGAGCTCCATCGCAGTCTTTAACACTGGTAGCATGCCGCGACAGCGTGGACGTGAACCGTATGTGCAGTTGACGGACTTTGAGCGAGGGCGTATAGTGGACATGCGGGAGGCCGGGTGGACGTACCGCCGAATTGCTCAACACGTGGGGCGTGAGGTCTCCACAGTACATCGATGTTGTCGCCAGTGGTCGGCGGAAGGTGCACGTGCCCGTCGACCTGGGACCGGACCGCAGCGATGCACGGATGCACGCCAAGACCGTAGGATCCTACGCAGTGCCGTAGGGGACCGCACCGCCACTTCCCAGCAAATTAGGGACACTGTTGCTCCTGGGGTATCGGCGAGGACCATTCGCAACCGTCTCCATGAAGCTGGGCTACGGTCCCGCACACCGTTAGGCCGTCTTCCGCTCACGCCCCAACATCGTGCAGCCCGCCTCCAGTGGTGTCGCGACAGGCGTGAATGGAGGGACGAATGGAGACGTGTCGTCTTCAGCGATGAGAGTCGCTTTTGCCTTGGTGCCAATGATGGTCGTATGCGTATTTGGCGCCGTGCAGGTGAGCGCCACAATCAGGACTGCATACGACCGAGGCACACAGGGCCAACACCCGGCATCATGGTGTGGGGAGCGATCTCCTACACTGGCCGTACACCACTGGTGATCGTCGAGGGGACACTGAATAGTGCACGGTACATCCAAACCGTCATCGAACCCATCGTTCTACCATTCCTAGACCGGCAAGGGAACTTGCTGTTCCAACAGGACAATGCACGTCCGCATGTATCCCGTGCCACCCAACGTGCTCTAGAAGGTGTAAGTCAACTACCCTGGCCAGCAAGATCTCCGGATCTGTCCCCCATTGAGCATGTTTGGGACTGGATGAAGCGTCGTCTCACGCGGTCTGCACGTCCAGCACGAACGCTGGTCCAACTGAGGCGCCAGGTGGAAATGGCATGGCAAGCCGTTCCACAGGACTACATCCAGCATCTCTACGATCGTCTCCATGGGAGAATAGCAGCCTGCATTGCTGCGAAAGGTGGATATACACTGTACTAGTGCCGACATTGTGCATGCTCTGTTGCCTGTGTCTATGTGCCAGTGTTTCTGTCAGTGTGATCATGTGATGTATCTGACCCCAGGAATGTGTCAATAAAGTTTCTCCTTCCTGGGACAATGAATTCACGGTGTTCTTATTTCAATTTCCAGGAGTGTAATTTTTATTGTGCACTGCGTGTGATGCGTTACTAATCCCCTGTTTATTTACAAGCTATAAATGCACTGCGTCGATTATTTAAGATGGCCTGCCTTAAAATTCAATTACATAATTTTCTGATGTTAAACCTTCTAGTTTTTCCTAACATGCAAGGCCCAGAAATATGTTTTTATTAATTACCAGAAAAAGTCTTGGCTAGCTCATGTAAAACTTGATCAGAAGTTTCACTATCTGCATTGTATTGAACTTTAAAGCTAAGATACTGTCAATGTTAATATTTTTGTGGTTCGTGGCTAACTGTTCACGCCAAACAATTCTGATTATATTACTTTTAAACTTCCACAGTTTATTTAGTTCAAATTCATTTCTCAATGAATTCTCATTTAATAAACAGTTAATTAAAATTTCTGTCTCCCCATAGTTTCAACTCTGAGAAGTAATTATTTTGTAGGGTGAAATTAGCGCCGTTTTCGCGCAGGGATATCTCTGGATAAGCAACGTACACTGTTTAAAACAAAGTATGTTTTATTTTAAGTACATTCTTTACAGAGCTTAGATAAATAACACTTTTAGTGCAGTCTCAATTAAAACGTCTGAAATAAAATCAGTAACCCTATATTAGGAACAAGAGCGAGCAATAAGTGCAGCTCGCGAGAAGAAGATGCGAACTAAGAATGTCTTGTGGTGGTTTATACATACCGAAACAGCTCACGACATAACATTCTTTTTATTATTTTTCTTGGTTCTCTTAGACACTACTTTGTATTTAAATAATACTGAACTTGAATATTTCATTTTATTTCTAGAAAATAAAGGCAGCTTAAAATACGTGGACTACAACTGTCAAAAATGTTCGTGTGTCTCAACAGTGTGTGTGTGTGTGTGTGTGTGTGTGTGTGTGTGTGTGTGTGTGTGTGTGTGTTTGCGTGCCGTTAAATCAGTTTATTAATATCCCAGAGCGACTCATTAAATTGGTCGAACAGGAATTTTGTAATATGCTACGTTCATGGATGAATTACACTTCACTCAGAATTTGACATCTGTCTTCCCCATGGCTAGGAGTTACATTGTCGTTACATCGCTCCGGACAGAAGCTCCTAGGTAATAAGTTTTTTAAATGCTTCCAATGACTATGCTACAATTCACAAGATCAAACCTCACAGCATCGTTTTTGCTGGTTATGTGCAGTACGACATTATATATTCGTTTTGAAAGGTAGCTGTAAGTCTTTAACAAAATGCAAATGATCTTCAAGTTTTCCTATAATAGGTAACGATGTTCTAAACAAGTGTACCTAAAATACACATTGTATCGTTTGCGGACAGCATCAGACACATCAAACCTTTTCGGTCCGGTAATTGTACAAAGCGCCCACTGCAAAGCTGCACGCATTATCTCATTGCCTCATAGTACTCAACAATATTTCGAAATGTAAACATTCACGGCCGAAAATATTAGCGACGGTAGCAAGGCAGAGTGTGAATCGAACATTCAAAGAAGCTACGATTCCCTTTGAAAATGTTCTCCGCAGATGGAGACGAAACGTTAGGTTTTAATGCGAAATCGATTCGAACACGGTGTAATGGCCCGGAACATTTTATTAATTGTGAGCAATATTTCGCTTCTCATGGTCAAACAAACTGCCTAATAGGACCTTTAATATCTTAGGACAGCCACCTCCCGTATTATCGAACATAGACTAGATGATACAAAGTTTCCTGACACCTTAAGCAATGCGGATTTGACCACTAGATGTCACGTGAGGTGGTCCCGCCAATATAAAAGGAGGCGGGGAGTATTGTGTTGTTAGCAGAGATACTGTGACAGCAGAATGAGGCTGTCAGCAGAGACCAGTGCCTTCGAAAGTCGACTGCAAATCCATCAGCAACATTTCACTCGATATGAAGCTTCCCAAATATAGTGTTGATGATGTTGGTTATGAAGCAGTTGCGTGAAGGAAAAAACGCAACTAAACTGAGACTAGGGAGACTTCGCGTACTGATGAATTGGAACTGTCGAGCTTTACGGAGAATGGTTGTAAAAATCTTGTGAATTCAGCGGAAGGGATAACTCGTGGATTGCAAAGAACTACCAGCACTCCATTTAGCACAAAATGGTGTTAAAAAGAATGGGGTCAAATGGTTGAGCAGCTCCTCATGAGACACACATTGCTGTAGCAATCGCTAAGCAACGCTTGAGGTGTCTTAAGGAGTAATGCTACTGGACAGCGGACGACAGGAAACGAGTTGGGACACGAACCACGTTATACCCCGTGGCACCGATGGAAGGGTGAAGGTTTCGCCACTTTGTACCGCTTACAATAAAACATCAGTTCGGAGGCGTTGACTGTTCGTCTCAGCATCAAAGTACACCCTATCATAAAGCCACACTTGTGAGGCGATAGTTTATAGATAGTAGCATCTCTGATATGGAATGGATTGACCAGATTTCAAACATGAACGCAATGTAAAATCTTTGAGATGAGCTAGAACGTCGACTTCGTCGCAGACCCAAGCGTCCAATGCCACAAACTTCTCTGGTTTCGGTTCTTAAGGAAGAATGAGCCGCCATTTGTCCACATTCAGACATCTCAATTAGAGTTCCCAGTAGAGTTGAACTCGTTCCAGTCTTAAGCATCCTTCAATTTAAAACAGTTGAGTGTAATGTAGTGAAACTGCTTTTTGTACAGACTGGATTTGGTACAGCCGCCGCTGTAACATCTTCACAGTCTAGGAGTTTCCAGCTTGTGTCCTTATTGTGTTAGGCCCCGAAGAACGGCGCTGTGTGAATCGGGGAACAGTGTGCAACAGCGCCCAACCGAATGGGGTAGTGCAGCAGTTAAGAAACTGACGTATTGGGAGAATGAAACTGCTGTGTCTGGCCATCCTAAGTTGGGTATTCCATGATTTTCTCAAGTCAACATGGCAGACACCGGGATGGCTTCACGAACAAGGCTATGGCCGAATTCCCTCCTTCTTCTCTTAGACCACCTAATCTGTCCTCGTCATATATTCTGTTTCTTGCATACTTTGAGTTATTGATCTGTATTGCATTACCTTGATAATACCTGGAACACTGGGGGATGACGAATAAAGACAATGACAATGATTTACTCAAAGCGATCTATTTCGATACAACTGATAGTTTATTGGACTTTCATTAGCACCGTTTACTGCTACATTTACACTATCCCTTCTTTATATTTGTTAGTTGGCGAATTCGTTTTTCTTGCTATTCGGTAGGAACGTGAAAGAATGAAAGCTTCCCGTTGACACCTCGACGTATAGTTGTTGATCGTTGCATTGCTTATACAGCCAGTGCTTGCGTTTATTATAGCGTTCACGTGGAGGTGGAATAAGGGGAGATGGCGCTACAGACTTACACTGAACGCAGTGGGCTCAGTACTGAATTGGAGGGACTACACGACAGTATCTTTGTATAGAAAATCGTGACCGTGTTTGGTGGGTACGCCGTGTCGGCGAGAGGTAGTCGTGGTTGTTAGTACTGATTTTGTTTGCGACTTTCGAAAGGTTCTTTAACTGAACTAAAAACAAAACGCAAGCCGTATCACATAGTGTCAGTATATAGTAATTTCATATCACCCACTTAGGAGGACGATTTGGCGACTTTCCCCGACTTACCATGGCGGCCGCGACGGGTGGTGTCACAGTCTGACTTAATGGAGTAGTTGCTCCAGATCAGCATTGAGCTCTCTGGCTGTACGTTGCTTTGAAGCCGTGGCCCACGAGTTAGATAGTCCAAGTCGTTAGTGAACTACTGTTTACCACTGTTTTTCGTTCAGGTGTTTTGAACAGAAAATGATACAGAGATTTCGTGAATAAAACGATGTCATCAAGGCGCTTTCAGACTTTTCTCTGGAGTCAAATGCGTATTTGATGCAGTAATATCACAAACATTACCTCGTGAATGTAAATTTGTTTCCGAGTAAACAAGAAGAGACATGAATAATGTGAAAAAGACTTCTTCATTAACCAGCGTTTCTCTTAATAATGCCTGACGAAACTGATGTTCGGTCTACCCTCTCCTTCCAATTAGGCTAAGATCATATTTTGCTATGTTTGGACAGTTTCGAATCTTTAGTTCTCACATTGCTCCACCAGAGAGCTTCTCGAGTTGGACTAATAGGAAATCTAACATCAAACGAAAGCAATGAAGGCAATAAACCTAAACAGTGCAAGTAAAACTCATGTATAGTACATAAAACAAAATACCGCTTGAGCGAGTCCAGTTATGAATGAAACGTGATTCCTCTACACTTTAGACTACAAGTAGAGTGATTAGTACAAATGTAAATGACATAAACTGGCATTTTTAATCAAAACACCTCCACCACATGCTTCTTTTAGGGCAACTAACATGGCTGACGTCGGCTTTATGTTGCTGAGAGTTCCCATTAAAATACCTCCATAAGCGCTCACCCATGGAGGTAAACCTCTGTGGCCCTCACCTAACTACTTGGATCATTGGATTTTGCACTTTCATTCCAAGATAAACGTAAATGCTTTCCAGTTTGTAGTTATATTCAACTGAGCGAAATCAAATAATTGGAATTCTGTTTTCAATATTAGATTACTCCGTTCCGGAAAACTCTTATTACTCATTTAAATTATATTTCGTTGATCTACTCAAAGATTATAGCCTTGAAGTCTCGGTGACTTTTCTGTACCCCTCAAAATTTAAATACATCTTTCATTATATAAATTCAGTTGATCAAACTTCCATAAAGATACATTATGAAAGTAAATTTCTTCATGTATAAGTAACGAAATATGCACAACTCTGCTATTGCTAGGTTCATTAACACCTAAGAATACATCACAGCGGCACATACTCAAAAACTAGCACTGTATAATATCCAGAACATAAACTGAGAGCAACATTATATTTTTTCAAACTTAATTTTTCTTTAATAATAGTAATAATAGTCTAAGAGTTGTGTGATGGCTTCTCGATTCTTCTTGCGGTAGACAGCCGTCGACCCGTATTTTCACATTTTAGTCTTATAGATTAAAAATTATTTTTGATTACGAACGTAGTGAATAATTTACTTATGGCATTTATTACTTCCTTTAACATTGTCTCAACGTAGCGTCTTCCCTCATTGTTAGCATATATTGTAGTCGAAAAAGCTTGCTTGTATTTTAACTCTCTGATATTTTATCAGCTTTAGATATCGGCTTTTTTTCCTTTTCCTGCATCAGTGTTTTTGTGTTTTACTCTACTTTCATAAAGCCTCACAAAATTTTTCTTCCTAAAAATTTACTGTGGTTTTTTCCGTTCAGCACTGTGGTTTTGCGTTTTCTCATTCTCATGTAAGTTCAAAGAGAGCGTGTTCTTCATTTTTTTCTCTTTTTTTTCTTTTTTCGACGTCAGCCTCTCCTATCAAACGAATAAAAATCATGTAGACCTTAAAAGTTTTCAGTAAATTTCATACCACACTCATAAGCAAAAACTGTTTTAAACCTAGAAGTATCAATATGTAGAACCGTGTTACATATGTTATATTTACACAACCGCAATTGATCATGCTTTGCAGTACACGTAAGACAGAAAAAATATAATTGCTACTAGGTTTTGTTTGCTAGGAGGTCTTCAGACTAGTTGTAAGCCTGGGTGCGGGACGTATCGAACGTTTCTGGAAGTTATAAAACATGATATCACGTGGGATCCGCAGAATTACCAGCCTCGTAAAAAAAAAAAAAAAAAAAAAAGAACGGTCGTTTCAGGCGACCGCTATTTGAATAATCCGTACTAAATCCCCATGAGGAGCTTTTCGTCACTTTTATCTTTAAATTCATATAAATGACGAGAGAACGACACTGTAGAGCACTGGAAATCCTTTCCCATTTACGGCCGCTGTATGTTATGTCATTTTGTCTCCTTTACGTCGGCAGTGACATTCAGATCATCCAACACAGAGACTGAAACGTCCCCTTTCAACAATTATACACGACTGTGCTTAAACTGACACACAATATTTTTTAGCGCAACGCAATCTGACTTTCAGAAATCCCTACAAAGGAATGGCCCTGACTAACATTAACCTGTACCTTTCGCAAATCACTTACTTCACCAAAAATCTTCGTTACTCGAACTACTGCAATACAGCAAGCGCCACTACTGCCAGCTAAGTAAAAGATTCAAACTACGGAAGGCACTAACTACTGATAGGAATAGTTAGCAAATGAAAGATTTTGATAGAGAACAAACATTGTATTTACTTTAATAGTGTTGAAAAATCATAATATACATAGCAGTTCATAACATCCATTCTTACATATCAAAACTCCGCCATTTCTCTCCCCACATCCACCACTGCTGGCGGCTCACCTCCAACTGCGCAACGCTACGCGCTGTTCACATCCAGCTGCCATACGCGCTGTTCACATCCAGCTGCCGCTGCCCAACACTACAATGGCAGACAACAATGCAAACTAACCACAGGCTGCACACAGCACAGCCAGTGATGTTCATATAGAGCGCTACGTAACGTTGCCAATAAGAAAACATAAACAGCCTACTTACATAAAGAAAACATAAACAGCCTACTTACATAGCCCCCATGCTCCCCACAAAAAAATTTTACAAATTGTTTTGGCCAGTGGCCAATAATGATTTGATAAAATTTTTCATAATTACAATAACAAAGATATCCAATGCACACACTTATTGATAAAATGTTGGTCAAAAGCTAAAATTTTTTCAGTCCATAAAGACAGTCCAGATCATTCATCACAGTAAAACTGCCGTTTCTTTTATCAAAGTCTGAGCAGTAAAAGACAATGCACACGTAAGTAGTGGATGTCCATGCAGTCTTGAAGAAGTAGTTTTGTCCTTCCAACAGAAAGACAGTGCTGACTCTTGACATGGTGATAGGTAATGGGCCACAACAGAGCAAACCCACAGCAGAGTCATTTGACGTTTTGAAGAAGATTGGTAGGTAGGGCATCACAGAGCAGACCCACTGTAGTCCTGGTAGAGAGTATGGTATTGGTGGGCCACCAGAGGTGCAGACCCACTGCAGTCCTTGTAGAAATAATGGTATTGGTGGGTCATCAGAGATGCAGACACACTGCAGTCCTTGTAGACATAATGGTATTGGTGGGCCATCAAAGGTGTAGACCCACTGCAGTCCTTGTAGAAATAATGGTATTGGTAGGTCATCAGAGATGCACCCACTGTAGTCCTTGTAGAGACGGTCAGCAGCCATCTGTTGCGACTGTGCAGGTGCACAATCACCTTTCAAGAGTCTTGCGGATAATATAGCAAGTCCATAAACCACAACTCGTGCACTCACAATGTTTTTGGAATTGTCCTTAGAACCAGAAATGCTGTTATCCAGTCCCTTGCTGAATTATTAACACACGTGCAAACACTAACAGTCCCTACTTCTCACATATTGTCCATATACTATGACCAACAGAAATGTGTGCAGTGAAATGAATGCTTACAAGTTACTTAATTCGATGAACTGGTGTCAATTATAATATTATAACATGAGAATACAATTACAAAGGTACAAAACACATCATTAAAGAACATAACCATACAGATAACATTTGTAGTACAGGCTTTACAAAAGAATAGAAATAGACATATACATCAGTGATACAGGAATTATGACATGAGTACATACATAAAAGATCAGAATAACTTTCGAAACATCGACTTCACACATGAGCACTGAAACAAAACAGAATAAATAATGTCTAAGCATATTTATGAGGTAAATAACATATTATTAATGCCAATTATATTTGAGGATAACAGTATTCCTCATCATAGTGAATGTAGCTTAGTATTAGAAGAAGAAAAAATTCTATGAAACTACACAGAGACAGGAAGAAAACAAATACACAAGGGTACACAAACACATAGTGGGATAACACAAAAGGAAAGGACAGGGTTCGTTTTCAGTGTAACATTTGGTACTGCAGTCCATCCCAAAACTTCATTCCATAGATCTTTCATCTTATTTCAGCCTTTGCTTCCACCAAAAAAATCCTATCCAAGCATGCTTTCTGTATTTATTTCACATATGTCTTACCTCATTATTTATTTCCAAGAAAATCCTACTTATACCTGTACTTTGTTCGTATAACTTCTCAGTGCATTTCTTCAAATTCATTGCAACTCATTCTCTTAGAGGCTACCCCCTCTTAAGCTAACTTAAATCTACTGAGCTCAGATGCTAAACTAAGGGACGAGGCAATGCAGCAGCATAAAACAATTAACACAAACATCAAGGACAAAAATTTTAAATAGGCAAAGCAATTGCAGTACTACAACTAATATAAGCCAATGTGCAGCAACAAGAAAAATAAATCAGTAGTAAAACTAGCTTAGAAGTGTAACACAAAGTCAAATTCAGTAACACTATGCCTGGCAAACAGCAGTAACTTATACCTAAACATGACATAGCTCAAGCAGAAAAAATATTACACTAAAAACAACAATGCAGATAAAGGAAATGTATAAGCACATCTTAATGTCTATGTAATTAAAGTGGTGCACCACAAACACTAATTCTACAAAAAATTACCAAGTACTTGAAAAGAAAATTATATATGCAGTTACTGTTATTAGTCCCATCTTATTGTTCTTTCCATTCCAAGAGCTCTTTTTTCGAAGAATGTGGGTCATAAGATAATTATTGAATAGATCTGTTGACAGAAAGTGTTCACATTAGCAAATGCATTTATGTTTATTTTATAAAACTAATGCTGCAACACAGCTGGAAACCAGATATTAAACAAAATGAGCAATCTCTCAACTACAAAGACAATAGATGTGAAATGTTTCTAATCATTTCATTAGGCATTTTAGTAAATATCATAAATTACGAGCTCCACAGTATGCTTTCAACAAGGAAATGCCAATAGTGAGGACAATGGCCTCCCCTTTCTTTTTTTCTACCTGTGCTTTTGACGAGGCACTCACTAATGACTTGTTCTCCCAGCGTCTGACACAGCTGGGTGCCCACGACGCATTACGTGCAGGTGGTCACTTAACTTTCTTACGGAAATATTTATGACAGCAGTTTCTGCTACAGTGACAGTCTCATATACAAAATTTCATGGGTCGAGAGATTGTGTTGCAAATGTGTAGAAACAAAATCTTATGAATATAACAGTGTCCAAAAAATTTTTGCCAGCATTGTGATCCATTTACGCATTTGCACACATTTCATAACTCTTAAAAGTACGATTCTTGGTTTCCAACAATCTTTTTCACAGATCAGAGTGCCTAACCACTACTCCTTATTCCTTACCTTGTTACACATATACATATTCGTCAACATTCTTCAATATTTCATCATTATAAATATGTAGCATAATCAAATTTCTCATATAGCATCAGCTTATTAATCATAAACATACCGCAACAGCATAATACACATAGTCATCATAATAATATCATAACACCTCAGTCAAATCTCAAAAACGTCGTAGCTTTCTGCAATAATTTCAAAACCTAAAGAAAATTCTCTGCTCATTTCAGTAGTGTCATCTACCTCAAACGTACTTTAAAAATCATGATCTCATACCAAATACATCATTCAAAGCTCTCATAGGATCACAATGGTATCAAAAAAATATGAACAGTTCACAAAGTACAGACAAAATACAATATCGTAAGTGTGAAGTTCCACAACGGTGTAATTACGTAAATATCTGTCACTGTCGTAGTAAAAAAGTTTGTCTCTCTCAGTTAAATGATCAGATAGCTGTGTAATTTATGTGTTAGAGAAATATGGTACCGATGTGTAAAGTTGTATAAGCAAATACCATATTAGCTAGGGCTCCTTGTGCTTGCCAAACACATGATACACAAAGTAAGCGTGTACCCCCCTGAGGATTAATGTAATTATACCCTCAGGTGTTACAGATTACAAGAATGGAATGAAATGTATTACAGAAAACCTTTGTATCATTGTACTTCAAATATCTTTAAAAATAAATGATTTAAGTACAAAATTAATCACTCAAATACGTGTCCTGTAGCGCTAAATGTGCGTCTTGCTGTAAGATAAACTCTGTGGAAGTGTCGTAGTCATTGTCCTCCG
This sequence comes from Schistocerca cancellata, assembly GCF_023864275.1. Taxonomy (NCBI): domain Eukaryota; kingdom Metazoa; phylum Arthropoda; class Insecta; order Orthoptera; family Acrididae; genus Schistocerca; species Schistocerca cancellata. The sequence goes on along the minus strand of NC_064631.1, from coordinate 490,701,861 downwards.
AAAGATAAGTTCTGCAGAAGTCAATGTACTTACCTCATGATAAACAAAAGTGAAATGCTTTGCGTATAGATATCTTAGTTATTTCGCTTATTGTTGTGATGAAGAAATTACTGTGCTGTAACGTATTGTTGTGCTACGGAAAACGCTGTCTCATTGTAGCTGTACCACAAAAGTTACTATTAAACATGTTTTACTTTCCAGAAGAATTCAGAAAAACTGTGCAGATATAAAACAGATAAACCGCAAAAGCAACACTGTAAATTGTCACTCATTAGTAACGTCGTGATATAATCGTGTAGCTGTCACATAAACTAATCACTGTGTCGCCTGGTATCTCACAGAAAGTACTTTAATTCAGAATGTATTTTCAAGTAAACCAAAATGTTGCATTAGAATCTCATTAGCAGTACTGGTAAATGTTCTAACTATGTCAGCCTTATGGTCGTTACGTAATCGTGCAACTAACAAGCAAGAATGTACAAATAACAACATTGTGTCGTCTGTTCACTATAACAATGCATTCATAATTTCTGTTGAAATAAGTTCTCTTGGTTCTTGACTGGATATTTAACTTCAAACATTGTTGCATGTTAACTGTTTCTTAAGTATACTAGTAACATGAAGTGAAACGTTTTATGGCAAAGACAAAGTTCAAAAGCAGATTATCTTTCAATAAACGGTTTTACATGTGAAATATGGTGTAAAACTTTGCTCTTCTTAGTATGCGGAGTTTCAACTTTAACGCAATTATCGTGTGGTATATGTCGGTAAAGAATACTGGAATTTTTCTCAAGGTTAGCGTCTATGTTATTTTTCTCTGAGCCAGCCGGCGCACGCGGCAGCCTGCGGTGCGAGTCATTGTATGTTCCTTTGTTGGCGCACGTCGTTATTGGGATTTGGAGACCTAACTTCCACAAATTCACGTTGTCGAGAGTGCTCCGCTCTGTTTGAATCCCGCCAGTTCTGATGCAATTCAGGTCTGTCGTTACGATCATATTGTCTGCCGTCATGTCGGTAGATTCCATAGTTTCTTTCTTGTCGGTCACGTGGTGGAGAATTTCTCCCTGAATCGTAACTGCGCACTGGACCGTTGCGTCTGAAGTTATTCTGTCTCCCGAGATAATAATAGTTCAGGTTGCCAAATTGTCTGTTTCTATGATTGTCTCTGTCATATTCATTACTACGGAAATGCGATCTTTCTCTGTAACTATTACTCTGCCAGTGGTTGTCATACGGGTGGTGTCTGTTTTGGTCACGATTTACGTTGTAAGAATAGGCTTGTCGTGGCCATTTATTGTTTCTGTCGTCACGGAATTGTGACGGATGTGACCTGTAGTGATTGTTTTCCTGTTTTTGCATCCCGCGACTGTCTGTGTCAGTTCTAATTCTTGTAAGAGTCCCTGAAAAGCTTCAATGTCGTCTTTGCAACGTCCTGCCAAAATAATATGCTGTAAATGTCCAGGTAATTTGATTAAGCAAATGCGGATGAGTTCTGAGGGGCTGTATGGGTTTGATTCTTGTGCAACATGTCTTCAAAATATTTGACAAGACTGGAAAATTCAGATTGTTCAAAGTGTTTCATCATCATGATGCAATGTTTTACTCGGTCTTGTGTAGCTTGTGACCAATATGCTGAGAGGAACGCATGGTAAAATTCTCCTTCACTGTGACAATCGTGAATGACCGATCGCATTCTTACAGCTGGTTCATTCTCCAAGTAGCCACACATAAATTCTAACCTGTGCTCCAATGACCAGTTGGGAGGAAAACAATGAGAGAATTGATGGAGCCACGCGTGTGGATGAATGTCGTTGGCAGAATTCTTAAACGTTTTGAATTTACATGTAGTAATGAACAGCTTATAGTCAAAATCATCGTGTTGGCGAGTAGCACATCTCTCATTATTACTTCGTTTCGGCGGTTCCATCCCAAAATCCAATGCGCCTTGCCAATTTCCTTCATAATTTCCGAAGTGCCCTGAGTTATTATTTTGTGGCTGTTCCGTATTTCTATGTCCCTCTTCCCGTATTGGAGCGCGAGTGGCCTCTGAAATACGTAATTCTTGTATTACCTGTGTCAGCTGATCTTGTACTTCCCGGATTTCTCTTTGGTGTTGCGTATTAATTTGATTCAGATTTTGTTTCAGTTTCCTAATTTGTTCATACTCTTCTGTGTCAGTGAAGGCTACAGGTCTTGTGTCATTCAGATCATCATCTACCTTTGTAGATAAGTTAGTGACCTGATCCGAAAGTTCGGCTACTTTCTCCGATAGTGAACACATTTCCTCAGTGTGTTTTTCTGAACCAAGTTTCAGAGTGTCCATTTGTGTTGAAATCGAATCTACTGTGTCCTTTAAGTTTTCCTGAGTTTTTGCAAGTTGCGTAACCGAATCGGTAGATGCAACTGAGTCAATTTTAGCCCACAAGGTCTCATGATTTTCATGAACAATGGTTTGCAGTTCTTTTATGGCTGCTTCGTGATTCTGTAATGCATTTTCATGACGCGAGAAAATAGGTTGGAAATGCTCAAAAATTTGTGTTTTTACGTCATTACAGACTTTTTGACATTTCGATTCAATGTTATGTAACTCAGCAGTTAAATCTTCACGTGTTTGTTCGAGAGTTTGTTCCAATGAGTCTAACTTTTGAAGCTTTTGCTGTGTTTGTCTCTGATTTTGTTCCATTGTGTCTAACTTTAGAAGATTCTGTTCCATTGTGTCTAACTTTTGAAGATTTTGTCCCATTTGTTGCATTAATTGTAATAACAATGCATTAGTGTCTGGAATCTGTTCCTCTACACTTTTCAGCAGTGCATTTGCACCAGCAACATTCACATTTTGACAAGCAGAAAATGTATCTTGACTTATTTGAGAAAACGGTGAGGACGCAAAACCTGAATCTACAGTATTTGCAAAATTGTGTCCTATCATTTTGGATTCCTGAGGCGAGCTGTTGCCGACCGATCGATAGATAATGCTTCCTTGTTCACTACCTGTTTCACTGCCTACACCATTATTTGCAGCCCGCTCCATTTCCCTATGCACAATTACCAAATTACTACTTCGAATGTCTGTTAATTCACTACTCAGTGGTGCTGATAAGCTACACTCGTCGTCACTATTATTTTTCAGTTTACTTTGGAGCCTAGTGTTACGTTTTTCACACGCCATTATTGTCACAATATTTCACACGAGAACACAGAAAAGCACAATTTGAAGTGCAAAAAGAAGAGAACACATTAACATAGCACAGAAAATAATATGTAGTTAATTGCAAGCACAGCTGCGAAATAGTTGGTGCAAATCTACATGCATGCCACACCTGTTTTACTGTACAACAATGAAAAACTACAACTACAATGGAGATTTTCTTTACAATTACGTGCTAGCAATAAACAAAATCTACACTAATTACACAAACTACAAGAAAAAATCAGAAGATTCCAGTGAGGTATCCTGGCAGGGTCGCCATATGAAACGTCCCCTTTCAACAATTATACACGACTGTGCTTAAACTGACACACAATATTTTGTAGCGCAACGCAATCTGACTTTCTGAAATCCCTACAAAGGAATGGCCCTGACTAACATTAACCTGTACCTTTCACAAATCACTTACCTCACCAAAAATCTTCGTTACTCGAACTACTGCAATACAGCGAGCGCCACTACTGCCAGCTAAATAAAAGATTCAAACTACAGAAGGGACTAACTACTGATAGGCATAGTTAGCAAATGAAAGATTTTGGTAGAGAACAAACAATGTATTTACCTTAATAGTGTTGAAAAATCATAATATACATAGCAGTTCATAACATCCATTCTTACAAATATCAAAACTCCGCCATTTCTCTCCCCACATCCACCACTGCTGGCGGCTCACCTCCAACTGCGCAACGCTACGCGCTGTTCACATCCAGCTGCCGTACGCGCTGTTCACATCCAGCTGCCGCTGCGCAACACTACAATGGCAGACAACAATGCAAACTAGCCACAGGCTGCACACAGCACAGCCAGTGATGTTCATATAGAGCGCTACGTAACGTTGCCAATAAGAAAACATAAACAGCCTACTTACATAAAGAAAACATAAACAGCCTACTTACAAGACTTTTGATACTTTCTGAACATAAACTGTAATATCTCAGTCACTGTGATTTCTCTTCTAAATTTCTATCCTTGTAAGAAGTTAACTAACTTACAAGCCGTTGCATACCAGAATCATATTCAGCAGAAATTTTTTTATGTTTGTCTCGTTTCTAAACTTTTCCTTCAGAGTTGACCTTGGGACTCTAACACACCGCTCTCCTGACAGGATACTATCACCACATTGTCTGAAATAAAACCAAATACTAAACAAGAATTTCACGCTTAAAACTGAAATAATATAATACTTACAGGTAGTAACACTTTCCATAGTGTTACTATAAATGAAAGAACTGAACATTTCAGCAGCACCAGTTTTTGAAGCGGCAGTAACAGATCATCACTCAAAGAGGTTATTCTTATCAGAAATATGACATAATAAAATATTACGTAGGGGATAGCGGACTACAATTCCACAGGAGGGCAAGATGTCAGAGTTCTAAATTCTTTTAATGTGACGTGTGAATGATTGCACTGGCTACTCGTCGAATGGCCTGCTTCCATTTGTTCAGTCACGAACGCCCTGTAGAGATGTCTAGTCAAATATGGAATCACATTCGAAGACCAAGAAACGGAAAGATATTTTATTAGGTCTAGATCTGCAAGTCCTTCTAACAGTAACAATATGAGGACATTGAGTTTCATGTTCGAGATTAGTGCTGTTTTGCAGTCGCTGCGTTGATGTACTGCCGTCATATACACAACAGGCGATACGAAACTACCCAGCCGCGCGGGATTAGCCGGGCGGTCTTAGGGCGCTGCAGTTATGGACTGTGCGGCTGGTCCCGGAGAAGGTTCGAGTCCTCCCTCGGCGTGGGTATGTGTGTTTGTCCTTAGGATATTTTAGGTTAAGTAGTGTGTAAGCTTAAGGACTGATGACCTTAGCAGTTAAGTCCCATACGATTTCACACACTTTTGAACATTGTTTTTTGGAACATCCCTTAACAAGGCGCCAATGGGTTGAACATTCTACGGAAAGTATAATAATGATATCCCGATATCGACATAACATTTCACTGTCATAGTGGAGCGTGAAGAACTGCAGCAGTTGGGATCGCTATGTCCAGACATTTTCCGTGAGATTAAGATCCACTGATTTAGGGACCCGTAAAAATGCTAGAGGATGCTTGAGTGGTCGTTAAAAGAGGAACCCATACATTTAATACAGTGAAATCGTATCGCCATCTCACAAGACCGTAGATCGACAGTGAAACTGTAATGAAAATATACACTCCGGGAAATGGAAAAAAGAACACATTGACACCGGTGTGTCAGACCCACCATACTTGCTCCGGACACTGCGAGAGGGCTGTACAAGCAATGATCACACGCACGGCACAGCGGACACACCAGGAACCGCGGTGTTGGCCGTCGAATGGCGCTAGCTGCGCAGCATTTGTGCACCGCCGCCGTCAGTGTCAGCCAGTTTGCCGTGGCATACGGAGCTCCATCGCAGTCTTTAACACTGGTAGCATGCCGCGGCAGCGTGGACGTGAACCGTATGTGCAGTTGACGGACTTTGAGCGAGGGCGTATAGTGGGCATGCGGGAGGCCGGGTGGACGTACCGCCGAATTGCTCAACACGTGGGGCGTGAGGTCTCCACAGTACATCGATGTTGTCGCCAGTGGTCGGCGGAAGGTGCACGTGCCCGTCGACCTGGGACCGGACCGCAGCGACGCACGGATGCACGCCAAGACCGTAGGATCCTACGCAGTGCCGTAGGGGACCGCACCGCCACTTCCCAGCAAATTAGGGACACTGTTGCTCCTGGGGTATCGGCGAGGACCATTCGCAACCGTCTCCATGAAGCTGGGCTACGGTCCCGCACACCGTTAGGCCGTCTTCCGCTCACGCCCCAACATCGTGCAGCCCGCCTCCAGTGGTGTCGCGACAGGCGTGAATGGAGGGACGAATGGAGACGTGTCGTCTTCAGCGATGAGAGTCGCTTCTGCCTTGGTGCCAATGATGGTCGTATGCGTGTTTGGCGCCGTGCAGGTGAGCGCCACAATCAGGACTGCATACGACCAAGGCACACAGGGCCAGCACCCAGCATCATGGTGTGGGGAGCGATCTCCTACACTGGCCGTACACCACTGGTGATCGTCGAGGGGACACTGAATAGTGCACGGTACATCCAAACCGTCATCGAACCCATCGTTCTACCATTCCTAGACCGGCAAGGGAACTTGCTGTTCCAACAGGACAATGCACGTCCGCATGTATCCCGTGCCACCCAACGTGCTCTAGAAGGTGTAAGTCAACTACCCTGGCCAGCAAGATCTCCGGATCTGTCCCCCATTGAGCATGTTTGGGACTGGATGAAGCGTCGTCTCACGCGGTCTGCACGTCCAGCACGAACGCTGGTCCAACTGAGGCGCCAGGTGGAAATGGCATGGCAAGCCGTTCCACAGGACTACATCCAGCATCTCTACGATCGTCTCCATGGGAGAATAGCATCCTGCATTGCTGCGAAAGGTGGATATACACTGTACTAGTGCCGACATTGTGCATGCTCTGTTGCCTGTGTCTATGTGACTGTGGTTCTGTCAGTGTGATCATGTGATGTATCTGACCCCAGGAATGTGTCAATAAAGTTTCCCCTTCCTGGGACAATGAATTCACGGTGTTCTTATTTCAATTTCCAGGAGTGTAGAAGGAACGCCAACACCTGATCAACTATTATTTTGAAATAAACATACCAGTTCGTTGATAGTGTGCTTCCGGCTGTTCTGATCGATTTTACATGCAATATTTGGAAGAGCTTCGCAGTCATCTTCTTCATCTGTTATAATTAAGTTCCTGGCGGAGCATTCCATTTTTCTACCGTTCTGCTCTCGATAAGCGCGCAGAAAAAAACCAACACTTAAATTTGTACACTTCCATCTTTCCGTGTGAGATCTTATTTCTTGTTCTATTACAATGATCATGTCTGCTTATGTTGATGGACGCCAATAAAATATTTTCGCGTTCGGAAGTGAAAGATGGTGACTGAAAATTCGCGGAAAGATTCTGGGATAATGAAAATCGCCTTTGTTTTAAGGAGTGCCACCTTAACAGGTGCGTCATATCCATGAAACACTCTCCCCTATCTCGCGATAATACAAAACGAGTTTCTCTTCTTTGAACGTTTTCGACATCTTCCGTAAATACCATCCGTTAATTATCTCACACTGCGCAGCAAGGCTATAGCAGAGGACGACAAGTGTGGTGTAGGCTGTCTCATTAGCAGACTTGTCTCATTTTCTAATTCTTCTGCCACGGGTATAAAATAAAACGCTATCTTTGACTAGCCTTTCACACAACATTATCTACGTGATCGTTTCTATTTGAGTTATTCGTAACTGTAATTCGTAGATGTTAAGCTGAATTGACAGCCTTTAGGTCTGTGTGACTTATCCTCTAACCAAAATTTAACATACTCATTTTACTACTCACGTGAATGACTTTACACTTTTCATTATTTGGGGTCGATTGCTACTTTTCGTGACGTACAGATATCTAAATCATTTTTCAGTTGGTTTGATCTTCTGATGACTAGCTAGACGGTAAATTGTCGCATCGCCTGCAGACAACCTACGATGGATGCTCAGAAGTCGACTAAATCAACTATTAGACGCAGAAGAAGGCCTGTAACACTTATGTGAGGAACCCGAGACGTTGTTATTCTCGAAGCCGTTCCGTCAGTTACTACGTACTGTGACACTTCTGACAGGAAATCACGGATCCATTCGCATACTTGAGACGATAATACATAGGCACGCAATCTGATTCGGAGCCGCTTGCGAGGGACTGTATCAAAAGCCTTTTGGAAGTCTAGTAATATCGCATCAATTTCAGATCCTCTGTCGTTAACAATTGTTACTTCGTCGAATAAAGAACTGTTGGTGAATCAGTGCTGACTGTGCGTCAACTGATCGTTTTCATCGAGGTAATTCGTATGTTCCAAAATCCTACGGCAAATCGAGGTCAGTGATATGGATCTGCAATTTATCGAATTACTCCTACTGCCGTCCCTGAGTATTGGTGTACCTGTGTAGCTTTCCAGTCTATAGACACGGATCTTTAAGCGGGTGAGTGGTTGTGTATGATAATTAAGAATTGAGGAATCAAACTGGTAACAATGTGGACTGGGGGACATACCTTTATTAAGTCATTTAAGCTAATTAGCTACGGTGGGCGTATCTACTCCGAAGTTACAAATGTAGGCAACATTTCTTCATACGAATTCAGGAATATTTATTTCATCTTCTTTGATGAAGGAAAGACAGAAACCCGTATTTAGTAACTCTCCTCTAGTGGTACTGGCTATCGCACAGTGAAGACATCAATTTTATCATTCCGCTGGTGTAATTCACATACGACCAGAATTACTTTAGGTTTTGTAACAGCTTTCGAGATGGAGTTTCGTTTTCGAGTGTATTAAAAGCATTACACTTTGAAGATCGCGCTGGATTTAGAGCTTCTGTGAAACTTCCTTAATTTGAGAATTTCTGGCATGCCTTCTCGTTGCTTCAGCTGTTCTCTTTGTGTACCAAGCGGGCTCTCTTTCGTCTCTTGTTAGCTTATTTGGTGTAAATCTATCCAATAATATCGAAACGAATGTTCTGATACCTGATCTAACCTTACATCATAGATCAGAGGAAATCGAGGTTGTTTCTTAGGAAGCCGTCATTCTCTGAATCGAAGCTCCATCTGGTCTACGCTTACATTCTGTAGATCAGAAGCAATCGTGGCTGTTTCTTAGGAAGGCGTCATTTTCTGAATCGAAGCCACGTCTGTTCCACACTTAAATAAATCAGAAGAAATCGAGGTTGTTTCATACCAAGGGGTCAAGCAAATTTTTATCTGCATTTTTTTTTTTAAATTGATATATTTTGCTTATGTTTTTGGTGATTTTGGATTTTACGGTATTCAGTGTCGTTACGGCACCCTTGGGGTCACTAACTTTTGTATCCATCATAATACACCCCATTTGCTCGGAATTATTTTTTGCTAGGAGTTCGTGTATGTTTTCGTAACCATTTACAATTCCAGTGTTCAAAATATCTCTCGGAGAAAGCATTTAGAACAATTTAGAACGATGTTTTAAGCCTTCCACCGACGTAAAACGTGTATTTTCGCCAGAACATCGGAACCACAACTGTATGAGTGCAGTACCTTTTTGAAATGAGACTCAAGTCTTCTTTGAGCTGCTAAGCAACTGAATCAGAAGTAAAAAGAACCAGTTATTAATTTGAATGTTACTGCCACCACTTGAGTGTAATAATTTGTATTTTGCTACCATACGGTGCAAATTCGGCCTTAGGCCTTTTTCAAGTACAAAAACTTATTTATACGTAAAAAAAAATCAGGTTGGTGTGAGAAACAAGTCCTTGTCGATAACGCATATCTGGTCATATAGACCGGATCAGTCTTTAGTAAAAGTGAGAACATCTCTAAAACGCCTAAATATATTGCAGAATTTTATTTCTGGAACGTATAGCGCAGCTGATGTGTGATAGATCTGGCCTATATGACCAGATATGCTTTCTCGACAGGGCTTTGTATTCATACCAGTCTGAAGTCTTTTGACATATAAATAAGATTTTGTACTCGAAAATGGGCAGATGCCGAAATTTGGTTCGATTAATAATAAAGTGTCGAAAAGGCTGCAGCATCATTAAAAAAATTTATCATGACATTTATCATTAAATATTATCATTTATTACTTCATTCTGGATTTCCGTTATAAGTTCTACCCATACAAATTCACAGGAACTATCTATTTCATTTCCGCCACGAGACGGACTATTTCCAAAAGCAATCAACACGCCACCACATACCTTTTCAGACACCTTTAGGGCCTTTGTAAAATTTTCGGCTGAGCTATACTTTGGGTTTAGGCAGCTTTTAATACCTATGACGATTTGTGCTTCAGTGCTTCTATTAGTGCCTGAAGTTCTGGTATTTGCTCAACACAGCTACTAAAATTTACTACTATAATACCTATGGTTCTTAGATCAACCCTTGTCCTATGTTTTACATGTGCCCTCTTAGATTGAAACCCTTTTCTATTTTCCCGAGACCCTCTAATCTAAGAAACCAAGTCCTCTCAACACAGCCCCCCCCCCACTACCCGTGTACTGTGTCTATTGTGGACCCGTGACCTAGTACGTGGAACCGTATTTTCCATTACCCTATGGCACAAGTCGATGAATCTGCTGCCTGCACAGCCGCAAAACCGTCGCACCCCCTGGTTCAGATCCTCCACTCGGCTCTTTAACAAAGGTCCTCAGTCAGTTCTGTCGACATTAATACAGATGCTGAGCTCTACCTTCCTCTAACAAACAAAATTGACTGTCTTTGCCAATTCGGAAAACCATTGCGAATTTTCCTTATATGCGTGCTCACTCGCTGCCTGGACTCCAACCAGACAATGGCTTGTTGGTAATTGCCCGCCATTATTTATAGCCGAGATGCATTCCCAACGCCCAGTGAGCCCTTTGTGGCTATTTTATTCTTGAGAGCTCCTAATGATATTCTAATTTCCAGCACTCGTGAATGTGATGGCAGGCGATATTTTGAAAAATTGAGTGCCGAAGCCGAACCATAAGTCAAACTGAAACCGGCGTCCATGCTTATTAGGTTCTATGGTATTTCAATTTCGATACACTGTAATCATGCTATCCCAGAAACATGGCGTTGGCACCACGATATTTAACTACGCCGGAAAAAACATGAGAGATGACATACCAGTTCAAGATCAATCTTGAATTAGTGGGTTTAAGTCGTGGTAAGAAATAGCCACTACAAAATAATTCTGGCATCACCTCCGGCCTGACCTACAAATTCCACTCACTACGGGTTGTAAGGCACACTCAGCCGTCGACGCACTCAACGCCTTGCATCTTTTTGAAAAGAGGCGAAGTCGTGAGCCGTCGCACCACACTGCTCGACTCCGGTCTGCTACTGTCCAATTCCGGTGCTATTCGGCTCACGCAAGACGTTTAGCTTTATGTGCTACTCAGAGCAGAGCAATTGCCTTTTGTGAAGTACCTGCCCCTAAATGTCATAGCATACTGTTGTATTCGCTATATTGTCTCCCAAATTGGTTGAGATGGGTCTGTGTTTACAGACTTCGGCAGTTGCTGTCGGGTTTCAAACCGGATGTCTTGACAAGGCGTGATACTCGTCTCCAGTACCTGTCGGGTAGGATCATCTTACGACAACTGTTCTTGCACCATGTTACACGGCTGCAAACGGTATAACATACCTTGTAGACACAATGGACAGACTAAATAGTTGATCAGAGAAATCAGGAATAATCATTCACAGTTCGGTCATAGGCATGTAGGACCCGACGGCTCTTGTCTCCAGTTCTGTCACTTCCCCTTTTCGACCATTCTTATTGATCTGATGCCATACAACCGACTACCAAATACACGCTCTTCACCGCCATGACTCGCTACAGAGTTGAAATTTTACGTGGTGACGTAGTAGTAATTCTATACAATATGAAGTGCTCCGCTGTGCTACTTCAAGAGGATGACTAATGTTTAAAAAAATTAAAAATACACAGTAATAATATTTAGTAAGTAGTTCGTTATGAATTGGCTTTCAGCTTATTAGGACAACGTTTCGTACTCTTTGATGAAAGATCGAAACGTCTCGGTCCCGGTTTAGAATCCCACCGGCGCTTCAGTTCTGATTAAAAATCACCAGCAATGGCGGCCGAAGACTTGTGGTATAAGAAGTCAACCTCATTCAGCGAACAGCCTTGTCAAAGAGAGCGGAGAAGTGGACAGAAGTTCAGGGCACTATCCCTTGGTGCGAAAAAATGCCACTAAAGGTAGAAGAATGAGCAATAATGAACGGCATGAGGATGGAGAAGGTAAATGGACATCACTGGATTAAAGACCGCAATGTGTATCCACCGGACATGTGGCCTGTAATTGAAAAGAAAGGTCATGATGATGTCTCCATTGGCAAAGATTCCGGATCGCCATTCGGATCTCCGGAAAGGGACTGCCAAGAGGGAGGTCACCATATGAAAGAGAGTGAATAACCAACGACAGGTTAACGTTCTACGAGTCGAGGCGTGGAGTATCAGAAGTTTTAACGGAGTAGGAAAGCTAGAAAATCTGAAAAAGGAGATGCTAAGGCGCAATCTAGATGCTTTGGGAAGTGAGGGGGGAAGGGGGTTAGTCAATTCAAATGTAAAGAAGACAAGAATTTCTGATCAGACGGTGAATGATAGGGTTGTTTTCAACAGATTGGACAGCAAACCAACACCGACAACGGTAGTTCAGATACACGTGCAGACATCGCAAGCCAAAGACGAAGAGTTGAAGAAAGTGTATGAGGTTACTGAACAGGTAATTCACTCTTTAAAGGTAGATGAAAAACTAATAGTTAACTGGTACTGGAATGCGGCTGTAGAAGTAGAAGAAAGGGTTACAAGAGAGTACGGGCCTGCAGTGGGAGTGATGAAGACTAATTGATTACTGCAATGAATTTCAGCTCGAAGTAGCGAATTCTTTTTTCAGCAATCACAAGAGGTAACTTGGAGACCACCGAGAGATACAAGAAGATTTCAGTTAGGTGAGGCAGAGATTCCCGAATCAGATACTGGACTGTAAGGCGTATCCAGGAACAGATATAGACTCTGATCAACATTTAGTAGCGACGAAGAGTAAGCTGAAACTTAAGAGGTTAGTCAGAAAGAATGTAAGTGCAAAGTGGGATACGGTAGTACTAAGGAATGAAGAGACACTCTTGAAGTTCTCTAAGGCTATAGATTCTGAGATAGGGAATAGCTCAGTAGGAAGGTCAGTTGAAGAGGAATGGACATCACTAATGAGGGCAATCATAGATGTAGGAAAGCAAACCGCCGGTACAAGAAAGACAACTGCGACGAAACCATGGAGAACAGAACAATATTTCAATTAATCGATGAAAGAAGAAAGTACAAAAATGTTAAGAAAAATTCCTGAATACGAAATACAAGTTACTTAGGAATGAAATAAACATGAAGTGTAGGGAAACTAAGCAAAATGGCTGCATGAAAAATGTGAAGAAAATGAAAAAGAAGTGATTGTCGGCAGGACTGACTCAGCATACAGAAAAGTCAAAACAACCTTCGATGAAATTACAACGGTGGTAATATTAAAATTGAAATGGTAGTACCACAGTTAAATGCAGAGCAGAGAGGAGGTAGGTGGAAAGAGTACATTAAAGGCCTCTTTGAGGGGAAAGACTTATCTGATGACGTGATAAAAGATGAAACGGGTGTCGGTATAGGACAAATAAGGTGTCCAGTACTACTATCAGTATTTAAAACAGCTTTGGAAGACTTAAGATCAAATAAGACAAAGGGATGAATAATATTCCATTATAATTTCTACATTCATAGGGGAAGTGGCAACAAAACGACTATTCCAGTTGACGTGTGTAATGTATGAGACTGGGGATGTACAATCAGACTTTCGGAAAAATATCGTCCACACGATTCGGAAGACTGCAAGAGCTAACAAGTGGGTAAGTGCAAAGTCAACTTAGAAGCTCATGCATCCAAGTTGCTGACAAGAATAATAGAATAATGGAAAAGAATACTGAGAATGTGTTCGATGTTGATCAGTTTGACTTTCAGGAGGGTAAAGGCACCAGAGAGGCAGTTCTGACGTTGTAGTTGACAATGGAAGCAAGACAAAACAAAAATCAAGACACTTTCGTGGGACTTATAGACCTGGAAAAGCATTCGACAATGTCAAATGGTAATAGATGTTTAAAATTCTGATAAAAAGACTTATAAGCTACAGGCAAAATTAGGTAAAATACAATATGTACAAGAGCCAAGAAAGTGCATGAAGAGTGAAAGACCAAGAACGAGGTGGTCTGATAGAAAAGGGTGTAAGACAGGGCCGCAGCCTTTCGCTCCTTATTGTTCAGTCTGTACGAGGAAGAAGCAATGACGGAAATAAAAGAAAGGTCAAGAGTGGGATTAAAATTAAAGGTGAAAGGATATCAATAATACGATTCGCTGGTGACTTTGCTTTCCTCAGTCAAAGTGATGAAGAGTTACAGAATCTGATGAATGGTATGATCTAGCAAGTACAGAAGATGGAATGAGAGCAACTCATAGAAAAACGAAAGTAATGAGAAGTAGCAGTAACGAGAACAGCGAGAAACTTAACGTCAGGATTGTTGAAGGAGATGAAGTTAAGGAACAATACTATCTAAGCAGCAAAGTAACCCATGATGGACAGAGCAAGGAGGACGTAGAAAGCAAACTAGCACTTGCAAGAAAGGTGTTCTGAAGAAAATTGTTGAAAATTATATGGACTGATAAGGCATGGAACGAGGATATACTCCACAGAATCGGCGAGGAATAGAATACGAGTATATGAAACATTGACAAGAAGACGGGACGGGATAGTCGCGCATCTGTTAAGACATCAGCTAATAGCTTCCAATGGTACCAGAGGAAGCTGCAGAAGATAAAAACTGTAGAGGAACACAGAGGCTAGAACACATCAAACAATTATTGATGATGCAGGTTGCAAATGCTGCTCAGGGAGGAAGAGACTGGCACAGGAGAGGAATTCGTGGCAGGTTGCATTAAACCAATCATATGACTCGGAAAAAAGGCCATCGGAGGTAACGTAATACTAAACAGATTTTCCACATAGCTTCAGTGACAGTTTGTAGAAGTATAAAAATTGTTGTACAAAGATATGCGTCATGTTACGAATATAGCGATACAGGTCTCAAGCATAGTGAAACGCCCAAATAGAATCTGAAGAAACGAATCTACTATTACAGTGCAATAAATATTAAAATTATGTGAATATCTAAGCCAAATATGTTTTACAAGTGAGAGATGGCACAGGTCTGTTCATCAAATCCAGTAGTTTGCCATATGACATTAATAGCCTGTGCGATTACTCACTTGTACGACATATTTGCCTTATACATTCACACAGTTTTAATGTTTGAGTGTGCTTTCACATAAGGTTTGTTTGCTTTGGATATTACGGTAGGATTGTGTTTTGTATCGATATAGTCATAAAATGTCACATATTTTTTTACAGTACTTTTTGTACAGCCATGAACTCTCACTGAAATTATGTGAACTATGCGTTTACTACTAAAATATCTGACGATGGCCTAAGAAGCCTGAAGTCGGTTCATACCGAACTAGTAAACAAATATTATTGTGTAACACTGGTACTGTGTATTCAAGATTTTAATATGTCTATATTCCTCCAAGAACCGACATATAATTCCATAAAGACTAATATTTTGAACATTTAGCCTGATGTAGGCGTCACTGACACCTCTTTCGTGTCATGTGTACTGATATTCGAGGTCTAACAATGAGCTAAAAGTGACTGAGCACTGATTGTCTTCTTTACGGCTGACAGTGCTGATATAAAATGCATAACACACATTACGTACAAAAATCAATACGGAACGATAAGTGAGAGAAAACTGCCCCGATTAAATAGGACATAAGGCAGATGCGCTTTCTTTCTCCCCTTGTATTAGACCGTTGCATCTAAGATGCAGTAGAGGAATAAATGAAAGTTTCAAAAGGGCGATTAAACTGTTGGGTGAAAGTGAAAGACTTAGTTCGTTTTGTACCCCTTTCAAACAACCATAAATCGTTAACTCGTCTGTGTACCATATTTGAGATCCATCCAGTCCTTGACAACTGACTCGCACCACTGCATAGAGGAAGTGGATTTTGGAACATGTGTTCCATTTCAGTTTAATTCCCCTCTACGGTCGGCAGCGTCTGCTCCGTGCATGTTAAGCACCTTTCCTGAAACGCATATTATAAGTTGGGCGGTGTGCTGGCACAGTTTTGTCCCCAAGTCTTGCTGTACGAGTTTTGGAAGAGTCGCCTATGGCTTTTGCGGGACAATGCCAAGATGGCTCCACTAAAAAAAAATAGTTAGAAAGAACACTTGCAAATTCCTGAGCTGCCTGCTTGACTCGCGGAAAGTACAAGAGTTGAGAAGTGGAGTTCTCTCCCAGACGAGACGTCTCAATGGTTGTTCTACTTTCGCTGTGGAAGCTTCTAGTACGTTCGAAAACATTGTTCTGTCCTCGACGGTGCCAAGAACGTTTTCCTCCTGTGTATTCTCGCTGATTCTGATAGGTCCAGTGCTTCGCACTTTTGAGGATGGCAGTGGATTTGTCAGTTTCGACCTTCCAAAAAAGGCAGGCGCCAAAGTGTGTTTTGGATAGAAGTTACACAGCAGTTGGCAAAAGGACACTGGAGATTGAGCAGTCAGTAGACAGACGGACAGTAAGTCACCAGCTGAGGAGGAAAGAAGACTCCGGACGTAGCGGACATATGGAACTGTTGAATCTGGTAACTAAGTGTGTAAGTCGCAAGATGGTTTTGGTAGCAGGTCAGGACGCGAAGTAACCTGATAGCATCAGCGCTTTTGGGAATGGATGACGCTGGTTGTTGTTCAGATTAGTTTCCGTGATGTGGATATAGTCATATCGAGTCAGTCGCGGTGCCACGCTTAAAGTCTACGAATGTAGCCTGGCCACACAAGAGGAAACGTACGGTAATACATTAGTACCATGAAGAAAAACACATCGTTTAACGGAATCCTTACGTTGCTTCTTGGTTAAAATCTGTGCTAAACTGGCAAAACTTTTCGCTAACGCACCCACATGTACAACCACATCTCTGTTCATTATCGCCCCGTGCAGCTCTAGTACCTGCATCGCTAATAATCCATCCGATGTTATACTCTAACCCTTTATATCTATATGTATCCCTGCAATACCATAATCTGTTTCTTCTACACTGTTATCACATTCTGTATAGATGGTTGTTATAGCCTGCGCATATACGCAATTCTCTACATGCAACTTTTGAAACAGTTCTTACAGGACATACAAATGAACATTTTACTGCTAATTTAGACGTAGAGTTTAACGTGTATTACAGTGGGAATATCCTGAAATTTGAGCCAACAGTGATTTATCATTTCTTATTGTGTTACCAGAAACATTTCTGTATCATACTATCTCTATGTATCCTCTGTTCAATTTTCGTTCTGTGCACTCGTTTCAGCATAACGTGGATGTAAATTTTGTTTTATATCGGAATGTGTCCTTTCTTAAGCCTATGTAACTTCGCACCAGCGTACGATTTTAGCAAATGTACACCCTGAATTGTCAAAACTAATTTCAACTTAAAATTTCCAGTGCTGATATGCCCCTGTAAACAACCTCCATAAGTTAAAAAAGATTACGTCACATTGTCAGTTATATTCATTTATGACTAGTGATTCTCACGAGACAGGAGGTATTTAACCAACCCCTGCGATGTTCTTCGTCGATTTAGTGTTACATATACAATTAATGTCAATAAACCGTTAGTTCGAGATCCACTTTGTTCAGTATTAGTTTATCTCACCTCAAGCCCATGCTATTCTGATTTTAACATTGGAAATCTAAAATAAGGGAAGTGCGAAACCGTTGTTGAAAACACAGTTGTCGACCTCATAATGCTGTACCGAGTCAAGCCTTTTTCTCGCGCAGGGAGAACTGAAATTAGACTCTTCTATTTTCTGTTATTACAACTATTCGTAAAATATTTAGAAACTGGGAATGGCCATGGCACATACGGTTCAAACCTTCCCATCTCCTCTATACCTCTTTTGTAAATGATAACCTTCCATTTTACAATAAGCTATGACACCTTTCCTTAGGATATCTATCTCTTGCTTAATAATTAAAAATGAAGTCCCCCCTTTCAAATTTATTCTATTTCTCAATCTTCGCATACAAATTTAATTGCTGCTTATTAAAAGTGATTTTCTGATTATTTCGACGAAACATAGAATGTGTCGTCGTCGTGGCCATCAGTCGTTATCTGCAATAACCCAAAACTGTTCCTTACCTTTCTTTTACAGTTACTGGATCGCCATCTGACTGCTACATCGAACTGCGACATGATTATAATTACTCTGGTTTACGATACTCTATTAACTGCTGGTGGGCTGTCATAATAAGTGGCTGTATTTATTACAAAAGCTGACGTTATTCTTTAACTGCAAAGCTGACGTTATTCTTTAATTAATTTTACTGACGTTACGTAATTCATAGTTACACTTTTTCTTGACAACAATAAAATTTTTGCAAAGTTTTATGTTGATGGTTTTTGGGATGGATTATAATCAGTAATGCAAGATTGCTGGCAAAAATTAATTATATTCTGAAAACGCTTCAATTATTTACTGCTGGTAATGAATTGATTTTACAAACGTACAAATGGGACTTAATTTTTACAATAACCTTACAACTAGCATTGCGCAAACATACCTTCAGTAGTCTTGAGTTTCGCAAAGAAAAAAATCAATAATATTAGTTCCTCTGATGATAATAGTTAGTTGATGTCTCTGTACATCCGTTTATAATCTCTTGTAAATCATAGCTATCGCCTGGTAGGCACACCGCTCCTCTCAACCTCTCGCTTCAGCCCTGCTACTGACTCGCTTCACTTCTCACTTACTACTGACTCCTACGAATGCTAAAGTGCGGTCTCTCCTGCCAACAATGCTTTCCGATGCAGACAATCCCTGCTACCACTACAAAATGTATCAACTGCTGGTGGGCTGTTATAATAAAATGTATCCGTACGTGGTTTCTCCCGCCCTTTTTAAAATTATATCAACAAAACTTTGGTGCAGATATTCCCTGCTACCACAATTATTTCCAACATGACAAATATTAATTATTCCTACTTAATCCTATTAATAAAATATAAACATCATTCATAAATTGTGATTTGACAATAGACAATAGAAATATACACGTCTTACATAACCCTCCATTGGGTTTCCATAAAATTTTTCTACGTTGTTAAGTCATTTGGACTTGACTTAAGGAGAAAATTTGATTATAGAAATATGTGTAGTAATAAGTAAGTTAATGATAATATATTTCTTTCAACGACGCACATACATATACTGTCATATGAATTTGTTTTCCTAAGTCTAACAAAGAGAATATTCAAAAGAGTATACACCAAAATATACAAATAATGTGAGTCAGTAAGTTGGAAGTGTACATCGGCCAGTAAAAGTTATTTATATCTCTAATAGTAATTCATGGCAAAAAATTATAACATACTTTATGTTTCATTATAATTTTTTTCTGGTAAAATTGGCATCTATTACTACCATATTCAAGGAAGGGATAACAAAAGGAATTGGATAGCATGGTCGAAGCACTGGCAACTGTCTGTGAATGCACTCAAAAGTCCGTTTCTTTGCCTCACATAGCACAACACCAGGTTTCGCCATGTGATTCCATCGTCTCTTTGATCCATAGTTTTAGTGTAACCAAACACTAAGTTAACCATCGAATTGCCTGAGTTGCCGCAGCTACATCAGGTACAAGTTCCAACCCCAATTGTCCATTAGTAGTGATGGTGTGCATCTTGGTATGCAAGCACCTATTGACGTACATCATGACTGTGGTGTGCGTCTTGGTATGCCGACACCTTATAGAAAACATCGTAGATTGAAGTAACGTGGGTCACTATTCACTTTGTTTGTGCTCCGTAACCATGGGGATGCACAGGAATTAAGGTACAGGTAAAAACATTTTGTCAAAAGGTTCACGGATATGGTTGATACCGTTATTACCAAATTTTACATCATCTCTTTCGTCTGTGCTCATAAAAATTATTTATTTTACGTTCAAAAGGACAAAATATGTCACCTTGTGTGACTGTAGAAAAAGTATATTTGTTTAAACAATTACATAAAAAACACATTTTCCATCTGTAGTGAATTCAGCCTACAATACTTATTACATTACGTGACAGTCAATAACATGAACAAATATTTCTGTAAGTGGAATTCAGTTGTACATTTAGGCATCAACATTTTAAATAAAATAGACAAGTACCTTTGTGCAAACTATGTCACTTTCTGAGACTAAATAAATCATAATCTGGTGCTCATATAATTAATTACATAAAGACACTGTTATATTACTTCACAGGTTGTGAATTCACAGATTTTGAAACATGAAAGTACATTTTGACAAAATATGTCTCTTTCTGTGACTTCAGTATGTTCAGTAATGCGTTCGTCACTTACGAGTCATATTGTCAGTCGACTATATATTATGTTTGAGTTATGTAGCACACATCGTCATTGTTCCTGGAACATTGTTAAAAACTGCTTTATGTTGCACAAGAATATTTTCTAATTATGTGCGTTCTGTGTCGTCTTTTGCTATACTGTCTCCAACCTTGCGTGTAATTGTCTCTAATACATTATACTCCTGTTCCTCTGCCATGTCGTTATTATGTGTACTCGTGTATAGTGTGAGATAACAATCGTTATCTTTAGAATCTGCAATAATCTCGATACTGTGCATATTTTGTTCTTCGGAGAATACTGTCATTTGAAATCTCACTACCACTTCACTGTCTTCCTTCTGTAATGTTAGGTATGACGATTTAGAGTCAACTTTGCGTCGTCGTACTGTACGAGAAAATTCATTCCTAATATTATATCATTTGTTAAATGTGGAACTATCCAACAATTGCTATGGAAAATTTGCCCTGCGAAAACAAGCGTTAATTGTGTTTGTCTTTTGACTTCAACGCTTTTTCCTGAAAATGCTCCCTTAACTTTAGTTTTGAGTATTGGGAATGCTGGGTAATCAGTATTGCTATAGGATCTGTTAAATGTGTCTTCGTTAATTATGCACATTGGTGAGCCTGAATCAATTATTGCTAAAATATTTTGTGACTTTAAATTTGTCATGATTATTGGGTGGCATATAGTTTTCTGCATGATCGGTTTTTCGTGTAACAATGTGTCTCGCACGTCGTCGAATGTAATGGCATTCTCTATCGTTATCTTTTCTCTGTCCTTATCCATAGTGTCGTCATTTAGAGACTCATCACAGGCTATCTCTAGTCATAAATGTTCTGACATTAATTTTCTGTTGGAGAGTGTTGTATGTTTTCTATGAGCTGTACTGTTGTACTGTTTTGATTATTAGCGGTAGGTGGCGGACGAAATCTTGTGTCTGGTACATTCATACGATAACTTGATTGTTTTGCACTGTTTGAATTTCTATGAAAGTTATCATTGTAGAATATCCTTTGCGGTCAGTGTTCGTTTTCTCTTCTTCTGTCGTCATAACTGTGGTTATACGGCGAGGCACGCGTGTTTCTCTGAAAAGGCTGTCTTTGTTCGTTTTGTGTATTTTGTGGCTGACCCATGTAATTGTTTGCACCTGTCGCATTTTCTTGGCAATTAGTCATGTGAAAGTTTGACCGGTTCGGCATTTCCCGTCGTATATGTGTAGTGTTATTTTGGCTTTGTTGCTGTCTTTAATTGTAATGTACATTGTTATTATAGGGAGGTTCATTTAATCCCTGTGTGTATTCTCGATTAAAGTTGTCATTTTCGCTGCGAAAGTGTTTATTGTGATTGTTATTGCCATTGTTGGTCTGGTTTGCGTTATGTCGTGAAAATGTCTTATTAACAAACGCATAATCTGCCTGGTGTACCTCTACCAATTGCAGGATGTCTCTAAAAGCGTACACGCTGTCCTTTTGCTGGCCTGCTAATAATGACACTTTTAATGCTCTGAGGAGTTTTGAAATACACAGCTGTATTAATGCGGATTGACTGTATGGCTCATTAAGGTATTGGTTTTGTTCAACCATACACTCGAAAAATTGTGATTGTTGGGAAAGTAGAATTCTCGAAATTTGGTAGACTAATTAGCAGATCTTTAATGCTAGTCTGTGTGATATCTGACCAATATGCTGCTAGAAATGATTCCTGGAATCCTTCTACTGAAGAACACTGTCTAGCAATTGATCACATTCTTCTCGCTGGTTCCCCTTCAAGAAAACTAATAATTAATTCCAGCGTATGTTGAACTGGCCATGATGGTGGGAGTGCCGCATTGAATTGTTGGATCCAGTCCAATGGATGTATTTGCGTCCAGTCGTTTTTAAATGTTTTAAACTTTCTCACTGAGAAGAAATGCTTGTGGTCGAAACCGTCATATCTCTGTGTGTAATTATTTTCCTAATGTTGTGAATATGAATTTGTGTGTCTTTCTGCCTGGTTAAGATCTCTTACTCTCTGAAGTCTACCGACATTATATGTATTGTGCGTCTGAGGCATGTCGTAATGCTGTGTGTTCTGTAGGAATTGATTGTTTGCAGTTGTTTCTTGTGTGTCAGCTATCCTTTGCTGCAAAGAATTGATTTTCGGATGTAACAAATTATTACGTGATTCTAGGTCTGCGATTGTTCTTTGCACATTTGTAATTCGCGTATCTTTACTATTAGAAATCTGTTGAACTGAGCCTAGTGTAGTGTCATCTGATTTACTGTCATTGGTAGTATGTAACAGGTCTATTCTTGTAGTGAGTTCGGTGATCTTTTCTGTCAATTCGTTTCGTAATTTACGATTACTTTTGGTTACTTTCTTAGAATTTGCTTTCAAATTTTCTGAGTCTTGATTGATTTCTATGTGTTCCATTTTGTCAGTTAGTGTTAGAACTTCTTCTGTTAATTTATCCCTAATATTCTGGATTTCAGTGTGTGTAGAAATTTTTGCCTCAATTGTATGTGATTGGATTTCCGTGAGCCTCTCTTGTATTTGAATATTTGTCTCCTTAACCGTTTCGATTTCTTCCGCAATCGAGTGTATGTGATCGTCCACGTAAGTTTTTCCCTGAGCAAACACTTTTGTTTTTGTCGTCCTGTCGCTGTTTATTAATTGTTTGTGACAGTTCTTTTCGTTCTTTATTCTGCGATCGCACCAGTTTGCGGTGACGTATCAAACAGTTTTCTGTGTGATTGTTAAAACGTTCATCAATGTGAGCGTTTTGTTTAGAAAAGTTCTCTGTCATTGTTTCTCGAATGCTTACCGCGAATGCTTCTTTTTTATCTGTTATTTCTTGAATCTTGGAGTGTAATTCTTGGTTTGATTTTTCAGCGACTGCTTGAATTTCTACTTTGATTTCGTGTTTTAGATTTTGGTACATTTTGTCTAATTTCTGATCTGTGTGTGTGCGTTCTGCCTTGATTTCGTTTTTAGGTCTGCTGACTCTTGTGCCCTTCTGTGAAAGTTTTAATTAATGTCTTGTCTCATTTGTAGCAAAAATGCCATTATTGGATCCGTTTCGGATTGACTTCTGTGTGTATTTGTATTCGTTGTTAAAGGTTGTACATCTGTGTTCATTTGAACATCCTCAGAGGATTGTAATTGTGTCACCTCTGCCGTGGTTTCGGAATTTTTGTCAATAAAACTGTGGTTTCTGCTACGCAGATTGTGTAGCTGTCTACCGTTTGAATATGTTTCGGCACGTAATGGAGTCAAACTGATTGACTGCATTATAGTGGTTTCGTCACTGAAACTATTATGTCTGCTACGCGTAATTTGTGGCTGTGTAGCGTCTGTTGTATTTAAAAACAAATTGTTTTGCACTAATGTATCATTATCAGTTGGCATTTCTGAAGTTGATTGTTCGTCAAAAGAATCCATATTATTACTGCTCTCGAATGTCTGTTCACCTAACGTTTCACTATCGGGTTTTTCACACGTATTATTTCTGTCTATTCCTGAAAAGAATTCCTCATCAGTATTTTCTACACTTTTATCACTTTGAGAACGAGTAATTATTCTGCGGAATATTGTCTATAATTAGAACACGCAACAAAATATATCACTGTTTAAAGCAGATTCAGCACTGAACAAACACTTTTCAAGGCAGGATCAATAGAGCAAACAGAATTGCCGATGGGGTGTGAATGAAAGGTATACAGTTTAGTATAAGCGTTGCGCCACTTAACACTAGCTTATTCAGACAATTGTCAGAGTCAGTATATTCATTTTCACAGTAGATTCACTAAAGAGTCTTACTAATTGGAAGTCACCAAGTGAAACCTTCCCATCTCCTCTATACCTCTTTTATTAATGGTAACCTTCCCTTTTACAATAAGCTATGAAACCATTCCTTAGAATTTCTATCTCTTACTTAATAATAACAAATGAAATCCCCCCTTTGAAATTTATTCTATTTCTCAATCTTCACATACAAATTTAATTGCTGCTTATTAAAAGTGATTTTCTGATTATTTCGACGAAACATAGAATGTGTCGTCGTCGTGGCCATCAGTCGTTATCTGCAAGAACCCAAAACTGTTCCTTACCTTTCTTTTACTGTTACTGGATCGCCATCTGACTGCTACATCGAACTGAGATATGAATATATTTACTCTGGTTTACTATACTCTATTAACTGCTGGTGGGCTGTCATAATAAATGGCTCTATTTTTTACAAAAGCTGACGTTATTCTTTAATAGCAAAGCTGACGTTATTCTTCAATTAATTTTACTGACGTTACGTAATTCATAGTTACACTTTTTCTGACAACAATAAAATTTTTGCAAAGTTTTATGTTGATGGTTTTTGGGATGGATTATAATCAGTAATGCAATATTGCTGGCAAAAATTAATTATATTCTGAAAACGCTTCAAATCTTTACTGTTGGTAATGAAATGATTTTACAAACGTACAAATGGGACTTACATTTTACAATAACCTAACAACTAGCATTGCGCAAACATATCTTCAGTAGTCTTGAGTTTCGCAAAGAAAATAATTCAATAATATTAGTTCCTCTTATGATAATAATTAGTTGATGTCTCTGTACATCCGTTTATAATCTCTTGTAAATCATAGCTAGTGGCTGGCAGGCACACCGCTCCTCTCAACCTCTCGCTTCAGACCTGCTACCGACTCGCTTCACTTCTCGCTTACTACTGACCAGGGTTGTGATATCCAGACAGCACGATTCTCGTACCAACCTTATGAAATTCTCCCATTTTAGTAAAAATTCTCGTACGTTTTGAAAAATTTTTTTTCGTAGTATAAAAACCTTATTTACAAATGAATAAAACTATGAACAAGAGTTTGTAATTATGAAACCAATTCGATGTCTACATCTTCTTCCTGTTTCGTTTTATAAAAAGTGTCCGACGTAATTTTCTCGTACATTTCGTGTGTTGGCTCAAAAGTTACACATGTTCCGTTGTTTCCTGGTCTTTCATTAATGCATTCAGAGGCAGCAAGTGCTCCATTCAGTGTACTGGTTTGGAGTCTGTTCCTAATTTTGGTTTTCATGAGGTTTACCTGAAGTTGAACATGAAACTTCAATAACCTGACAAGTATGCATTTGAATGAGGTAAACTCAAAATTGAGAGAGCGAAAACGCTCAATTCCTTAAATTCTTCAGATTCATTATTTAATATATTCCACATTTTGTCCGGTGATTGTTCCTTTTGTAGTGAGTCTGGGAGACAAGCCAAAACCACTGGTCATCTGTAGTTTGTGCTAAATCGAGATCTGAGGGGGGAATTATACGTGGTAACAGTTCCATTAAAGGCATCAGTGAAGGTGTTGTATCTCGGAAAATTTGTGACAGGGCATTTGTAGGTTTGAGTGGCGCTAGTTTGGACACAACTTTATCTATCGATATCATACCTAATTTGATCTGGCACGAAGCTGTCTGTAATATTTGAGAATTAATAGCTCTCATTAGGTACACCACACATAAACACACAAATGTATAGAAGACAATAAAACACAAATTATATATGATTTCAGGCAAACGAGGTGTACTCACCACAAGAAAGTTCCTGCATCGATGATAAAAATCCTTGATAAGATGTGGGTGATTCTTTATCTCTGGTGTCCCAACGTTCTTCAGAATTTTCACACCCAAATACAGTTGTGAACCTTCCAGATGATGAGCTGTATTTTTTGGGTCAATATGACTGAGATTTTTTCCCATGTCATAAGTGCGTTTCATGAAATACAGAAGTATTTCTGTATAGAGAGCTCTAATCTTGTCATGAAGGTCAACAATTATCACTGCTCTAGACTGGAAATACTCGTTGAAAGTAGTAAATTTTGGTAGAGTCCACTCTAAGAACATATAATACATTTTTGCAAAGGATTCATGTAAACAGTTAAAAACTCGCTCAGAAAGCCATTTTTGGTTAAAATACAGCATTAGAGCATCCCAGTTTTCCAGCACTGTCCTAACAACCACGATCATTGACAGCCAACGTGTCTGTGAAGGGTGTAGTAATTTGTGTGGTTCCAAGTTTAAAAATACCTGGAATAAAACATAATGTTTAGCCTATTTCCACACGATTGGACGTAAAATAAAGTCTGAGATATAAAATGCTACAATACCTGTAATTCTTTGAACTATGCCTGCCTCTTCGCACTGAGTTTGAAAAAACCATAAATAGTCCTCACAAGCTGTTGGAAGGTTCTTGCACGCCTCGCTTGCGCATATATGCACCGAATGACAAACACATTTCATTACAAGAATTCCCGGGCAGTTATTCGGAATCTGCTTGCTACAGAATTACGAACTGCCATCATAGTATTGCAACCATCTGCTTCCAAGCCAATAATATTTGCAAATGGAATGTTATGATGTTGAAACTTTTTTACTACACCACTGTACAGATTTTCTGCAGTAGAAGCTTTCTCAACATTTAAGTCTCCATCTTCATAAACTTTATATAGCTCCCAAAACTTATTTTCAGTACAACCTGTAAAAGCAGAAGTGATACAATGTGGTAAATTAACAGGAAAATTTATATTAGAATTAATTTGGTTATTATTTCAAAACTAGCTCTTATTATTACTCACCTGAATCTTTGTCATAAAAGCGGATCGCCACGCATGAATTTTTCACAGTTACGATATCGGTGGACTCGTCCGTCATTATGCTAAATTTGGCGTGTGGTAGTTTTTTCGCCAACACTTCTTTGTGTGACGTCCCAATAACATTAGAGACAACGGCACGTGCTGTGTGCCGTTTAAGAGTCATTGCTGTTGCAAATTCTCGTATGTTCGAGTACGATATTCACTTTTGCCTCGTATATCGTGCAAATGACGAAATTCTCGTATGCGTACGAGAATCTCGTACACATCACAACCCTGCTACTGACTCCTACGAACGCTAAAGTGTGGTGTCTCCTGCCAACAATGCTTTCTGGTGCAGACAATCCCTGCTACTATTACAAAATGTATCAATGCACGGTCTTTCCCGCTCTTTTCTTAAAATAAATCCGTACGCGGTTTCTCCCGCCCTTTTTAAAATTATATCAACAATATTTTGGTGCAGATATTCCCTGCTACTACAATTATATCCAACATGACAAATATTATTTGTTTCTACTTAATCCTATTAATGAAATATAAACATCTTTCATAAATTGTGGTTTGGCAATAGACCATAGAAATATACACGTCTTACACAGTAAACGACAAACTAATTATGAAAAGGGAGAGGATATTTGATGACCATTATGGTGAACTAACTAGTAAACTATATCAGTTCCATACCACATTTGATTTCTCCCATCAGATTCCTCAGTCCCTTCAACAACAAGGGTCAAGTCAAAGTAACTTTAATCTTTAAAATGGATACTGATGACAAGAGCCGCCGATTACGTTAGTTTTCCCAGTGAAAGTGAGGAAGATATACAGGGTCTGTCAAATGGTAGAAACAGTGCAATGAGCACAGAATATGCTGGGAGAGTAAACCAAATAAAGACAAATGTATCGAGGATTAACAGAAACGAGGAGTACCAGACACATTCAAATTGTGGACCACTTAGTGGACGAGGCGATGACATTCTGATAACTTTAAACAGCCTGTGACAGATGAAGAATGGAGGACATATGTACAAGGTAGTTCAAGAGGAGTCGATTTTCCTTGTTAAAGGACGTTGGTTCATATGGTTCAAATGGCTCTGAGCACCATGGGACTTAACATCTATGGTCATCAGTCTAAAGGACATTGCCTAATATTAAACACATGCCTTCATTATAGGAAGAAAATTCTTAGAGTATAGCTTTTGGAAATCGTGATCTGTCAAAAAATCGGGAAATAAGAGAATTAAAGACTTTGAAATACGATGTTACGCAAGGCAGCTGAAATTTGAATGTATAAGATAAGATAAGAGAAAATAAGAGAATGCAAAATTTACGAAAAAAGGATGGTTAACACCTCTATGTTTCTGCAGGGAAACATAGAGAGTTAAAGCTGCAGCAAAATACAGAGATAAGAATGTATGCAACGAGTAATTGAGGATATATGTGTAAGTATTATGCCACAGGTAATGTCGTGGTGGGCCTCTTTCTAGCAGTCAGGAGACTGATATCCAATGGAAGAAGAGAAAGTGAAACGACAACGACTGATTGGATGGGATCTCTATAGAAAGCTAACCTTTAGATAAGACTAAAGGCAGCCGGTACAAGCTTAAGTGGCAAGTACATGGGCGTTTAATATGCCACGGACACTGAAACTGTACACAGTGAACCCGAAATAATGTAGACATACGGTATTTAGGCGACACAAATACATAACGTGACCGAAACAGTGTTCACAATAGGTGGGAACCCACAAAGAATTGTTTCTGCGACAGAAGAAACATAGCAGGGTGCCATTACAAGTGCTGAGAGTGGCTTTTGTATCGTGTGCTATTGTGAGGGGACAGTACGTTTATTTATTTTATTTATTGATTCGTTTCACTAAACAGGAGTACGGCCATCAGGCCCTCTCTTACATCTATCCAAGCATTCTATGTATCTTGAATTGCATGCAATACAGTAATTTTGTTTTAAGTTACATCTAATACAGAAACCGTCACTTAGACATTATTACAGTGCAGAAAACACACAGTTTACTTCTTCATGAGAACTAAGACAATAAAGACTGACTACAGGTAGCTGGATGTAAAGTATGAACACTAGTAGGAATGAGAATGAGTAAGGAGTTGCAAGAAGGAGAGAAAGAGGGACGTGATAAATTACAAATCTTCTTTTACAGTCATGCACTAGGATTTCCCTCAGCCTGTTGCAGCTACACCTGGTCCTTCCAACGTTTTGCAGGTCTTCCAATACATCTTTTACCTTGGAGAGTATGTCACCAAAAATGTAGTGGTAATGGTGATTTGTCCATTTGTAACAATGGGATATCCATTTTTGTTGGTATTCGTCAACCTTACTGTTTACATCGAAAATATTTAATTCCTTCCTGATACCTGTATTTATTTTGCAGTCTAGCTTTGTGTATCCTGATATGTACCTGAGAAATTACATTTCATTGGCTTGATATCTTATTTTGTCTCTCTTTTTCATTACCCGAGATTCACTTCCATAGAGTTATGTTGGTACTGACATAACTTTATAAAATTTTTGATATATTTCTGTTCTTGCTTTACGTTGGCAAGTTCTTCTGATATTGCCGTTTAAGTACTTAAATTTCTCAATTTTATCATTTTCATCTGGGCATCTCCAGTACGACAACGTGGTTCCTACCTTCAACCAAAAAGATTACATTTTGACTTTGTTATTCGCAAATAACCAAGTGTTAATTTTGATTAATGAAGATGGACTGCAGAGAGGTGCCTACTAACTGTACCAAACACGCCAGATGTATAATATGTCAATATCAATACAAAGAAAGAAAAGCCATGGCATTCTGTGAAAAAAATCCAGTAAGAATAAACAAATCACAATTAATAATGGTAATCGAAAAGGAAGTAGCGTCACTGAGAAGTGAAAAGGGAAACAAGCCTGACTAGCAGAACATGAGACATCTGATTCACTGATTTACATAGGGAAACTATATACTTAACTTTTAGAGAAACGTTCTGAGGTTGAGTGAGGTGTGAAAGCTTCTTCGCCTCTTTTAAGAACAGATGAGACGATAGGTAGTGATGCGAAATGTATGAGATGTGAAATATATGTGTGTATGCATCCGCGACTAACCTAGGTGGGCGTACGAAGTACAGACACGATTAAATAGGCGCACTTTGCAGATTTAACCCATACGAGTATTCGTGAGTAGTCCTAACCGTCGAGTGCCCTCACTATTCTTGCCGTTCTGGTTTACATTGTAAACCTGGAGGTTAGGTAGAACGAGCGATTGCACAATTTTGCGTTTCAAATTCTGTTTAATTCTCAAATTTCTTGACGGGACAGTGGCTGAGGAACTCTTTTGGCACTTCTGTTAGGACTCAGTTTTGCACCCCGACAAAGATATTAGTGTGTGAGTTGTGTATACAAGATAATTATTATCTTAATATATGAACTGAAAAATTATCAAATGTTTGAATATTGGTGAAAGTCCGATCTATGCCATGAGTGCACATTTTTACCTTGTGAGTGCACGTTTTTACTTTGCTATGATTAAAGTCATACATTTAATTCAAGTGTCAGTTTTTGCTTATTTACGCCATTGATGTTATAGTAAAACAAAGATAGGCATTTCTGTTAAGAGAAAAATATCATTTTGCTCTAATGATACCCCAAAAGAACTTTGTGAGCACAGTTTTTGAAGTTGTGAATTCAGTGGTGTATTTTTTGTTTAATGATGCTACTCTATAAATGCTGTTGTAATGTAACATTTGCACACAATTTTAACTGGTCCATGTAATCTCTAAAGTACATGTGAAGTTTAAACCTTCCGGGAGGACGGAAGTTTTTTCGTATAGTAAAGCCCTTAGGTGTTTCTTTTAATGATTGCATATGCAAGATTTATACAAAATATGCATTCCTTTCCAAAACACACTTTATACACTTGACTTCATTTTATGGGCTAAAATAACTAATTGCGAAATATTCTTTATTGTAACAAATAGTAAAATGATCACTCATCAACTAACAAGCAAGATACAATAATAATATACAATTATACAGCGGCTATAGCGAACCAACCATATCCGTGTATTCCTGTAGTCAGGAGCTGCAGCGCACTGCTACATTCGCTTGTTGATATTTCCATAGTGATGCCCCACAGTTGGCAGCATTTGTTAATAATGAAAAGTTTGGACATTCACGAACGTTATCTCAGGTTTCTATTGGGAAAAAAAGTACTTCTGTTGCAGCTAAGACACAGTAAATATTATTGTACACGATTGTAGCCAGACGGTCTGAAAGAGTTAATTATATTACTACATCAGTGCACAAGTGAATTTAAATTGACAAATACCGAAAACATAAAAATGTTAGTTTAGGATATAAGGAACTATATCCAGTAAGAGTCACACAGGAATTGTAAAAAACATCACATGGGTCCTTCTCATAAGAATAACCCCAGTATTCGGCTAAAACGACTTAGGGAAACCTCGGAGAAAGTAACTCTGGGTGGGCAGATAGTTATTAAAACCACACTCTCCCGAACAGTCTACTGTCATAATCACTGCCTATCTAACGTTACTCAACAAGAAGAGAACAGCCTCCAACATTTTAAATGTCGTTTTTGAAAAAAAAGCTTTTTTGCTTGGGAAGTTACTGTATCTGTAGCGATTGACAAATTTAATTCCTTATTCGTACACTAATAATAAAGAAAAAGTTCTGATATTCACAGACAGTATGTTAAAACATACTATGTAAAATTTGGGTAATCAACGTAGAAGAGAAATAAAACTTAGAGTCGTTTTAGAACAACTGCACTTCGACATTAACATGTTGTCCTCTTTCCTTTTATACACTTCAGTTTGAAGTAAACATCAATAAACGAAATGTAACACTTTGTAAACTGATTGCACAACAGTTATAACGATTCAGCAAATTAATGCAAATTACATTGATAGCCGCTGGCTATGTCAACACGAAAAACATACCAATATCTCTAATATTTGCAGTAAAATAAATAGAAATGAAGTCCACCACTATCAGCTCAAATAACACACTACTCAGTGCTCAAGTTGTCGGAGAATAACATATTCTACCTCTCGATATTAATAGTTACACTACAGTAACGGCAATGATTACCATGTCTTTGAAGTAGCTGTTTGTTTGGTAAAAGACGATAATAACTTCATTTCGCGTCACGCGCAGTATAAATGCCACTACAGGACACGCTAAATGTGAAGTAATACATCTGCAACAATATTTGACTCAAAAACAAAAGAATATGCGTGGTTGGTGATTTATACTTAATATGAAAACTATGATACATTTGATATTTTACCGTTAAATTACTTCCTAAAATAATCAAAGTTAAATTTACTGAGTAAATTTGATACGTTTCTGTTGCATATCTCCAGATCACAAGATGTTTTCTAGTTAATCAATATGAAATGCGTACAATGCAGTACGTCAAAGTTAGTCTGAACTTCAGCCACCGTGTCTTGTAAGAATTAGCTGCCTATCTATAACGTAGAATACTTTACATCCTGCTCACTGAAAGCCATATAACATTCAATGAAATTCACCCTCTGGAACCGTCTTGACACTCCACTATCTTTGGTTCACTGCTACAGCAGGGGTACCCAAACACATCTTATAAGTATCACGAATTCTTCACCAAAGGTTCTGTATCATTTAAGGACATCCTTCAGATGAAGTAGAAGAATAACCATTCTATGAAAAAGAAATAAAACAACAATGTTTTAGCTGAACAACGAACCAAGAAGCCTAGCTTATGAGACCAAAAAATCATTGTAATGCACAGGAATACGAGGGAAGGCAGAGCATTTTCAACCAGAATATGTAGCTACCAAAGATATGCTATACACTTGTCTCACTGCCTTCTCAATCACTGCTTCCATCTCATCCCGATCGACAGTGATAACCACAGCATGGTTTCTATAAAGTTCTTAGATAAACATTCACTCCCATTATTTCAGCATTGACAGGCTTATCTTCTAGCATATGTCGAAGGGGTGGTATTGACTCGCATGTTTCTGCAATTCTCCGGGAATCAAACCGATCTCTTCCCAGTTGGCTTTTACAATTATTCTACTCCTATGCAAAAAAATGATATTTGTATTTTGCAACCATTACTTATAAAACTGATTGTTCGGCTATACTTACACCACCTAGCATATGTCGTCTTTGGTACAATCTTCTCAAATTACGATAATATTTCACCATTCTCAAATCGAGATCAGTTTTTTTTTACGATCGGCTCATCCAAGGATTAAAAAGGGATTGTAGTCAACTCCTGGTGCCTTTTTTCGACTTACGTCGTCTGTGCTCTGTCAAATTCCTCTCGCAGAATCACAACGCCTATATCCATCCTCAACATCTGTTACTGTCTTCAGATTTTATACATTTATGTAACCTTTCTTTGAAGAGCGCTAAATTACTGTCTTTACTCTTTACGGTCTTAGAATTGCTATTTTCACCAACGGTTTCTTCAATTTTCATACACGCGATATTTATCTTTCCTATACTGACGCAAGCTTCTACAACTTTGATCTTCTTCTCAAGCAGTTTTTTGTTTTCCATTATGCCCTTTCGATCAGTCTCAGTTTTGAGATACCCGTATTCCCTTTTGCCAGCTTCAGTTGCCATGTTTTTACTTTTTAGCCTCTCGTCATTTAAATTTAATAATTCAGGTGTCATTCAAGCGTTTCTCGAGGATCTTTTTTGTGCCTAACTGCTCATCGCTGTGTTAACTATTTCAGCTCTCAAAGCTACCCCTCGTCTTCTACAATGTGTATTTAACATATTTAAGTTAGTCATCTCCTGAGGTTTGCTTTGAAACTCTTGACAACCTCAGGCAACTTCGACATACTCAGCACCTGTCTCCGTAACTTGCCAATTTGCTGCTATTTCTTCATCTCCAGTTTCACAAGAAATTACTTATAGGTAAGACCAAATCCGTTCTGGGAAAATGTTTTTCGTTTAAAATCTAGTTTATAAATCTTCCAAACACCCAGCTTCCACATACGTGAAGTTCCATGGTTGTCAAACACAATGTTAACAATCATTAAATTAATATTAAAGTACAGTTATTGTTTGCACAGCGATCTTTATTCGTTCAAAAATGACACAATCACTCGGGTGGGGCATCATCAGGTTATGCGGAAGTACAATGAAAAATGGGCATAATAAATGTACGGGCGTTACTGTTATAGACAAAAGTGAAAACCAGAAGCGTAGATATACAAAACATAAAAGGTAGGAGAGCACGTATAAATGTTATAATTGCTGGAAAAATTCAGTCGCCAAATGCCAAAAATACCCTGTAAAGAAATGTGAAGAACACCGAAGAAGATCATATAAAACCGCCAAGAATGAATCTACAGAAGAATACTTAAAAAATCGATTTACCTCGTCAGTTATCTTTCATAGCACCGTAGAACACGACTACCCTCATAAACTACAAACATGACTGCGGGACAGAGTACTGTGTGGCCAATCCGCCCTCACGCATCGTATTCACAGTAATGGTAGAATCAGATAACACGCCAAATGCAGACGCAAAAACATCAGTACAAAGATTATTACAGTAGAGAGAAAGAATTGCTCATAAGCGAGCCACATACACGTAAAATAGTAAACCAATTTTAAAAATATTGCTACAGAATACTATCCAATAATGAAGGCATGGTTCAAGTATGAGAACGTAGTGCAAACAGAAAAACTTTGGAAACAAGACAAAGAAATGCGGCACAATAAACAGAATCAAGAAGGTGACGTATAACAAGATCAAGTAAAAAGAATTATCCAGTAAAGCATCCAAACAGAATTTTAAAAATTAGCGGAAATATACACCGGGGCACGAGTTAGAAGGTACATTAGCTGAAACGCATGTCAATAAAAAAAATTGTGGAGAATGACTGAAACTAAAAGAGGGCCAGCAATTGTCAAGAGCGTATTGTCCTTAACACAATTAGTTTACTGTCCTAAGACTGGCTTACAATTCTGCTGCCATAAGCGGGAACCTGCGGCATGAAACAAGGCAAAACCTCTAACCTAAATAATTCACAAATTACCACTCACTTAGAAAATTAGAATTTTTCGAGATAAACCATCAGAGAAACCTCAAACAGGCATCGTAAATTAAAAACCGTTATATAATATATATATATATATATATATATATATATATATATATATATATATATCATATGTACATCCTGACGGGCTAGGAGGCACATAAGGGAGAGAGAGTATCGGTAAAATTAGGGAAAATGACTGAAGCAACAACAAGAACTGTAATTACGAAGTACATGTAGGCATACACAATAACTCGAAAGGCTAAAATTACCATAGAAAATGAAGCAATAGCAAAAAGACTTTTTTTAAGTTAAGAACGTAAGGATATATTACCTTGACAATTATTGGCTCTCCTTTAGTTTTAGTGATACTGCATAAAATTTTTATTGAGGAGCGTTTCCGCTAATGTACCTTCTATCTCGTGCCCCGGTGCATACTTTAGCTAAATTTCCAAGTTAAGAAGGTTTTTGTCTGGATGCTGTATTGGATACTAATTTTACTTCATCTTCTTACTGTATGTCAGCTTGTCCAGTCTGTTTATTGTATTATATGGCCCTGTCGCACTTAATTTTCTTGTTAATAATTTTTTTCTATTTAATTGTACTACTTTCGCACATTTGAATCCCGTGACTCTGCCATATTTCACAGTTCACTGTGGTGTCAAAAGTCATGCATGGGATAGCGATATGCACATATAGAGATGGCGGTAGTATCGCGTACACATAATATAAAAGGGCAGTGAACTGGAGGAAGTGTCATTTGTATTCAGGTGATTCACGTCAAAGGGTTTCCGAAGTGATTGTGGGGAAACTAAACAGACTTTGACCGCCGAATGGTGGTTGGAGCTAGACGCATGGGACATTCCGTTTCGGAAATCGATAGGGTATACAATGTTCCGAGATCCAGTGTCAAGAGTGTGTCGAGATACAGAATTTCAGGACTACCTGTCACCACGGACATCGCAGTGGCTGACCGCCTCCACTTGACTTGTCCGTACCAACAGACAAGCAACAAATGGTTCAAATGGCTCTGAGCACTATGGGACTTAACTTCTGAGGTTATCAGCCCCCTAGAACTTAGAACTACTTAAACCTAACTAACCTAAGGACATCACACACATCCATGCCCGAGGCAGGATTTGAACCTGCGTCCGTAGCGGTCGCGCGGTTCCAGACTGTAGCTTCTAGAACCGCTCGGCCTCTCCGGCCGGTGACAAGCAACACTGCATGAAATAACAGCACAAATCAGTGTGAGACGTACGACGAAGCTAACCGTTAGGACAGTGCTGATAAATCGGACGTTAGTGGCTATGGCAGCATACTACCGACGCCGTTGCCTTTAGCAGCACGACATCGCCTCAGCGGCTCTCCTGGGCTCGTGACCATATCGGTTACACCCTAGACGACTGAAAAACGTGAATTGGTAGGATGAGTCCCGATCTCTGTTTGTAAGAGCTGATGGGAGGATTCGATTGTGGCGCTGACCCCCATGGAATCCATGGAACGAAGTTGTTAACAAGACACTGTGCAAGCTGCTGTTGGCTCCATATGGTGTGGGCCATGTTTACATAGAATCGACTGGGTCCTCTGGTCCAACTGAAGCGATCATTGACTGGTAAAGAATATGTTTAACCACGTGGAGACCATTTGCATTCGTTCATATACTTCATGCTCCGAAACAACCACGGAAATTTTATTGTGATATCTCACCGGGCCACAGTTCTTCGCAATTTGTTTGAAGATCGTTCTGGAGACTTCGAGAGAATGATTTGGGCAACCAAATAGCCCGACATATGTCCCATCGAAAATTTATGGAACATAATCGACGTGCACAGAATCCTTCACCGGCAACGCCTTCGCAACTAGGGACGACTATTGAAGCACGAATACATACTGTTTCTGCAGAGGAGTTCCAACGATTTATTGAATCCATGCTACTTCGAGTTGCTACAGTATGCCGGGAAAAAGGTTGTTCGACACGTTATTACGGGGCATCCCGCGACTTTTCTCACCTCAGTGTAATCTGTAATAATATTTTATATTTTATATTATTTCTATTTTACGTGTTGTAGCCCGTTTATGAGAATTTCTTTCTCTCTAGTGACTTTTACTACTGGTTTTGTAGCTGCATTTGGGGCTACCTAGTTTCTTTTAGGACGACGAGTCGCTTCTGATTCTACCATTGGTGTGTATACTTTTTGAGAGCGCGGATCAGGAGTAGACACGTTGTTTGGGAGTCACGTTTCTAGTTTACTTGTTCGGGGCTCATGTTCATAGTTTATGAGCGTGGTCGTATTCTACGCTGCAAAAAATAACGACACACATCGCATGAGGTAGATCGACGGTTATATTTCTGAAGTATTATTCTCTAGGGTTATTCTTGGTAGTTTTATACCATCTTATATGTTGTTCTTCAGGTTCATTTACCGGGTGCTTTACGTGTGTTTGGCGACTGAATTTTGCCAGTAATTATAGTATTTATATGTGCTTTCCTATCTTTAACGGCTTACATATTTACGTTTTTGGTTTTTGCTTTTGATTATAATAGTTCACGATAGGGCCACGCAAGGATATTTATTATGCCCGTTTTCGACTGCTCTTCCACATTACCTGATGACACCCTACCCTGCTGGGACACATCGTTTTTCAACCAATAAAGAACACCTTCCTATCTAGTGCTTCTTTAACATTAATCACAAAATAAGGTAGCTATGCCGCTGCACCACAGTGGACTGGAATAATTGGTGGCCTCTCCAAAATTCTACTACTTGATTCCTCTTTCATTTCCTTTCTCAGACCATGTTTTTGTACTGTGTTTCCTTCTCTTCTTTGTCCTCCTATTGAGTTACAGACCGCCTGTCACACGGCTGGGTAGTCTTAGTAAGACATCTCTCTTTCCTTTGTGATAGCCGACAGTTTCGTATTGTCTTAGCAGACTCGGAGTGCGATCTTATTCTCTCCGGCAGAGGTAACGAAAAGCTTTGTCACAGAGTGGTAATACTCCTTGGTTTTTTCTTTTTTTTTCTAGTCTGCTTGATGGGTCATCCCGCTTTTCACTCTTGGACCAGTCCTTTAATCTTGGAGTAGCACTTGCATCGCAATAACATTAGAATTTTTGTGTACTTTACGTAATGAGTGATTTCTTTGTTTATCGTCGGTAAAGCTCCTAAAGGTATGCACTTGTGCAAGTATCTTGTGTCGTTGCTTTGCGCCTGTTACTGTTATGATTAGTCGATTTCAGTGGTGTACACAAAAGAATTTCCTGTTTTCTAGTCAATTATTAGGCTCATCCTTACATTACCTCCATTTGATTCTCTTTTGATTACCTATACTCAGTTACAAGAACTTCAGTTCTTCGGGTCACTGGACCGTTTGCCTCCAGAACTTAAGCCCATCTGTTCATCTTTCTAAGTTCACCATGCAACATACCCAGTCCCCATCCAGACATGTGAATGGAGAGGAACACTGAAAGAATAAAAAATCGCAGCATCAAGAAATAACTAATGTAGAAGTAGAATAATGAAATTTCAAGAATACACATATCGAGGCCACATTTCACTGACTAACATTCCAAAATTACAGGTTAATGAATGCGCGAGATAAACCACTGAAATTGTGAAATTCTGGTACATTAGTAACCATTGTAAACGCCAGACTGTTGAATGCAAGCGTATAAACGTCCATACATTATGTTGTACCGGTGCCACATGTCAGTTAGTGGGGTGGAGTTCCATGCCTATTCCACTTAGTCGGTCAATACTAGGACGATCAGGATGAGGATGACACAGGAGTTGTCATCCCATGATGTCCCATATATGCTCCATTGCAGAGAGATCTGGTGGTCGAGCAGGCCAAGGCAGCATGTCGACACTTTGTAGAGCATGGTGGGCTACAATATCGGAATGTGGAAGTTCGTTATCCTGTTGAAAAACACGCCTTGGAATGCTCTTCGTGAATTGCAGCACAACAGGTCAAATCTACATACGTACAGATTTGCAGTCAGGATGCGTGGACGCTTCAGTCTGGAACCGCGCGACCGCCACGGTCGCAGGTTCGAATCCTGCCGTGGGCATGGTTGTGTGTGATGTCCTTAGGTTAGTTAGGTTTAAGTAGTTCTATGTTCTAGTAGTCTGATGACCTCAGATGTTAAGTCCCATAGTGCTCAGAGCCATATGAACCATTTTTTGATGCGTGGGATAACGATGAGAGCGCTCCTGCTCTCATATGAAATCGCACACCATACCATACCTCTTGGTGTAGGTCCAGTGTTACTAGGACGTAGACAGGTTGTTGCAGGCCCTCAACTGGCTTTCTGCTAACCAACACATGGCCACGACTGGCACCGAGGCAAAACCAGCTTTCATCATAAACCACAACAGACTTCCACCCTGCCCTCCTATGAGCTCTCGCTTGACGCCACTGAAATCGCAAGTGACCATGGTTTGGGGTCAGCAGACTGCACACAATCGGGCGTCTACCACAGAGCTGTACGTGAAGTAACCCATTTGTAACACTTCGTTCTGCCACTGTGGTGCCAACTGACGCTCAAATTGCTACTGCATATGTGGTACGATGCGCGAGAGCCATGCGTCGATCATTATGGTCTTCCCTCTTGATAGTTCCAAGTGACAGTCTGAAGCCCAGTCTTCAGGAGGCTGTACATTTTCGTGACTACCGCTGCCAGAAATCATGTCAGTGGCTACATTCCTCTCAAGTCTTCCTGCAATATCGCAGAAGGAACATCCAGTTTCTAGCAGCCCTATTACATGACTTCGTTCAAAGTTAGTGAAGTATTGACAACGACGCATTTGTCGTCTTAAAGGCAGTCGTGACAAACATCAGCTCACCACGTCCAATCTCAGAGGTCAGTAAAGCTCACGACCTTTACAGAGTGTATTTACAGCAACCTTTGAGCCGTGCTCGCGTTGGTGCCGTTGCTGGGTTGGCTTCGTTTAGTTGGTATAGTTACGGTTGTCTTCTTCTTGTGTTCATTGGCACCACTCCGTTTGCAAGCGGTCTGCCCACTAGTGGCAGCAGCGGTGGTTATCGATATCTAGTAACGGTGCTACTATCTTTGGGGTGACTTTGTGGTGTTTCCGTGGTGTGTGAGTTGTCATTTCGTTTGGGGACGGACGAGCAGCCAGTCCACGCAGCGCGAGATCACGCCATGACCACCGGCGGCACGCATGCTCTGCCGGAAGGAAGGGCTGTAGTCGCGAGGGGTACAACCTCGTTGTCAACCGGAACCAGGAAGTTTAAGGTGAGTTAACCTTAATTCAAGCAGAGAAAGCTCCAACATTGTGAGATCTCGCCATTTGCTTGCGTGTCGCCGAGACAAAGAGAAGCGAGTGGAGCGTTTGGGGAAGGCGAACCTAATTAGCCTTCCTCCACTTCTTAACTGTTCCGTTCTATATGTCATTATTTGTGAACTTTAACCGGAGGAATTTTTCCTGTCTAGTGGCCGCTAACGCCCCAGTTGCCTGCCCTGGAGC
Organism: Schistocerca cancellata; assembly: GCF_023864275.1. NCBI lineage: Eukaryota > Metazoa > Arthropoda > Insecta > Orthoptera > Acrididae > Schistocerca > Schistocerca cancellata. The sequence continues at coordinate 490,661,396 of NC_064631.1, read as the reverse complement.
TTAGTGTATGTTACGGCAGTGTACTTTTCCTCGCCTTGCCACTGCCGTTCGATAAGGCGTGTAGTTCGACAGCTTCCTACTCTGGTAGTAGTAGTTCCTTTCTGCTTCCGGATGCTGTAAACACCGGTGTCTGAAGACGTAGTGTTGACCACTAGTTCTGGATTGGGTGTGTTATTCCATCACTGCCTCGGTCATTAGACGTTAGGTATATTCGGCAAGTGATTATTGGTCATGTGTTGAAACTGCCACTAGTCTGAGTTGCCATCTCGTGAAGTGAATGCAACACTTGGCTGCTTGTCTCATTGCTTGTGAAGTTTTAAGGGGCTTTCTCAGGCCGATCCTTGCAGCAACGTCTGCTTCCACACCCCCTACCCCCACCCTCTCCGTGGTTTGGTCAGATTTGATGATTGTTTTTTTTATTTTAATAACTGTAATTTCAAGTTTGAGAACGTTTAACTGGTTCTTAACAGATTGCTATTCAGGCCTTCAGCAGTGAGACAGTTTTAAATTAGTACTGTTGGGGCATTCAGCCGAGAAATAGATTTGAATTGGTTGTCATTAAGGCCTTCAGCCGTGGAACACTTCTTAATTTATTGTCACTTTTTACTTGTTGCTGTTTCCAAACAAAGTGTGCATGATTGAAAAATAAACTGACTAACAGCAATTGATTACAGCCCCGTCCACAATCGTAACCCAATCCTGCCTTCCTTGGTACCGGGTCTCACCCTCAATTTCATCCTCACAGTGCCGCTACTAGCACCACCCTTATGTGACTGGCGCGAAACATGAACAGACATCATCATTCAGATCCAGAAACACCCTTACCAGCTTTCGTTCATGTCGCACAACTCCTTCTTTGTGTTGCTTTTTCTCCGTCAGCGTATTTCACCCATGTAGTTTCTTTCCCCATGAGAATACCTTCAACAACAAATGAGACTGTAAAACTTCACGTCGTTGGCAATTATAACTGGCGAAGTTTTCCATTGTTTTCAGCCATTTGAAGTATTAGTGTAGCACGGACCGTACAAGGAAATGTTACAAAGCCAGATTATCACATTGATCGTTGTCCCAGCAAACAACGGAGAGAGTGCTGCTCCTCTTCTTCAGCCATTAAGTCAGTGTGGTCTCTCCAGAGACATCCATCCGATTTGGCTCCCTAGAGTAGGGCCATCTTTATCGTTGATGTACACAAGCCCACCTATCAAGGCAAGGTTCAGAAGATTTGTAGGGGAGAAACGACGAAGAAGGTAATTAAGGAAATGCACAAACAAGCAAGTATTTTCTACTTTCCTTTGTTCTGTGATAAAGCGGCGTGTTGAATATCCCTTGCATCTTGTTTCTTCCAGAATCACGTAACATCTGTATGAGGTTGAAAGACGGTGGTGTTTTAGAGGCAGGCCAGTCCATGATAATACCCATCAGGCACCTCCCCTCTCATTTTGTTTCGGCATTTATCATACAATTTCATTCGCCCTTGGTATGTATCTATGTTCCCCCTGATTGAAGTTAATCTCGTGGAGTACTATGGTCAGTGTAAACCACTGATTGATCTCACAGTAGTTTGCAGGACTAGAGTATCAGTAGTAGAACTAAACTCGGCTGTGGAGACGCTGTAGGGGACCATTGCATGAAGGCAGTTTTAGAACTTTCCCCAAGCAGCAAGCTAGTTCGCGGATTTCTTTGGACCGTAGGCCTGCAGGGCAGTGGTTTGTGGGCCGCGATTCTGGCAGTCTGCCGTGTTCTGCTAGCGGCCAAGCAAGAGGGTGGGAACGCCAAATACGAAATTACACTTCTTTAGAAACTGGCTGCGCCGGGCATCCTGGTGCCAGCGTAACTGCTATATTAGTGAGTGGACATGGTGAGGGAATCTGGTCTCCTTATTCGGTGAGCAGGTGCATGTAAAGCGGCGTCGGGCTGGCGCCCTGCTAATGTGTTTATTACAGGAACCGCGTATCTTGTGAGACGGGAAGACGAATTTCCCCAGATGTCGCGTTTCTTAGGTGCCGCCGGGCCTGCCAACGATCCCAAAGATATGGGAAAGCACTTCTCTAGCCCTGGATGGGAGCTTTTGTTTTGGTATTTCCTCACGATAATAGCTGAACGACCCCACAAGAGTGATATTTTCTCTCTCTAGCGCTTGACTGAGTTCAGAAATTGTGAAGAAATTACCAGTTATGATATTTCTTCCTCTGTCCCTCAAGCGATCTACCAAGTCGTGAGCAACTGTCTTACCCTGCTGGGTCTCTGACGTTGCCTACACCGCCTGTATTTTAACTCCACCCGAATGGGCCTGGGAAGGCCCAACAATACTGACAGTCCGCCGTGTCATCTAGTCCGATAGTCACTGGATTGGGATATGGAAGGGCACGTGGTCAGCACACTGCTCTCCCGGCCGATGTCAGTTTTCGTGACCGATGCCGCCACCTCTCTATCAAGTAGGCCCTCAATTGGCCTCATAAGGCCTGAGTGCACCCCGCTTGGCTACAGCGCTCGCCACACCCGGACGGTCACCCATACAAGCGTTAGCCAAGCTCAACAGTGCTTAACTTTGGTGATCTGACGGAAACCAGAGTTACCACTGCAGCACGGCCGGTGGCACTCGACCTGTAAATATTTGTGTATTTACAACGTACGGTGCCTCACAATCTACAGCATTCCGTATTTTGATAGCAAATTTTCTTGGCTTTGGCGATATTTATACTCTGAAGCGGTACCTTCCTATACACATACACAAATGCTCGTCAACTGCAATATTAGCCTCCCGTATGTATGATGAAGAACTGGTTTGAACGAAAATCTCAAATATAGTTCATACAGATTGTCTTTTATTTTGCCCTCTGTTTTTGTCTCAGATGTTGCTTTAACACTAGATATCAGACATCGTTGTACATCCTCAATCCTGGTTCTATTCAAGTTTGTTCGAGGGAGTGAGGTTCCGTATTCTATATTCCATATTCCATATAATGATGGGGCTTATCATTGTTTTCCGTACACCTTACAAAATCAGAAGACCGAGAAAGCTACCAATTCAGTCTCATCTATCTATCTGTTCCTATTTTTCAAGTTGAGAATGTTTTGCCTTCAGATCTTCTTATTAGTGTTATGACATATACAGGGCTATTACAAATGATTGAAGTGATTTCATAAATTCACTGTAGCTCCATTCATTGACATATGGTCACGACACACTACAGATACGTAGAAAAACTCATTAAGTTTTGTTCGGCTGAAGCTGCACTTCAAGTTTCTGCCGCCAGAGCGATCGAGAGCGCAGTGAGACAAAATGGCGACAGGAGCCGAGAAAGCGTATGTTGTGCTTGAAATGCACTCACATCAGTCAGTCATAACAGTGCAACGACACTTCAGGACGAAGTTCAACAAAGATCCACCAACTGCTAACTCCATTCGGCGATGGTATGCGCAGTTTAAAGCTTCTGGATGCCTCTGTAAGGGGAAATCAACGGGTCGGCCTGCAGTGAGCGAAGAAAACGGTTGAACGCATGCGGGCAAGTTTCACGCTTAGCCCGCGGAAGTCGACGAATAAAGCAAGCGGGGAGCTAAACGTACCACAGCCGACGGTTTGGAAAATCTTAGGGAAAAGGCTAAAGCAGAAGCCTTACCGTTTACAACTGCTACAAGCCCTGACACCCGATGACAAAGTCAAACGCTTTGAATTTTCCGCGCGATTGCAACAGCTCATGGAAGAGGATGCGTTCAGTGCGAAACTTGTTTTCAGTGATGAAGCAACATTGTTTCTTAATGGTGAAGTGAACAGACACAATGTGCGAATCTGGGCGGTAGAGAATCCTCACGCATTCGTGCAGCAAATTCGCAATTCACCAAAAGTTAACGTGTTTTGTGCAATCTCACGGTTTAAAGTTTACGGCCCCTTTTTCTTCTGCGAAAAAAACGTTACAGGACACGTGTATCTGGACATGCTGGAAAATTGGCTCATGCCACAACTGGAGACCGACAGCGCCGACTTTATCTTTCAACAGGATGGTGCTCCACCGCACTTCCATCATGATGTTCGGCATTTTTTAAACAGGAGATTGGAAAACCGATGGATCGGTCGTGGTGGAGATCATGATCAGCAATTCGTGTCATGGCCTCCACGCTCTCCCGACTTAACCCCATGCAATTTCTTTCAGTGGGGTTATGTGAAAGATTCAGTGTTTAAACCTCCTCTACCAAGAAACGTGCCAGAACTGCGAGCTCGCATCAACGATGCGTTCGAACTCATTGATGGGGAGATGCTGCGCCGAGTGTGGGAGGAACTTGATTATCGGCTTGATGTCTGCCGAATCACTAAAGGGGCACATATCGAACATTTGTGAATGCCTAAAAAAACTTTTTGAGTTTTTGTATGTGTGTGCAAAGCATTGTGAAAATATCTCAAATAATAAAGTTATTGTAGAGCTGTGAAATCGCTTCAATCATTTGTAATAACCCTGTAATTCTTCTCATCTATTCAGTAATGAACGTAAAAAGTGTTCTCTTGACGAAATTATTTCCCTTATTCAACTACCTAGCCGCAATTTTTGCAAGGAGAAAATACAGAAACAGTATAATCAACAATGCAATTTGATTTCTGTTTAGAAATTTGAATGCGACAATATTGTCAACAGTAACAGCGGTATCAATTACTTAGAATATGCTAAGAAATATAAACAGCTTGATCATTGTAAGGGATATTTTATGAAACCTCATTAAATCCTAGGCGTAAACAAAATTTCAACATTTAGAATGTGTTTATTCACTTACAGGACATAAAATGTTTCCAGAAGGGGATGTTTCTAAAATGAAGATAATATAAATAGAATTACGTACGTTAAATAACATTTTTTTTTTCCAATGCAAGGTAGAAAGCGATCCCAATGACCCTTAGACGGAGGATGTAATAGGGTTTAGGCTCCCAATCGTGAACGGGACAATAATTCTAGTCTGCCATCATGCCAGAGAAGGTAATTTCAAGCATAGATTGTGGCTGCTCTGTTTCTTTGCGACAAAAAGTGTTATCGGCAACAGAAGCTGCCTACTGAATGGACGAACAATACAGTGACGTCATTCGAACATTGAACCACTATCGTGTGCCTCTGGGCGACACGTCTTTATCACCAGATACGACTAAAAATACACATCATTCGGTAAGTTGACGTTTGCTTGAATCGTTGAGCCCGTAAACGCGATCCATGTTAGTTTTAAGCCAGGTGGTGTGCTCCGGGCCTAAACCGGGGAGGTTCGGAGGAGGAGCGTGATAATTTTTTTGGAGTCACGACCAGAAGTGAGGATTCTACTTACACAGAGGAAACGCTGTTTGACAATTAGCTAGGTTGGCATTGTACTGCAATGGAAGTGGTTTCACAAAATGAACAGTAGGCCTTGCACCTGTTCGCAATATGTAAGCACGCGCTGTATTGAGGAAAGTGGATGCCATAATTCAGGACTACTGCATTTTCTGCAGGTATGAAAAGTCTAGGGTGAAGAAGGACGCAGCGGATCGCGGAGCGAGTTGTGGAGGGGCGTCTAGCACTCATGCGAAGTCCTCGCCATTTTGCTGCCAGACATGCCTTGACACTAACAATGATAAGGTAGTTCCCTACAGCGCGTCATCCACGATGTTCTGCATGGCCACCCAAACAAAGGTTGAACGTTTGGAATTTCTCTTCATTGTCGCCCACGTTTATCCAGCCTTGGTGAATTTATTTGTCACCATTCCTCTACGGCTGGAAGTGAAATTGTTCTTGGTCCATAAACTTACAGAATTTTACGGTCCATCTCCGTGCAGTTTAAATGTTTTGACTGTAAGAGTCGCACGATCTGACGCACATGTTGTCCGTGCCGCAGCCGAATTCTATCTGCAGGAAACGCGAAACATGTACGAAATAATCTTAGTGTGGAACTACATGAGTAAACTACTTTCTGACCTTCTTGATATTATCTACAGGTGTAGGAAAACTTGCTTTCAGTAGCTTATGAGGTATACCACCACAAAACACCTTTTCCTTTGAAGAAAGGCTTCCCGCGTTAAATCTTAAATCTGTCATGTGTCTTGTGTGCCTGGAGCGTTGATCTGTGTTTTAAGTGTCTTTTTATCATACATTCTTCCACAGCTGCTGTCAATAGGACGTGTCTCCTCCCTGCGTTCTCCACATACATTAAGCAACAGTGCTGTCACACTAAGAATATACAGCACAAATAAATATTTCGTTCACTTCAACCACTTTACCAGGATGAAAGAGTAACGAAACTGCTAATATTGCCTGTGTTATTTTGGTCTAATTACATGAGTAATGCTGCAATCATCTATCATGTAATGACATATATTTCATGCAGTTCTTCGTTGTCTCTTTTTCGTTGTTTTTGTAATTCGAAAAATGTATATGTATTTACCCGAAAGATCGGTGTACGGTAGTGATGGAGACCTACAAAATGCAGCGTCTTTGGAGCCCGACGACAATGCCGAAGGCTGGGTTTGACATTGGATTAAAGGAGAGCCAACTATATTTGAAATCCAATTAAGCCCATGCTAGAGCTCGACTTTGTTATCCCCCAAAGTTCAAGAAGGGATTATGAGTATTAAACCGAAATTAACTGCTCCAGATCCGTCTCATTCCAAAGAAAATCTAGGAGTAATCAGCGACAAAAGAAGCTAATAGAACCGCTTGTCGGAGGAATTTGAATAATAACGGAATTGTTAGTCACATAAAAAAAGAAAATTGCTAGTAATTAACAGATGACATAGCGAAACAATTTTCCGGTGAGGCGTATTACACGTTATCACTGCAAAATAAAGAAGTTCCTGAAATCATAATGTGCTATAAGAAATGGAAGGAAGAAAACGACAATGAATTTTTGTACAATGACTCGATCCTCCCTCATTTTGCAATGTGGATCGTACTTCAGAGACGCTCAGTGTCGGCTTTTCAAATCTAGGTACTGGTAGAACATTTCATTGTATCTGTATGGTGATTAAAATGAGTGCTAGTGTCGTCATAACTGCCGTCTGTTTCACATCTCCTGTGCAGCAAGCTACGTAAATTAAAGTATTAACTGTGTTTTTCTTACTTGTCACTTATTTTTCCGTGTGTTTTTGCTTTAAGAAGCTTTAATTTTCGATTACTAGTAATAGTGTTCTATAAATCTTGTCTTTGTTTTGAATACAGTTCAGAGACAGTTAGTGCTTAGCCGGCTGAAGTGGCCGTGCGGTTCTAGGCGCTACAGCCTCGAGCCGACCGACCGCTACGGTCGCAGTTCGAATCCTGCCTCGGGCATGGATGTGTGTGATGTCCTTATGTTAGTTAGGTTTAATTAGTTCTAAGTTCTAGGTGACTGATGACCTCAGAAGTTAAGTCGCATAGTGCTCAGAGCCACTTTTGAAGTTAGTGCTTATTTTCATTGTTTCCAACAAGAAGTGTCTAGTAACCACAGTTTAGTCCGTTATCAGCCGCCTTTAGTGAATTAGCAGTCTAGTTGAAAGTTGATTAATTCTCTACAGTAAATTGTTGATTTCCTAGGATGGATAGGATGTGTGGCTGCTGTGTACGAACGCAGGCGGAGCTGGCCATTGTTCGCGAACAGCTGAGCGTGCTGATGGCCACGGTCAGCCGTCTCCAGGCTGCTGCCTCGGAGTGTAGCGGCAGTGGGGAGTCTGGTGCGTCGCAAGGTACACCCCAGGTGTTACATGCTTCACCCACTGTCCCTGCTGTCGGGACATCTTCGCGGGTACCGGGCGCGGTTGAGCCACCATCTCCCCAAGGGGAGTGGCGGGTTCTGCGGCGTTCGAGTCGCACGAGTCAATGTGGAGGCTGGCCGGGTGGCATCGCCTATGACTGGACATTTCGCCGCTCCTTCAGCGAGGTCCGAGCAGGCACACGGGGGGGACGGGTTTATTAGTGATTGGGAGCTCCAGTGTTAGGCGGGTGATGGAGCCCCTTAGGGAAATAGCGGAAAGGTCGGGGAAGGAGGCCAGTGTTCACTGTGTCTGCTTGCCGGGCGGCATCATCTGAGATGTGGAGGAGGCCCTGCCTGCAGCGATAGAGAGCACTGGGTGCACCCGACTGCAAATTGTTGCTCATGTTGGCACCAGCGACTCCTGCCGTCTGGGTTCAGAGGTCATCCTCAGTTCATACAGGCGGTTGGCGGAGTAAGTGAAGGCGGAAAGCCTCGCTCGCGGGGTGGAATCTGAGCTAACTACACTCCTGGAAATTGAAATAAGAACACCGTGAATTCATTGTCCCAGGAAGGGGAAACTTTATTGACACATTCCTGGGGTCAGATACATCACATGATCACACTGACAGAACCACAGGCACATAGACACAAGCAACAGAGCATGCACAATGTCGGCACTAGTACAGTGTATATCCACCTTTCGCAGCAATGCAGGCTGCTATTCTCCCATGGAGACGATCGTAGAGATGCTGGATGTAGTCCTGTGGAACGGCTTGCCATGCCATTTCCACCTGGCGCCTCAGTTGGACCAGCGTTCGTGCTGGACGTGCAGACCGCGTGAGACGACGCTTCATCCAGTCCCAAACATGCTCAATGGGGAATAGATCCGGAGATCTTGCTGGCCAGGGTAGTTGACTTACACCTTCTAGAGCACGTTGGGTGGCACGGGATACATGCGGACGTGCATTGTCCTGTTGGAACAGCAAGTTCCCTTGCCGGTCTAGGAATGGTAGAACGATGGGTTCGATGACGGTTTGGATGTACCGTGCACTATTCAGTGCACTATTCAGTGTCCCCTCGACGATCACCAGTGGTGTACGGCCAGTGTAGGAGATCGCTCCCCACACCATGGTGCCGGGTGTTGGCCCTGTGTGCCTCGGTCGTATGCAGTCCTGATTGTGGCGCTCACCTGCACGGCGCCAAACACGCATACGACCATCATTGGCACCAAGGCAGAAGCGACTCTCATCGCTGAAGACGACACGTCTCCATTCGTCCCTCCATTCACGCCTGTCGCGACACCACTGGAGGCGGGCTGCACGATGTTGGGGCGTGAGCGGAAGACGGCCTAACGGTGTGCGGGACCGTAGCCCAGCTTCATGGAGACGGTTGCGAATGGTCCTCGCCGATACCCCAGGAGCAACAGTGTCCCTAATTTGCTGGGAAGTGGCGGTGCGGTCCCCTACGGCACTGCGTAGGATCCTACGGTCTTGGCGTGCATCCGTGCGTCGCTGCGGTCCGGTCCCAGGTCGACGGGCACGTGCACCTTCCGCCGACCACTGGCGACAACATCGATGTACTGTGGAGACCTCACGCCCCACGTGTTGAGCAATTCGGCGGTACGTCCACCCGGCCTCCCGCATGCCCACTATACGCCCTCGCTCAAAGTCCGTCAACTGCACATACGGTTCACGTCCACGCTGTCGCGGCATACTACCAGTGTTAAAGACTGCGATGGAGCTCCGTATGCCACGGCAAACTGGCTGACACTGACGGCGGCGGTGCACAAATGCTGCGCAGCTAGCGCCATTCGACGGCCAACACCGCGGTTCCTGGTGTGTCCGCTGTGCCGTGCGTGTGATCATTGCTTGTACAGCCCTCTCGCAGTGCCCGGAGCAAGTATGGTGGGTCTGACACACCGGTGTCAATGTGTTCTTTTTTCCATCATTTCCAGGAGTGTATTTGTAGTATCGTTTCCTGAACCGATCGCGGTCCTCTAGTTTGGAGCCGAGTGGAAGGCTTAGACCAGAGGCTCAGACGATTCTGCGGAGATTTGGGCTTCCAATTTCTCGACCTCCACTATCGGGTGGAGAAACGTATGGTCTCCCTGAATAGGTCAGGCGTGCACATGCGCAAGAAGCGTCTACAAGGGTAGCGGAGTACGTGTGGAGTGCCCATGTGGGTTTTTTATGTTAGAGAATTCCTTCCCTAGGCCTCACAACACGCCTCCTGAGACGCACAAGGTAGTATTAGGCAAAAGCTACAGGGAATGACAATATTAATGTGGTAATAGTAAACTTCACGAGCGTCTGTAGAAAGGTTCCAGAACGGCTCTCATTAATAAACGGTCACAATGTCCACATAGTACTAGGGCCTGGAAGTTGGCTGAAACCAAGTACTAACAGTAATGAAATTCTAAACTCAGATTGGAATGTATACCGAAGAGACAGGCTGGACAGTGTAGGTTGAGGCGTGTTTATAGCGATAAAAAGTGCAATAGTATCGAAGGAAATTGACGGAGATCCGAAATGTGAAATAATTTGGGTGAAGGTCACGGTTGAAGCAGTCTCAAACATGGTAACTGGATGTCTTTATAGGCCCCTGGCTCAGCAGCTGTTGTGGCAGAGCACCTGAAGGAAAATTTGGAAATTATTTCGAGTAGATTTCCCGACCATGTTATAGTTCTTGGTAGAGATTTTGATTTACCAGATATAGCCTGGGAGACTCAAACGTTTATAAAAGGTGGCAAGGACAAAGAATCCAGTGAATTTTGTTTAAGGGTATTATCTGAAAACTACCTTGAGCAGTTAAACAGAGAACCGACTCGTGGCGATAACATATTAGGCCGTCTGGTGACAAACAGACCCGAACTATTTGAAACAGTTATTGCAAAACAGGGAATCAGCGTTCATAAAGCGGTTACTGTATCGATGATTTCAGCCGTAAATAGAATTATTAAAAAAGGTAGGAAAATTTTTCTGTTTAGCAAAAGTGACAAAAAGCAGATTTCAGTGTACTTGACAGCACAACACAAATGTTTTATCTCAAGTACAGATAGTGTTGAGGATCGGTGGACAAAGTTCAAAATCATCGTACAATATGCATTAGATGAGTATGTGCCAAGAAAGATCGTTAGAGATGGAGAAGAGCCACCGTGGTAAACAACTGAGTTAGAAAACTGCTACGGAGGCAAAGGGAACTTCACAGAAAACATAAACATAGCCAGAGCCTTGCAGACAAACAAAAATTACACGAAGCGAAATGTAATATGGGGAGGGCTATTCGAGAGGCGTTCAGTGAATTTGAAAGTAAAGTTCTATGTACTGACTTGGCAGAAAATCCTAAGAAATTATGGTCTCATGTCAAAGCGGTAGGTGAATCAAATCAAAATGTCTAGACCCTCGTGACCAAAATGGTACTGAAACAGAGGATGACAGAATAAAGGCCGAAATACTAAATGTCTTTTTCCAAAGCTGTTTCGCAGAGGAAGATTGCACTGTATTTCTTTCTCTAGATTGTCGCACAGATGACAAAAGGGTAGATATCGAAATAGATGACAGAGGGATAGGTAAACAATTAAAATCGCTCAAAAGAGGAAAGCCTACTGGACCTGATCGGATATCAGTTCGATTTTACACAGAGTACGCGAAGAAATTTGTCCCCTTTCTTGTAGTGGCATACCGTAGGTCTTTAGAAGAGCGTAGCGTTCCAAAATATTGGAAAAGGGCACAGGTCATCCCCATTTTTAAGAAGAAACGTCGAACAGATGTGCAGAACTATACACCTATATCTCTAACGTCGATCAGTTGTAGAATTTTGGAACACGTATTATGTTCGAGTATAATGACTTTTCTGGAGACTAGAAATCTAATCTGCAGGAATCAGCATAGGTTTCGAAAAAGACGATCGTATGAAACCCAGATCGGGCTATTTGTCCACGAGACTCAGAGGGCCATAGACAAGGGTTCCCAGGTAGATGCCGTGTTTCTTGACTTCCGCAAGGCGTTTGATACAGTTCCCCACAGTCGTTTAATGAGCAGAGTAAGAGCATATGGACTATCAGACCAATTGTGTGATTGGATTGAAGAGTTCCTAGATAACAGAACGCAGCATGTCATTCTCAATGGAGAAAAGTACCCCGAAATAATAGTGATTTCAAGTGAGCCGCAGAGGAGTGTCGTAGGACCATTGCTATTCACAATATATATAAATGACCTTGTGGGTAACATCGGAAGTTCATTGAGGCTTCTTTCGGATGATGCTGTAGTATATCGAGAGGTTGTAACAATGGAAAATTGTACTGAAATGCAGGATGATCAGCAACGAATTGACGCATGGTGCAGGGAATGGCAATTGAATCTCAATGTAGACAAGTGTAATGTGCTGCGAATACATAGAAAGAAAGATCCTTTATCATTTAGCTACAGTATAGCAGGTCAGCAACTGGAAGCAGTTAATTCCATAATTTATCTGGGAGTAGGCATTAGGAGTGATTTAAAATGGAATGACCAAATAAAATTAATCGTCGGTAAAGCGGATGCCAGACTGAGATTCATGGGAAGGATCCTAAGGAAATGAAATCCGAAAACAAATGAAGTAGGTTACAGTACACTTGTTCACCCACTGCTTGAATACCGCTCACCGGTGTGTGATCCGTACCAGAGAGGGTTGATAGAAGAGAGAGAGAAGATCCAACGGAGAGCAGCGCGCTTCGTTACAGGATCATTTAGTAATCGCGAAAGCGTTACGGAGATGATAGATAAACTCCAGTGGAAGACTCTGCAAGAGAGACGCTCAGTAGCTCGGTACAGGCTTTTGCTGAAGTTTCGAGAACATACTTTCACCGAGGAGTCAAGCAGTATATTTGCTCCCTCCTACGTATATCTCGCGAAGAGAACATGAGTATAAAATCAGAGAGATTAGAGCCCACACAGAGGCATACCGACATTCTTTCGTTCCACGAACAATACGAGACTGGAATAGAAGGGAGAACCGATAGAAGTACTCAAGGTTCCCTCCGCTACACGCCGTCATGTGGCTTGCGGAGTATGGATGTAGATGTAGATGTAGATCTCTACTGGATTACAGCTTCTGACCACCGTAAGGTATTTCAGTGCACTGTTTCAACTTGCAAACATTGAGACTGTCACATATGAAATGGTTATGGTACGACACGCTCTGCACGAGAGCAATGGTTCACCATCTCCATTCACTACTGTTCTTTAACCTTACATAGTGACACAGCCGTAACATAGAACAGGATAGTACCTACCTAACGAAATGCAATTACAAAAACACACTCTAGGAACATTTTGCTAAAGTTAACGGTATTCCACGAATACTGCTGTATTTGTTTTTCAGCGTCCGGGTTCAGTTTAACACCAGTAGTGTAATCACTTATCCGCCTCAGTAACTGACTGCTCAGGGAGGCCGACAGCCATATGTATCGGCTAGGGTTCGATTCCCATACTGCCCCGTCTTCTCTTCTTTTTTCCTTGGTGTGAGCACTGGAAAAGTGTGCACTCAGCGTACTGATACCAACCCAGGAGCTGCCTGATCGAGTAGCAGCGGCTGCGTGTCACAAAAACTGAAAACGACCGGAAGAGCGGTGTGCTGACGCGCACCACTCCATTCCACATCCAATGACACCATCAACTGTGGATGACATGGCGGTCGGTCGGTACCCATGGACTCACCAGAGCCTGAGGACAGTAATCAAGACATTGTGCAGTGATCGAATATTAAGCGTTGTAATATTTCCTTGCGAGTAAGGTAGACTACATTCTGCATAGGTGAAACAAGTAACTGAAGCCACGTAGGGGCACAGTTTGTACCAAAGGCAGGAAAACGAAACCAAGCAAGGAAAGTTTCTGTGTTACTGAAAACATAATCACCCTCATAGTTATTATTCAACAAACTAAGTCGTTAGACCACCGGCAGCTGTAGCACAATGCACGTGTTTTTGTGCAGATACAAGTTTCCGTGTCTCCTTGAGATTGCCAAACCGTTTTTAGTTGTAGGCAGATATAACAACTGTGGTTCCCAGTTTAGTGGTAATTACTCTCTAAGGGATGAAATGTAATTTTCTGAGGGATAAAAATCAAAGGGTTCAGTTATGTTTGGGATACGGATCTAAATTAATTTCAAAAGTCTATCAGAGTTATCACTATTCTGTAACACTTTAATACTCATAACTGTTACTAATAGTTAATTAGAGGTCAGACTAAAAGCATCAGCGCATGACACAGTACAGGGTGATTCAAAAAGAATACCACAACTTTAAAAATGTGTATTTAATGAGAGAAACATAATATAACATTCTGTTATACATCATTACAAAGAGTATTTAAAAAGGTTTTTTTTCACTCAAAAACAAGTTCAGAGATGTTCAATATGGCCCCCTCCAGACACTCGAGCAGTATCAACCCGATACTCCAACTCGTTCCACACTCTCTGTAGCATATCAGGCGTAACAGTTTGGATAGCTGCTGTTATTTCTCGTTTCAAATCATCAATGGTGGCTGGGAGAGGTGGCCGAAACACCATATCCTTAACATACCCCCATAAGAAAAAATCGCAGGGGGTAAGATCAGGGATTCTTGGAGGCCAGTGATGAAGTGCTCTGTCACGGGCTGCCTGGCGGCCGATCCATCGCCTCGGGTAGTTGACGTTCAGGTTTCATAACTAACCTTTTTCGTAGGACTCTCCATACAGTTGATTGTGGAATTTGCAGCTCTCTGCTAGCTCTGCGAGTCGATTTTCCTGGGCTGCGAACAAATGCTTGCTGGATGCGTGCTACATTTTCATCACTCGTTCTCGGCCGTCCAGAACTTTTCCCTTTGCACAAACACCCATTCTCTGTAAACTGTTTATACCAACGTTCAATACACCACCTATCAGGAGGTTTAACACCATACTTCGTTCGAAATGCACGCTGAACAACTGTCGTCGATTCACTTCTGCCGTACTCAATAACACAAAAAGCTTTCTGTTGAGCGGTCGCCATCTTAGCATCAACTGTTGCTGACGCCTAGTCAACAGCGCATCAAGCGAACAAATGTACAACTAAATGAAACTTTATAGCTCCCTTAATTCGCCGACAGATAGTGCTTAGCTCTGCCTTTTGTCGTTGCAGAGTTTTAAATTCCTAAAGTTGTGGTATATTATGAGTGCTATAGCTTTTAATACCAGTTTATGAACTTTTCACTCATATTTCTTGTACTGTGCACGTATGACAGTAAAATTGAGATATATACATAAAATATGCTTAAACATCTCACGAAAATTCCTTCTCCGAGTTGTTGGTAGTTTTTGCAGCAGACGAGAAATTCCTTTATTATTCACTATATAATGGTTACTACACTGCTATAGAGTCACCACTGTGCTACTACTGTTATTAGCATTATTGTTATTATTACTGTTACTAAAGGTGGCGGCCTTGCCACAGTGGTAACACCGATTCCCGTCACATCACCGAATTTATGCGCTGTCGGTTTTGGCTGACGCTATGATGAGTGACCGGCCGGGGCTGACGAGTGCTGTTGGCAAACGGTGTGCACTCTGACCTTCTGAGGCCCACTGAAGAGCTACTTGAGTGAGAAGTAGTGGCTCCGGTCATTAAAACTTACAGCGGCTGGCATAGTGGTGTGCTGACCACATGCCCTTAAGTACAGTAATGATATCTAGTGATGTCTGTCGGCTAAGGAAGACACGGCGGTCGATCGGTGCCATGGACCTTCCAATGCCGATGGTGTTTTAGGGGTAGTGGTTGGACGCAGAGCTATTTCTGGTTGGTCAGGAACAAGGATTTCAGGTATTAAATGATACACAAACAGTAGGCCTAAGCATAGTGCACACATTTTAATTTGGTTGATTGTAAACCGGGAAATAGGTTGCAGGTGAAGCATGTGTCTCTCGTTTGAGGAGTCGAGAATCGAATACATGTTTTGTAACAAGCGTGTACCCTCAATGTCGATAGTTAGCTTCCTTTTCTGAGCAGGAGTTTTAGCTAATACTCGCGCTGCATTGAGAACTGATTCATCATTCTGTGAAAAAAGGTTGTTAGAGAAAAGTCTTGAATATTGTGTCATTGACTCATTAGTTTACTGCTTAACAAAACACCTAAAAAGACTAAATAACATTTATCGTTCGCCATTTTAGAAACAAAATGTTCAAAGAAAACTATTTTTCACTCTAGAATTCTGGTTGGTGCTAATGTTGTTTATGGTGGTTTGGGGGAGACACTAGCTAATATCCGATAGCTCTCAGGAGAAATTATCGCATAAAAAATGGGAGAAACGATATTAGAGTTAGAAGAAATGTAAATTATGAAAAATAAATCTTTCTAGTCGGCTTCTTCAGTTTCATACACGGCATTAATTTTAACTGAAATTGAAATATCAAGGACGCTTAACATCGGATCAAAAAATGTTATAGTTCTAACTCATTTGTCTCGCGGGAGGGCATCCAGTAACACCACTCTCGACCCGCCACCCCACAGCGTGCGTAGGAGGAAACTTTGAAATTTTCAACGAGAATCACCGTTTTTATTGCAGATTACGATTCTACAGCAAAATCTACATCCGTTTTGCGAGACGCATTTCCTCCGTTTCGTTGCAGATGGCACTGTAATCGGAGGAACAGAAAAGGGTACACAATCGTAATTTAAGACATGCTAGTTAATGGCCTTTTGAATATCTAATGACACGTGGCACCCCGCGTCCGTGCAGCGAGGATAGGGCAGGCCAGTATTTCGTAACTTCTAATTTGAAACCCCATTCGCAGCGTTGTATTCTTCCGACTTACGTAACAGGGGACTACTCGACGCGCTACCGAGAAGTGGTGAGGCTGTTGTTGCCTTGTACGCCGACCGTTTCCCAGAAAAAAGCTCGCTCTCGTTCGTTGCTTTACAAGGTTGTGAACGTTTTTATGTCTGATGGCAGCGTACGGACCGGCAAGAGGGAACGAAGCAAACATGTTACAGTAGAAGCTAATGAAATAGCTGAGGTAGCGGCAGTGCGCCACAACCCACGGAATAGGCGCCCGGCATTTACACCACGATCCGGTAACGTGCGTAGGTAGTATTGTCACAATACCGCATCGCTATAAGTATCACCAATAGCACGTGTGACTCTATCAAAAACTTCATGGAGCCGGTTTCCATAACTGGGAAGTGTTTTATGAATGGGAACGTCAACAAATGCGAACCACCCACACGTACTTTACGACGTACTGTTTTCTGGCGAGTCTACATTCACAAAGCAAGTTAGCGTTAACCGACATTGAATGTATTACTGGAATGTAGGCGACCCCACTAGTTACAGCCAGTTAACCATCAACGTCCTGACTGTCTACCAATTAGGTTCCTTTCTGAGTATGCTGATGCGTTAGCTTCGTACAATCATACAAAACCGTTCGCTCGACGAAAGATGCGTACCCAAGACTGGAAAGCTGCACAGGTCACACCAAAATTCGAGAAAGGTAGTAGTAGTAATCCACTGAATTACAGGCCCATATCGTTAACGTCGATACTCAGCAGGATTTTGGAGTATATATTGTGTTCAAACATTATGAATTACCTCGAATAAAACTGTCTATTGATACACAGTCACCATGGGTTTAGAGAACATCGTTCCTGTAAAACACAACTAGCTCTTTTCGTTCACATGCAGTGTTGAGTCGAATAAAACTGTCTATTGATACACAGTCACCATGGGTTTAGAAAACATCGTTCCTGTAAAACACAACTAGCTCTTTATTCACATGCAGTGTTGAGTGCTATTGACAAGTGATTTCAGATCGATTCCGTATTTCTGGATTTCCGGAAGGCTTTTGACAACGTACCACACAAGCGGTTGTTGTGAAATTGCGTGCTTATGGAATATCGTCTCAGTTATGTGACTGGATTTGTGATTTCCTGTTAGAGAGGTCAAATTTCGTAGTAATTGACGGAAAGTCATCGAGTAAAACAGAAATGATTTCTGTCGTTCCCCAAGGTAGTGTTAGAGGCCCTTTGCTGTTCCTTATCTATACAAACGATTTGGGAGGCAATCTGAGTAGCCGTCTTAGTTTGTTTGCAGATGACACTGTCGTTTATCAACTAATAAAGTCATCAGAAGATCAAAACAAATCAAAAAACGATTTAGAAATGATATCTCGTGCGAAATTTGGCAGTTGACTCTAAATAATGAAAAGTGTGAGGTCATATACATCAGTGCTAAAAGGAATTCGTTAAACTTCGGTTACACGATAAATCATTCTAATCTAACAGCCGTAAATTCAACTAAATACCTAGGAATTACAAATACGAACAACTTAAATTGGAAAGAACACATAGAAAATGTTGTGGGAAAGGCTAACCAATGACTGCGTTTTACTGGCAGCACACTTGAAAACTGTAACATATCTACTAAGGAGACTACACTACGCTTGTCCGTCCTCTTTTAGAATACTGCTGCGCGGTGTGGGATTCTTACCAGATAAAACTGACGGAGTACATCGAAAAAATTCAAACAGGGGCCGCACGTTTTGTATTATCGCGAAATTTGGGAGAGAGTGTCACAGAAATGATACAGGATATGGGCTGGACATCATTAAAAGAAAGGCGTTTTTCGTTGCGACGGAATCTGCTCACGAAATTCCAATCATAACTTTCTCCTCTGAATGCGAAAATATTTTGTTGACAATGACCTACATAGGGATAAATGATCATGACGATAAAATAAGGAAAAGATTGGAATAATGGAGAGCTGTGAACATGGTTCGATGAACCCTCTACCAGGCACTTAAATGTGATTTTCAGAGTATCCTTCTAGATGTAGACGTAGATGTAGATGTCCTTGGTCGGTTAACGTGGTATCATGGGGAACAGGCTAATTGGTCCATATTTTATCGACTTCACATCGAGTGGACGCAAATGTTAAAGATTTTATTGAACAGGAACTACCGGTACTACTACAGGATTTTGCCCTGGACATTTGACAACGTACGTGGTTTCAACACGACGTTTGATCAGCGCATTATGCAATTTAAGCACAGGAGGCATTACACGGTATTTACACTGGTCGGTGAATCGGTAGAGCTGGCGCTGCTAATTGGCCCGGTAGGTCTTCGCCTTCGCCTCGAGCCCCAGTGACAGCGGGGGTTGGAACCCTGGCAAGGAGCGACATTTGCACACAGCCTGGTGTTCTCGTCAGGCTAACCGACTTTTCACAGCTATAGGCACGCTAAAAATCCTAGTAGTTCAGTGCTCACACCACACCAGTCAGCTGTCATCTATCGCTTTAGGGTGGCTCATTGGCGCATTTCGTGGCAATTTTATTTTTACGACTGTTGTATCTATGAGAACTGATAATGAAATAAATGTCTCTTTTTAGTATCATGATGATGAAAAGAATGGGGGGGCAGCCAAGTAAGAAAAATGATATTTCTTACGAATGTTTCAGCCTTATGATGACAGCAATTTTTGGAAGAAATTTAAAATGACAAATTTATTTTTCGTTACAATTTCCTTTAAACGTAAAATATAGAAATACAGAATTTCAATGAATATTACTTATTTTGCATTTCACTGAAGGATCAATGTCTGTTACGCTTTTTGAGTAATGCTAATTAGAAGATAAGCTCTGAGGTTGAAGTCCACCAGTGAGCTTCTGTGATTGAATTTCATTCTCTTCACTGTGCAAAAAAGCAGCTTGTACATGTAAGTCTAAACTTCGACATGACTGTAGCTACAGACTTTTAAAGTGGTAAAAATTTACTTTGGGTAAGCAGAAGTCTATGTGAAAATTTTTGCTACGAAACTAATCATGCAAACGTCACACAATGGCTATATAAGTTCCAGCTGTGGTACAGTTTCCACGTTATCTACATAAGCCGGAAATCATTGAAACTGCGCAAAACTTTGCAAACCGAAAAGAAGTATGGCAATTTGATCTATCTGTAGATTCATTCACTGAGTGTTTCCTCTGAAAACAAAACTGTATTTTTATAGCGAAAATGTTGGGAAAACTATTCAGACGTTTTTTTCTCTGCTCCCGTATGATGAATACTTTCTGCGGTCATCCTGCTTAAAACTGGAGTTGGTCTTTTAGATTTATGCACTTTAGCTTCTCGCTGTTCGCCTTCCAACTGTACATAATCTTTCGCATTGAAATGTACGGTAATGTTGTTAATAACTGAATTTTACGTCGTCTAAAAATTTTGAAGCACGTTAATAGAAAATTAAGCGTATCAAGGCACCATCGCATAAAATAAACATATAGACTAGGTACACTGCCCTATTACGTAGAAGTTGATGTGTCTGACCGCTTTGGAGTTCCTTACCCGACCAATATGTTACTTTTCATCACTTTAAAAACAACTACTCTCCATTTTAAAGGGAGACACCACCCAAAAAATTTATTAATTATTTTAAAGGAGGCTATTTGACATCTTTGGAGTATTTACTCTTAGATTCCAAAACAGTTTGGCTGCATTCGATTTACAAGTACGTTTAATATGTGTCTCAAATAATGACTTTGTAAGGGGTTGTGGCACAACGATAAATGCAAAAGATAATTTTTGATTTTTATCAACATCGAACGGAAACATGTTTATTCCGCCATTGGCATAAACTCAAACTGGGAAAAACAAGTTGCAAGATATCCAGGAAAACTGAAACGAAACAATTGGCAGCCACTTTTTAGAAATCACTTACTTTGCCTGTTTACTGTGTAAATATAAATTTAGGGAATACACTTAACTACTGTTCACACAGTCAACAAGCCCCAGGAAAAATAGGTATTTGGCATACAATCAGATATCTCCATCACCACCCCTCCTCAAGAAGACTGTCAGTAGAGTTTTATTCGGAAAATTCGAGAAAAAAGACCACCCTGATCTTGAAATCACAAGAAGAAGCTTCATATAAGCATGAAGGAAACACGTTAGGGTTCCGGTGAATTTTAATTGGTATGAGTTTCTTATCAACGTTCATTTTTTGTTAAAATGTTAAAATCCATTTCACCATAAGTTTGTTTTTCTAGGCTGAGTGCCAACTTTTTTATCGTAAATAATAGCTAACTTGACTGAGTTTTTTTCCACGAAGTAGTCTTGGTATACATCAAATTTTGGTCATGCAGCAGCGCAAATAAAATTTCTTCCACGGATATTTCGCCCGTGTATCGTCCGACCATCCTCAGAGTTATTCACACGACTCACGACTTACTCTGAGGATGGCCGGAATTTACGCGGCCGAAATATCAAGGGAAGAAATTTTATTTGCGCTGCTGTAGGATCGAAATTAATGGGAAAAGTTGAAAATTCACATCACAGTCTTGATATGTTTACATACTTCTATGCATTAATATTATGGAAAATGCAGTTTGTTCATTTATCTATCAAGAAAATTTAAGGCTAAAATTCAAAGAAAAAACACTGAAAACATATGATTAATATTTCTCTTAAAATGAATGCACAGATCCGTTGAACTATATCTTGTGATTGTACCTACAAAATCCGGCATGTGAAAATTGTGGCCTGAGTACCAGTAGTTGGTTTTGAAAAATACCATTAAAATCATATTAAAAATTCATAACTCGAAAACCAGTGTTGCTATGGACTTCAAAAATTGAGTACTGCTCCATCTTTACGTACTAGACACAGTTTTAAAATTTGGTTGCCCGAAGATTTTTTGAAGCCTTCTCAGACGTTTCGTCGGTCTTCATTGCTGACTTTTTTTCCTTCCTTTCCCTTCAAAGTTTAAAATAAGTCGGTCAGACTGGTGCTCATGCTACTCTGCATCTCCTCGAAGATTTTCCACTAATGTCTAAACATTCAGATGAACTTCTGATATTAATGTATTTATTCTTCTGCTCCATCCTTCTGATACTTTATTAGTTTGATAGCACCTTCCACTACAATTCGACATTTCTCTTGGTTTGAGTTCGTAATCGAGCCATTGGTCCACTAAAAAGTCATAAAAGCCGTGAAGCTTTTGGTATTCAGACGTGCTCTCCTGAATACACAGCCAACCATCACCCAACATATCCAGAGTAAGATGTGCCAGAGCAGAACACATTCTTATGTGACAACATATTTCCTCGTTTCACTTATAGACCGGAACGAGGCCGCAACACTGAACTTGTTTCCTCAGACATTGATTAAAATGATAACTGCAACCAGTAACCCCTGTTCCATGATACAAACAATATCAGAGATGCAGGGTCCAATCCAGGCATCTTAATTTTAATGGCTTAAAAAAGAATTTCACATGTTTCTCACTTTTGACTTGGTAGCAAAGCGTAAACAACTGGTATGGTTTTTGTTTTCTCACAGGGACTATTAACGTTGGCGTGTAGTATAAACAACCATCCAGACTTTTTGCTCGAACTCTTGAAAGTTCCATCGACAATGAATGATTCGTAGGTTGGTAAACACGCTTTTCCAATTTCGCTGGCATGCACCAGTATTCTGTCATTCGGTCCCCTGATATCACCTGCAAATAAAAAATTGCTATCATCATTCATTAGTAAATTATGTTCTAGGTAGAATTTTCCTCTAGAATAGATGGGAATTGCCATATATATTTTCGCCTAACGCGATGGAACGATTCTTTCGCACATCTGTGTGATGGTAATGATGTTAGCAAATCGTAGCCTCGACTGAAGACCTGCCTTACATCTTCAACGTACACTGATGAAAGTGTAGCGTGTGTTTCTTTTGCCCACTCCTTCGTGTTGTCAAAATGTTTCCGCACTTTATTTCCCGCTTCATCTAGAATACAAACATGGTTGCCCTCCCCTAAAACTGCGTTATTTTTGTAGATAAACCTCTTTTCCAGTTATTGTTTTTAATGTTTACACAGCCCCAAGAAGTCACGTCTTATTTCTTTGCATAGCCCATTACATACTGATGCCCGTTGAAAATCAGTAACGCTTTCACTTTGGTGGTGTCGGTGAACTCCAGTGTCTCACCACTAAAACACGGAACCCTACTTGCCAGTCAGGGGTCAGCTGCGGTGCTGAACTCTAGGAGAAATGGTTCAAATGGCTCTGAGCACTATGGGACTTAACAGCTAAGGTCATCAGTCCCCCAGAACTTAGAACTACTTAAACCTAACTAACCTAAAGACATCACACAACACCCAGTCATCACGTCCTACTTCTGGAACACCCTGTCCACTAACGACAGTGCCATGCAAATATCAATACTTCCCCTTTCAGAACAACTGTTATTCCGCGCAAGTGTCACAAACTCGCCACAGCGCCGCATCGAGTAATCCCCTGTTCGATATGTGGAGAAATACGACGTTGTGAAAGGCGTTTCCAATTAGAAATTATGAAATAGTGGCCTTCACTGCTTGGAGGCGGGGTCCCACGTACCATTGGATATTCAAGGGCCATTGATTAGCATGACGTTAACTACGATTGTGTACCTGTTTCTATTCCTCTATTTACAGCGCCATCTGGTGCAAAACAAAGAAAATTCTTTAGACAAAACGTATGTAAAGTTTCCCACAGAATTGTAATCTGTAGTAAAAACGGTGGTTCCCATTGAAGATTTCAAATTCCCCCTCCCCCGCCACCACCACCCAAGCACGTGGTGGGGTGGAAGATTGTGTGTGGTGTCATCAGATGTCCTCCTCCGAGTGAAACAAAATGGAGTAATAATGTGTTTGATCCGATGTTTAGTTTTCGAAACATTTCAACGTCTTCAGTTTAAATGAACACCCTGCATGAGTATTGGGACAGGGTGGGTACCAGTCATAAGCACCATTATGTAAGATGGCGACGATGACGTAACCCAAGATGGTGGTGATGACGTCATGCAATATGGCGTCGATGAAGTCAATCAAGATGGCGGATTTGGCAGGAAGTATGAATTTTCGCGGGAAAGTTCCACGCATCCTCCGCCAGAAAAATTGCGCGAAGTTCAAATTCCAGCAGGATAATGCACCACACCATGGTTTTGTCTACTAAGCAAAGAAAATCGCGGGAGGAAAGGACTTGTCTTTATTATTTAACCAATTTCAAGCAGATGTGTGCGCCACTAAGTCTGGACTCCGACTGGCTTAGTTCATATTGTCGCCACCAGAGAGTGACATTATGTCAGGACGCAAGTACCGTTATTCAAGATGGTGGCACCCAGTGTGTTCACCTCGGGCTGCAGAGTCCAACTGACTTAGTTCATATTGTGGCTACCAATCATGTCATGACACAAGATCATCTGCTCTCCCTCTCTCTCTCTCTCTCTCTCTCTCTCTCTCTCTCTCTCTCTCTCTCTCTCTCTTGTGCGTTATAACCGGACATGTGCGATGTCAGCGACTAGCAAGGGAGTGGCCGCTGATGCCACAGACTCCAGCCTAGACCTTTATACATGCGCCGGACATAGTCTTCTTTAAATTATCTAACTACAGTAACACCCACATCAAGCATGTAACGTATTAATTACCAAGTACATAATACCATTTCAATTTTAATCATATTCAATAAGTGAATTTACAATTTAAATATTCAGTGATGAGAAGTACCACATTTTCCCACTACGGGCGCAGAGTTCATTCATGACCTAGCACTCCACAACCCTAGAATACTGCACTCCTATTTGCTACTGTATTAGTCCCTTGATACGACTTCATAGAACCTAGGGCTCGGAATCAATTTTCGCCAGTGCCACACCCACCTGGACTTGGAATCAAATAAAGTCTCCACCACGATCCTCAACTCAGCACCACATCCCCTTGCAGACCCATGTTGGCGGGCTAACGTGTACCAACGTGCAGTAATGTGTACTAAAGTGCACAGTGCATGACATCATCCAAGATGGTGGGGCGAAATGTTGGGAAAACGGATCTGTACACAATTCTTTATTTTGCAGCCAGTGTCTCCACCACGAGATCTGCACTCCAACTGACCTAGTACACACTACTCCCACTAGATGGTGCTGTCACACCTCATGTGACGTACACCAAGATTGTGGTCTGGGGGGGGGGGAAACGCGTGAAAATGATTTAGACTACGCTGGGCTGCTGGATAAAGTAAGGAAGGAGTACACTCTATTTACTTACGAATTATTTAATTATCCATTGAGTATTTTTATTGCACTCACGCAAAATACTCGCCCTAATGTGCTTGGCGTCACAATAGAGAGTCTGCAGACGCACAAACAGCTCCAATTTTTCCGAAATAATTTAAGTACTCACATGCAAACCGCTCCTAAACAATACAGCACAGTGATGTGCAGACACGCTGAGTAATCGTAAACTGTCGAAATAGCGCATATCGCAGCCTACAGACCTGCTCGCAAAATAATGTAGTCAACGCACACAAGCACCCTCCGCCGCACCCTGTCCACAGGGCCGCGAAGTGACGTGGCCGTCAGCTGTCAAACTGTGGACAGACTCCCTCTCGCGTCCCACAAGCTTGAGGTGGCCACATGCGTGTCATACTTCGTTTCTGAGAAATTCCTATCCAAATACGTGTTCTCCTATACACGGCTCCTGGCGCGACTGGCCAGGGACCTGCACTCCATCGCACCTGCAGGCTGCTGCCACCGAACACGTGTGAAAGTTGATCGTATACAGTGTCTGTTATACCGATGTCACTAAAGTCCAACGCGCGCTCTCGCCAGTCTCATATGCGAGACATCTCCATGCACCACTTGTATTTACGGCGTATAGCACAGTGCTCATTGCCCCTAGCGCAACATGACACACGCGTTTAACCATACATAACTACCTAATGTATCTGTCGCAACACAGCCAAGTGCACGTCCATAATTAGAAACTCATCTAACAACGTTCCCAATGTTATTCTTACGTCACATCGCTTTGTAAAAAAATCAGAGCCAAGTCGACCTCTCGGGAATTGTATATTGTCCCAGAAATAGTTAAAGTTCGCTTTGTTCATGCCTCAGCTTGTATGCACCGAAATTCTTACGCGAACAGAACCTGTTTAGGAAAGTAACACCGAATGAAGTCTTCCCAGCGCTCCTAACGCCTTACCCTTCCAGATTTCAACATAAGCAAACGTTCCCTCCGCACTGTAGAGACTCCTATATCCCAGCACAAACGATGTCAACGAATCGAGCATTCTGATTGGCTGTTATCGAATTTAGATGGCAAATTACTTATGCCACCGGTATCGAAGCACCATCTACCAATATTTTCTCGGACTTCCAGCGGTTATTTTACACAGATCGCTTAATTGCATTGACAGTTAAACGCACAAAATTCTCTCCGCATTATCTAATACATATCAGACTCACAAGATATTGCAAGCCGGGAAGATATTTACCACTGTAGCGACAGTTAAATATTACGATTGCTGCTACAGTCTGACACCAATCAATGTACAGGTAATCTCTCCTCTTGACGACTGTGCTTCAGTACCTATACTGTATATAATTTTCCACTTAAAACTCTATCCATACCCTCATCGTTATCTATCTGCTCGATCTATACGTCCCTCACGATAGGAGACACAATCATCCTCCCTAGTCATGCCATAACATAAACCATACTAACCAATATATACACATTTTACACGATGTAAGCCACACTTACTTTACAATACAATATGTACAGATTTTAGACGAACAGTGCAGTTATCTAGAATAAGATTTTCGCTCTGCAGCGGAGTGTGCGCTGATATGAAACTTCGTGGCACGTTAAAACTGCGTGCCGGACCGAGACTCGAACTCGGGACCTTTGCCTTTCGCGGGCAAGTGCTCTACCAACTTTTCTTTTTTTTTTTTTTTTAATCTCATTTTGTTCACTTTTGTTCGTTGCATCTGCTAGGAGCGGACGTCGTAAGACATCTGTTTAAGTTTGTTGTTGATCGATTAGCTCAGTTTTTTTGTTACAGAGGGCTGCTAACCCTCTGACCGAACACGCTGAGCTACCGTGCCGGCCAAACCAACTGAGCTACCCAAGCACGACTGAAGCCCCATCCTCA
Source organism: Schistocerca cancellata (assembly GCF_023864275.1). NCBI lineage: Eukaryota > Metazoa > Arthropoda > Insecta > Orthoptera > Acrididae > Schistocerca > Schistocerca cancellata. Next base: position 490,634,787 of record NC_064631.1, on the reverse strand, counting down.
CAGCTTTACTTCCGCCAGTACCTCGTCTCCTACTTTGCAAACTTCACAGATGCTCTCATGCGAACCTTGCATAACTAGCACTCCTGAAGAAAGGACATTGCGGAGACATGGCTTAGCTACAGCCTGGAGGATATTTTCAGAATGAGATTTTCACTCTGCAGCGGAGTGTGCGCTGATATGAAACTTCCTCGTCGGTTAAAACTGTGTGCCAGACCGAGACTCGAACTCGGGACCTTTCTTCCAGGAGTGCTAGTTCTGCAAGGTTCGCATGAAAACTTCTGTGAAGTTTGGAATGTAGGAGACGAGGTACTGGCGGAAGTAAATCTGTGAGGACAGGGTGTGAGTCGTGCTTGGGTAGCTCAGTTGGTAGAGCACTTCGTAAAATTGTTTACAGGTCATCAAATACATACCAGACTCGCAACAATATTCTAGTGTGAAAACAATCACCATACCAGCAATATATCACCGAGTAGTGTGTCGATCTAGTAAACATACAGTTCAAATCCCCCACCATACAAAATCACCCCTTTTACGTCATGGGGCCGAAGCCCTCATAGAACTGTTCTACAAATTTGCGACCGTTTCCCGTCGACACAAACGCGTTACAGTCTCTGCTTCCTTGCCTGCAAGATTTTCTTTCCACATACCCAGATGCAGAGATTACAAGAACACACGTATTTTCGCCATAATATTGTACCATTTTCGCCATACTTCTCCATATCAAGCACTAGGCAGCGTCCTACCGATTGCTTACACAACATAATTCCCGATATATAGACCCGAAATCATTCCTTTACAAACACGAAACTTCAGCTGCGTGGAGTATGCTCCAAACCACTGACTCACTACAAACAAAGTCATATTTCCAAGAAGAAATACCTATCTCGGTGATCTAATATACTCCAAATCATTCGTCTAATTTGCAGGCCAACTAACGTCATTCGCATATCCAGAGAACAGGCAAACGTATCTTCCACATGCCAGGTGCACACACGAAAATCGATCTTCTCTCAACTAAATAAAGACTCAAATGTGCAGAAGCAGTCAACCGACAATTTGCATGGGAGGGCTGATTCAAATGCCTCTGAGCACAATGGGACTTAACATCTGAGGTCATTAGTCCCCTAGAACTACTTAAACGTAACTAACCTAAGGACATCACACACAACCGTGCCCGAGGCAGGATTCGAATCTGCGACCGTAGCAGTCGCACGGTTCCAGACTGTAGCGCCTAGAACCACTCCGCCACACCGGCCGGCGCATGGGAGGGAATAACAGTCCAGCGACAACGCACCTCGACGAGGTGTGCATGTACACAGACATACAGAAAACAGAGCAAAGCTCTCTGAATGTGGGAGTGACTGGAAACAGTCGACTACAGTGCTATATTACACCGTGTGTGCGTACAAGCTGAGGCATGAAGAAAATGAACGTTAACTATTTCTGGGACAGAATACTATTCCCGAGAGGTCGACGTGGCTCTGATTTTTTTACAAAGCGATGTGACGTAAGAATAACATTGAGACCGTTGTTAGATGTGGTTCTAGTTATGGGCATGCACTTGGCGGTATTCCACCAGCCACGCTAGGTAGTTATGTATGGATAATTGCGTGTGTCATGTCGCACTAGGAGCAATGAGCCCTGTGCTATTCTGCCATCCGCAGTAAACACAAGTGGTGCATGGAGATGTCTCGCATATGAGACTGGCGAGAGCGCGCGTTGGACTTCTGTGACATCGATATAACAGACACTGTATACGATCAACTTTCACACGTGTTCGGTGGCAGCAGCCTGCAGGTGCGATGGAGTGCAGGTCCCTGGCCAGTCGCGCCAGGAGCTGTGTATAGGTGAACACGTATTTGGATAGGAATTTCTCAGAAACGAAGTATGACACGCATGTGGCCACCTCCATCTTGTGGGACGCGAGAGGGAGTCTGTCCACGGTTTGACAGCTGACGGCCACGTCACTTCGCGGCCCTGTGGACAGGGTGCGGCGGAGGGTGCTTGTGTGCGTTGACTACATTATTTTGCGAGCAGGTCTGTAGGCTGCGATATGCGCTATTTCGACAGTTTACGATTACTTAGCGTGTCTGCACATCACTGTGCTGTATTGTTTAGGAGCGGTTTGCATGTGAGTACTTAAATTATTTCGGAAAAATTGGAGCTGTTTGTGTGTCTGCAGACTGTCTATTGTGACGCCAAGCACATTAGGGCGAGTATTTTGCGTGAGTGCAATAAACATACTTAATGGCTAATTAAATAATTCGTAAATAAATAGAGTGTACTCTTTCCTTACTCTATCCATCAGCCCAGCGCAGCCTAAGTCATTTACACGCTTCTTCCCCCTCCAGACCACAATCTTGGACTACGTCACATGAGTAATGACAGCACCATCTGGTGGCAGTAGTGTGTACTAGGTCAGTTGGAGTGTAGATCTCGTGGTGGAGACACTGGCTGCAAAATAAAGAATTGTGTTCAGATCTGTTTTCCCAACATTTCGCCCCACCATCTTGGATGCTGTCATGCACTGTGCACTTTAGTACACATTAGTGCACGTTGGTACACGTTAGTCCGCCAACGTGGGTCAGTAAGGGGACGTGGTGCTGGGTTGAGAATCGTGGTGGAGACGTTAACTATTTGATTTCAAGTCCAGGAGAGTGTGGCATTGGCGAAAATTGATTCCAAGCCCTAGGTTCTATGAAGTCGAATCATGTGACTAATACAGGAGCCAATAGGAGTGCAGCATTCTAGGGGTGTGAGGTGCTAGGCTATGAATGAACAGTGCTCTCATAGTAGGAAAATGTGGAACTTCTCATTTGGTCATTGAATATTCAAATTGTAAGATCACTTATTGAATAAGAATAAAATTAAAATGGAATTGACTACTTAGCTAATTAGTACATTAGATGCGCGAGGTGAGTGTAACGTTAGTTGGAGAAGACTACACTTGCCCGCAAAAGACAAAGGCCCTAAGTTCAAGCCTCGGTCCAGCACACAGTTTTAATCTGCCAGGCAGATATGTCCGCCGCAAGTTTAAAGGTCTAGGCTGGAAGCTGTGGCATCAGTGGCCGCTCCCTCGCGGGCCGCTGACGTGGCGCGTGTCCGGTTCTAACGCATGAAATAGAGCAGACAATCTTGTGTCATCACCCAACATCACGATAATGCCCTCTGGTGGCCAAGATATGAACTAAGTCAATTGGGCTCGGGAACTGGTGATGAACACACAGGGTGCCGCCATCTTGAATAACGGTACTCGCATCATGATGTGACGGCGACAATATGATCTAAGGCAGTTGGGGGGGGGGGGTATTTGGGGAAGGAGACCAGACAGCGAGGTCATCGGTCTCATCGGATTAGGGAAGGATGGGGAAGGAAGTCGGCCGTGCCCTTTCAAAGGAACTATCCCGGCATTTGCCTCAAGCGATTTAGGGAAATCACGGAAAACCTAAATCAGGAGAGCCGGACGCGGGATTGAACCATCGTCCTCCCGAATGCGAGTCCAGTGTTTAACCACTGCATCACCTCGCTCGGTAAAGGCAGTTGCAATCCAGACCTAATGGCAAACACATCTGCTTCAAATTGGTTAAATAATAAAGACTCGTCCTTTTCTCAAGCAATTTTCTTTGGTTAGTAGAGATAACTGGGGTGTGGTGCATTATCGTGCTGGAATTTGAACTTCGCGCCATTTTCCTACGGGAGGGAGTGTGGCTTTTTCCCGCCAAAATTCAAACTTCCTGTCAGAATACGCCATCTTGATTGACGTTATTGCCCTCATGAGGGTGACGTCATCGCCACTACCTTGGGTGACGTCATCACCGCCATCTTGAATAACGGTACTATGGACTGGCGCCCGCCTTGTCCCAATGCTTGCATACTTAGGATACAACAATGATTTCATGTTGTCTGAGGTTGTCTCATCTATAGCCACTTTCTCCTTTGTGCTCTCCATTCAGACCTCTATTCTGTGTGCGCCCTTCTCTCCATACCTACAGCCATTAAACCTTACTTGCAGAATTATTTTCATCATCTTAAAACGCTTCGACGTGCCAGTTCAGTCTACCACTTTCCTCTTACTTTAACTGTTATTTCTCGTCCAGGATGTGATATGGACAAAATATCTTCTAGATTTCTGAAACAGCATTTACTGCTACCCTACAGATTTTCTCTCTGCTGCCAATATTTCTATTTTATTTTTTTTATTCTTTCGTGTTATCTATTAATCCTGCGTCTATAACGTCTGATTACACGTGTTTAAACTACATTTTCCCATTATTTGGAGTTCTATTTCTCACATTTTCTCGATTCTTTATGGCGTTTTCTTTAACATTTGAATATCTGTAAGTGACGATCAGTTTGGCTTTAGGAAAAGTAAAGAACGAGAGAGGCAATTCTGACGTTACGGCTAATAATGGAAGCAAGGCTAAAGAAAAATCAAGACACTTTCATAGGATTTCTCGACCTGGAAAAAGCGTTCGACAATATAAAATGGTGCAAGCTGTTCGAGATTCTGAGAAAAGTAGGGGTAAGCTATAGGGAGAGACGGGTCATATACAATATGTACAACAACCAAGAGGGAATAATAAGAGTGGACGAACAAGAACGAAGTGCTCGTATTAAGAAGGGTGTAAGACAAGGCTGTAGCATTTCGCCCCTACTCTTCAATCTGTACATCGAGGAAGCAATGATGGAAATAAAAGAAAGGTTCAGGAGTGGAATTAAAATACAAGGTGAAAGGATATCAATGATACGATTCGCTGATGACATTGCTATCCTGAGTGAAAGTGAAGAAGAATTAAATGATCTGCTGAACGGAATGAACAGTCTAATGAGTACACAGTATGGTTTGGGAATAAATCGGAGAAAGACGAAGGTAATGTGAAGTTGTAGAAATGAGAACAGCGAGAAACTTAACATCAGGATTGATGGTCACGAAGTCAACGAAGTTAAGGAATTCTGCTACCTAGGCAGTAAAATAACCAATGACGGACGGAGCAAGGAGGACATCAAAAGTAGACTCGCTATGGCAAAAAAGGCATTTCTGGCCAAGAAAAGTCTACTAATATCAAATACCGGCCTTAATTTGGGGAAGAAATTTCTGAGGATGTACGTCTGGAGTACAGCATTGTAAGGTAGTGAAACATGGACTGTGGGAAAACCGGAACAGAAGAGAATCGAAGCATTTGAGATGTGGTGCTATAGACGAATGTTGAAAATTAGGTGGACTGATAAGGTAAGGAATGAGGAGGTTCTACGCTGAATCGGAGAGGAAAGGAATATATGGAAAACACTGATAAGGAAAAGGGACAGGATGATGAGACATCTGTTAAGACATGAGGGAATGACTTCCATGGTACTAGAGGAAGCTGTAGAGGGCAAAAACTGTAGAGGAAGACAGAGATTGGAATACGTCAAGCAAATAATTGAGGACGTAAGTTGCAAGTGCTACTCTGAGATGAAGAGGTTAGCACAGGAAAGGAATTCGTGGCGGGCCGCATCAAACCAGTCAGTAGACTGATGACAAAAAAAAAAAAAAAAAAAAAAAAAGTTTACCTCCCACTTCAAGGTTTTCCTCTTAATTATGCTGAGCACAGAACTTCCCTGAGGATTTCTTTGACACTGTTAGTACTTTTTTAATGTGACAGTGTCTTTGCCTCTCCAGATTTCCAAGTTTCGTCAGAAGAGTAGCATGATCCCAGTCCTTGTTCTGCATCTGTAATTTCACTGACTGAGTTCCTTATCAGCATGCTATATCGGATTCCCATCCAGCACTCCTGTAAGTATGCCCTTCCCACAGGATGTGTGGGTCAGCGCTTCCTCGTCTTCGAAGTTTCCTATGCTGTTACCTGACTCTGTATGAACCTTTCCCTGGAAGTCTTGGGCCAATAAAGCATAGGATATCTCAGTACTTGCTGGTGACAGAAACTGGAGACAATAGTACGTACCATATTGATTAACATTTGCTGATTCCTTACCACCTACGGATGTTTCAGATCAGATTATTACTGTAACGAAATAAACGCGAGGCGCTAGGATGCCAGATTGATATTCATAAATTATTCTAGTCTTCTGTGATACGGATGAACTGTAACGCAGCCAACCTTTTTCTATGGCTCTGTGTTACCTAGGAGGCAGGTTGTAACCATCGCTTTCGTTTTCATTGATTATGTAACAGCACCCAGTTATCTACAAATGCACAAATACATGGTAAAGAATTGGCAAACTATAATAAATCGCTATAGCCGAGCTTAGATTTGAGATAAAACCAAGGACTCTAATACTTGGGGGCTAGGGAAGGCCACGGATTCCCCTTAACTCTCAGGGAAAGGAGAAAATTTTGTGTATTCACGTATTACGCAGGCATTTAACAGGGTCAAAGCTGGAACTTGTTATGGCTACTCACCATTCGTCTTGCAGAACATGAAGAATACTCCATGCCTTCAGGTCTAGTGCGCCCATTTTCCCCTACAAACCATAGTACCTGCGCCCTTGTATAAAATTGAAAGTTTGTTTGGGCAAATTTGATAAAAGTTTTTCACGGCTGCCTATTGTGGGCCTGAATTGTTGTTAACAGCAATGTTCTGCACCACGTATGCTTAAAGAAACGTTTTAAGTCCGTAGAGCACCTCGTGAAGCTCCATAGATTTCTGATAACGCTGCGACGGATGACTCTATGCTGCTTCCTTTCCATTTCTGAACGTAAGAAAATATTGGAGAAATATAATATTATACAAAATGTCGTTTTGCCTTGGGCGCGATGTTGTCCTGCTGCTCCTTTTTCGTTAGGAATTTTAGCACACATGCGGGAATTTCAAAAATGAATGTCAGATGTCAGCGGCAGTTGCCGACTTTTATTTCGTTCGTCACTTTTTGTGAGGCATTTGAAAAGTGTCCATTCAGTTCACTGTCTGTTTCACTCTGCTGAAAAGTAACGGTACATGACAGAATGTACATATCTTGGTGTATTTAGATGTGGAGGGCAAACATTTCGGCAAATATTCATTCTGTCAAACCAAAGAAGAATGGAATTAGTGAACGGGACTGAAATGACAGCACGCCTTGCGTTCGGGGATGGTAGGTTCCCGGAAAAAGGAATTTCATAGTCAGACTTCGACAGCCAGAAACGCAATTAAAAGTTGCGCCGTTTTTTAAGCCATGCAGAAGCATTTCGTTTGCAACTTTCGCCACAGCTTCGGCCTGTTGAGGGGAGCAACTGAGATTGCGGAATAAACGGAGACGGGAAATGAATGAAATTTCACACGGAGGGCTTCACACAGCAAGAAAATACGGATCGCAGGAATCCACTCGACTTTTAACGGCTTCTCTGCAGTGTCAGGAAACGATTAAAGCACCGTGCCTCCTCTTTTCATTCGTCTGTTGTAAAGCCAGCAGTTGTGTTTCTGTCAGATCGTTTCGTATTCTCTTTCTCCGACGTGCACACATTCCCGTCAAGACTGTTCCGGCAAAGAACAGCTGCAAGATGAGATTTCTGAATATTAACCTCGTACGTACGTTAAACAGAAGAAGTTAACAGGAAGGGGACCTATTCAAATTTATTTCTTAACCTACCCATTAAGCAGCACAATGTTCTACGAGTTTAGTCATACCTCGAAGTGCAGGAGATTTACGCATGATAATACTTTTTCCAGCATTCTGTTTCAAAGATCTGAAAATTTTCATCGCTGTGCTGACGACAAAGTGCAGTTATTCTTTGTTTGATCGTCACACTCGTTTGCTGGTATTATTGCAGCACACACATTTCTTAATACGCTGTTACATAACATCGTAGATGGAAGTGCTCATACTAATGCATTTATTTACATACGGTTCATTTAGTAAATGAAGTCTACAGCCAACAGGTTGCAGAACTTAATTGTAATAACCTTGACCAAACTTCAGCACAGCTAAGGTATGTTCTTAAGAAGGAAAATCCTCTCTATCGTTTTAAATACTTTGTAAAATAAAAGTCTAAAATACTTAATGGTTACGACATTGAAATGGAGTACATAGAATAAAACTGCCACTTGCATAAATTTCATAACATTACAGTTGCATACATTCATCAACAGCTATGGAGCTCAAGTCAGTCAGTAGAAAATGTGAATAAAGTCCTCCAGGAAATTATGCTAAAAGAGCAGGCAGTGGGCAAACGTATGACCACTAGTTGTTATGTCAGGTAAACGTAGTACAGAGCGCGCCACTTAACTAGGCGCTAGTAGCATGACAAACGTTCAACTATATGAAATACCCAACTGTTACAGTAATAAATCACTAGGATACTTATTTAGATGTTTTCAACAAAGTAAGTTCAATGTGGTTTAAGAGATGCAAATGGAATAAAATAATTTTATTAAAAATGACTACGACAAATCGGGTATAGAGTGAATAACATTGTTAAGTACAAAAATCTGCTGAGAACAAAGAACGTTATGTATCAGGATTTAATCAAGATTTTGTAATAAGTTAAAGGGGGAAATACGCTTTATATAACATCAGCAAACATGATGTAGTATACAGTGTTGTCTGGCGTGCAAATATTATTGAGGTACAGAGTCCATAAAGAAAAAAAATGGAGAAACAAGTTTCAGAAATGGAAGTGAACAGTAACATCAACCGAAGCATCATATAGTTGTGAGCAGTGGGAAGTCGTTAAAGGCGTTAAAGAAGGTTTTGTTTCTTAACTGCAGTTGCTCGTTTAAAATGAGACCATCGTTACTTACCATATATCTAAATATCTTAAGTTCTTTCAAGACGTCCCACGTGTTCTTCTCTCTATGTAGAATAGTAATGCCTCCTACTCATTTTGGATTGCCTCCCGATATTAATAAATGCCCCGCGAACGTAGAATTATCAACATTAGTGCTTTTCTGCCCTAGGAAGTGTTCCTTATACCTCATGTTAAAAGCTCTACCAGTTTGTTCAACATAAAACACCGGGCTAATACCGCAAGTAATCTTATAAGCCCCTGGGCTACGTTAAGGTTCATTGGAAGTTTTGAAATTATGGATTTAGGTTTTTTGTAAAATGTTATTTGTGGAGAAAACAACCGTGCATCCATATAACTTAACTATCAATCGCTGAATTCTCTACGGTACATTACCTAAAGAATGTACTGAAATACATTTTCCTTCATCATCATCCCCATCCAGAACGTAACCTAGAGTAATGATTCTTTTATTAGTTTTCGCTCCGAAAATTTTTCCCGCTGATGAGAGTTCATTTCTTTAGTTTTATGACTGTATGTAGGACGATCAATAGCTGGATAAAAATGCAGTGTTACAGGATTGAGGATACGTTGAATCCGAAGACTCAGTCTGATTGGCATTCATTGCCTGATTGAATATCTCAAAAGTTATTTTGTCATCTATTATGGCCAAATTCATAGCCAGACAACGTAGCTCTCGTTTTTCATTTTATAATTCGCAAGTGAAACTAATTTTCTCGTGAAAATTATTAAATATTTCATAAAGCCCTTCATTAGTTCCAGTGTATATAACGAAATTCACAGCAACGTACCTAATTATGAAGTAGCAAAGCTACTGAAAAATGTCTCTTCTAGTCAATTTATAAAAATTTCCGCTAGAAGACCCGCGAACGGATTACCCACTGCAAGACCGTCTGCTTGTGAAACAGTTTTCCATTAAATTTAAAATATTTGTATTTAACTGAGACTTTTAGCAGTTGTGTAAGGTCTGTAACTTGTTCAACCGTCATATCTTTTTTTAAGGAACATAAGGTTTTCTCCACGATTCCTACAGTTGTTTGAACAGTTGCATCAGTGTACGAATTAGTGTCATAGAGCGATATTAATTTTTCTCTCGGTTAAGTTCCAAACTTTCAATTTTACTAACCAATGTCTGACTCTTTGCCACTGAACGATTATCTTCGAAGACGTACGATTTTCTAATCTTTTCATGATGAAATCAAGCTAATTTATGGTACCCACTGCTATTATTGTTCACAATCGATCGAATCGGGTGGTTAATGTTACGGATCTTGAACTGAGAACGTAGCCAAGGAACTTGTGGACTCAAGTGTAATATTTTTTTTCTTATGAAATGGTTTTAACAGATGTTTGACATCACCTACAGCACACGTAATTCTGTGATGTGGAAGTGGGAGTTTGAAAACAATGTCTTCCTCAAAAAATTTTAGAGTTGCGGAAACATATACATCATTATTAGCAAGAATTACAGCATTCCTTCATCAGATTTTTTTAAAAAGGCTTCATATTGCATTAGTTTATTATTAATATTTCTAATTATTTATATATTGTGGAAAACGACCATTAGTATCATTTTTACTATAATTGTTACAGACATTATGGGCTGTTCTAACCTGCTGGGAATTTTCCGTCTTAAAAATTTAGAGTGCACTCTTAAGATCTACAATGTGCCGTGATTGTATAGAATGTATTAATTATAAACTTAAAACCAGCGTTTCGACCTTATTACAATGATCTTCCTCTGGACCAGAAGAATTTCAGTCATCATTGACACCTGCCAGCGGAACGCTTCAGTAGCTATGTACAGTCAGATTTTCTACTACATTTCCATCTATTGAAATTACAACTCAGCAATAGATTAACACTAAAGGGTGGGTGGCTGATCAGAATGGGCCATCCATTATGACAACGTATTTAATCACTCTCCCTAACAATACAGAAAGCAGGTCTCACTGCTCATTCAGCGGTTCCTGCTCTATACACAGCCGTTCTCCATCAAAATGGCTGTAAGTCTGAAGATGGTCATGTGATGATTGAAACTTGTCACCTTTCAATAAATGTGCCTTGCGATCTAGACTGTTATAATTGTTTTCTTCCCCTGATGGCTGGAAATCGGACAGTTGTGCACCGCGCTGTGACATATATACTATTTGATATAGTACCTTGAAGTCCACTCGGAAGGCTCTTTCCAAAGCCACATCAAATTCAATACCGTTCAAAAGCAAAGTCGATGTCATGATTCGACAGCTATAAGCGATAAGGAATAGTTGTGACGTTAGAAAATTTGCCCAGTTGTCCTCTTTAATGTAGCGGAAGTTACAGCACAATATGTTTACCCGATCTGCGTTTATAATATGTGTACACGCCGAAGCAGATATGAGTTGTTCTCCAGATATCAGTCTTTAAGATTAGGAAGAGTTGTCTTGTCACGACGTTTCGTAATGAGCGACTTACACAGTACACTGACTTTATCTCATTTTCCTATTTTATGAGAAGAATTTTATTATTCTATAGAGGAAAAGATGCATAAAACTGAACCTGAAGCTCATCGTTGATCCATCACTCAGTTTTTTTGTTACAGAGGGCATTTAACCCTCTGACCCCACAAGCTGAGCTAGCGTGCCGGCGCCGACTGAGCTAGACAAGCGCGACTTACCATCCGTCCTCACAGCTTCAGTTCTGCAAGGATCTCGTCACTCCGCCGCAGAGGGAAAATCTCATTCTAGAAATGATACTGTTGGCATAAAATATTTCATAGTAAAAATAATTGATCTTTCAAATGGAAGCAAAACCTTGGCCAAATAAAACCTGCTACATTTATAATGTAATTAACATATCTCTAGCATGTAATCTTGAAATAACTAAAAAGATAAAATTCTGATTGGTTTCATAATTAATTGTATACTCCACTTGCTCGGAATTACAGATAGAGTAACAGTCACTAAAACAGATACCACAATGGCTGTGTAATATTACAGTATGACGATGTAAAGCAATTCTATTTGACATTCATCTACCAGATTTTTAAGTTATACGCGGTCTAAAACTTTCACCAATGATTATCCACCCACTTTTTCCTGATTGGTTGTAACCAGCTGGCTTAGTGGTGTGCGCTACATGACTCGTGTATTTTACTAACACATTGCACAAAGCAACACATAATTCACCATGCAGTTTGGATAAACATGGGAAAGAGAAAAGTAAAACCCACAAACGCTACAAATACACATTTATGTGCAGTAAAATTTGAAGAAAACATAATATGGGGAATTTTCTGACACTGCAGGTGAATGTATAGCACATGTAAATACTACAAAACTGGAAGCAAAGTCAGAAAGCTTCTCATATATATAACATTTTCCTACGAGGCAGCAATTAATGAAAGTAATTGGTTACAGTTCAACCTTTTCAAATTGATAAAATAATGAATAAAAGTGTTTCAGGAATTACATTACGTAGCATAGGTAACAATAACTCGTAAATACAGCATGTAACCCGCATAAGTGCATATATTTTTATATGTGGTTCATTAATATTGTAAGTAGGCTGTTTATATTTTCTTATTGGCAACGTTACGTAGCGCTCTGTATGAGGATCACTGGCTGTGCTGTGTGCAGTCTGTGGCTAGTTTGCATTGTTGTCTGATATTGTAGTGTTGGGCAGCGGCAGCTGGATGTGAACAGCGCGTAGCGTTGCGCAGTTGGAGGTGAGCCGCCAGCAGTGGTGGATGTGGGGAGAGAGATGGCGGAGTTTTGAAATTTGTAAGACTGGATGTAAATTATGAATATTAAGGTAAATACATTGTTTGTTCTCTATTAAAATCTTTCATTTGCTAACTATGCCTACTAGTAGTTAGTGCCTTCCTTAGTTTGAATCTGTTATTTAGCTGGCAGTAGTGGCGCTCGCTCTATTGCAGTAGTTCGAGTAATACATCATTATTTTAGTTCCTTTTTCTTTCTCTGCGTGGAATAGTATTCCAACAAACACGTAACAAACTTTCAGAGCTGATGTTTTCTGCGCCACGAAGAGGACTACATCTATCACTATAGTCTAACCGTTTTGTGTCCTTACGTATTTCAACACCTCATTTGCTGCCGAGAGGAAAATAATCTTTAATAACTTTTTCTTGTTACACATACCTGTAGGTACTAGACAATCAGAAACATAGACCCGTAACAGCTACAATTATTAGTGATATTCATACCGGGTCTGCAGCTGGAACATAAGGTCATCTTGACGGTTTTTCGGTGGTCCACCTGGCCGTCATCTTCAGGTGAGTAAGGCGTCGCACTAACTTGCCGGAACTGGAATAAAACCGCAGCGGCGGTTCCTTTATACACCTCTTGAAGGTCCACCGCGTCTCCACTAACATCATTGCGCTCTAACGTAAAGTACGACAGCGCATCGCTGATGAAACCTCGCGGGGACTATAAAATCGATTATCAACCACTGTTGACACCTTTTGATGACCACAACCACGACCACTCTCTCTTAATGTCCAACAAAACAGGGTTCCAACTCCTACTTGAAGGATATCCCTTGTCTCTGTTCATAATATTGTCAGACAGCAGGATTTCAGTGGCTTCTTTCACTGCACATTCCCAATAACGAGACGCAGGGAGAAAACACTTGTATCACTGAAAGACATAAAATTTTGTTCGATGAGATACAAGTGTTCCTCAACCGCAGATTTTTCTGGCTGAATTAAACGTGCGTGGCGATGGCACTGCACGCGTCGATCCTTGTTCGTACGAATCGTTTGTCCAATACAGGCAAGGAATTTTGTAGAGACCCAAAATATCAGTTACTGAGTGCAACAGCGCTCTAGGCTTATCTGGCGGACGGAACACGCTTTTAATACAAAATCCCTTTATAATTCTATTGAAGATATTCTTCGCGTGAAAGGTAGGAGCGTAGTCGATTTGCTTGTATCTTCTTTTGGTTCCCACGAAGGTCCAATCTGTTGAGCACGACGGATATGATTGTCGGTGTAACCATTGTGCATCAAAATTTCTTTTAGATTATGCAATAATTATTAGGCCTCAGATGACGTAAATACTGTTGCAATGTTTTTAAGTATACCGTAACCAGTCACCAATAGAAATATCTGCAGTTTATACCCGTGGCACGCTGTATAACTTCAGCAAAAGACATTAAATGCTTTTCATTGTAGTCATTTCTAAACAAATAGACGAGAGGAGAGCATCATAACAGTCATGTCGTCCAATGAAGAAACACTTCTCTGTAGGAAACGGTTTGTTGTCGTCTCACGTGTCGGCCACTAAACAGGAAGTGTAAACCTCATTAAGAAATGCCCTCTAATTGTCAACTAGAAAACCGGCCCTTGTGTATCTATTCGTAAGTGGGTCGTTTAGAGTTTCCTCGTTGTTTAAGTATTCGTAGTCTGCGTTGAAGACCAAACGTGCTTCAGTCAGAGAAATGTAATGTTTATCGACGTCACTGCGCTTATCAAACATTTCTCACCAATGTAGTTTTTATACCATTTCCTTACAGCTTGTGGCGAGAAGCATCTAAGTACATGTACGTCGCCGGCCGGAGTGGCCGTGCGGTTCTAGGCGCTACAGTCTGGAACCGAACAACTGCTACGGTCGCAGGTCCGAATCTTGCCTCGGGCATGGATGTGTGTGATGTCCTTAGGTTAGTTAGGTTTAACTAGTTCTAAGTTCTAGGCGACTTATGACCTCAGAAGTTAAGTCGCATAGTGCTCAGAGCCATTTTTTGAACATGTACGTCAACGTCCATCTTCATAGCTCTGTGGTCAGTGTGTCTGGCTGCTATGCACTGCATTCCAGGATGGATTCCCGGTACTGTTAGGGAGGATGGTAAACACTTCAACACACTCTCCGACCATCGTAGCTTTCAAACGTCTACGAGTACATGATAATCCATGACAAGAAATAAATGAACACATTTGTACTTCACATTCCGTCCTGTGCATCGAAAACAGTTCACTTAGATAACCTATCTCTTCACTAGTCCAAATTCATAGTTTTCACAATACTATTTTCTGAGCAAAGCGTCTGCGCTGTACTCCGAATGCTTAATCTCTCATTTGCGCTTGACAGTAAACAGTCTCTCCACTCCTCTCCAGACTTCTTTGTTACTGCTTCACAACGTGACCTATCGGTACCTTTCAAAGATCATTCTCCCGCAGCAAAAATGATGTTAATTTAAAATATATACTTATATATATTTTTGCTATCTAAAATGATGTTAATTTAAGGTTTATATTTATAGGTGAATATATGCCCCATTACAATATTTGTAATACTGCATGTATGTATTGTGTCTGTGTAACCGAAGATGTTCGAAGTGAAACCTGGGCGAGAAGCCGTTGAGAAAAGTAAAAAATAGAAGCTTTCGAAATATGCTATAAGAGAATATTGAAGATTAGACCGGATGATTAACGAAGTAATCAAACAAATCTCGATTGAAAAGAAATTTTAGTGCGACTGGAGAATGGGGTCTATTGTTAGGACATTGTGGGACATCATACAATGACCAGTTCGGTAATGGAGTTAACTGTAGGGGGTGTATTCTGTGGAGGGCCTCCCGTCTATAGTAATCAGTCTAAAATGGATGCAGCTTGCTTGAGTTACGCAGAGTTCAAGAGGCTTGCACGGGGAAGACTGCCGTGGTTAGCTGCACCAAATCAGTCTACAGACTGAAGACAACAATTTCATTGAAGGCCTCAATCATTCGAATTCCACATGAAAGTAGGGGAAAGAAATCGTTGACATACAATTCAATGGTGCCACGGAACTGTGGCAGCTAGTGTTAAATGTTATGGTGTCCTGGGAGTTTGATGTTTTTCAGCAGACGTGAGAACGAGGAAAGTGGGCAGAAGGTGGAGAAGCTGGTATCGACCAGGAAGTAACCGGAGCGCCGCCAAACTCATCAATTTTTCGTCTGACGTCGGCGGCCGCTCTTTCGACGTAAGGGCCGACGCGAGAAAAAGCGTGCCTTCCACACCCGTGTAGCACGGAAACAACAGCAAACGTGCATCAGGCTCAAGTAACTAAAATACCTGAGATATTCACTTGGGTACCACGCCAGGCTAGGATACATATTATTAAATTGTATTTGAGTTAAATTTGTGTAAAATAGTGACTGTTGGTAAAGCGGGTGGGTTATTCAAAAACTGACAACCTGGACGCTTTTACAATTTCCACGACTCATTTTATTTATTTACACGTCAAGTTCCGTAGGCTCAAACTGAGGAGCAAATCTCCAAGGTCATGGAACATGTCAGTACATGAAATTACAACATAAAAATAATAACAGATAGAAATAAAATGTTTATGAACCTGCAAAAGTCAATCATAAGTTTAAGTAAACGCAATCAACAGTACAACAAGAATCAGCTTAATTTTTCAAGGAACTCCTCGACAGAATAGAAGGAGTGACTCATGACGAAACTCTCCAGTTTCGATTTGAAAGCGCGGGTATTACTGCTAAGATTTTTGAATTCGAGCGGTAGTTTAGTGAAAATGGATGAAACAGAATACTGCACACCTTTCTGCACAAGAGTTAAGAACGTCCGATCCCAATGCAGGTTACATTTCTCCCGAGAATTAACTGAGTAAAAGCTGCTTATTCTCGGGAATAATCTAATACTGTTAACAAGAAATGACAGTAAGGAATGTATACATTATAAGGTCAACGTCAAAATAACCAGACTCGTGACCAGGTGTCGTCAAGAGGTTCGTGAACTTACACCACTTACCGCCCGAACCAACCGTTTCTGAGCCAAAAATATCGTTTTAGAATGGGTAGAGCTACCCCAAATATCAATGCCATACGACATAAGCGAATGAAAATAACCAAAGTAGACTAATTTTCGTGTCGAACGATCACACACTTCAGATACCGTTCGAATAGTAAAAATAGCAGCATTAAGTAACTGAACGAGATCCAGAACGTGGACTTTCCACCTAGAAATTAGCCCATTCTGTGAAATTAAAACGTCAGTTTTTGTTGAATTGTGTGTTAGAAACTGTAAAATCTTAGTCTTATTGCGATTTAGCATTAGTTTATTTTCTACAAGCCATGAGCTTAGGTCACTGAAGCCACATGGCTATCTACCATGGTTATTATTTTATAACCAATTCGGACTCTAGTAAATTGCATAATGTCCCACAAATAGTTAACGTGCGCTTTTATAGGAGTTTGCATGATGTCTTCTCTTGTATGCACAGAAATTCTTACCCTAACAAAACCAGTTTACGAAAATAGCGCAGAATAACATCGGATGGACTCTTGCTAGCGGTCTTAACGTGATACCCCATCCATCACGTGTTACCCATCTGCTTTCAACACATAAAAACGTTCCCACCGCTATGTAGAGATTCCTGCACCCCAGCACAAAGGATGTCTTGTGAATCAATCGATCATTATCACTGGCTCTTACTGAATTTACCCGCCGAATTACTGATGCCGCCAGTATCGAAGTACCATCCACCTTTTCTTTCTTTCTACAGACGAGACTTTCAGAGGTAAAAACTATTTTACACAGATCACCATATCGCACTGATAAATAAACTCTGCAAATTGCCCCTACATATCGTCAAATACTGAAAGACTATTACTCAATTACACTGCCCTCCCACCAAGGACAGGAGGTTGAATATTAGAGTGTGAAACCAATCTCCAATCCAGCGATATATCACCGCCTACCATCTCGATGTACTAAACATACAATTCGTATCCTGTGCCATACAAAATGAGCCCTTTTACGTGATTTGTACACATACCACAAAGAGAGACAGCACAGTACGTATATTCTCACCAGTAGATATTTACCATGAGTTCAGGAGGGCATCCACCTCCTATGCGTGAGCGTTATGGGGATGATTTGGAATAGGATACATCACAGAAATTGGTATTCGTGAGTGGAAATATCAGTTCTCTATTTTTTTCGAGTTTCCGAGTAAATGTCTTCACAGACGTGGCAGGTTTCTAGTTAGTCAGTGTTTTACAGCATGCCCCATCTAGCTAAAGTTTTGGGTTTCTAGAGAAATAATTTCCAGTCTTTATCTTCAAAATTATATAGTATGAGTGGTACTGCTATGTAAGTAATCTTGATATGAGCTTGATATCGAGAATTACTGCAAAAATGGTATGATATTCTAGCAAACCATGCGAAATAAGATATGTTCTTGTAATCCCAGCGACTGGAGATGGGTGTAGAAAAATGAGCAAGCAAGAAAGAATGTCCGGACCAGAAACAGTAATGCGTTTGTGCTGAGGGTGGAAACGAGGCCGAATTTGCAGGACAGTTCTGAGAGTGACTTAGATACACTGAGGGCACTCTGCTCACACATTGGGGATGGATGTTCTCCCAACCACACGATAAATATCTACTGGTGTGAGTATATTTACTGTGCAGTCTGTCTTCGTGGAATGAGTACAAATGATGAAAAAGTTCTGATTTATGGCGCAGGATATGAATAGTATGTTTACTACATCGAGATGGTAGGCGGTGATATATTTCTGTGCTGGAGATCGGTTTCACGCTCTAATATTCAAGCTCCTGTCCTTGGTGGGAGAACAGTGTAATTGAGTAATAGTCTTTTCGCATTTGACGATATGTAGGGGCACTTTGCAGGGTTTAATGGTCGGTGCAATATGGTGATCTGTGTAAAATAGTTTTTACCTCTGAAAGTCTTGTCTGTGCTGGCCAGAGTGGCCGAGCATTTCTAGGAGCTACAGTCTGGGACCGCGTGACCGCTATGGTCGCAGGTTCGAATGCTGCCTCGGGCATGGATATGTGTGATGTCATTAGGTTAGTTAGGTTTAAGTAGTTCTAAGTTCTAGGGGATTGATGACCATAGCAGTTGAGTCTCATAGTGCTCAGAGCCATTTGAACCAACCAGTCTTGTCTGCAGAAAGAAAGGAAAGGTGGATAGTGCTACCATACTGGTGGCATCAGTAAATCGGTGGGTAAATTCGATATGAGCCAATCATAATGCTCGATTCATTCACAAGACATCATTTGTGCTAGGGTATAGGAATCTCTACATAGCAGTGGATACGTTTGTATGTGTTGAAAGCAGGAAGGGTAACACACGATAGATGGGGTATCACATTAGGACCACTAGGAAGAGTGCATTCGATTTTATTCTGCGCTATTTTCGTAAACAGGTTCTATTAGGGTAAGAATTTCCGTGCATACAAGCTGAGACATAATGAAAACTCCTACAAAAACGCACGTTAACTATTTCTGGGACACTATGCAATTTCCTAGAGTCCGAATTCGTTATTATTTTAGATAGCCTGCGGCTTCAGTATAACACTGAGATCGCTGCTAGATGCACTTGCAATGGTATATTGCTAAGCGTATCCAGAAAGTTCCTCAAACGAATTGCAAACAACTGTAGCCTGCTTTCATGGCGCATTGTCACCCATAAAATTTCCATCATTGTTTGAGACTGTGAATTCTATGAATGACTGCATATGGTCTCCAAGTAGGCGAACATAGGCACTTTCACTCTAAGATCCAGGCAAAGACAGCCCACAACATTATTGAGCCCCCACCAGTCTGCTCAGTGCCTTGTTGGAAGCTGGGGTCCATGGCTTCGTGGGGTCTGTACCAAACTCGAACCTTACCTTCAGATCTTACCAACTGGAATCCGGACTAATCCGACGAGCCCATGGCTCTCTGGTCGTGTAGGGTCCAACTGATATAGTTACCAGCCCAGGAGACGCGCTGCAGAATACGTCGTGCTTTTAGCAAAGGCAGTGGTATCGGTCGTCTGCTGCTACAGTCCATTAAGGCAAAATTTCGCCGCATAGTCCTAATGGATACGGATACGTTCGACGTACGTCACCTTGATTTCTGCAGTTATTTCACTCGAAGTGTTGCGTGGCTGTTGGTACTGATGAGGCAAACGCTCATGCTCTCGGTGGTTAAGTGATCGGTGTCGACAACTGCGTAATCTGTTGTGAGAGGTAATGCTTGAAATTTGGTATTCTCAACAGAAACTTGACACTGCGGACCTCGCAGTATGGAATTCCATAACGATTACAGAATTGGAATGCCCTAAGCATCTAGCTTCAACTACCAAATCTGTTAATTCCATTCATGCACCATACTCATGTCGAAAATCTTTTTCGTTGAATATCCTGAGTAGGAACGACAGCTCTGTCAAAACACGGCCCTTTTATTCTTTGTGCAAGTGACACTACCGCCATCTGTATATGTGCATATCGCTATCCCATCACGTTTATCAGCTCAGTGTACTTTACAGAGAAGAAGCTGGAGTCACAGGAGACAGTCATATCACAATCGACGTGACAGTGAAAAAAATTAAATTCAATACAGGTCGCTTTTTTGCATCTTGCACGACAGTTTTAACGCGACGATAGAGGCCGCCTTCTGTGTTACACTACTGCCCACGCTCAGTAGAAAGTACACCAAACCGAAGCAGCCCTGAAAAGTAGCTGTGTCAGGAAAATCCACATGACTTCGCTGGCTCCCTGATCACCATCGACGAGTAATAGGTTAACAACTATGGTCCTGACAAAAGGGAGTATCCAAGCCAGTACCATGACCTCTACCTCTACCTTTATACTCCGCAAGCCACCAAACGGTGTGTGGCGGAGGGCACTTTACGTGCCACTGTCATTACCTCCCATTTCCTGTTCCAGTCGCGTATGGTTCGCGGGAAGAACGACTGTCTGAAAGCCTCTGTGCGCGCTCTAATCTCTCTAATTTTACATTCGTGATCTCCTCGGGAGGTATAAGTAGGGGGAAGCAATATATTCGATACCTCATCCAGAAACGCACCCTCGCGAAACCTGGCGAGCAAGTTACACCGCGATGCAGAGCGCCTCTCTTGCAGAGTCCGCCACTTGAGTTTGTTAAACATCTCCGTAACGCTATCACGGTTACCAAATAACCCTGTGACGAAACGCGCCGCTCTTCTTTGAATCTTCTCTATCTCTTCCGTCAACCCGATCTGGTACGGATCCCACACTGATGAGCAATACTCAAGTATAGGTCGAACGAGTGTTTTGTAAGCCACCTCCTTTGTTGATGGACTACATTTTCTAAGGACTCTCCCAATGAATCTCAACCTGGTACCCGCCTTACCAACAATTAATTTTATATGAACATTCCACTTCAAATCGTTCCGCACGCATACTCACAGATATTTTACAGACGTAACTGCTACCAGTGTTTGTTCCGCTATCATATAATCATACAATAGAGGATCCTGCTTTCTATGTATTCGCAATACATTACATTTGTCTATGTTAAGGGTCAGTTGCCACTCCCTGCACCAAGTGCCTATCCGCTGCAGATCTTCCTGCATTTCGCTACAATTTTCTAACGCTGCAACTTCTCTGTATACTACAGCATCATCCGCGAAAAGCCGCATGGAACTTCCGACACTATCTACTAGGTCATTTATATATATTGTAAAAAGCAATGGTCCCATAACACTCCCCTGTGGCACACCAGATGTTACTTTAACGTCTGTAGACGTCTCTCCGTTGATAACAACATGCTGTGTTCTGTTTGCTAAAAACTCTTCAATCCAGCCACACAGCTGGTCTGATATTCCGTAGGCTCTTACTTTGTTTATCAGGCGACAGTGCGGAACTGTATCGAACGCCTTCCGGAAGTCAAGAAAAATAGCATCTATCTGGGAGACTGTATCTAATATTTTCTGGGTCTCATGAACAAATAAAGCGAGTTGGGTCTCACATGATCGCTGTTTCCGGAATCCATGTTGATTCCTACATAGTAGATTCTGAGTTTCCAAAAACGACATGATATTCGAGCAAAAAACATGTTCTAAAATTCTACAACAGATCGACGTCAGAGATATAGGTCTATAGTTTTGCGCATCTGCTCGACGACCCTTCTTGAAGACTGGGACTACCTGTGCTCTTTTCCAATCATTTGGAATCTTCCGTTCCTCTAGAGACTTGCGGTACACAGCTGTTAGAAGGGGGGCAAGTTCTTTCGCGTACTCTGTGTAGAATCGAATTGGTATCCCGTCAGGTCCGGTGGACTTTCCTCTGTTGAGTGATTCCAGTTGCTTTTCTATTCCTTGGACACTTATTTCGATGTCAGCCATTTTTTCGTTTGTGCGAGGATTTAGAGAAGGAACTGCAGTGCGGTCTTCCTCTGTGAAACAGCTTTGGAAAAAGGTGTTTAGTATTTCAGCTTTACGCTTGTCATCCTCTGTTTCAATGCCATCATCATCCCGGAGTGTCTGGATATTCTGTTTCGAGCCACTTACTGATTTAACGTAAGACCAGAACTTCCTAGGATTTTCTGTCAAGTCGGTACATAGAATTTTACTTTCGAATTCACTGAACGCTTCACGCATAGCCCTCCTTACGCTAACTTTGACATCGTTTAGCTTCTGTTTGTCTGAGAGGTTTTGGCTGCGTTTAAACTTGCGGTGAAGCTCTCTTTGCTTTCGCAGTAGTTTCCTAACTTTGTTGTTGTACCACGGTGAGTTTTTCCCGTCCCTCACAGTTTTACTCGGCACGTACCTGTCTAAAACGCATTTTACGATTGCCTTGAACTTTTTCCATAAACACTCAACATTGTCAGTGTCGGAACAGAAATTTTCGTTTTGATCTGTTACGTAGTCTGAAATCTGCCTTCTATTACTCTTGCTAAACAGATAAACCTTCCGCCCTTTTTTTATATTCCTATTAACTTCCAAATTGTGTGTTCATCACGGCCTAAATAGGCGTAGACCCAATCAAAATAGGAAAAGATGTTGCCGTCACGGTGTGCTTCTGACGGACTATGCCCGTAAGAAGCAAGCCATCACAGAAATATACTAGGAAAATCTGATGATGAAGTTTCTGGGGGCTGTAAAAATTATGTGACACAGGATATTGTCCTACTGGACGATTTTGCTCTATAACGCCACACGTTATTCTTCGCAGTGCACAGTTATATATGCTACCTCATTGGGCTATTAAATTGTACATCACTGCCTCTGTACTCCTGGCATGGTGCACAGATAGGTCTTCCTCTTTCCATAAATGAAGAAACTGTCGTAAGGAAGTTGGTGATTTTCGAAATATAACATCTCCTGAACAGCAAACATGCCAAATTACACAACGAAGGTCTCTGTGAATCATCGCTCATCGAGATATATGGAGAACTAACAGTATCAGCAGGTTTTATGGCTGCAGCTGAATTTTTTTCTCGTGGTCATAATTACAGCTTTAAGTGTGCCCCTCTTAGGACTGAGATGACAGCACATAAACCACTGTTACAGTGATTCTTCTAATAGAGCAGATAATGTAATGCAAACTTCAGGTACTACGTTTGATGTATTATGATACGTTTCGCCGAAGTCAAAAGACGCTATTATATTCTCAAATCGATTGATAAGCTCAGAACCTAAATATGATGAAAACGGCCATGCAACATGATTCGGAAGTAGAGAAACAAGACATCTGGAGTAAGGAAACCAGCATTGTTTCTTTCTGCAAGAGATTTAAAATTCTACTGAAATATTATATGAGTAAAGATACACTGAAGCGCCAAAGAAACTGGTATAGGCAGGCATATTCAAATATAGTGATATGTAAACCGGCAGAGCACGCCGCTGCGGTCGGGAACGCCTATATAAAGCAACACGTGCCTATCGCAGTTGTAACATCGGTTACTGCTGCTACAATGGCAGGTTATCAAGATTTAAGTGAGTTCGAACGTCGTGTTATAGTCGGCACACGAGCGATGGGGCACGCCATCTCCGAGGTAGCGACGAAGTGGGGATTTTCCCGTACGACCATTTCACGAGTGTACTGTGAATGGAATCTGGTGAAACACCAAATCTCCGACATCGCTGCGGTCGGGAAAAGATCCTGCAAGAACGGGACCAATGACGACTGAAGAGAATCGTTCAGCGTGACAGAAGCGCAACCCTTCCGCAGATTGCTGCACAGTTTAATGCTCGGCCATCTACAAGTGTCAGCGTCCGAACCATTAAAGGAAGCATCATCGCTATGGGCTTTCGGAGCCGAAGGCCCACTCGTGTACCCTTGATGACTGCTTTACGTCTCGCCTAGGCCCGTCAACACCGACATTGGACTCTTGATAACTGGAAACGCCTGGTCGGAGGAGTCTCGTTTCAAATTGTATTGAGGGATGGACGTGTACAGGCATGGAGACAACATCATGAATCCACGGACCCAGTATGTCAGCAGTGAACTGTTCAAGCTGGTGGAGGCTCTGCAATAGCGTGGGGCGTGTGCAGTTGGAGTGATATGGAATCACTGATACGGCTCTGGTAGGTGACATGTACGTTAGGATCCTGCCTGATCATATGCATCCATTCATGTCCAATGCGCATTCCGACGTACTTGAGCAATTTCAGCAGGACAATGCGACACCCCACACGTCGAGAATTGCTACAGAGTGGCTCCAGGAACACTTTTCTCAATCTAAACACTACCGCTGACCACCGAACTCCCCGGATATGAACATTATTGAGCATATCCGGGCTGCCTTGCAACGTGGTGTTCAGAAGAGATCTCCACCCCCTCGAAATCTCGATGATTAATCGACAACCCTGCAGGATTCATGGTGTCAGTTCCGTCCACCCCTACTTCAGACATTATTCGAGTCCATACCGCGTCTAGTTGCGGCACTTCTGGCTTCTCGCAGGGTCCCTACACGATATGAGGCAGATCAATCAGCTTCTTTGCCTCTTCAGTGTATTTCTAGACATGTTACTACAACCGCAGTTATGTCAACAATTCTATGAAAAAGTATAATATCGATTCGTTCTGGCTATAGCATCATGAAAGTTAATTAAAACCTGTTCTTAGTTGTAGATGGCGTAATACTACGTAGTGAGCCTTCTTTTGTTCTCCTGCTTTTTCTGGAGTTTCTCTTGCAAGAGCTTTCACTTGGCTGCGCATTCAGTTGTGAGAACATCTTTAGATGTATGGCGTTTACGTTGCTCATTGAAGTTCCGGCGAAAATGTTACCAGCAGCCTGGAATATGTGGAGCACGATACGGTCAGTGCACTCGAAATTTTGTGGAGAAAAGATTTCTTCAGCGTCTTCCGGTGATACCCAATGAATAGAGATATGTTGCGAGTAGACGTGGAATTGCGCATAGTGATAGCATGCTCCTAAGTCTAAGAGGTCAGCCATGCTAAAAATGGGACATCGTTTTCAGTGATGTGGCTAATCTGCTTGATGCTGACGATGACATCATGGTGAAAGCAGTCGCTATGCCAAATGTTTCATTATCCCACTGCCCATCGAGTTCCCTACGCAAAACGTATCAGGGACTTTCGATGAACAAAATTCTGTGATTGGCACTTTCCACTGGACCACACAGAGTAATAACTAATATTGTCTGCATCCTCTTTAATTTTCATGTTAAACCCGTCCAACCGTGACTGTGGTGAATAAGTCTACCCTTGGAATTCCACCAATTTTCTTAAGTACCTCCCTAATTTCCCCATAGCAGACTGTCCATATTGACGCTGAACTTCACTCCAGTCATTTATGTTTATAGGATTCCGAAAGTTGGGCAAGTTCACTAACACAAGATACAATTAAAATTTTGCTTAACACTTTTCTCATCTAATCTCAAATGAATGGGTTGCTGATAGCTTGTCTTTTAATAAAACATCCCGTTTTCTGGAAGCGTAAAACGGCTGTACGTGTTGGAGATGGTACTAAATTGCCATTTATGCCGACTAACTTTCATGCTGGTTTTAAACAATGTTTTGTAATTATGTCTGAGGCGTTTTACTTCAAATACGTCTCGACGATCAGAGGAATTATTCATTGTTCGCTAGATTGTCGAAAAAGAAGAACTGGATAGAGGAGAGGCACACAATAAGAAATTATGGCTCTTCGTGACGTAACAGAGCATATTTCGTCGATGGTAAAAAAGCTTTCCATATGAATAGATGGAAAAATGCATTCCTCGTACTGAGGGAAACAGCAATCAAATAAAAGATTGGGAGAAACATGGAACATAAATAAGAAGATATGTAGGAAGAGTTCACCGTCAGTAGAAATGACAGATCGACCAGACTCCAAGGCAGGGCTGTTCACTCATACCCGTGTTAGTTAGACACTCAATGCTCTGGATAGACCAGGAGAAGAGATAGGGCGGATTATTAGAATCAATGTGAAACGAGAGAACATTGATACAGTAAAATTTGCGGATACATTTGGCATAACTGGAAGCGAATTGCACTCTATGCTAGAATTCACATAATTTGATTCTTACTGCCCCGTAGGACATAAGAACAAGCAAGCCGAAAACGAATGCATTTGTAACGGGCAAATGCAGTTTGTAGTCTTTCATAATATTGAAAGGGTATAATATAAAAAATGTACAACTTTTTTATCTGTATACTAACCAGGACAACAGATTAACATAGCAGAATGGATGTTTTAAGAGAATACCTTTGCTTGCGGAACGTTTTTGTGTGTCGTTACTCACCAACGGATTCTCTGGTGTCTCGGTATGGGGCACTTCAACCGGCGTGCGTGCAACTGACACTAAAGGTCTGCCTGCTGGAGGTTTACTGTCTCTGATGGAGTCTCTCTGGATCTTGGCATGAACTTTCCACCAGCGGAGGTCCGTCCGCTCGCCACGTTCCGATGGCAGAAGTTTACTTCGAGGAGCCTGTCTAAGTTGCCAGTGCCATCTGCTTGTGCTGTAGTCAGCCATATTCTTGAGTCCGACTAAGCCGCGTTCCTACAGCCTTGGTTCGTGGACGCGGCCTTATACACCATCATTAATTCTCAAACGCCTGATTCAGGAACACCAGTGAGTACCATTGATGTACAGGTAGGAGGAAGTAGTGACTCTCTGGCGTAGGCGTGCTCCTAAAAGAAAACATCCGCCAGTTAAATGTGACGAGTGGACCCGACGAGTAGAATGCTTAGGCTGCAATCCAGAGACTCCTTCCAAGCCAGTCAACCCTCAGTACACGGGTTTATACTGTGAGCTGCGCGTGTACTTAAATTCTGTTCGAGGTGCTTCAAGAGCGCCACCTACTGAGAAAACCGTGGCTAGGTAACGAAATCCAAAGACGTTCCACCATCAAAGGTATAGATATGGGTGTACACCTATTTTAGCTCCATTTAGTCTTCTTTTCGTATCCACTATACTGCACTCATTTGCTGCTGTCCTGCTTTCTAAAAAAACAAAATATTGTATATTTTTCATATTATACCATTTCAATACTATGAAAGTAAACAAACCCTATTTATCCATTATGAACATCTTCATTACCCACTTGTATATTCTTGTATTGTAATTTTCAATGAGACTAAATTACATAGAAACTAGAATAGATACTAATTCGCTTTCGGCCTTGATAACTGTATGAGTATTCTCTCTTCTTACTTCGATTGTAGTAGTTTGCCCTAACCTTTCTCCTGGTCTATCCAGAACATTCAGTATCGGTATGCTAATTAGGACAGGGATTGCTGAACAGTCCTGCCTCACAACCGGTTAACTGTGTCTGCCACAGTTCGTGGAAACCCCTGTGCTTCTTCTACTGAATTTAGTTTCATACTCTCGCCATAATCTGATTCGGCTTGTATTGCTGGCCGTTGTTTTGGGCAAAATCCTTAACGTGGACCAGCATCCTGGTAATAAGAAGGTGCCCAAGCTAAACGTTTTAGATTGTAAGAGGGCTGCCATTTTTAACCTGTTCTGTTTATGAGTACCTCATCCAAAAGGACTTCCTTTTATCTGCGCTGCTTGTGAATGTGGTCTCTACGTTTAGGTATCTTTAAAGGTTTTCATTTTTCAATTAACCTTGATCGACGTTAATTGCAGTATTCATACGTGTACGTTTTCTTCATTTTTGGTTAAGTTTTTTACTTGGTGTGTGTACTCCCCAAGTGTAGGTATCTTTAATATGTTTCATTGTCAGCTAAGATGAAAATGTCCATGTTTGTGTTGTAATATGTCTTGTAAATTCTACTTTGTTACCAACCCAAAGTAATGGCAGCTCAGGCGGACTCAGTTGACTTCCTTCATTTTTCCTGTCATGGTTGGAGTCCCTTGTGCTACTTGTTATTTGTATGTTATGTAAGTGTAATGCATTAGCTGTGTACATCTTTCAGAATCTGTATGAATGGAGCAGACATTATGGGCATGGGCCAATCACAAGACAGTTAACATTCCTTGATTAGTCCATACTGTTCAGCACCTATATTTGCATCGGAATTGTTCATGGTTGCTGTTGTAAGTAACTGCTCAAGCATGTCGATCTATTGATGTTCATTTCCTTATTTTGAAAGCTGTATTCTACATATTCTACCTTGAAATTTTTTAAAATTTTTAAACTGCATGCACATAGTGGTTGTTGCAGTGTTGATTTCCTAGTAGTTAAAATTATTGCCAGACGCAGTAAGTGCCTCTGCGGCGATTTTCTTCTGTTTGCCATAGTTTGATCAGCTTGTTTGATTTTCATCACAAAAAAAGAGGGAATTATCTATACTATTATAGAGACTGTAATGTAATTTATTTTACTTTGGTTGTTCCTGTTAGCTTAATGGTTTGTAATTGCTTATGTTTAACGTTCCCTCTGTGGCGAATACATATCACTCCTTTTTTATGATGTAAAAACTATTATTTTCTCTACGCTTTGCTCCTTGCTCCCCCAGATCTAGCTCCCTACAGTTTCGGGCGCATTTTATAAAGAAGATCAGTGTGTCACTGACAAAGCTGTAAATCAGACGCTTTAGCTGGAGTGTGATTCTTCAAAGAAGTGTGACGTGGACATTTAGAGTACACAAAAGGAGAGAGCTCGAAGTGTTCAAAATGTGGAAATGTGTTGCTAAGAAGGGTACTCGAGTCCTTTGTGCAGGCTGGATGCCGTTTCAAGCAGTGCTAAATACAAGGACATTGGGGAAAATCAGGAAGAGGACAGATATCATGAAGGGATTCATTCTGCGACATTGTAACATTGTAGCTCTCTGCACCTTTACAGTCACTCTAGACTATTTTGTGCCATTTAGTGGGAATGAGCGGAATGTTACTGATGCCTGCTGTACCGCACAAGCATGTATAGTTGGTTGGTTGACTTGGGGGAAGGGACTAAACAGCGACATCCTCGGTCGCATTAGGGAAGGATGAGGAAGAAAGTCGCCCCTGCCCCTTCGAATGAACCATCTCGGCATTTGCCTTACGTTATTTGTAGAAATCACTGCCAACCTAAATCAGGATGACTGGACGTGGGTTTAGAGGAGTTACGTCACAGATATAAACAGGAGAAATTTTTTCCCTTTTAACATTGACAGGTGCCATGCTAAGGAGCCTCCATGTGTGCGGTATTTTCGTGGCACTATGTTTACTGAATATGCTATGCTTATATTTATACGATTCCGAATACATATGTCGGCAGCTGAATGATTGTACACGGTAGATTTACAACAAAAAGATGAGGTAGAACATGTATACCGGTATTAATTATGGTCTCTTTTGGCATATGTAGACTATTTCGTTGCTGTTTTCGTTGAAGTCATATAAAATGAGAGTTTTCAATTAAATATTTAACCACACTAAGAGAGGGAAACGTACTTTTTTTTCAGAAATTTTTGTAATGAAATGAGGAGAAACGTTAGTCTACAAACACTGATGAGACAAGACATTATGACCACCTACTTAGAGCTTGTTTGTCGCGTAAATAACCGTCTTCTGATTTACGTACGCGAAGATGGCGCCCGATAGCAACCCAGATGGGTCCCATAGGAGAATTTGGTCACCGCGACCACGTGAGTTCATTACAATGCTCCTCAAACCATTGCAGCCCGGCGTCGCGAAAGGCATCAAGCATGAAGGGATGTAGGTGGTTCGCAGCTGTCAACGTGTCTTCGGTTAGCATCACAGATCCCATGCGTGCGGAGAAGAGTGTTTCACATAGCATAACACCGCTACCTCCAGCCTGCGTCCGCGGCGCACTGCACGATTCGAGCCGCTGTTCACCTCTATGACGGCATTTGTGGATAGTGTAGCATAAATGTGGTTCATCCGATGAGTCAACGCTTTTCCGCCCATCGATTGTTGAATCTTTATTTCCCATGCCCACTGCAGTCGTAACTGGAGATTTCTTTGGGTCAACATGTTAACACGTAGAGGTCTGCCTCGGAGCTCCATGTTCAACATTGAACTATGAACGATGTGTAGAAATATTGCTTTTTATGATCAATAAAATATGCCACAAACGTTTAATTAATGCTAAAAGCCATTAAGAATAAATCTTCTCTGTGCAAATAAATCTGTAAAATAAGGAGAGAAGGTCATATTTTAATATAAAAAAATGCATTTTTATACTGTCCATATAAAGAATGTTCCAGAGAAATGTTTATGTATCGGAATTTGATAAAAGATGGTCGCCTTAATTTGTTTCCACTGTATAAATGCACGAGCTGTGATCCCCCCCTCCTCCCCCACATGTCTCTCTCGCTTGTTCTTGATTACTGTCTCATAAAATTAAGTGTCGTTCTGTTACCAGTAAGTATTGGTTAAATAATTACGTTATTTAATGATAACAACAGTGTTTCAATCAAGAAACCTACTTCCCTCTTCCATTAATGCCTCATCTCAATTTATGATGTTGCGTTTTGAACTTTCTCATGCTGCAATGAAGAAGAGTAGCCGACTAATTGTTTGGAGGCCAGAGCCGAACACTACTAGTGTTGAATCGGCATTTGCCTTATCTAACATTTATCTGAGAATCTCTTAGATCTCTTTCAGCGATCTTAGATATCAGTATCCGCGCAATGTAATTACGCAAACTGCGTAATTTTGAGATCGGTCAGTGGCCTCTAAACAATGCCGTCGGTCAAAGATCTCAACGATCTGATGGGAACATGAAGCTGGATGGTGGCATGCAATTCATTATTAAGCAAGTAAACACTGTGTATGCGACATTCTAGGAATTCAGAAGCTTTGCTACCAGCAGATGTGATTAAAAATTTACAGTAGTATTTTCTTAAATATCAGAAATGTTATAGAGTTCCAAACGCTTGTGCGTACACCAGCATTGTGCTCTTTCCACAGAGATGCCACAGATCCCCATCTATCTTGCTTTACAGAGCAGATAAGCCTCCGAAGAGTCATGGACGTCCTACTGTTTAGACCCTAGGGGAAGTTCCATTGTCCTTCTTCTTTCTGCACATGCTAATAACATTTCTCAAACTAGTCGTAATAATGTAGTTGATCATAGTTACTCTTTATCTGTTGCAGTCGTAGTCCTGAGTACATTTACGGCTACTGTAACATTTAACTTCGGAAAAGTTAAATTTAAAATTAATCTTGTGTTATGTTTTTAAATACATTTATTATACTTTCAAAACAAAATTAAAGTATTATTACACTGCTCAAAAACTAAAACCAGAGTGACTGACGTTGCCAACATGGCTGAAACTATTTATAATTTCTTAACAATTCCGAACAATCCTCGGCATTGTTTAAAATTATTATTTCATTAACTAACAACTAAATTTTTTGAAAAAAATGAAAATACGTATCTGATTGTATATTTTCTTTAGAACAGCTAGTACACTATGCTATTAGTACTTGTCTGTTATTTCAGTCGAGAAAAAACTCCCAAATAAGAAATTACAATAATACATTTACATATTTTTATTAATTACTTGAGACTCCCTTCATGGGAATTGTTCCCTTCATTTACAGAGCTTCTACACTTTGAACCTAAACAAATTAAACAGTTATTATCTCAGTTATAATTTTTTCTAGACGAGTTATATATTTTGTTAACATGTGCGATCCTGAATTAGACTGGGAAATGTTCGTATTAAATGGGTCTTAATGGGCTGTTACGTTTCATGCTCACGACAGTAGCACGTGAACATCCGACCAATGTCGCCGTTTTCGAGATGCTCGTTCACAACCTCTAATAATAATAATGATATGCCCTTCGTGAAAGTCGCTTGTCTCGGTGGATTTCCCTATTTTCAGCCCATATCTTCGCCAGGGTGAACCACCGTCCGTGATGCTGCGCTGAGTTGGGTTTGTAACCGCGTCATATGCCCTCAACGTCTAATGTCACGGTGGGCAGTGGTAATGTTTTGGCTGTTTAGTGTATGCCACAACAATATAAGATACGAAAATAACACTGCGTAAGTAACTGCATTAGCGCAAAATTGAGTCCAATTACGCAGGCACTTCCCTTAAACATTTATTACCTGCCAAATATCATTCCCGATTTATGATTAATTCCTTCGATTCTTATAACTCGAAAACAACACTCCCTAATTCTCACATGAGATTTACTATAATATTAAACTTCGAGAACATTCTAAAATGATAAATACTGTACTACAAATATTTGCTGGAGATCGGATTTGAACTGGCGACGCGCATCACACCTCTCAGCGGCACAAACCGCCGCTCCACGTTAAACGCAACACAGGTCTAAAATGGTTCAAATGGCTCTGAGCACTATGGGACTTAACATCTGAGGTCATCAGTCCCCTAGAACTTAGAACTACTTAAACCTAACTAACCTAAGGAAATATCGCACATCCATGCCCGAGGCAGGATTCAAACCTGCGACCCTAGCAGTCGCGCGGTTGTAGGAACAGGTGCTCGAAATCGGCTTAGCTTCAGAAATAAAAGGAGTATACAAAATAATTTGTACTAGGACCTCAAGATTAGTTTTCTAAAGAAAGGAAAATGCATAATTTGCTACGATTTGATCATAAAATGTACGATTTGATCACATCAAACTTCCGGGGTAACAGGCCGCAGTTGATGTCTTAAACTTTCTCCTAACTTTTCGGCTCGGGCTGCGGGAGACATATTCAGAGGTAAAATGGTGAACTTCAACCGGACTCGAGGGAGTGCCGAATATATGGGCAGTGTAGTGG
Organism: Schistocerca cancellata; assembly: GCF_023864275.1. NCBI lineage: Eukaryota > Metazoa > Arthropoda > Insecta > Orthoptera > Acrididae > Schistocerca > Schistocerca cancellata. The sequence continues at coordinate 490,602,175 of NC_064631.1, read as the reverse complement.
GGCGCCACTGTCCATCACGTGACGTCTGCTACAGGATTATCTGTAGTAATACCAACATTCTCGATTGAAAGCAATCGATCGTTATTCTTATGCTGCAATGTAGATATCCAAATTTTATCTAATTTAACACCTTGGTTTTTTCTTTCAAAATTATTACGATGTCTATAAATCTTAATAGCCTCTCTGTACAGACGCGCATGATAATATGATGTTTTCGATATGACGTTCATCTCAGTGAATTTAATTTCATGGTCACCCTCTTGGTGAACATGTTTCGCTACGGCCGATTTATCCGAGTGCACCAGGTCGCAATTTTTCTCACGCTCAACCAGACGGGTGTAAACATTTCTTTTTGTGTTACCAATATAAACCAGTCAACAACTACGACGAATTTATATACACGCGGTGTAGCCAAAGATGTGGTATAGCTTTTGCAAATTTGAAACATTCTTTCCACACTTTCCCAATGCAGTCTGCAGCTGTACAGATGAAAGGAAAGAAAACTTTCCCTTTGGGCGGCCATCGTTCCTCGTCGGTCATTATCCTCTTCCTTGGGCGAAGTACTCGATCTGTCTCCTGGTTAGAATAACATTTTTTTCTTGAATGTTGACCGTAGATGTTCAAGCTCATCTTTTAAATAAGTCGGTTAAAAAATTTTGCGCTCCCTGTCTACCAAGGTTTTAGTCACACTTTTTTTATGTCTAGTATGGCGATTGGAATCTTTATGCGGGCAACGGTCGGTATGTGTGGCTTTCCCGTATACCCCATTGCCCAGCGCCCCCTGCCCTCGCTTGACAACCGACGCACCCAAGAAATTAAGTTAGTCATTATTCTCCTTCTCCATAGTAAATTGTGTATTCGGATAGATACTGTTCAGATGTAGTATTAGGAACATTTCGAATTCCTCTGCACAGTATGTCCAAACTACAAAAGTATTATCGATATAGCGGTACCACGTGTCTGGTCCTTCATTGGTGTTCCATAACGCCCGTTGTTCGAAGTTCTCCATAAATAAAATATTGGTCAAGCGAGACTAAGAGCATTACCCATTTCACCCCGTCAATATTTCCATATAAATTTCTAAAATAGGACTTGGTGAGGCAGTGTCTGAATAACCCCACTGTATCTAATGCTACAATTTGAAACGTCCCCTTTGAACAATTTTACATGTGAAACGTCCACTTAGAACAATTATACAAGCCTGTGCTTAACCTGACACACAATATTATTTAGCGCAACGCAATCTGACTTTCAATAACCCCTACAAAACAATGGCCCTGACTAACTTTAACCTATACCTTTTACAAATCACTTACCTCACAAAAATCTTCGCTACTCAAGCTACTGCAAAACAGCGAGCGCCACTACTGCCAGCTAAATAAAAGATTCAAACCACTGAAGGTACTAACTACTGATAGGGATAGTTAGCAATTGAAAGATATTAATAGAGAACAAACAATGTATTTACCTTAATATTCATAATTGACATTCAGTCTTACAGATTATCAAAACTCCGCCATCTCTCTCCCCACGTCCACCACTGCTGGCGGCTCACCTCCAACTGCCCAGCGCTACGCGCTGTTCGCATCCAGCTATAGCAGTTCATGACAATAATGGCAGACAACAATGCAAACTAGCCACATACTGCACACAGCACAGCCAGTGATTTTCATACAGAGTGCTATGTAACGTTGCCAATAAAAAACATAAACAGCAAACTTACATAAAGAAAGCCTAAACAGCCTACTTACATAGCCCCCATGCTCCCCACAAAAAATTTTACAAAATGTTTTTGGCCGGTGGCCAATAATGATTTGATAAAATTTTTCATAATTACACTAACAAAGATATCCAATGCACACACTTATTGATACAATGTTGGTCAAAAGCTAAAATTTTCTCACAGTCCATAAAGACAGTCCAGATTGTTCATCATAATAGTAATTACAGGTGTTTGTTCACAAAGTCTCATTAGTAAAAAAAATTGCACACAGAAGTAGTGGATTTCCATGCAGTCTTGAAGAAGTAGTGTTGTCCTTACAACGGAAAGACAGTGCTGACTCTTGACATGCTGACAGGTAATGGGCCACAACAGAGCAAACCCACAGCAGAGTCATTCGACGTTTTGAAGAAGATTGGTAGGTAGGTCATCACAGAGCAGACCCACTGTAGTCCTGGTAGAGAGTATGGTATTGGTGGGCCACCAGAGGAGCAGACCCACTGTTGTCCTTGTAGAGATGGCCAGCAGCCATCTGTTGCGACTGTGCAGGTGCACAATCACCATTGAAGAGTCTTGCGGATAATAGAGCAAGTCCATAACCACCACTTGTGCATTCACAAAGTTTTTGGGAATTGTCCTTAGAACCAGCAATGCTGTTATCCAGGTCCTTGCTGAATTAGTAACACTCGTGCAAACACTAACAGTCCCTACTTCTCACATGTTGTCCATATACTGTGACCAACAGAAATGTGTGCAGTGAAATGGAACTTCCAAGTTACTTGATGAGATGAACTGGTGTCAATCACAATATTATAACATAAGAATACAATTACAAAGGTACAAAATACATCATTAAAAACATAACAATACAGATAATATTTGTAGTAATAGGGGCTTTACAAAAGAATAGAAATAAACATATACATCAGTGTTACAGGAATGATGACATGAGTACATACATAAAAGATCAGAATCACTTTTGAAACGTCAACTTCACACATGAGCATGAAAACAACACAGAATAAATAATGTCTAAGCATCTTTACAAAGAAAATAACAGAATATTAGAAAAATTCTACAACATAGCTCTCATCAGCTAAACACATAAAGACAGAAAAAAAACACAAATACACAAGGGTACACAAACACATAGTGGGATAACACCAAAAGGAAAGGACAACACACAATTACATATTTGGAAAAAGCAGCAAAGAGGAAAGGACAGGGTTTGGTTTACTGCAGTATTTTGCTTGGAGATCTCCCTTCATTCCATAGATCGTTCGTCTTATTTCAACCTTTGCTTCCACCAAAAAAATCCTATCCAAGCATGCTTTCTGTATTTATGTGTTCACATATTTCTTACCTCATTATTTATTTCCAAGATAATCCTACCTATACCTCCTTCCTGTATTCTATTCATATTTCTTTCAAAATAATTATTTCTGATTGTACAATACTCATTGGGGCCCAAATCTTTCTTCGTAATGCATTCTTTACCTATTCTCCATAGTCAGTTTCTTATATAGTCTACCCCCTCTTAAGCTAACTTAAATCTACTGAGCTCAGATATATATACCAAGGGACGAGGCAATGCAGCAAAAAAAATAATTAACACAAACATCAATGACAAAATATAGAAATGGCAAAGCAAGCAGCATAAATTAGCAAAGCAAGTGCAATATTACAACTAATATAAGGCAATGCAGGAAACAAGAAAAACTAGCTTAGAAGAGTAACACAAAGTCAAATTCAGTAACACTATGCCTGACAAACAGCAGCAACTTATACCTAGACATGACATAGCGCAAGCAGAAAAAATATTACAGTAAAAACAACAATGCAGACAAGGGAAGTGCATATTCACATCTTAATGTCTATGTAATTAAAGTGGTCATCTTAATGTCTATGTAATTAAAGTGGTGCACCATAACAATTTATTGTAAAAAAGATATTACCATGTACCTGAAAAGAAAATTAAGTGTTACTGTTACGAGTTACTTCTTATTGTTCTTTCCTTTCCAAGTGCTCCTTTTTTAAAGAATGTGGATTACAAAATTATCATTTAATAGATCTGTTGACAGAAAGAGTTCACATTAGCAAATGCATCTCATTTTATAAAAGCAATGCTGCAACACAGCTGGAAACCAGACATCAAATGAAATAAGCAATTACACAAACCAAAGCATAAAAATGTCATTCAGTAGTCATGTGACATTTCATTTCATAAGTTAATTGCTCTCAACTCTCGTACAAAGACTCTTGTCATAATCAGGTGTGCAGATGTAAAAATATTTCTTGTCATTTTGTTAGGCATTTCAGTAAATATCATAAATTTTTAAGTAACGAGGGTGTCGCATTAGCGATGAAAGGCACATCCTAATGGTTTATTCTCCAGGTGTTTGACACAGCTGTGTGCCCACAACGCATTACAAAAATCATATGTTTTCAAGTAACGAGCGTGTCGCATTAGCGATGAAAGGCACATCCTAATGGCTTTCTTTTCTACCTGAGCGTCTGAAAAGGCTTGTTCTCCAGGTGTCTGACACACCTGGGTGCCCACGTCACATTATGTGCAGGTGGTCACTTAACTTTCTTACGGAAATATTTACGACAGTAGTTTCCGCTACAGTGGCAGTCTCATATAAAAACATTTCACAGGTCAAGAATTTTATTGACATAAACATACCTCAACAGCATAATACACATCGTCGTCGTAAAAATAACATCATAACACCTCAGTCAAATCTCAAAATCGTCGTAGCTTCCTCCAATGATTTCAAAACCTAAAGAAAATTCTCTGATCATTTCAGTAGTGTCATCTACCTCAAACGTACTTTAAAAATTATGATCTCATACCAAAATACATCATTCAAAGCTCTCATAGTATCACAATGGTACCAAAAAAATATAAACAGTGCAAAAGGTACAGACAAAGTACAATTTCTTAAGTGTGAAGTAATCCAACTCTGTAATTGCGTAAACATGTGTCACTGACGTAGTAAAAGGATGTTTGTTTCTCTGTTAAATGATCAGATAGGTGTGTAATTTATGTGTTAGAGAAATATGGTACCGATGTGTAAAGTTGTATAAGCAAATACCATATTAGCTAGGGCTCCTTGTGCTTGCCAAACACATGGTACACAAAGTAGGCGTGTACCCCCCTGAGGTTTATTGTAATTGTATCCTCAGGTATTACAGCTTACAGCAATGAAATGAAATGTGTCACGAAAAACTTTCTTTGTAATTCAAAAATCTCTAAAAATAAATGTCTTAAGTACAAAATTAATCACTCAAATACGTGTCCAGTAGCGCTAAATGTGCGTCTTGCTCTAAGATAATCTCTGGGGAGTGTCGTAGTTATTGTCCTCCGAAAGCTAAGTTCTGCAGAAGTCAATGTACTTACCTCATGATACACAAAAGTGAAATGCTTTGCGTATAGATATCATACTTATTACGCTTATTGCCGTGATGAGGAAAGTACTGTGCTGTAACGTATTGTTGTCCTACGGAAAAGGCTGTCTCCTTGTAGCAATAGCACAAAAGTCACCACTAAAACATGTTTTACTTTACAGAAGAATTCAGAAAAACTGTGCAGATATCAAACAGATACACCGCAAAAGCAACATTGTAAATTGTCACTCATTAGTAACGTCGTGATATAATCGTGTAGCTGTCACACAAACCAACCACTGTGTCATCTGGCATTTCACAGAAAGCACCTCAAATCCAGAATCCACTCGTAAGCAAACCAAAATGTTGCATGTTAACAGTTTCTTAACTCTGACAAATTGTACAAGTAGCGTGAAGTGAAAATTGCAAAGACTAAGTTAAAAAGCAAATTATCTGTCAATAAATGGTTTGACATGAGAAATGTGGTGTAAACCTTTACTCTTCCTAGTACGCAGAGTTTCAACTTCAACGCAATTATCATGTGGTATACGTCGGATTCTGTAAGGTCCATTGTAAACTAGAAAGAATTTGTGACTCAAGTGTTTCTTCTTATGTGACAATGAATGAGCTTTAATGAGAACTTTCTGACCAATATATAATTTCTTTGCATTTGCTTTACCGTGTAGTTCTCTCCTTTTCTCTGCTGCAGATTTTATATTTTTAAGAGCCAAATCAATTATGTCTCTGTGTCGCCGTTTACGTGTATTCGGGAAAGGTACAAGCTCTCTGATTCTGTTCGGAGGTTCTTCATTCTTCAGTACAAGAGTAGGTGGTAAAGCAGTGGAATCATGAGGCATTTCATTCAGCACATTTTGAAATAAGTGTAAATATCTGTCCCAATGCTGATGCTTTCTGTGACAATAAAGTCTGCAAAGCTTATTGATTTCTTTCATAATCCGTTCAGACGGGTTACAATGTGGTGAATACAATGAAATAAAAACAGGTTTGATTATATGATTCCGAAGCATGCGTGACCAAACAGCAGATCTGAATTGCGGTCCGTTATCTGAAATGACTTTACTAACGTGTCCCACTTCACGTAAGAAATTTTTAACAAAGGCGTTGGATACAGACCGTCCAGTGGCTTTACGTAACGGAGTGAAAGAAACAAATTTTGAAGTAAGTTCAACAGCGACTAGAACGTATGCAAATCCATTAGATGTTCTGACAAGCGGTCCCAAGAGATCAACAGCAGCAAATTCTTTTAATTTAGAAGGAATGATAGGAAACAGCGGAGCACGATGTGAGATAGTAGACGGTTTCGCCTTTTGACAAAGTTTACAAATAGACAAGACTCTTCGAATTCTCTTTTCCATATTGTTAAAATAACAAGTCGTTCGAAGAATATGATAACATTTTTGTGGACCAAAATGTGCGTAGCTGAAATGAATGTACCAAATGAGCTTATTAACAAAATCGTCTGGAATGCAAAGTACCCATAGCTTGTCATCAACAGTGCAGCGTTGGAACAGTATGTTGTTTCTAACCAGGTAATAATGCCGAATCTGAGTGTGTGTCTTTTCATGCCATTTACTTTTGATGTCTTTCCAAATCGGATCTTTATCTTGTTCATGAGCAATGTCCTTTAAAGATGTGGTGATGAAGTTTTCAAATGCGACTTTCTGAATGTAAAGAATACTGAAATTTTTCTCGAGATTGCCTTCTGTGTTACTTTTCTCAAGCCCAGCCGGTGCGCGTGACAGCGCGTCCGCAACAATGTTCTCCTTGCCGGGAATGTAGACTATTGTGAAGCGGAATTCTTGCAGAAACAATGCCCAACGTTTTAGCCTGTCATGATTTAATTTTGAAGACATAAGAAATTGTAATGCACGGTGATCACTGTATACTTTTACGTGCTTACCAGAAAGAAAGAAACGGAATTTGTTAAATGCCCAAACGATAGCTAAAGCTTCTAATTCAGTAACGGAATAATTTTTTTCAGATTTTGTTAGCACTTGGCTAGCAAAAGCAATGGTTTTCTGAACAGTAGTGTCATTTTCTATGGCTTCTTGAAATAAGTGGGCACCAAGACCGACTTTAGAAGAATCCGTGCTAAGGCAGAAATCTTGTGACAGATCTGGATGAGCTAGTATTGGCGCGTGAAGTAACGCCTCTTTCAAAGAATTGAATTCCAGCTGTGCTTGTTCGTCCCAGTTCCAAATAGTATTTTTTCCAGTGAGAGAACAAAGTTTTGGTGTAACTAGAATTTGCATATTCAGAAAACGACGGTAAAAATTTACGAGACCTAGAAAACTGCGGACTTGTCTTTTTGTGGATGGAACTGGAATGGCTCTGATTGCTTCTAACTTTTCAGGATCCGGCTGAATGCCTTCAGAAGAAATAATATGTCCCAAAAACTTCACCTTTGACCTACCGAATTCAGACTTTTCCAAGTTAACTGTAATTCCAGATTCTGCAAAAATACGTAACAAACTGTTGAGGATGCGGTTATGTTGTTCCCATGAGGCTTCTGCTATTAGAATATCGTCCACATATAAGGTGATGTGACGTTTTAAGAACTCAGGTAATATGGAATTTAACCCGCGAATGAATGCTGCTGAAGAAATGTTCAAACCAAAAGGAAGTTTCCGAAACTGATAACAAACGCCGAAACAAAGGAAAGCTGTGTATTTTCTACATTCTGGATGTAGTTCGATCTGATAAAAGCTGGATCTGAGATCAATGGAAGACAACACTTTTACACCATTAAAATTTTGAAGAAGTTCTTCCATCGTCTGCGGCCTGTCTGTTTCAGGAATGATGATAGTATTGATTTGTCTCGAATCTAAGACAAGTCTGATCGATCCATTTTTCTTCTCAACAACATGTAACGGATTGTTGTATGAGCTTACTGCAGGCTCAATAATGCCCTCGTCAAGCATAGATTGTATTTCTGTTCTAACACGGTCCCTATAATGTGCTGGAATTACGTATGGTCTTACACAAAATTTAGTATGCTCACGAACACGAAATTGGTATTGAAATCCCTTGATTGTTCCTGTTTTGTGAGTAAAAACTGTGGAATGTGCTTGTAAAATCTCAAAAAGGTCCTGCCTATCAGTGTCATTACAATTCTCAATTGTTTGAATTTTATTCTGAATTAACTCATTAATTTCAAATATGCCGTCGATGTCATCCCTGTCAGTACTTGCAGAGTGATTGTTAGTGTCTAGTTCCGTAGAAAATTCCGAACTGTTATCTAACAGAAGGTAAAGCCGATTAATTTCCTCATCATGGTTTGAGAGCCAGTCTTCAAATTTCAAAGCTATTGACTTACCTTCTTTCTCTAAACTTATTTCAGCATCGTGAAAGCTTAAGATTGCTTTATATTCATTCAAAAAGTCTACTCCCAGTATAATTTCCGTCGACAATAATGGAACAATAAGGAAGTTCATAGAGAAGCTGTGGCTTTGACAAAAGAATTCTAAGTTGGTTTGTTGGCGTACATCTACACTTTTTCCAAAGATTGCACCTTGTAATTTAATCTTACGTAACGGAAGTGTGGGGCAATCGTTCGCTTTGTTGCATTTGCTAAAAGCTGTTTCGCTAATTACTGAAATGGGACTGCCAGAGTCAAGTACTGCCGTAAATTTTACGTCATTTACAGTAATATGAATCACAGGATATGCAATGTTGTTATGTTTTACGTCGTGTTCCTGGAGTAAGATGTCCCTAATGTCTTCCATTTTTACGTAATTACTAGCTACGGCAGCTGCGTCGTCAGTTTCATAAGTACGTCTTGTGGCTGCCAGTGGTGTGAGTCATCGCCTATTGTCTCTTTGTTGGCGCGCGTCGTTATTGGGATTTGGAGACCTAACTTCTACAAATTCATCGTGACGAGAGTGCTCTGCTCTGTTTAAATCTCGCCAGTTCTGATGCAATTCAGGTCTGTCGTTACGATCATATCGTCTGTCGTCATGTCGGTAGATTCCATAGTTTCTTTCTTGTCGGTCACGTGGTGGAGAATTTCTCCTTGAATCGTAACTACGCGCTGGACCGTTGCGTCTAAAGTTATTCTGTCTCCCTTGATAATAGTTATTTTGGTTCCCATATTGTCTGTTTCTCTGATTGTCTCTGTGATAGTCATTACTGCGGAGAGGTGATCTTTCCCTGTAATTATTACTACTCTGCCAACGGTTGTCATACGGGTGGTGTCTGTTTTGGTCACGATTTGCGTTGTAAGAATAGACTTGTCGTGTCCAGTTATTATTTCTGTCGTCACGGAATTGTGATGGATGTGACCTGTAGTGATTGATTTCCTGTTTTCGCATCCCACGACTGTCTGTGTCAATTTCCAGTTCTTGTAACAGTCCCTGAAAAGCTTCAATGTCGTCTTTGCAACGTCCTGCCAAAATAATGTGTCGTAAATGTTCAGGCAGTTTGATTAAGCAAATGCGGATGAGTTCTGAGGGGCTGTATGGGTTTGATAGGTACTGATTCTTGTGCAACATGTCTTCAAAATATTTGACAAGACTGGAAAATTCAGATTGTTCAAAGTGTTTCATCATCATGATGCTATGTTTTACGCGGTCTTGTGTAGCTTGAGACCAATATGCTGAGAGGAAGGCATGGTAAAATTCTCCTTCACTGTGGCAATCGTGAATGACCGATCGCATTCTTACAGCTGGTTCATTCTCCAAGTAGCCACACATAAATTCTAATCTGTGTTCTAATGACCAGTTGGGAGGAAAACAATGAGAGAATTGATGGAGCCACGCTTGTGGATGAATGTCGTTGCCAGAATTCTTAAATGTTTTGAATTTACGTGTAGTAATGAACAGCTTATAGTCAAAATCATCATGTCGGCGAGTCACATATCGGTCATTGTTACGTCGTGTCGGCGGTTCCATCTCAAAATTCGGTGCACCTTGCCAATTTCTTTCATAATTACCGAAATGCTCTGTGTTATTATATTGTGGCTTTTCCGTATTTCTATGTCCCTCTTCCAGTATTGGGGCGCGAGTGTCCTCTGAAATACGTAATTCTTGTATCACCTGCGTCAACTGATCTTGTACTTCCCGGATTTCTCTTTTATACTGTGTATTAATTTGATTTTGATTTTGTTTGAATTTTCTTATTTGTTCATAGTCTTCTGTGTCAGTGAAGGCTACGGGTCTTGTGTCATTCAGATCATCATCTACCTTTGTAGATAAGTTAGTGACCTGATCCGAAAGTTCAGCTACTTTCTCCGATAGTGAACACATTTCCTCAGTGTGTTTTTCTGAACCAAGTTTCAGAGTGTCCATTTGTGTTGAAATCGAATCTACTGTGTTCTTTAAGTTTTCCTGAGTTTTTGCCAGTTGCGTAACCGAATCGGTAGATGCAACTGAGTCAATTTTAGCCCACAAGGTCTCATGATTTTCATGAACAATGGTTTGCAGTTCTTTTATGGCTGCTTCGTGATTCTGTAATACATTCTCATGACGCGAAAAAATAGGTTGGAAATGCTCACAAATTTGTGTTTTTACGTCATTACAGACTTTCTGACATTTCGATTCTATTTTATGTAACTCAGTAGTTAAATCTTCACGTGTTTGTTCAAGCATATGTTCCACTGAGTCTAACTTTTGAAGCTTTTGTTCCATTGTGTCTAACTTTTGAAGCTTTTGCTGTGTTTGTCTCTGATTTTGTTCCATTGTGTCTAACTTTTGAAGCTTTTGCTGTGTTTGTCTCTGATTTTGTTCCATTGTGTCTAACTTTTGAAGATTCTGTCCCATTTGTTTCTGATTTTGTTCAAGCGTTGTGTCTAACTTTTGTAGCCTTTGTCCCATTTGTTGCATTAACTGTAATAACAATGCACTGGTGTCTGAAACATGTTCCTCAGTGCTTTTCGGCAGTGAATTTGCACCGGCAACATTCACATTTTGACAAGCGGAAAATGTGTCTTGACTCATTTGAGAAAACGGTGAGGACGCAAAACCTGAATCTACAGTATTTGCAAAATTGTGTCCTATCATTTCGGATTCCTGAGGCGAGCTGTTGCCGACCGATCGATCGACAATGCTTCCCTGTTCACTACCTGTTTCACTGCCTACGCCATTGTCTGACGCCCGCTCCATTTCCCTATGCACAGTTACCAAATTACTACTTTGAATATTAGTTAATTCACTACCCAGTGGTGCTGATAAGCTACGCTCGTCGTCACTATTATTTCTCAATTTAGTTTGGAGCCTAGTGTTACGTTTTTCACACGCCATTATTGTCACAATATTTCACACGACAACACAGAAAAGCACAACTTGAATAGCAAAAACAAGAGAACACATTAACATAGCACTGAAAATAATATCTAGTTAATTGCAGCAGCGAAATACTTGGCGCAAAGCTACATGCATGCCACAACTGTTTTACTGTACAACAATGAAAGACTGCAACTACAAAGGAGATTCTCTCTACAATTACGCGCTAGTAATAAACAAAAGCTACACTAAATACACAAACTACAAGAAAAAAATCAGAAGATTCCAGTGAGGTATCCTAGGCTAAGGGTCGACATATGAAACGTCCCCTTTGAACAATTTTACATGTGAAACGTCCACTTAGAACAATTATACAAGCCTGTGCTTAACCTGACACACAATATTATTTAGCGCAACGCAATCTGACTTTCAATAACCCCTACAAAACAATGGCCATGACTAACTTTAACCTATACCTTTTACAAATCACTTACCTCACAAAAATCTTCGCTACTCAAGCTACTGCAAAACAGCGAGCGCCACTACTGCCAGCTAAATAAAAGATTCAAACCACTGAAGGTACTAACTACTGATAGGGATAGTTAGCAAATGAAAGATATTAATAGAGAACAAACAATGTATTTACCTTAATATTCATAATTGACATTCAGTCTTACAGATTATCAAAACTCCGCCATCTCTCTCCCCACGTCCACCACTGCTGGCGGCTCACCTCCAACTGCCCAGCGCTACGCGCTGTTCGCATCCAGCTATAGCAGTTCATGACAATAATGGCAGACAACAATGCAAACTAGCCACATACTGCACACAGCACAGCCAGTGATTTTCATACAGAGTGCTATGTAACGTTGCCAATAAAAAACATAAACAGCAAACTTACATAAAGAAAGCCTAAACAGCCTACTTACAAATTTACCAGCTACGGCAGATAAATGGAAACTGAAATTAATTTCAGTACCTTTTTGTACAAGTGTTGCGAAATAACGGAAAGCTAAAGCGCGAATCCGTAGCAGGGAAAAAAAATTATAAATGTAAAAGAGAATATACACTCCTGGAAATGGAAAAAAGAACACATTGACACCGGTGTGTCAGACCCACCATACTTGCTCCGGACACTGCGAGAGGGCTGTACAAGCAATGATCACACGCACGGCACAGCGGACACACCAGGAACCGCGGTGTTGGCCGTCGAATGGCGCTAGCTGCGCAGCATTTGTGCACCGCCGCCGTCAGTGTCAGCCAGTTTGCCGTGGCATACGGAGCTCCATCGCAGTCTTTAACACTGGTAGCATGCCGCGACAGCGTGGACGTGAACCGTATATGCAGTTGACGGACTTTGAGCGAGGGCGTATAGTGGGCATGCGGGAGGCCGGGTGGACGTACCGCCGAATTGCTCAACACGTGGGGCGTGAGGTCTCCACAGTACATCGATGTTGTCGCCAGTGGTCGGCGGAAGGTGCACGAGCCCGTCGACCTGGGACCGGACCGGACCGCAGCGACGCACGGATGCACGCCAAGACCGTAGGATCCTACGCAGTGCCGTAGGGGACCGCACCACCACTTCCCAGCAAATTAGGGACACTGTTGCTCCTGGGGTATCGGCGAGGACCATTCGCAACCGTCTCCATGATGCTGGGCTACGGTCCCGCACACTGTTAGGCCGTCTTCCGCTCACGCCCCAACATCGTGCAGCGCGCCTCCAGTGGTGTCGCGACAGGCGTGAATGGAGGGACGAATGGAGACGTGTCGTCTTCAGCGATGACAGTCGCTTCTGCCTTGGTGCCAATGATGGTCGTATGCGTGTTTGGCGCCGTGCAGGTGAGCGCCACAATCAGGACTGCATGCGACCGAGGCACACAGGGCCAACACCCGGCATCATGGTGTGGGGAGCGATCTCCTACATTGGCCGTACACCACTGGTGATCGTCGAGGGGACACTGAATAGTGCACGGTACATCCAAACCGTCATCGAACCCATCGTTCTACCATTCCTAGACCGGCAAGGGAACTTGCTGTTCCAACAGGACAATGCACGTCCGCATGTATCCCGTGCCACCCAACGTGCTCTAGAAGGTGTAAGTCAACTACCCTGGCCAGCAAGATCTCCGGATCTGTCCCCCATTGAGCATGTTTGGGACTGGATGAAGCGTCGTCTCACGCGGTCTGCACGTCCAGCACGAACGCTGGTCCAACTGAGGCGCCAGGTGGAAATGGCATGGCAAGCCATTCCACAGGACTACATCCAGCATCTCTACGATCGTCTCCATGGGCGAATAGCAGCCTGCATTGCTGCGGAAGGTGGATATACACTGTACTAGTGCCGACATTGTGCATGCTCTGTTGCCTGTGTCTATGTGCCTGTGGTTCTGTCAGTGTGATCATGTGATGTATCTGACCCCAGGAATGTGTCAATAAAGTTTCCCCTTCCTGGGACAATGAATTCACGGTGTTCTTATTTCAATTTCCAGGAGTGTAGTTCATGTCCGAGGCAGGTGTTGGCTGGGTTGATTTGGGAGGAGGGAGACCAATCAGCGAGGTCATTGGTAGCAAGACAGGTGTGAAGTCATGCACCACAGAATAGTAAGCTACATACGTTTAAGCAACAAAAGGAAGGAAGTGTTATTACGGTCGCAGCAGATACCCAGAAAATCATCAAACATCGCCTACGTGTATTATTTCACTTATTTTATTTGTGTACCGTATAATACATTGTTTCAAAGTTATTGGTGTTATTTCACTGTGTACCCACTTAAATCTGAGAACACTACATAATTCTATAGTCGGCAGCCATATGCGGAACAGCGGAATACTTCCAAGAAACTATAAAATTACCGTAAAGGTGCTGCAAGTATCTTGATGACTTCTGTAATAATCACGAAATTCGAAATGAAAGTACCATTTCTCATACTAACTATGTTTCATTTTATAACACAATTACATATAGAATTCTTCAGCCTACACGACAAAGGCTGCATTCTGTGTTTCGGCTACGAATATATGGCTAATGCATTCACAACTCGGCACTAAGCATTTATTGACTATGTCACAGCCAGTACATTTAATAAAAAATAACCATTTAAGTATGATTTACGGCGTAGAATATTGTGCCATCGACGTCCGTGAGAGGCCCATTAACGAAACGGATATGCAGCTACTATATCGCATGAATGGCCCTATAAACGGTAAATCGTTATTAAAGACTGAAATATGTGCTGTGTAATACCTTACTTCGCCGTACAACAAGCAATAAATTCCCCGAAGATCACATAAAGAATATTGTTAGAGAAAAATATTAATGTGCTCGACCACGTTCACCGGGTTCGGCCTCGCATTCACCTGTAACTTCCTGTAAGGGAAAATTAAATTTTGGCTGCTTAGTTACAGTCACATACTAAGATGTCTAAGATATGTCGTTGGTTCGAACCGTCTTGTTAGTATAATCATCATTCGATTACAAGTTAGGAATACTTCTGTAGGTCATACACCGTTTTGAGACATGCAGTTTTATTTCAATTTTAATCCGACGCACCTGGGACCGATAATTACAGTTTCACAGACTACAATGACGCTTTTGGGCGTTGCATCTGTCTCAGTTTTATTACCTTCGTTTTGCACCATGAATATTCATCTTCCGCATCGGTGAAAATGGGAATGACGGATTGGCTTCTAGTTCTCATTTTGTTTTGTAAATTGTTCATAGAACTGTGAATTGTGTTGAATTTGCTTGTAACAAAAATTTAAATCTGTGACTTAAACGCTGTACTCTACGGCAATGATACAGTACACCGACGTTATCAGATTCTACGTCTGAGGTACTTCACCATCTAAACGTCAGATATAACTGTTGTGCTATAAAAAAGGTAGCATTATGACAAAACTTTTTGCATAATCTGTCTTTGAATGCAACGCACTAATTATCACAGACAATTCCCTACCACGTTTACTAAGTAACATATAGTTAATATTCTCTTAAGCAATGTGAGCACATGCTGTTAGAAAATTGTTTTTATTGTCAGTACATTCTCCCAAGTATATCTAAACGACATGATGTTACTTCTAAAAATTATATTTTGATAAATATGTTCTACAGCTGATGACGAAGTCCTAGTATTATTAGAAGTCGAACTTCCATTCACTTTTCGACTCATCCAGGAAGCAGTTGTTATGATCTGAAGGCTTTTTATAGTATTTTATTTAAGGTAGAAAGTAGGAGGCAATAAACTTTCTCATTCTGGAGGTGATAATTATTTGTTATTCTTATATTAAAGCAGCCCACTACCAAGAAAGGAGATTTTGAAACCATAGTATTTTGTGCGTCATGACCTTTTTGGAGGGTGTAAGACCTGCTTCCACCCAGTAATGTTTTTTGGTCTTCGACACAGTAAAAAAGTATGTTTACATCATAAGAACATCACTTACTACAGAATTTAAGTCAATGATACATAAACGTAAGTATGTATAGTTAACTGTTACACAACGTTGATACAACTTCTTTGTACATTCTTGGGTGGAGAACCCACTGTACAATGTGAACGAGGATCCATGGACGAACGTTATATTTCCCCTTATCCAAATCACTGCAAGAGGTAAAGAAAGGCGTAGGCAGCTCAGTGAATCCTAGGACCGACTCGTGCTAGACGTTGGACCTTTGGATTTGTAGAGGGGCACTTTCGTTGCCAAACAACCAATATATTTACAGGTGTAGCCAGAATGCCGTAGAGAAAATTTCAGAGTTCGTCCATGGTTACCGTTGGAGTATTTTGGAATAAAGAACCCACCGTCTTCGTACACTCGCTACAGGGGTATTACATTTCCTTTTGTTTCTTGACCCAAATGGCTTTGTAGGTGTACTACACTGAAAACAATAGTGCAGGTGTGGACAATATAATCTACTGTCTGTTCTACATTCGCTCACAACACCTGCTGTTGAGGCCAGTAATCCCCTCTTTAATTTGTTGCCCTCAAGTTTGCGTTCTGTACTGCTTTGTTGTATCAAAAGTTTCGCTTTCCGGCAGTGTTATTTACAGGATAACAGTGGCACACAGCAGTGCTATAGCTACAGTTACTGACGATGCGTTCGACCCCCCGTGTGGGTGCACTGACTGCAGTGCAAGACCGGCACGACGACGATATGGATTGCTGTTCCCACACCGACGGAAACCACTTGCGGACAGAGATTGTTGTATTATGCTGCTTTTTGTATTGTACGTTTTGGTTATTGCATACTACAGGCTTCTTCACTGATGTGAATTTATTTTCACAGAAACGCTTATGACTGTAGTAACAAACCGAATAAATCATATTTGTATTACCACTCTGTAACAAGCAACCGGAAACCATGGGTCCCTTATACCAAGCCGGCTGGTGTGGCCGAGCGGTTCTAGGCGCTACAGTCTGGAACCGCGTGACCACTACGGTCACTGGTTGGAATCCTGCCTTGGGCGTAGATGTGTGTGATGTCCTTAGATTAGTTAGGTTTAAGTAGTTCTAGGGGACTCATGACTTCACATGTTAAGTCCCATATTGCTCACAGCCATTTGAACCATTTTCAATCTTATACCAAAATACTGAATAGTTGTGCCTGAAAAACTTCTGAAAGTTTGTCGGTGGGGTTTCTGTTCAACAGGAAGCTAATCGCAATGAAAGGCCTTTTTCATGAACACCACTCTGCATCTCTAAATTGAGGCATAAGACGGTGTCCTGAAGCGAAGCGTACGGTATTTTGAAGCTCCTTGGCAGACTAAAACTGAGTGCTGGCTCGCGCTTTCAATCTAGGAGCTCGGCTGTTCGCGGGGAAGTACTCTACCGATGGACCTGCCCTCATGGCTTTACTTCTGTCAGTACATTTCCTGCACAAGTAAACTTACGAATACCCAGACAAGGTTCGTACAAGAAGAGAATAGTTGTAGAAATGTGGTGCTACAAAACTTGCTGAATAATAGAAGGGCACATGGGATAATTGATAAGACTTACTGAATCGAATAGACACACGACGTGGCTAAAAAATGGGATCGGTTGACACGATACATGATGATTTTCTTTCTTCCTGTCGTCAGTCTTCTGACTGGTTTGATGTGGCCCGCCACGAATTCCTCTCCTGTGCCAGGCTCTTAGTCTCGCAGTAGCTCTTTCATCCAACGTACGCAGTGGATCCAATCTCTGTTTCTCTCTTCACTTTTCAGTTTACACCATTTACAGTTTATTACTATGGAGGTCCCCCTGATGTCTAAACACCTGCCCTCTCATGCTGTCTGCTGTGTACAGACAATTCAACCTATACACCAGCAGTCCCCTTCCCATCATTGATGTGCAAGCGACCTAACTTGGTATGGGCTACAGCAGCAGGTGATAGAGCCATGATCAGACGCACTGTCTAGGTCAACAGGTGGCC
The DNA here is from genome assembly GCF_023864275.1 of Schistocerca cancellata. Classification (NCBI taxonomy): domain Eukaryota; kingdom Metazoa; phylum Arthropoda; class Insecta; order Orthoptera; family Acrididae; genus Schistocerca; species Schistocerca cancellata. Next base: position 490,584,414 of record NC_064631.1, on the reverse strand, counting down.
GCGTGAACGCCACTAGAGGTCCCTGGCCCCACAGATCTGCTAGTTTCCGCAGGCCAGGTGATCGCAAATACTTCCTCTAGCACTGTTGTTCAAAAATGGTTCAAATGTCTCTGAGCACTACGGGACTTAACATGTGAGGTCATCAGTCCCCTAGAACTTAGACCTACTTAAACCTAACTAACCTAAGGACATCACACACAACCATGCCCGAGGCAGGTTTCGAACCTGCGACCGTAGCGGTCGCGCGGTTCCAGACTGTAGCGCCTAGAACCGCTCGGCCACCCCGGCCGGCTTAGCATTGTTCTGATGGCTGGGTATTTAGGCTGGTGCAGAGCCACTCGGTGAAGACTTCAATCGAGTCTCTGGGCGAGGCACTCACTGCACCCACAGTTCTTCAGTCTGATTCTCGCTGTTCCATGTGCCAGCCGCTGCCGACTGAGGGAGCCGCCAGCGTTTCTTCCCACTGCCGTCACTGGGATGTCAGTATTGGAGACTTCAAGACTGCTATCGCCGCATCCAATACTAACTGACCCACCAGCTGTCACGCATCGACTGAAAGGATTCTAAGCGTGCCTCCACAATTCCAGCTATTTAACGATAAAATTGTACTGTAAGCCAACTGAAGCATATGTCTGTGTTTCACGTACGTGATGAATTATGTCATTGCGTTAATCTCGTCACTTCATAGTAAAAATTGCAACCTACGCCCTCAGTTATTTTCTGGCTGTATTCTAAAATATGTTTTTCTCTACAATTTTTACCCTCTACAGCTCCATCTATAACCACTGAAGTTATTCTGTGATGTCTTAACACATCCCATCATCCTGTCCTTTCTTCTTGTCAGAGTTTATATTCCTTTCCTCGCCAGTTCTGCGAAGAACATCCTCATTCCTTACCTCATCAATCTACCTAATTTGAAACATTGTTTGCCGGTCGGAGTGGCCGAGCGCTTCTAGGCGCTACAACCTGGAACCGCACGACCGGTACGGTCGCAGGTTTGAATCCTGCCTCGGGCATGGATGTGTCTGATGTCCTTACGTTAGTTAGGTTTAAGTAGTTCTAAGTTCTAGGGGACTGATGACCTCAAAAGTTAAGTCCCATAGTGCTCAGAGCCATTTGAACCTTTTTTTTTTCTTTTTTGAAACAGTTTTGTAGCACCTGATATCAAATGCTTCAGTTCTCTTCTTTCCCTGTTTTCCCACTGTTCATGTTTCACTACCATGCAATGCTGTTCTCCAAACGTAAATTCTCAGAAATTTCTTCAGTAAATTAACACCTATGGTTGAAAGCAGTAGATTTCTCGTGGCCAGGAATGCCCTTCTTACCCGTGCTAATCTACATTTTATGTCCTCATTGCTCATCTGTCATGGGTTATTTAACTGTCTAGATAACATAGTTCCTAAAACTCATCCACTTCGTGATGATCAATCACAGTGTTAAGTTTCTCGCTATTCTCATTTCTGCTACATCTCATTATTCTCGACCTTCTTCGATTACTCTCTTTCCATATTCTGTACTCATTAAACTGCACATTCCATTCAGCAGATGCTGTAGTTCTTCTTCACTTTCACTGAGGAAAGCAATGTCATCAGCGAATCTTATCACTGAAATCCTTTCATCTTGAATTTTAATTCCATTCTTGAATCTTTCTTTTAATTCCGTCTTGTATAGACTGAACAGTAGGGGCGAAAGACTACATCCCTATCTTACACCCGTTTTAATCTGAACACTTCGTTCTTGGTATTCCATTCTTATTGTTCACGCTTGGTTTTTGTACATATTCTATGGTACTTGTCTTTCTGTGGAGCTTACCCGTACCTTCTTCAAAATTTCGAACATCTTACACAATTTGACATTTTAGAACGCTTTTTCCACGTCGACAGAGCCTATGAATGTATCTTGATTTTTCTTTAGTCTTGCTTCCATTACGAACAGGGATGTCAGAATTGCCTCTTTGGCGCCTTTAACTTTCCTAAAGCCAAACTGATCGTCGTCTAACACACCACTAACTTTTTTTTACATTCTTCTGAATATTATTCTTATCATCAACTTGGATATACGAGCTGTTAAACTGGCTGTGTGATGACTGTCGCTCTTGTCTGCTCATGCAATCTTCCGAATTGTGTAGGTGATGTCATACGGTATATCACAAGACTCATAGGTTCTACTCACGACACTGAATAGTCATTTTTTGTCACTTTCCGAATGATTATAGACATTCCAATGCATTGTTATCAATCCCTGCGGCCTTATTAGATCTTAAGTCTTCCAAAGCTCTTTTAAACTCTGATTCTGTAACTAGATAGCCTACCTCTTCTATGCCGACTCCTGCTTGTACTATCACGTCATAGATAAGCCTCCCCCATCAAAGAGGCCTTCAACAAGCTCTTTACACCTATCCAATCTCATCTATGTATTTAAATCTGGAATTTCCATTGTACTCTTAATTTTACCACTTCAGTTTTTAATTTTGCCGAAGTTTGATTTTATTTTTCTGTACACTGTATCAGTCACTCCGTCAGTTACTTATTTTGGGATTTCTTCACATTTCGCATGCATCTATTTCGCCTTAGCTTCCCAGCACTAGCTATTTATTTCATTCCAAAATCCACTGTCTTTCTAGATTACTGAATTTCCCTGAATGTTTTTGTACTTCCATCTTCCAGCTAAAGTATTTCCTCTGTTACCCATGGTCTCTTCGCAGTTACCTTCTTTGTAACGATGTTTTTCTTTGCAGTTTCTGTGATTGTCGTTTTTAGAGCTGCCCATTTATCTTCAACTGAAACGTCTTCTGAGCTATTCCTCACTGCAGTATTTATAGCCTCAGACAACTTCAGTTGTGTCTCTTTATTCCTTAGTAGTTCTGTATCCCACTTATTTGCGCAATTTATCCTTCCCCACTAGTCTCTTAAGCTTCAACCTACTCTTCAGTACTACTAAAATGTAATCTGAGTCTACATCGTCTCTTGGGCACGCCTTACAGTCGAGTAACTGATTTCGGAATGATGTAGCCTAACTGAAACCTCCCTGCACCTCCTAGTCTTCTCCAAGTATACCTCCTACCCCTGCCTTCTGGGTAGGCCACTGCCGAGTTAATACCCATCAGGCACTTACCCAGTCATTTTTGTCTCAGTGATTATCATACAATTTCAGTCGCCTTTGGTGTATCTAAATTTTTCCTCATTGATTTTAATCTGATGGGCTATTAGGGTCAGGGTAAACCACTGATCTCACAGTACTTGCATGACTTGACTAGCAGTAATAGAATTAAACTCGGCTATAGAGACAGATTTTTGGATGCTGGAGGTGACCATTGCATTAGAGGTCACTTTAGAACTTCCCCCGAGCAGCAAGCGAGTTCGTGGATTCCTTTGTAGTCACTGAAATTGGCCGTGGCCCTGAAGGACAGTGGTTTATGGGACATCATTCTGGCGGACGGCTTTGTTCCACTAGCGGCCAATCTGAATGCGAAATGACATTTCTTTAGAAACTGGCGGTGCGGAGAATCCTGGCGCTGGCCTAACTGCTTTATTAGTGGGTGGAAGTGGTGTGGGAGTCTGGTCTCCTTATCCCATGTGTGGGTCCAGGTAAAGTGGCGTCAGGCTGGCGCCCTGCTATTGTGTTTATTACAAGAACAGCGTACCTTGTGAGATAGGACAACAAATTTCTTCGGATGTCGCGTTTATTAGATGTCGCCGCGTCTCGCCAAAACGGCGCCCACTAAATCGTTTTATGGACAACACAGAGCTTGTTTTCACTAAAAAGCTTCCCTCGTCTTGTGAAACACGCCAGGGGTTTTACTGCAGGACCTCCAGGCATTGTGTACTGTTTTGTTGGATAACATAATGTGTACTGCACTGCAGTGATTGATTGAGGATGATTGGGACTCCTTGCTAGAAAACATGATTGGCATGGTAACCACTGCTGAGCCATGATAGGTTTATTCAAGAACATTGGCGGGGGGAGGGACACAGCCAGCCGTTTTCCAGAAGGTTTTGAGCAACGGGAGAGGCAGGGACTTGCTTCTCGGCCATCGCGGCGTACAGTCGCTAGAGCTCTTCCGCTTCTACGGAAAGAAAAGGTAGTTTTAAACACGTCAGAACACCCAGGCGAAACTTCATATTTTTGCGGACGTGAGACAATCACCGGCGGACGTGGGTTCATCTCCCGCAGTACGACGCTTCAGCAGCGCCCACACGCTGACGACAGCGTCTCGTCTTTCGGCGGCTATATCGGTAATGTTGCGCAGCTTCTGCAAATTCAGAAACCCATCAATCGTTTTCACGACCGTCTTTTAGTCATAGCGCCCTTGTAATCGCAGTAGTCACTCCCAGTGTCTATTGCATGCTTAATTGCATCTTGGCGCGAGAGACGAATCAGTGGAACGATACAGAGAACGTGGTTGTCTAGATTGACGTCTTTCCATTCACAGTAGCCAGTCTCATTTACACATAAATTCCAGTTTAGTTCCTCAAGTGTATTGCCAACCAGCCTGAGGTCATGTTAATGAAATGGTATACAGCTGAAGTTTCTGTTTATATGTTTGTTCTCTCTTGATCTTGATCTCTCTGTGATACTGTAGGTCCTTGTTATTAATTTTTCAATGGCACCTATTCTCATTCCCTATGATGTCATTTATTTTGTTGTGGGTTTGAAGGAACTAAATTAATTTTAAGTCAAGCTAGTCCACTTAGTGTCAAATTTCCTTCCGCTATTGACAAACGTGGCACCTCATGGGTGTGGTGGTTACGATTTTTTAGTCATTTGGCATTCGGAGAACTGCCGCCATCATACGTTAGATTGCCAGTATTTGCTATTTCTTGCAGAAACTTATTGCAGAACTCAATTAGTGTTTCTCCTCTCTTATTTCTAGTACCAATCCCGTATTCTCTCATAACTCCTTTCATTGAATCTCATTCCAGTCCCCCATGATTATTAGATTTTTATTTCCCTCTACGTACTGAATTACCCTGTCAGTATCCTCATATACTTTCTCTATCTCTTCACTTTTGGCTTGCGACGTCTTCATGAATACTTACACTGTTTTTGTTGTTGTTGATTTTCTGTCGTTTCTGATGAAATAAACCCTATCACTGAACTATTCGAAGTAACTCATTCTTTACCCAACCTTCCTATTCATAAAGAATCCTACTCCCGTTATACCATTTTCTGCGGCTGTTAATACTACCCTATACTCGTCTGACCGCAAATCCTCGTCTTCTTTCCTTTTCACTTCACTGACCCCTACTATATCTAGACTGAGCCTTTCCATTTCCCTTTTCTCGCTTCCATACCACGTTCCAAATTCTGATATTCCACGCCCAGCGTTGTGGAACATTGTCCTTTTGTTGGTTATTCAGTCTTTTTCTAATGGTCGCGCTCCCATTGCAGTTCCCTCCTGGAGATCCGAATGGGGGACTAGTCCAGAATCTCTTCGCAATGAAGAGTGAAGAGATCATCGCGACGCTTTATTACTTACAGGCCACATGTCCTGTGGATACACGTTATGTGTCTATAACGCAGTGGTTTACATCGCCTTCGGCATCCTCATGCAGTTGACCATTGATGATTCTTCCGCCTTTAGCGGCAGTTTATCACCCCAAGGGCAAAAGAGCGCCCTTAACCTCTGTCCTCTAGTCCGTTCTATTTTGACAATGTCATTGAGTGAATGGTTTGATTTCTTATGCCCAAGGTCTTTGCTTGACATTGGTGATGATTTTTATTCGAACCTGGGGCCGAGGAGATTTAGATTAAAAATCAAAGGCGCTACCTGTAGACCAAAGGTGATTATCATGAACTTACAGAACATTTATTTTGCTATTTGGTAGTGGACTACAACAAGCTGCTTCAAACTGAAGTATTTAGCATCTGTTAAAGAGAAACGAAGAGGTTTTGCTCAGGAGGATCTTGCGTGGAGGACTGCATTAACGAATTCTTTGAACCAACGACAACATATCGAGAAGATCGCACTGCATGGTACGTCATATTGTCTGCTTTTCAGTGCATAATGGATATAATATTGAAAGGATGTACTGATACGATACTGTTAAGAGAGCGGTATGAAATTATTCACTATTTTTTTCTACTTATAAAGACGCAACAAGTAGAAAAGCTGTCAACGCATGGTACATCATATTTTCTACTACTGAATACATGACTGATATAATATGAGAAGTATGTATTGCTGGAAAATTATTATAACAGCAGTATTAAACCATTTGCGTGAATTTTTTCTCCTCGTGAAAAAGATGCTATGTTCCTTGGTTTTAGTGGTGCTGATAAGTAAAAGACAGTTGCTGAGGCCATATGGTGAATAGTAAACTTTAGAACTTACCCCTATAGTAAGACGTGCCAATTTATAAACAGATCTTTACATTGGCTGTTTAAAGTGAGTTGTCTCAAAATTATTGAGGACATCATGTGTACACAAATGAACGCTCACCCATCTTAAATTTAGCTAGACATTGAGAAGATACGGAAGAGACAAGAAAGATTTAGATGTCTTTAATACAGGCGAAGCTAATGTTAATCAAGGATGACTGACTTAAAACTCATGTGAACCATTTGAAATTTATAGACGATCTCCTAATGGTGTTTAACTCAATGTGGAAGTAAATACAGCTGTATGGTGTGGGGCCTGAGTCTAATATTAGGAGAACTAGACAACGAGATGGTGACATCTCTGTGGTAAACAAATCCCTAGACTAAATTTGGATCCGCATACATTACACGCTATACTACCATCATTTCCCATCAGCATTTCGGATATGTAACTATCTCTTCACGTCCTGTTCCTTCATAAGATCCACAGCTTAATGCGCCACCACTAACACCACAGGGTGCAGGAATACTTGTTACCAAGACAACCAATTGAACGATAGCGAATTCATCGACATACAAACAGAGGAAGAATTGTCTCATCGGTGGTTCTGGCGAGGAGATGGATTGTATGAGACCAGACGTCAGTACCCAGCAATAGACGTGGACAGCAGTAAACAAATTGGGAATAAGACTTTCACTCTGCAGCGGAGTGTGCGCTGTTTTGAAACTTCCTGGCAGATCAAAACTGTGTGCCGGAGCGAGACTCGAGCTCGGGACCTTTGCCTTTCGGGGGCAAGTGCTCTACCAACTGAGCTATCCAAGCACGACTCACGCCCCGTCCTCACAGCTTTACTTCTGCCAGTACCTCGTCTGCTACCTTCCAAACTTTACAGATGCTCTCCTGCGAACCTTGCAGAACTAGCACTCCTGAAAAAAAGGATATTGCGGAGACATGGCTTGGCCACAGCCTGGGGGATGTTCCCAGAATGAGATTTTCACTCTGCACCGGAGAGTGCGCTGATATGAAACTTCCTGGCAGATGAAAACTGTGTGCTAGACCGAGACTCGAACTCGGGACCCTTGCCTTTCGCGGGCAAGTGCTCTACCAACTGAGCTACCCAAGGACGACACACGCCCCGTCCTCACAGCTTTACTTCTGGCATTACCTCGTCTCCTACCTTCCAAACTTTACAGAAGCTGCCAGGAAGTTTCATATCAGCGTACACTCCGCTGTAGAGTGTACGCTGATATGAGTGTACTGCAACGCTGCAGTTTCCTGCCTCGTTGTTTCTCCAATCAAAACAAATCGTGCCTGCAATACCGTCGTCACAGCTCCGAGCCCGCGAGTGCCATGTTTGCCTTGCCTGGCCCACTGGCTGTTGAAAGTTACCACACTCTGTCAGCAGGCCCATATTTCATCTCCCAACCGCACCTTCATTGCATTTTGATAAAATTTCCCTTTCTTTCGACTAGGAGTGACACTAGCGCAGCAAAATGCTAGCTGGTTTAGCGCAGTGGATTTGTGACTATGGTCCACATTTAAAAACATATTCTAGTCACACGTTAACGCTCATTTTACTGCTCATACGGGTAAATATGAAGGTTTCTCAAATACGATTCACTTTTACTATTTTCAGGCGTATTCGTTAAATATAACAATACATGTTTGTTTGATAGAATTTTGGCTCACCAAGCAGAGCATGAAATCGGTAATAATTGAATACAAGTAATTCCTTTCATTTAATCTCTCATAATTATGATTATTGTGTAACTACAAGTTTAAACAGTCTTTGTTCGAAACGTGATTTAATTATAGGAGATCTGAATTTATTCCGAGATGCTACACGACAGCCGACATCAAGTGCTGTCTGAACTGCTAAAAGTACGATATTATGTACAATAAGTAATAGCAAATATGGAAGCAGGGGTACATACAAATGAAGCTGACCTAATCTGATCCACCAGGATAGTCCAGCCTGTTGGCGTGCCACTTCCAGGAGTCAGGGAAGAGCGTCGGTTCCGGATCATATCCGCCCAGTGGATTAATGACGAGGGCTGCAGTGCTGGAGAGCTTGGATGTGCTTCTTAGGCGGTTTCCCATATGCGATTACATGAATACAGGGCTTTTCCCCTTGTCTCGCCTCAGACACACGACGTTTTTGGAAATACTTATTTCCCAGTCATGAACAGTCTCGTGTGGCAGTTGAAGATAGCAAAATGGAAAGCGGAAGTTTGAATCTTCACGTTCGAAAAACGTTCACACAGGAGAATTGTGGAAATATACCGCCATTTGACCATCGGACATATTCCCGTGTGGGCGACATAGTAATAAGATCTCTGGCGTAGAGAAACAACTGAAACATTTGAGAGCAAATAAATCACTAAGTCCGGATGGAATCCCAAAGAGTAACCTGCGACAATGGCCCCTTACCTAGCCTGAATATCTCCCCCACCATATAGGCACAAGCGACTGAAGAAAGAGCAAGTTACTCCAGTACATAAGATGGATAAGAGAACGGAGCTTTGCAGTACCCTCACTTTCGGTTTGCTGTAGAATCCTTGAACATATTCTCAGTTCGAATATATTAAACTTTCTTGGGACTGAGAAGCTTATGCATGGTGTTAGAAAGCATCGCTCGAGCAAAACCCAGCTTGCCATTTTCTCACATGGCATACTGCGATCTATGGATGAAGGGCAACAGGCAGGTTCCATATTTCTAAATTTCCGGAAACTATTTAGCACGGCGCTATTTGGAAGGTTGCTGATCAAGGTACGAGCATATGGATGAGTGACTCGAAAACTTCTTAATTAATATAGCCTAGTATGTATTCCTCGACGGCAAGCCTTCATCAGAGTCAATGATATCGACTTGAGCGCCCCAAGGAACTGTGTTAGGACCGCTGTTATTCTCTGCAAACAGAAATGAATTGGCTGACGGGATGGGCAGCAATGTGCGCTTGCTTACTGATCATGCTGTGGTGAACGGTAAGGTGTTGAAGCTGAGTGACTGTAGGAGGACAGAAGATGACAAACTTTCTAATTCGGGTGACGAATGGCAGCTGGCTCCAAATGTGGGAAAATGTAAGTTAATGGGGATGAGTACGAAAAACAAACCTGAAATGTTCGGATACAGGATTAGTAGTTTACCGCTTGACACAGTCCCGTTGTTTAAATATCTGGGCGTAACGTTGCCAAGCTATGTAAAATGAAATATCATGTGAGGTCTGTGGTAGGAAAGGCGAATGTTCAATTTCGGTTTATTGGGAGAACTTTAAGAAAGAGTGGTTCACATGTAAAGGAGATCGCATATAGGACGCTGGTGCGACCTATTCTTGAGTAGTGACGAAGTGTTTGGGATCCGTACCAGGTCGGATTGAAGGAAGACATCGAAGGAATTCGGGAGGGCTGCTAGATTTGTTACCAATCCATTCAAACAACACGTAAGTGTTACGGAAATGCTTCGGGAACTCAAATGGGAATCCCTGGAGGGAAGGCGACGTTCTTATTGCGAAGATAAGATTTAGAAGATTTAGAGAACCGGTATCTGAAGCTGGCTGCCAAATGATTCTACTGCCGCCAACGTCAACTACGCGTAGGGACCACGAAGACAAAATACGAGATATTAAGGCTCATACTGAGGCATATAGGTAGTCATTTTCCTCTCGTTGTATTTGCGAAAGGCAGGAAAGGCAGTGACTAGCAATGGTACAGGATACCCTCCACCAAGCACCGTACAGTGACTTGCAGAGTATCTATGTAGAGGTAGATACCACTAGACGTAAACTATTTACCCCAAACTCTGTCCAATGGGGAGAGGGAGGGGGGGAAGGAGTGGAAACAGGAAGATCGTCTGGTCATCTCCTTTCACTATCGTGCCAAACCCAGATTAACATGCTGATCTCGTAAAGACACTGGAGAAGGGGAAACGAAAAGAAAATGTACTAACATTATTCACGAAATTTGTGCCATGACTACACCAACATTAATAAAATTGTGGCTTTTGAATCTATTCTTGATAACTGAAATGACAGCTTACATGAGCATGCAAGTCTTGGTTAGACGTGTTGGCGCGGCTGGGAGGCATTTCTTGTTTCCGGAGGCGAGCAATGGGTTACTCTCCCTGAGGAAAGAGACGCCCGCCGCGACAGGCAATTTCGCGGGACAGGTTATCCCCCGCGCCCAGCTGTGCGCCCATCTTTACGGCCGTTTTAACGGCTGGCCGCTGGCAACAATTCGCGCGCCATTCTGAGGATTACTTATACCTCCATGCCACAGCATTCCGTGCAAATTGCGCACAAGAATGGGGCAACAGGCACAACAGCATGCTGAAGAGGTAGCTCATTCCTAAAAAAAATGTAAATTCACGCAAACGTTCGTTGTGGGTTGAAAACGTTTGGTCGCTGTCCTGCTTGAGAAATAACATCTATATAGCTTTAAGTTAATCCTTACAGAAGTCAGGAAGAACAAATCGTCTCAACTTCCAATATTTCAGTACAGACGTTTTGGAGTTGAGATTAAGTTTTAATGGGTCTAACTACAACCGAGCAAGGTGGCGCAGTGTTTAGCACAATTAACTCGCATTCAGGAGCACGACGGTTCAAATCCTTGTCTGGCCATCGAGATTTAGGTTTTCTATCATTTCCCTTGGTCGTGCGGTAGTGTTCTCGCTTCCCGCGCCCAGGTTCCCGGGTTCGATTCCCGGCGGGGTCAGGGATTTTCTCTGCTCGTGATGACTGGGTGTTATGTGATGTCCTTAGGTTAATTCGGTTTAAGTAGTTCTAAGTTCTAGGGGACTGATGACCATAGATGTTAAGTCCCATAGTGCTCAGAGCCATTTAAACCATTTTTTCATTTCCCTTAATCGCTCCAGGCAAATGCCGGGATGGTTCCTTTCAAATGGCACAGCCCATTTCCTTCCACAACCTTGACACAATCCGAGCTTGTACTCCGTCTCTAATGATCTCGACGTCAACGGGACGTTGAACCCCATATTCCTTCCTCGAGCTACTATAGAGTGACTCCTCATTTTGCAAGGATTTTGAAGTAACACTGCTATTACCACGAACAGAAATATAATGGTGAACAGGAAAAACAGCCTGTGAATAATCAGTATTAAGTGAAGTATTGGTAAATTCATATGTCTGTCGCTACATACAGTACACATGGGCTTGACAGAACTTTTTTGTTCTGAAAAATATTTGAATGAAGTTATTTTTCAAACAATGATACAGCTGATGCCATTCTCTCGTGCGTTTCGACGAGAATTTTCAGTTGTCTATCACAGATGTGTTATATGTCTTGCATTGAAGTAGATCTCAACGACATCGTTGATAAAAACTGAATTTAATGGCGCTGTATGTATTTGGGTGATAAGCTGGATCCTCGAAATCAAGATACACATGCAACAGATTCTATGTAATTTTCAGGTCAAAGACCATAAATCAGGAGAGGAAAAACGCAAGAAGAGATGTAAAATCGTACATCGGAAACCGTGGCTAGCAGATCATTCGTCTAAATTAGGATACGCTAGCCACTTGTAACACTCTACTAAAACGTACAACAGAAGAGTTAATCTGGAATCTGGGTAACTATTAGTTTTTTAAAAAGCATATCACAGCTGTCTCGTCATCCGTTAGCAAAGAGAGCAGGTCTGTACTTAAATGTATTGCTCCCGTCTTACAAGCATATAAGACTCCCACCGCTAAAATAGAGATGGATCATAATTAACGTTCCAGTTTCCAAGCACGGTAGAAGAACTGTTGCTCGGAATAACGTCAGATTTGAACGGAATATTATCAAAAATAGGTAAAGATAGGGAATAAAATATAACGAAAAGCTTACTACAAGATGGCAACGTCAGTGGCAGAATATGCTTACCAGATGACATGGGGTGCATGGCTCTCCAGTTTGCGTCTGACACCCACGGCTTAGCTACCTCTACGCTGGATTGCGCGCTGCTTGTAAACTCTTTTACGACAACGGTGACCTTGCTCCAGGGCGATGAAAAAGGCGTTGGTCCGATATGTGACAATTCGGAAAGAAACATTCTTTTGAAGTGAACTGTGGCAGAGGGAGGAAAAAAACTGGTCTGTCGTCAGTAAGAGATGTGCTCACAGCGTTACAGGAGGAGTCAGATGGTGGTGTACAGACATGCCATGCGCGGGGAATTTACAGAACTTTGGTCACCGTGTTTCGGTTTCTTTCTTTCTTTCTTTCTCTCTTTCTTTCTTGGGGCCTCTGTCCCGCTACAACGCGGGGTCGGCCGTGTTACTATTGACTTGGCAGTGTTACTTGGCTCTGAGCGCTATGGGACTTAACTGCTGTGGTCATCAGTCCCCTAGAACTTAGAACTACTTAACCCTAACTAACCTAAGGACATCACAAACATCTATGCCCGAGGCAGGATTCGAACCTGCGACCGTAGCGGTCGCGCGGTTCCAGATTGTAGCGCCTAGAACCGCTCGGCCACCCCGGCCGGCTTGCAGTGTTACTTGAAGAGGGTGGCCGGATGCCCTTCCTGCCGCCACCCCGAACCCCCCAGGATGGAAGTAGTGTAACCCAACTGCCTGCGTTTAGTGTAAGCCATGAAATAGTGCAAACGTCTTCAAATGTCTGCGAGGCGGAACGTGGGGACCAGCCCAGTATTCACCAAGCGGGATGTGTAAAACCGCCTAAAAACCACTTCCAGGCTGGTTGGTATACGAGCCCTCGTCGTCAGTGTGCGGGACGGATTCTATCCAAGGCCAGCGCTCCTACCCGAGTCCAGGAAGAAGCGTTAGCGCTCTCAGATACCCAGGTGGGTAACTTTGGTCATGTTATACTGGTTCAGAAACGTACTGCTTTTTACATCTATAATGAAGGAGGAAAAATTGTACTGATAAGTACTGTAGTGAAATGTATGCTATTCAGTAGGATAGAATTCAAGTTACAAAGTTACAATTTCGAGACAATTTACTGAAATCTGCTCTGATTCTTTAATTACAATACTTTTGTTTTAAATAACGGCGCACAGACTTGCGATTGATGCGTGGCTTCAGGCACCTTAAAATGTTACTCCTAAAATGTTTACACGATCTATCGAAAAATTAAACATCTCAGGGTATCTTTGAGAAAACGTTATTACTTGCGGATGTCGCATTGCGAAATATTGTTGTCTCTTCCGATGGCGGGTATTCCTTGAGGACTCAGGGGCAGCGACCTCCCAGTAATGTCTATCACGTAAAAGGTTGCAGTATGAACGAATCGTGAATCAAAAATCGATTCTTTTAATTTTCGTATACCACCAGCCAGTGCATGCGAATGATTAATGTTTTTAGAATGGGTAGACTACCAGTGGCTTTAAGCGAATGATCACTGTTTTAGGAATATGTGGGATGTTAGACTCTTGGGGAACCGTCCCGGCGGTTTAAAGACAGCCAACGGACGCATATGGATGATTGGGGTATTGCAAGTTGGTGAGCTGTCTGGGGACGGCACCTGCATGCAGCGGGCGAGGTAAACGAGTAGTGCCGCGCCTGTGGTAGTAGTTTCGTTGCTTCGTTCTGAATCACATAGTTTGAAAGTTCTACGTAGTGACTAAATGACGTGCTTGTTTAAAATGAATGGTTTCAATAGCGTAAATGGTATTTAATTATCAGTAGTGAGAATCTTACTTTTGAGAGAAAGTTGGTACTGAAAGGTGAGGACCACCAAGCTCTGATTTAAACGTGCAAAAAAAAAAAAAGTTTTATCAGATAATTTACTCCTTTATATAAACTTGCGGGCTGCCTGTATGTATGTAAGATAAGAAATGCTTTCTTCTGTTACACTTATCTGCTAATGACTGTTGCAGAAAGTTTTGGACCACAGATAGGGTAACTCACATTGAGCACTTGGCTGACAAAATGAAAACACGAAAATTGGGCTACTTATATACAAATAGTAGCATCGAGCTTTCTATGCGTGGCAAAGTCTATATAAGATGTCAGGTTGATACAGCTTACAGCTTCCTTGTTTTAAGAAGTTTAATGATGTTCCTGTGAATCGTTACATCCTTAGCAATTTGGTCAACTGTTTCAAATTCTGCGGGAAGTTTCAACTATCACTAAGGGACATAACTAAACGGATACTTAGGGAATCTTAGTATTTTTCGGGGTTTGGTCAGTCAGATGGCAGAACCAGAGTCCACGTTGAAGGAACATATTGTCTTGGTTACAGAAAAGATTGAAAACTATATTTTTGTGCGTAATGCATTATATTTTGGTATTAGGCGTCGTATGAAGATTTAAATCACGTCACTTGATGATACATTAAATGCTAAATTTTCCCCGTTCAACAAATGTCCTGAAGAGACAAAACGTTGCATGCGATTGTTGGCCCCTCTTAATCTGAAGCCCACCGACCGCCACTGTCTCTTCGAAACGAAAAATAATTTATTATTTTTTAACTCAAAATATTGTCTTCTAAACGGTAATCGATCGCCGTGAAGCGGCCTATTTGAATTACTGGACCGACAGTCCACAAATTACGATAAATACTGCAAATGCCTTCAAGTTACCAATATATTCATACAAGGCTTGTCAAAGCAAAATTATTTGTAGACTATCAGATGTTTAGGCCTGACAGAATCCGTGAAAATATTAAAAGAAATGTTACGACCGGTAATGGCGGCCAACAGTGACCTTTATTGGTGCTAACTTTCCGCGCTTCTTCAGTCACTGAAAATTTGAAAAATGACAACTTTCTGCGTGGGAAAGGACTGCCTACTTAAACAGTAGCAGCTCTATCTATATTATATTTTAACAGTTATTAAATTAATCTAGATCTGCAATATTCTATGGCCGACCGTTGCGTGCACCTTACAGTGAATTCTTTGTCCTCGAACAATAATTAACAAATAAAGTCTTTTCAGTCTAATTACAGAGTACAAGGAGTTTCTTTATTATTATACATTTATATGGCGATCTTATCGACATTATTATTAAATTAATTTTAGTTCCTTTTTACTTTACGCACCCATCCATCAAAATCTTTGCTTATAGTCAAAATACTTCAGTTTATAAAAATGTTCATTTTAGTTAATGTCATCACCAAATATTGGTACAATGGCTGTAAACACTGTGCATAAAATTCTACGAAACATGCTGTATTCTTATCCATAAAATATTACCCATATTCAGGAATTGTTTCATGCTCACCTGTCAGGTAAGACAACCGTTTTCCTAGAATTTCTTGCTGGGATGGACATTGGACATTCTTTGGACAGATGAATCCCACTTATATCTCCATGAACATGTCAATAGATCGAACTGCTGATTATGGGAACGGGAAATACGCTCACATATCAACCGGTTCTGCTTCATTCTGCAAAGGTATCTGTGTGGTGTGATTTCATGGCATCTTTTATATCAGGTCCATATTTTTTCGGGGAGATGGGTCCTGCGGGTGTTGTTACCTGCACCATCACATTTAAACGCAGTGGGAGTCTTTTGCGCACCAATGTCATTGCAACGCTTCAACAGAGTGGATGTTTGGATAGCATCATTTTTATGCAAAATGGCTTTTCTCCGAATATTGCACAGTCAGTGAAATGGCTGCTGCAGAGGTACTTTGAAAATGTTAGAATTATCAGACGTCATTCCCTTACAGCCTGGACGTTCAGATCACCTGACCTTAAACCATGTGGTGCCCTCTGGATCTGGGGTCATCTGAAAGATGCTTTTTTTCAGTACTCCGGCTACAATTGCAGCGGAATTCAAGGTACGCATTGTGCAATACATTTGGAAGTCACCCCTGAGACACTCCGATCGGTTGTGGAACATACTGTTTCTCGATTTCAACTTGTGGCACAAAACGGTGGACATGTGACGTAACGTGCTCTTCCGCACATCGACGGCGGTTCTGCTACATAAATTGTCCACCTACCTCGACACTGCTGGAGATCTGCACACGTAGCTCCTGGCTACAGCTACTTAAGAGATATCAGAAAAGCAGTGTTGAAGAAACTGAGATTTCGTAACTACACATCGGAGGCCGCCACAAGTACAAAAAACTGCTAATAGTCTTGTGAACTCTAAAGAATAAATCGCAAATGGGTTGCTGTTCAAATTTCCAAGTTCAAAGGTCCTTTTAAAGTTGCATTAGGATTTTTTAATTGCTATTAAGCAAGATCAGCAGCGTTCAAATCATTAAAGTTCCTGTTCACAGTCCTTATCACACTCAAACAGCCAGAACTTTTCCTATCGATTTCCGAAATCATTTAAGAGAGTAACACAGTCAATAAACTGCTATTTACTTTTGCACTCGGCATTCAGTGGTTGTCTTTAAATAAAGTTTTTGCCCGCCATAAATACTCAGTAAAAAAAATTTACTTAGTACCGCCACACTTTTAGTTCAAAGTTTACACATGCGATTTTCTCCAGAACAAAATATCTCTCAACTCAAATTTCACAAATAGTTAATGGTAAACACCAGCTACCTTCATCACTGAACCCAAATACGGAAGTCACAATATCACTTCATTTTACACTTAATGACCCTTTCGGCACGACCAGCTCCTTCGAAAGCTAGTCCACCACTCCCTTCTTCTCTTGAGGACTTTCAAAATTTGAATCTAAACACTGAAGGTGTTATCATATCTTTTTAAATAGTTACAGCTGGTGAACTATTAACGTACATATATTGCTTTAGTTTTTTAAGTGTCAGATAATTACGTTTTTTACTAACTTATCTTTTCTTTGTAACTTCCAAATTGTGACAGTTATTGACTTCAGATTTTGACAGATTGTTCCTTTGCACAACAGAAGGTTATGTAGCTAATATGAAGTTCCTCAGGCTATTTCTAGATCAGTTATCAATTTTTATAGTTCCAGAGAATGTAACTACTCTGTATGCGTCTCTCCGCTACTTTCACACTCTGCAGTCACTCCACACGGTCATGACGCACGTCTGCAGGACACAGCTCGCCCGTTGCAGATCGTATAAGATTCTGACTGCTTACACAGGAGCCCACATACATTCGTAAAAGAAAGTTTTAATAGACAAATTGGCGATCGCACACTAGCAGGGACGCCTCAGACAGCATACTGAACAAGTCTTGCACGACAGTTAGAAATCGATTTCATAGTTGCTTTTTACGCGGTATTTGAACTCACCACAGTTAAAAACCGTTTCATTATCGGTTTCAATGCGGTGGTTCCCGGGCTTATCTAGCCAACAGCCACAGCTGTTGAATGCCATACTTATGCGAGCATACACATTGCACAGTGCGGTATGTCTAATGTGCAAATCACACTGTAACTGTTGTATAGCAATCAATCTGTTATTCTTTGTCGATGCAATTTACTTTATGCCACAGTATTCAGCCGTCTGTATATATATTCCTAAAATTTTGGTACGTTTTGGGAAGCACATGATGTTGATAGATAGTAACAGATGTAACACCGGGAGCCAAAGAGAGTGGAACGCCTCCTCCCCTTCCCTCAGGCAAGAGCACGAACTGCTCGTTTTCTCAAGTCAACACACGTGTATTTTGCAGGCCTAGAGAAACCTTTCGAGATGGGATCAAGGCACTGGAACATCTTTGTACCAGGTGCATTATTCTACAAGGAGACTACATTCAAAAATAAAAATGTTTCAGTGATGTAAGTACTTTTTTTCTATTCCGTTCCGAGTACTTTTCAAACTACCCTCGTGCTACAGCGCAAAGCATATTAAAATATCTGATGATTTATTGTTGTTGTGGTCGTCAGTCCTGAGACTGGTTTGATGCAGCTCTCCATGCTACTCTATCCTGTGCAAGCTTCTTCGTCTTCCAGTACCTACTGCAACCTACATCCTTCTGAATCTGCTTGACGTCCTACCCCCCCCCCCCCCCCGTTAAATGATTTATATAGCTACTTCCTCACTGCGTGACAGTACCAAGTTTACTTCAGCTTCGGACAGTTATAAATGTGAGCAAGAGGAAAATACATACATCTAACGTAAATATGACTATTTTCAGGCAATGTATCCTAGTAATTTACAGGCACATGTTACGTGTTTGATAATAATATCACTACTTAAGTCAGAAAAAACTATTTAAATAAAAGATCGACCCCACATGCCCATCGTGTGTATTATCAAACATTTAACTAAGGATCTCTTTCTGAGTGCTTTGGTTTTTTAAATTTACTTGCTTTAAAATAACACCTGGCCTCTGAAGAGGAAAAAGGTGTGATTTACTCCGTCGGAGTAAAATATTGATACTCACCCAATATCATTGCTAAGGGCTTCATGATTGAATCCCAACAGGTCTCGTTCAAATGGTTCAAATGGCTCTGAGCACTATGGGACTTAACATCTATGGTCATCAGTCCCCTAGAACATAGAACTACTTAAACCTAACTAACCTAAGGACAGCACACAACACCCAGCCATCACAAGGCAGAGAAAATCCCTGACCCCGCCGGGAATCGAACCCGGGAACCCGAGCGTGGGAAGCGAGAACGCTACCGCACGACCACGAGATGCGGGCAACAGGTCTCGTGTTTCACGGATGTGGCAGCATGAAGTGAAGAAAAAAAAGGTACGGAGTATATGTTCTTTTGATTTTTCTTTGTTTTTTCCTCTCACACTAAGAGCTATTGCCGCCTGATGTGAAGCAGTTGCTAGCCAGATTCGGCGCAGGGGCCGGGAATGGGGCTCATTTTAAACGCTACTTTTCCGCCGGCACAAGTAACTTCCAGCATGATGTTTTAGTAGACACATATGTACCACATCCATTTTAAGCCTATGTAATGTGTCTCTATTATATGAGGGAATGTAATCAGTCCTTGTCATTTCCTATACCTTTCGTTGATTTCAATTATTTTATTTTTGCGTTAGTACAGTATCACATTTTTGTTTTTAGGCTGCTGGAAAATACATTAGAATGAGTACTAAACAGCATCTTTATTACAGTTTTTTTACAGTGGTAAAATTTTATTTAAAAGCTAAATAATCAGCAACCAGTTGCATAAAAGTAATTTAATTTCTTAAGCGACTTTGCGCACTTAGTACTCTTTGTCAGAAGTTTATAACTATCGCATTATTTGCAGGAGTCTATACTGAAATAATGCGACAGTTATAATCTTCTGAGAAAGGGCACTAACTGTCCGAAACCGGTTACAATTCCATTTATGCATCTGGTTACTGATCATTTCGATTTGTACAACTATATTTGCTCAGGATGGATAAAATACCAAATATTTCTTACGTTGCGTACACTATCTGATAAGGCAATACTAATAGATATTCTTTTGTTAGGCAGTAATGCAATATAACATGAGGAAGGCATGTTTAGGATCTGACCACTCGCCTGGCCACTGATCACATTTGTGGTTGGCGGGTTGCCGTACCAGTAGGCGTTCTCCGCCGAAGCCACCAAACGCGGCAATCCAGACTCAGGTCGTACACACCGCTCTATGTACACGCCACGCGACAACAGCAATACGTCCCGCCGTGTACACGCCAGGGGACAACCGCAACATAAACATCCCTCTGTGTACACGTCAGACTCCAGCGGGCTCCACGAGCCAGCAGCGCTCGCAGCCGATCGCGGCGCTGCAGGCGCCGTACTACATTACGTCCGCTCACCACGTGACACGCGTGCGCGTCTCACGTGGCACTCACGGTAATTCGACCATCAGACTACCCAAGAGGCGGCACGAACAGTAGCCAAGCACTCGCTCTCGCTCCGGCCTCAACGCCGGCTGCTCCTTGCAGCTGATGCATCGAAGGCGGTTTTCAGCAGCTGTCTCTAGCGCCGTCCCCATCTCCAATACGACGTTGACCCAGCTCGTCCAACGACTCCGATCAACGCACCGACCAGCCTGCTCCAGACCGATCCGGAATGTTCAGATCACCGTCTACATCAGCCACACACTGACAAAACGCCGACAAAACACACCGATTCGGACTGCAGTGAGAAGTCTGTCATTTTACCAAAGTGGCTCTTACTTTCTATTTCACTTCAGAACCGTGAACTGTTCATCAGTGTGTTACCAATAAATGTGCTCCTTCATTGAAACTTTTGGACCGATTTGATTACTTGCTATCTTTTCCACCTCGTTAATACCAAGACATGAAAGGAAGGACCTGTTGCTTTCCGTAGAACTGAAAACGAATACGCACTGAAAAGTATATGATCGATGTTGTTTCAAAGGCGTCATTCCTATTGTGTAAGCTGGTGGGAAAACGTAAAGACGGAAGTAACTTTCGTATCATGTGTCGCTGCCAAGTAATATAATTCGCTGAGACTTGCACCACAAGTAGAGAAAATTGCCACTGTGCATTACAGATGATTACTGAAAGACATACGCAGTGGGGTGAAGAGAAACGGCACATTTAGCCAAAGACAAAAATAACAGTGAAGTCTACGTGATTTATGATGGTTCCCAGGACCTTACAAGAGGTGGGACGTGATCGTTAATAGCGTATACGATCACTGTGGGCGGTGATGCATGCTCTACAAAATTCTGCTATGCTGACCATAAGGTTTGTAAGCAGTCCTGTATGGAGCTCAAGTATTCCACCAGCCCGGACGTCAGCTGCTGAACGGTCGTTCACACTTGTGGACGTGAATCAATGTATTTCAACAATGCAGTCCACATCTGTCTGGTGGGATTTAAGTCGGGTGAAGGGGAAGACCATTTGCCGAACATTCTCTCGTTCCAAGAGTCCTCCAACTGCGCTGATCGATGAGGTCGCACGTTGTGATCCACAAGTATTAAGTAAGGGCGGAACGCACCACTGGAAACAACACATCCGGTGTCACAATAACGTTGACCAGTGAGTATATCGTGTTCAAAGATTTAGTTTAGTAGGCCCACGTAACCTTATGCGTCCCCAAACAATAACGGCTGGCCGACCAAAAGGATAATGTTCAACAATGTCCACTTTTCGCCACACGGGGCAAGTATTAAACAAAGGAAAACTGTCGAACGTTATTGTTTTGGTGGACCGGGTGTCATGGTGTGGGCAGGTATCATGTTGCATGGCCGCACCAACGCCCAAATGGTCCGCAGCTCGTGGTCGTGCGGTAGCGTTCTCGCTTCCCACGCCCAGGTTTCCGGGTTCGATTTCCGGCGGGGTCAGGGATTTTCTCTGCTTCGTGATGACTGGGTGTTGTGTGATGTCCTTAGGTTAGTTAGGTTTAAGTTCTAGGGGACTGATGACCATAGATGTTAAGTCCCATAGTGCTCAGAGCCATTTGAACCGTTTTTTTAACGCCCAAATGTTTCCCTTCATTGTTATAGTGACACAGTATTCCCCTCTCCAACCCCTCCCCTCGCACCAGAAGTGCATGTTTTTTTATATCGACACGATCATTTTTATGGATGACCAGCCAACAGTGCAGACAGAGGAGCTGTTCGAACGAGAGGATATTCGAGCACGTTTGGGACGCGTTAAGGAGATGCATTACAGCAAGTCCACATGCACCAGTGACCGTCCAGAAGTTGGCAGCCGCGCTCGTGGAGCGATGGAGCCACTTCCCACGAGAAGTCCTTACCAACTCTTCGAACTGCGTGGGAGTGTGTTGCAGTGCCTGCATCATCATACCTGGTGATCATACGCCCTATTAAGAACCGTCTCCTGCCTTTTCTGCTGTCCATTCATTGCAGTAAATTCATTGTAATTCTTATGTTTGAATGGATGTGCGATTTCTGTTCTCCTCTGCAGGGGCCAGCGTCATTTTCGATGCGGAAAAATGTCATCCAGGTAGTCAACGAACAATAGATTGTATTTTGCAGGTCCGTCTTGATCACATAATTTTTACATTCCAGTATGATCGGTTTCGGCTACTACCATCTTCAGATCATAAAATATTCTGATGTAATATCAAAGTCAAACTAAACATTTAGGTACCTAAACATGTAGGTACATAGTACTTACTGCGTACCTATATGTTTAGTTTGACGTTGATACTACATAAGAATATCTTATGATCGGAAGATGGCAGTAGCCGAAACCGGTCATAGTGAAATGCAAAAATGTGATCAAGACGGACCTGTGCAATAAAGTGCCAAAAATGTGATGACGGACACATTTTCGGACATTACGTCTTTAATCAATAAGAACAACACATTTTTCACTAATAACATTAATTTACTGTTCTCCGGCTTCAATTATAAATTGTTTCAACACAAATGTTGTTTATAAATTGAGGTCACTGGTTCACTAAACATTTCTGATAGTTTAAGTCAATGTTTAACTGTTCTCCTCGGGTTATTAAGTCACAACGTCAACGATAGAGTCAAAGTCCTAAGGTCAACAAGAGAGACGACTGTCTAGACGCAATCGTAGTAACGAGACGAGATATCCACCTGCCGGAGGCACGAGTGTCAAGAGGCAAAGTCCCTAAAGATTCTAAGACAAAGACTGCTAGCAGTTTCTTGTAGTTCCAGAGGGCGGTGATCTCAGGTTGGCTGACTCGCTGCAACCGCCAGTTATGAGCCGGGCGACAGCTTAAGTGCCGGCGGGTGGATGAATGGCTTGCGAACTATCTGCGGCCACGTGACGTGACTTAAACAAACTGGTCTGCACTAACTCCACCTCCTAGGAGCGATGCTGCTGCTGTCTCCCACCGATGCGAGCAGCTTATTAACCGACGTCAGTGTTATTGCACCTGGGAGTGAGGCCTCTTCCGTCAGATTATCGTTAACTTTTATAGTGATATTTCACGTGGAAACGCTGAACCACTTCATAGCACGCGCGTAACTGTCCTGACGTCCTTCACAGTGCGATGTTTACTGTAGCATCACCGCCAGTTTCCGTTAACGGCCACGGGAGGCCAAGTGAAAACATATAGTGGATATGTGGCTCGACAGAGTTTTCTGGATAAGTTCCTCGTATTCGTCGTCCGACTGCAGCATATTACCTAAAGATATTGCCTTCCGAAGCTAATATAGCATGGTAAGAATTATGGCCTTCTAGAGATATTAGTTTTCTTCACGGGTGCCTTAAAGAGATATATTCGTAATAATGAAACTCACATGGGCATGATGCCTATGAAGTAGGCCCTCGTATGAGGGCGTTTGGTTACGATTATGTCTTCTGATACAGCTGCACTATGTTTTCCAGAAATTGCGCAAGTACTGCTGGTTCTTTCGCTGCCTCGTGATAGTAGTAGGCCGGCAAATTATGAGGTACGTGGAGGCGCTGCCATTTGGCTGTATGTGTGTTGGCGGCTGTGCCCCATCCTGGACATGTTTTTGGTGTTGTTGTGGTCTTCAGTCTTGAGACTGGTTTGATGCAACTCTCCATGCTACTCTATCCTGTGCAATCTTCTTCATCTCCCAGGCCGTACTGCAGCCCACATCCCTCTGAATCTGCTTAGTGTATTCATCTCTGGTCTCCCTCTACGATTTTTACCCTTCACGCTGCCGTCCAATACTAAACTGGTGATCCCCTGATGCCTCAGAACATGTCCTACCAACCGATCCCTTCTTTTAGTCAAGTTGTGCCACAAAGTCCTCTACTCCCCAATTTCATTTAGTACCTCCTCATTAGTTATGTGATCTACCCATCTAATCTTCAGCATTCTTCTGTAGCACCACATTTCGAAAGCTTCTGTTCTCTTCTTGTCCAAACTATTTATCGTCCATGTTTCACTTCCATACATGGCTACACTCCGTACAAATACTTTCAGAAACGACTTCCTGACACTTAAATCTATACTCGATGTTAACAAATTTCTCTTCTTCAGAAACGCTTTCCTTGCCATTGCCAGTTTACATTTTATATCCTCTCTACTTCGACCATCATCAGTTATTTTGCTCCCCAAACAGCAAAACTCCTTTACTACTTTAAGTGTCTCATTTCCCAATCTAATTCCCTTAGCATCACCTGACTTAATTCGACTACAGTCCGTTATCCTCGTTTTGCTTTTGTTGATGTTCATCTTATCTTTCAAGACACTGTCCATTCCGTTCAACTATTCTTCCAAGTCCTTTGCTGTCTCTCACAGAATTACAATGTCATCGGCGAACCTCGAAGTTTTTATTTCTTCTCCATGGATTTTAATACCTACTCCGAATTTTTCTTTGGTTTCCTTTACTGCTTGCTCAATATACAGAATGTACAACATCGGGGAGAGGCTACAACCCTGTCTCACTCCCTTCCCAAACACTGCTTCCCTTTCATGTCCCTCGAGTCTTATAACTGGACAGGTATAGTGTATGATAGTCCGGATGGACGGCCTGTATATTCGAAGGCCACATTGCACCGAAAATGTGGACCATTCATTCAGCAGGGGATGAAGAGCTCCGAGCGGAGCCGACGTCTTCTTCCAGGTGTCGTCGACAAGATGCTTACAAGTCAACGGCTGATCAAGGATGACTTCCAGGTATTTAGCTTTCGCTGTCCAAGGAATGGGGTTGTCGCACATAACGTGATGGTTTCCATTACCACACGCCATCGTCTCGTAAGTAATATTGCGTGGTTCGATCAGCATTAAACTGAGTGCTCTAGTTGCAATTCCATTCCTCAATGTTACGGCGGGCAACTTGGAGACGGTGATGCGTGGACGAGCAATAGTTCTCTGTAACGTGGCTTGTTATTGTTACTATCGCACTGAAGCACTTCGTTTCGATTGCGTTGGGGCGGCCCTGCGCTCTCGGGCATAGACAACCCGTGCCACTGGACTGTAATGCAGGTGGACTATTTGTTAAGACGAAGTAGTGCCATTGTTTATTTCTCGCAGTTGACTTCTGTGCTATACAGTTCTTCCCACGTATGGACTAAGTTTCATCGAGCTTCGGAACTTAGCACTGATGCGTCATGCCAAAGTTACTT
Source organism: Schistocerca cancellata (assembly GCF_023864275.1). Classification (NCBI taxonomy): domain Eukaryota; kingdom Metazoa; phylum Arthropoda; class Insecta; order Orthoptera; family Acrididae; genus Schistocerca; species Schistocerca cancellata. The sequence continues at coordinate 490,559,300 of NC_064631.1, read as the reverse complement.
TCGTCTCTACGTTTTGCACACCAGTGTATACGTAAATATTGTATGAGAATGGAATTATCCAAATAATTCTCCTTTTTGATGTTATAAGCTGCTGCATAGCGCGTTTCGCTCTTTACAGCAAACCGTTTTTGTGTAATTATGTTAAGAGCGAATACATGGACACACGCAAAAACATATTTTTAAAGCCAATCTAAGTAAGTGTCATGTTTTTTGTGGATAAGAACGGTTTATTTTCAGAGGTTTAATTTCTCTCGAATGTTAATGTGATATATTTTATTCAGTTTTGACTCTAACCTAGGAACACTTTTCCCTTTTTATTGAAGGACGCTAAAGGTTTTCAGTTTTTAATACCTGTAAAATGCATTCTTAATCAGTTAATTTATGTTTCTTTTCATTATTTTGTGCAAGTACTGTTACTTCAGAGCCATTATGTTCTGACAACTGTCATTGAACGAAAAATTAGAGTGAAAGTAAAAAACAATCGAATTTAGGGAAACCAATATTGATTTAATAATGATAAGCAGCTGATACTCATAATGGATAAGTGAGGAGTCTAGTACGGACATTTTCATATTATTTCACTTTTAATGATTTTTGAGAGTAATAACCAAGAAACCGGAATTTCTGAAAAAATATATTACTGATAGAACGATTAACATAATGGTAATATGGTTTCCTTTTGAAAAGTCTGTAGAAGAAATTAAGGCTTTTTTACCGGATTTGTTTGATTTTATGAAACCTAAGGCGTTTTCAAAGCTATATACTTCATAAAGTTTGATGAAAAATTTCGCTAAACTTTCAGCCATTACAATAATTTTGCACAGTACATCAAATTTTCGCGGCTCAATGAACCTTTATATTTCGATCTTGCATTCACTGGAACCTTATTCCTTCAGCTGTATACCTCTTGGCTACCTTCGAATGGGCCGAGAGGTGTAAATATGAATAATTCCTGGCAAAACTTTTTCTTCAGTTCATTACCAAATATTCCTGCTGAAGTACCTATAAGACTGTTCGTCACTGCGAGGTCTTCTCTCCGTTGGTAAATGTTTTTATAATAATTATGACGGGATGGCATTCCGAAAGATCTGTTATTTCAATTTTTTGTGCAGTCTTACTTTCTTCTGCTTTAGTAAGTGGTTTCTGAGTGACATCTGGTTTTTTCTTCTTTCTAAACACAAAATTCTCCGTATGACTTTGACTTCTAGAATTAAACTTTTATCCAGAAAGATGTGACAGTTATAGCTCCGAACAGCATGGTCATTTTCGCAGTACACACGTAACAGCGTAACTGAACGAAGGTTCCCAACTTCGTGTTCGGCGTTGCCATATTTTACGAAGGTTGCCTTCCATTGCGTGTTGTGGTGGAGTGTTCATAGTGTCGACAAGTGGAACGTAACATTGCACTGGGGACGTAAGGCTACGCTTTTAGGCGGATTTTGTACTCAGGAATCACTGTGAACGAATGTTAAAACAAATGCAGTCACGTCTCTAGTTCCCTGTCCATGCGCTTCAGTGTGTTTTTAACATCAGTCACACAGAAATCTTCCCTTTCATCCTTCAGGCCCTATTCATGTACACACATGTTTCAAGTACGCACGGGGCTAGTGTGTTCAACAGAACCAAGCTCAGGAACATCAAGTTCGTGAAATCTGTGCGTAGCCAATCAACGCTGACTTCCCTGAGGTGCTCTCCATTTGACAGTATTCAGGAGGCAAAGACACGGCGAATATTCTGTCATACATCACATTATCGACTTGCACTTGATCACTAATGTTAATAACGAGGGATATCTTGTTTAATAACTAACCTCACAAAGTGATAAACTCAGATGTCATGACTGTTAACATAGGATCCCGCTCCTAAAGAATATTCCTCTGTTTTTCTTGTAGAATACGTAAAAGAGATTTTAAAAAAGATGCAGTTCCACCAGAACGTACATCAAAGTTGTACTTTACTAAGCATTACTAATTTCGACCGTGTCTCATTTTCAAGTTCACCTATAAGTGATGTGGATACATCATCTTTGTCAAATAAAAACTGCGTATCATGCGGAAGTGTACACTTTGACGACAGTACTGTGCACAGGCACGCACAGGACACAATTTTTATTTTACGAGGGTGATGTGTCCATATTTGTTGTAGATCCACTTCAAAATGAATCAGACTCGAAATTAGTATTGCTTAACAAAGTCCAGGTTCAAAATACAGCGTGGTGCAACGACATCTTTCCTCAAAATCAACAAGGCTGAGTTTCCCACACAGAATGAAAGGGAGAAATCAGGGATATTAGGAAGTACGCAACAAAATTCTGCGCGCCGTTGTAATGCAAGCGTTGAGACTCCCCGCACTCACTTTGAACAGCTGCTACGAAACTGTGTAGCCGTTTTCTGTTTAGCACTTTCAGCCAGATTTATAAATTCGATCCAATAGGTTAGGAGCATCTTATGTAAACCTGCTGAACTATTGTATTTCTGGCAAGAGAAGCCAACGAGTACATGGCCTAGCTCATAAGTAAATAACAGGTGATATAGCGATCTGGTGTGTTTTTGATGAAATAGCATTTCCCAAACTAATGATCGGGTTAGTATGAAACAAAGTTAAATCAGTGTGTAACACGTTGAGCTCCAACTGTGGAGAAACGAACCAGCCAGTTAGATAATTGTTTTTGCAAGGGCTGAGAGGGCTTTTTAATATGCATGCTGCTCCAGCCTTGCGCGTGCATATCTCCATATTCCAAGACTAGGGATGAGTACATGTTTTCTCGAGAGAAACATAGAGTTTCTGCTGGAAAAATCAGCAAACGCTCAATTAGTTTTTATAGAAATTTCAGAGGACGAGAGTAGTCATGCAGACTACAGCTCATTGAAGTTAAGATAAATACCGCAAGCAGAGGCGTAAACTTGTTGGTTCACCAGCTAGCGTCCACTGTAAACACGAGCAACCTTGGGTAATCATTTGCTCAACTTGTCACAAAACTAACCATCCTCCGTAGACTTGATTGTCATTCAAAAAGTACTGAACTTTGAACCGGAATCGGATCATTTATCATAGTACTGGCCAACATCATGATATAGTCGTAAGAATAATTTTGTAAAGAAACTTTTAGTTAAAATTTACCATTGTTGTCTTTAGGAGTATTTCACTTTTTGAGGACGAGATGCGTTCGTTTGACAACTGTCGTAACATTGTCACATTGTAAACTGTGTAAATGCTCGTATTTCTGTGATAAGTTTGCAACATTAAACCCAAAATATTTACAACTTACACAGTTGTTGTTCTGTCCTCAAAGCCTTACAAACCGTGTAGCAGTATGCTACCAGTGGCCTGCACACTATAATCCGGAAGACAGAGTGTGCAAATTATATCTTTAGAAAGCTGGAACTTTAGCGTTGCCTTGCTGCAAATTCTTGAGTAATTAGAAACTTATCTCGTCTATGAAGATTTTTACATGAAAACTCGAAAATAGCGGAAACTGATAGACCCACTCGTATTTCTCTTACCGAATACCGATGACAATTATATAACAGCTTCCAGATTATCCTTGCAATTTACAAAGTCAACTGAGATATTAGTACTCACAATGATATGTGTTTCTCATGTCTAGAGAACCACCAAGTGTCTCTTCCTTTGGTGTTTCACCATTAGACTGATGACCACAGCAGTTAAGTCCTATAGTGCTCAGAGCCATTTGTTTCACCATCTCGATGCAAACATCACATTCGGTGTTCTCTCAAACAAATAGAGGGGAAATGTGTGCAATGGCAGTCGATCAAGAGGCTTCTGGATCGATCAAGAGGCTTCTGGAACTCTCGGACCGTCACGTCAGAGAGAGAGAGAGAGACCAGTAACAACTTGTCTCACTATATCCCTGATAGAGAAGTGTGATGTCACTGATAACACCAACTCACAATCGGATAAGAGGCTTTTGTATCCGGTGTAGGGAAATCAGTTACAGATGGATAAAACACTGAAGAACAGGACAATTCCTGCAATCAGATAAATGTACTTCTCGGAAAGACTGCCCCCCTGCAACAATAGCGACATATGCGAATCGTCATCGTGGATTAATAACTGAGCAGTCATGAGCGGTATGCTTTCAAACGTTCCGGAGGTGCCGGTACTGTCTGAAAGTAGTCCTTAGCTAAGTAAAATCAAGTTCATGTACGGAAAACATTACGCTGGTCACAGCTACGCTCTGATGCTTCTCATTGCTAGTAGCTCTATTCTTCCCTCCTTCCGCTCACCTATTTATGCAGGAAACTTTCAACACTGAAATACGTGTGTATTCCTATTCGTCACGTTTAGTATGACATGTTAAACGAGTGTTATTTTGTATTAAAGTTTTCCACTACAATTTCTCTGCATCCCTTCAGCCATTCGAAAAAACTGGTGAGAAAGCTAAATTGCTGTAGAACCTAGTCCAACTGAATTTGATGACGGAGTTTACTCAAAAATCCTTTCTAAACGCGCTTACAGATAGTGTGTAAGGATAGCGCAGCACCAGGCCTGAGTACATGGTGACAGCTGGTGAGAGAAGCCTCAACTGCTGGGTGAGACGGCACGTGGAGTCCTGTTATGATTTCGCAAGAGTGACGTGGCCCATTCTGCACGATCCAGACATCTGTCATTTTCACTGTGAGATACAGCTCTCTAAACTCTCCGTTTTGTAAACTTTCGAAAGCAGCCTCCAATAATACGGCTATCCAGAACATTTTGCCGTTAATGTTAAAATCTTTCTCAGCAATGAAAGAGGGGGGGAGGGGGGTAATACCTGTCGAAACCAAATAGTTCTTTGTAAATAAAATTCCTGCATAGAATATCTCATGACCCTTAAGTGTTCTGGCTTCAAAGACATTCTTGCACGCTAAGGGGAAATCCGTTCTACAAACCACCACATACCAGTCCTGTAAACAATAGCAAGGAACCTGTCTGTTGACAACCCTTTCCTAAATTTATATCTTTCCCCATACTCGTAGCGACTGAGGAGACACACGTTTTCACGTAGCCAAAGTATCGTGCAAATCCTGTACAGTAACATGTTGTAGACTATATTTCCTCTAACTATTGCCTCACCTAGTAGAAAAGGTCGTTGCTATCTGTTACCCCTGCAATGATGAGCGCCTAATTACCGCTGCAATTTGCGAGTTATATCAAGATCCACTACCGTCCTTCCTCGCTAAGTCCAGAGTGTATTACGTGTGGTGACAACCACAGACATACCTTAATAGACTGGGAATACCATATACAATATCACTGTTGTCACAGACACCAACAGTTTAGAACAGCAATATGGCGGCGAGCGCAAAGCACTTGGAAACAGCTGTTTATTTTCTTACAAAACATTCCTAGGAAATCGGATTAAACTGATAGAACAACGTTACCTTTAAAGTTTTGACATAATGGTCAATAGATGCCTCGTGTTTGGCTGTAATTTTTCGTATAGCAGACGGGAAATAACGTGGAAAGGAACAACTAGTAAAATCTTAAGTATTTTTGCTTTTGTACACTATGTAAGCCTAAATAATCACATTAAAATTCGTCTTATCCTAAATATCGATAGTATTTAAATTGCGTCTATTTTCGTTGGTTTAATAATGTAGCATTGACAGACGCAGCTTTTATCCAGTTCTGATCGACTACAGCTTTTCTTCGAATAGTACGCTCTGTACGATGCAGAGCATAAATTTGTGTGAACACTGCATTCACAGAGGCTGACCTCCAGCTAGGAATTAGCTGTAGCATCGTTGAGCTCCAGCTGTGGAGAAACGAACCAGCCAGTTAGTTAATTGTTCTTGCAAGAACTGAGAGGGAATTATAATATGCAAGCAGCTCCTGCCATGCGCATATATATTACCATAGTCTGAGACTAGGAATGAGTTCATGTTTTCCCGCATATTGAGAAACATAGGGAGAGTTTCTGTGGGAAAATTCAGAAAAGGTGAAATTAGTCTTATAGGAAATTTAGAGGGCGAGAGCAGCCAGGCAGGCGACAACTCATCGGAGCTAGGGTAAATACAGTGTACAGAGGTGTAAACTTGTTGGTTCACCAGCTTGCGTCCACCGTAAACTCGAGCGACCTTGGGTAATCTTTTGTTCAACTTGTCACAGAACTAACCATCCCCCATAGACTTGATTGTCATCTTACAAATAGTACTGAACTTTGAAAAGAAATCTGATGATTTATTGTAGTACCTGCCAACATCATAATGTAATGTTAAGAATAATTTTGTAAAGAAACTTTGGTTAAAATTTAATATTGTTGTGTTTAAGATTATTTAACTTTCTGAGAGTAGACTTTAATACTGTTGTGTTTAGGATTAGTTCCCTTTCAGAGGTCGAGATGCGTCATTTTGACAACTGTCTTTACATTGTCACATTGTAAACTGTGTAAAAGCATGTATTTCTGTGACAAAATTGCAGTATTAAACAATCTCATTACTGCTTACACAGTTGTGTTCAGTCATAGAATAAGAAACCACCTAACCATAAACTTACAAATGGCGACCCTGCCAGGATGGCAGTTGGTCTGCCTGGTTGGAAATTAGTCAAAATAGAATGAGAAATTAAAATTATGAATTGAAAAAAAATTTTTTGTGCTTTCGTTTTTGTGACGAGATTACCCTATGTGAGTGAATGTATAGTGGCCAGAATACAGTAGATGTGTGATCAAAAGTGTAGAAAAATTGTATTAATAAATAAGATGATATTTGTGTTTGTGGAAAAGTAGCTTGTGCATGAACTTGCTGGCGTGCGAAGTTTTTCACGGCGTTTTTGAGTTTGTTTGAAATTCTAAAAACAGTCAACAGCGTTGTTTATGACGTCTACATAGTCTAAGAAACTTCCTATGATATTTTGGAAACGTGTAAGATCATATCACTTTATGCTGACGAGAGCTCAGGCTCACGCAATTCGAAAAAGACAGAGGTTAGTTAGACGATCAGAGATGGTGGAAGAACGGAGATTATCGCAGATAGGGCAATCTCAAGATCTTGATAAGGTAGAGATCGGTGTACAACAAGAAGTATCGAGTGTGGGTCACGGAACGGAACGTAGTGATAGTGCAGAGGAAATGGTGATAGTTTCACGATTGGTATCACAGTCTGAGAATTCACAAAAACAATTAAATGACGGAGCTAGAAGGTCAGAAGTAGAATCAGAGGACAAACAACTTTAGTACGTTGAACCAAATATTGTGATTCTAAATAATTCTGGACAGTTTTCAACAGAAAGAATGCGTGTAAGTGCATCAGCACTATGTACGGAAGTCGGTGAGGCGCCACGTGAAAGACACGAACGGCAAAATTTACATCAAACAGTGACAGGTGACGATGGGGAAGAGTCATATAGTGTGTTTGTAATGTTTAAGCAACTCACTATTGTCGAATAGCAAACGAGTGAAAAGACAAATGCAAGGTTATAAGACTTAAAATTTGAAATAAATGCAGGGGTAACAGATTTAAAAACCGAAACGGCGAAGTTAAAAACAGAGAGAAATGCTCCATTGAATGGTCTCCTATTTGAAACCTATGCTGGGTTCGATAAAGTCCGCGAAGATCAACAAAAACTACGAACAGAAGTCACTGAGCAGTTTACTGAAATCCGGATAGAGACTAGAGACTCGCGCGAGCTTATACAATCGTTAATGGCTGACCAGAATAAAGGTACGTTCTAACGTTGTCCAGGTGCAGGTTGCAGTGTCTAACGTTAATCAAATAGTGGGTAAGTTATCACGTAAGACGTCTGGTAAGGTGCAACAAATCGTGGAAAAGCTCAATGTCAGAAAACGTGTCACGCGAGCCGCATTAAAAAGATTCGATACAAGCAGTGAAGACACAGTATCGAAAAATCAGAAGCAGTATGAACAGGTTCATACGGAACTGAAACAGTGCATCGAGAGCCGTACAGAAAGTAGTAGTGAGGCAACGGAATCGGTAGTATCATCCGACATAGTGATGGACAGAAATCCAGAGGTAAACAAGTCAGTTGTGCAGTCTTCCGTAGCAGTAGCGGGAACACACAAAAGGCATGAGATTCGAGTCGTACATCCACAAGAGGTTGCGTCAATGATTATCGAAACGAAACAGAAGGAAATAGGAAAAGAACACTTCGCACAGATAAGCGAAGTAGGTAATGTGCGGTCACAGCTGACAATGGATCGAGAAACAGTAAACGCGCGCCTTCCTACGGAGCGGCAGCCGACCCTCCGAACGTACGCGAGTGACGCGAGAACAGGGCAAGTTACGGCGACACATGTATCAGTTCCGCAATTTCCGAGTGACAGTAAAACAGGTTATAGACCGCAAGTCAATATGAATCAAATAGGCAGGCAAAACACTGAACCAGTAACGGGAAATGTAAACGGATCTTTCTGTCCGACGCACGAGAAACGGTACCGTTCAAATAACTGGACACCACTGCATAGATACGATGCAAAATGGGACGTAAACCTGTCACCTGTAGTAGAACGAACTCGAGAAAACGTGACACAGTTGAGGGGAACGGATAATGGTGACGAAACACAAACGCTGTATGGTGGAATAAAAAAGTTTGACAATGATCTTTTTTTGACAGTCAGATAATTCCAACATTACAAAGAAATCGGAAACGGTTTACACCCACGCACGTTTATAAATCGTTTCCAGATTGGTTTGCCAGAGCATTGGCCACTGAAACATAAACTTCATTTGTGGGCATATGGACGGCGTAATAGCGGAAACCTTGCAAGGAGTAGCTTCATACTGTCAATCATATGAGCAATTAAAATCCGCATTTTTGGAGCGATATTGGTCCACGGAAGCCCAAACCAGAATAATGTATGAATTGTTACAGAAAGAGTCATTCTAAAATTCAGGGGGAAAGAAACCGGTTAGATTTTTCGAAGATATGACAAAAAAAGAATCAGTGTTTAGATGATCCATACAGTAATGGGGAACTGATACGTATGTGCACAATGAAGTTACCGTTACGTTAACATTAGTCATTGGATGGTAGAGGAGCAGATAATATACAAACATTTGAACGGATGTTAAGAGAACTGGAATTCATCTTCAGTGAAGATGACGCGAAGGAACAACGTTCAGTCAGAGAAAAAAATGGTAGGGGAATAACAGCAACCGATCAGACTTTAATAATAATTAAATTGGCAACGATAACGTAGGAAAAGGCAATCATTTTGGGAGGAGTGAAAATCACCCATGGGATAACAATAATAACTGTGTTTTTGGAAACGCACAGAGGACGAACAATAATTATGGTTTTGGTGGGCCGCGGAATTACAATAGTGGATTTAGTCCTAGAAACTACGGTGGTAACTATGATCCGAGATATAATCCCCGTGCAAACAAAGCCAGAAGGTTTGGAGGTTTTCAACAATACACTCCAAGTTATTCAGATGGAAATGGAATGGCCAGAACGGATAAAGTTTGGGATAATCAAGCTTCAGCAGGACAGAACACACGAAGTGAAACCGGTGCAGGCGAGCATGGATGTGTGTGATGTCCTTAGGTTAATTAGGTTTAAGTAATTCTAAATCCTAGGGGACTGATGACCTCAGATGTTAAGTCCCATAGTGCTCAGAGCCATTTGAACCATTTGAACCCGTACAGGAAGTCGAGTTGAGGCCACCAAACCCAGGTAAAAGACAGAATTAACGAGACGTACGGTTCGAAGATCAGTCAAAAGTAATTCAATCAAATAATTAAGCTAATTACATAATTAAACATGTAAATAGACTTAGTTTTGATCAGCAAGATTCAGAAGTAGGTTTAGGGGGTGATCGGATACAAACACCAGCACGTTGGGATTCAATTGACTGGGAATCGACCGATGATGAGGAACAGGAGTTTTTGACGGTGAATGTAGACAGTAGAACAAAACCTGATAATGACCCGATTGTAAAAGATGTAGCTCAGTTATACAAAACGGAGAGAGGAATAGTAAGCCCAGAGGATAATGTACCCTTGGCTACACCAATAGTGATACCTAAGTCAGATGACACATATGGTACAGGAACATATGAAGAAGTTATAGAGGAGTTTCATAAAGATTATGGGCAAATAACTTCATCCCAAAGCATTCAAATGACAGCTGTTAAAAGTAATGAGGAGAATAAAGTAACGGTAATAAACCAATGGGAAAGTCAGGCCCAGCACAGTGACAGGTTAACCTATGACTCGATCGAGGAGGCATACATGAAAATGAAACTGAAGCTGCTTGTGAGGTGCAACCGTTCGTTCGGATTGAGTAAGTGGTACGTTTGTAGTCACCATTCTTGATACGGGAGGCGAAAATATGACGATTTCGGAAAAACGTTTTGAGAAATGTAACGCTGAACAACCAGTATTACGGACAAAATGTGTTAAAATCAAAGGACTGTTCATGGGTGCGATAGCGGGATTAGTAGACAAACGCGGGCAATTTTTTCATGTCAGGGGTATGAAATAGAGGCGAACATGGTAACTGTTCCGAAACTTTGTGTAGCCACAATCATTGGAGCCGATTTCATGGGACAAAATCGATTAAACTCTATATGGGCGAAGGGCATATGATGCTTCAGGAGCTTACAAGCAATTGAATATGCAACTGGATCAGTATCAATAAGACGAGGGACATCCACGATATAGGAGGGCGATAGAAACAAAACTTGTAGATTACTAGGTAATGGAGGAAATTCATCAAGAGACAATATGTTGCAACAAGTAAAGGGATATTTCAGATACAGACAAAACCGAATTAGAAAGAGTATTGCGACAATATTCTGAGGTGTTTCTACCAAAACCCTGTGCCATTAAGAATTTTCAACACGAATTCCAGGTTGAATAACACAAACCATTACACAATTTCACTGTGTTATCGAAGACAAGTACACTCCTGGAAATGGCAAAAAGAACACATTGACACCGGTGTGTCAGACCCACCATACTTGCTCCGGACACTGCGAGAGGGCTGTACAAGCAATGATCACACGCACGGCACAGCGGACACACCAGGAACCGCGGTGTTGACCGTCGAATGGCGCTAGCTGCGCAGCATTTGTGCACCGCCGCCGTCAGTGTCAGCCAGTTTGCCGTGGCATACGGAGCTCCATCGCAGTCTTTAACACTGGTAGCATGCCGCGACAGCGTGGACGTGAACCGTATGTGCAGTTGACGGACTTTGAGCGAGGGCGTATAGTGGGCATGCGGGAGGCCGGGTGGACGTACCGCCGAATTGCTCAACACGTGGGGCGTGAGGTCTCCACAGTACATCGATGTTGTCGCCAGTGGTCGGCGGAAGGCGCACGTGCCCGTCGACCTGGGACCAGACCGTAACGACGCACGGATGCACGCCAAGACCGTAGGATCCTACGCAGTGCCGTAGGGGACCGCACCGCCACTTCCCAGCAAATTAGGGACACTGTTGCTCCTGGGGTATCGGCGAGGACCATTCGCAACCGTCTCCATGAAGCTGGGCTACGGTCCCGCACACCGTTAGGCCGTCTTCCGCTCACGCCTCAACATCGTGCAGCCCGCCTCCAGTGGTGTCGCGACAGGCGTGAATGGAGGGACGAATAGAGACGTGTCGTCTTCAGCGATGAGAGTCGCTTCTGCCTTGGTGCCAATGATGGTCGTATGCGTGTTTGGCGCCGTGCAGGTGAGCGCCACAATCAGGACTGCATACGACCGAGGCACACAGGGCCAACACCCGGCATCATGGTGTGGGGAGCGATCTCCTACACTGGCCGTACACCACTGGTGATCGTCGAGGGGACACTGAATAGTGCACGGTACATCCAAACCGTCATCGAACCCATCGTTCTACCGTTCCTAGACCGGCAAGGGAACTTGCTGTTCCAATAGGACAATGCACGTCCGCATGTATCCCGTGCCACCCAACGTGCTCTAGAAGATGTAAGTCAACTACCCTGGCCAGCAAGATCTCCGGATCTGTCCCCCATTGAGCATGTTTGGGACTGGATGAAGCGTCGTCTCACGCGGTCTGCACATCCAGCACGAACGCTGGTCCAACTGAGGCGCCAGGTGGAAATGGAATGGCAAGCCGTTCCACAGGACTACATCCAGCAGCTCTATGATCGTCTCCATGGGAGAATAGCAGCCTGCATTGCTGCGAAAGGTGGATATACACTGTACTAGTGCCGACATTGTGCATGCTCTGTTGCCTGTGTCTATGTGCCTGTGGTTCTGTCAGTGTGGTCATGTGATGTATCTGACCCCAGGAATGTGTCAATAAAGTTTCTCCTTCCTGGGACAATGAATTCACGGTGTTCTTATTTCAATTTCCAGGAGTGTATTTTTAGCATTACATAAGATGCTAGAAGATGACGTTATCGAAACTTCAACCTCAACATACAACAGTCCCTTGCCATTTGTAGATAAGAAGGATGGTAGTATTACGTTCGTCATAGATGCAAGACAAATAAAGTGCATTATCACTCTTGAGAACGATCGCCCAGAAAAATTGGAGTACCTGGTACAAAAGTTCTTTGGAGATAAGATTTTCTCTTCCCTTGGCTTGAGAGCTAATTTCTGGCAAATAGAACTAACACCTGAGTGTAGAAAGTATACAGCTTTTATCGCATTTGGACAAAGATATCAATTCAAAAGGCTCCCTTTCGCACTGAACATATCCTCTGCTGCTTTTATAAGAGATTTAGGGACTGTGTTGGACAAAGAACTCCCACAGCGTCTCACCTGTTATGTTGACGACTTTTTAGTAGCAGGGCCATCATGGCAACTCCATAATGAATGCTTGAGATATTGCTAAGGACAATAGGATAGTAACCGTAAACATAATAAAATCCAGTTTTGGGAACAAAAAGATCGAATTTTTAGGCCACGTTAGCACTGAACAAGGAATTGAACCTAATCCTAACAAACTGCAAGCCATACAGAAGATAACCGCTCCATATAACAGAAAGACGGTGCGTGGGTTCTTGGGACTCATTAACTTTTACAAAAGATTCATTTGGATAAAATCCCTTGCTACCCTACAGTTACGTGCATTAACTAGCAAAATGATGCCCCGGGTGTGGAATGCCTAAGCAGAACAGGAGTTCTAACAACTAAACAGGTCACTGTTAAAGGCACCACTTTTAGTGCATCTCGATTTAGCGAAGGAATTCTGCATGGCAACCGACAGTGCGAAAACAGGGTTCGGTGTGGTACTCTTTCAACAATGTGAGGGAGACGGACAACGGATAAGAAGGACAATACCTTCTGCTAGTCGAGTACTAACAAAATGTGAAAAAAATATTCAATCACGGAGTTAGAAGCCTTGGGTGTAGTATGTGGGTTTCGTAGATTCAGATACTATTTGTTTGTCGAAAAAACATTAGAATTTATAGTAAATGCAAACGTATTGTCAGGAAGGTTAGGTCGGTTGATCTTAATGCTGCATGAGTATGATTTTCGAGTCACTTATGTGCCTGGACATCAAATGCCATAGCTAATATCCTCTCCCAGTTGCCAGAAGGAGTTAACAAAATCAGAGTGAGCAACACAGAAGAAGAACAAGTACACATGTAATACCTTAAAAACATGCCATTTGAAAACTACCTCACCAATACTTTAAAACAGTCAGGCAGGGAACAAGACAAAGTCCCAGGCCTAGCAAGAAACTAAAATTAAGCGGAAAAACTGGGAATCAGCAGACATTAGACAATTCTATCTCATAAGGGACAATGTCTTTTCTACAGATGTAGAACAAATACAAGTCTGTGGGTCGCATGCGTACCACATGTAATAAGTACATTTGGTACACTCATTTGAGTAATAGCCATTTTGGTCCAACAAATATTTTTAAAACTAAAGATGATTTGTCACCTCGCAAATATGGAGCGAACAATCAGACAGGTTCTAGCAAATGTAAGAAATTCCAGAGGGCTAAGAAAACGAGACCACCAATGTTCCCTATCGTTCTGGAGAAATTGAGACACAGAACAGAAACAGATCTCATGGGTCCATTACCCCGTACATAGAAAGGTTATGTATTTATTTTCGTAGTTCTAGAATTAACGTCAAAATACGTGACGTTTACACCCTACAAGAAAGCAACAGGGAGGAACACAAGCAAAGCGCTGACACGAGATTTCTGTCAATAAGTTGATCGGGTCGATAAAATGCTATCAGACAATGAACCACAAGATCGTTCAGCACAATAGCAAAACACGCTAAGGCGACATAAAATTAAGCCTATTTATATTTACAGGTACAAGCCAAGCACCAACCCAGCTGGAGAACGATGAAAAATTTGGGAACCCTCTGTCGTTTGTATTGTAGTAAGCAGCATAATAAAAGGGGCAGACATCTGTCTGATTTCCAAAATGTGATAAACGAAATGCACATAGCAGTACATTATTACCTCCAATCACTTATGAAAAATAAACCAGCACCAGATAAAATCCAAGAAACAATTACATTCCCAGTAGTACCCCGAGTACAGCATCAGCATTTAGTAAAGTTAGCACTGACCCATTTGAAAGCTGCTGCATTAAAGAGAAAGAACTGAGCAGACAGAACGGGAAACACATGACTGTTTTCACTAGAACAAAAGGTACTAGTAAAAAAGCACCATCTCTCTAGCAAGAAAAAACACCAAAGCCACAAATTGTTCTCTATTTACAAAGACCCCAAGGAGGTAGTTAAAGTAGTCCATGATAAAGCAGTCGAATTGATTAATCCAAACACAGGAATATCATCACATGTGTCAATTAAAATTGTATAAAGGGTAAACAAAAGAAAGAAAGAGTAACTTTACATGAGAATTTAGTTTTATTAAAAGTCCAGAAATTAAAGAAAGATAACATAACACACAAATAAAACTTTTAACTTGTACTTATCTCATTTACTAAATAAAATTAATTTGGTAGGAAGGTAAAAGAAGAATGATGAAGAAGTGACAGGAAAGTAAGAACTAAAGTAACTCTTCCGCAAACGAAATGTTTTCTGGTGAAAGAGTAAAAACAAGGAGGGAGACAGAGATCAGGATGTGGATAGTTTAACGAAATAATAGTAGATTCTTTCTTAGAGATGTAGTGTGAAGAAGGAGGAAGTTGATTGTTGTGGACGATAGGAAGTAAAGAAGTAGGAAGGCAATAGATAATTAGGTAAGAAGGAGATAGGCATTTCTGATTTGTTCCGTCAAGAACGGTGAACAAATAATTAAGGAAATATTTTTGGGGAAAATGTGAAGCATATATTATTTGTGGAAGGTACCACAATCTGATATTGAAAGAGAGATATGAGGAAAATAAATATAAGAAGTCGTTAGGAGGTAATAATTAAGAAAGAGAATTGAAGTATTAAGCTAAGCAAGAGACATGCTATTTCGTTGAATGAGGTAAACAGTAGGAAGTTAGATTAACGGAGAAAAGATTTCACTAAGGAAGTGTATAATGAGAGAAGGAAGGACTATAACAGTTTGCTATCGAGAAAACGGAGAGAGGGATAGGTACAACTGAGAAAAGAAATTTTAAAACCGCAAAACAACGCAATAGAACAATTGAGTAAATTTTTTAAAAGGGAAAGAACAGAGAAAGAAGATAAACTGTGTTTTTGAAATTCTGTTACACATAACGCCAAAAAGAAGAGATTTCTGCGACAAAGAAGCTGGAGTCGGAGTCAAGGTGAGAAGTTTGGCCACTGAAGGTGGCAGGGGTACATTACAGGGAGCGAAAGGCTATTTACAATTTGTACAGAAACCAGATGGCAGTTATAAGAGTCGACGGACAAGAAAGGGAAGCAGTGGTTGGGAAGGGAGTGAGACAGGGTTGTAGCCTCTCCCTGATGCTATTCAATCTGTATATTGAGCAAGCAGTAAAGGAAAGAAAAGAAAAGTTCGGAGTAGGTATTAAAATTTATGGAGAAGAAATAAAGCTTTGAGGTTCGCCGATGACATTGTAATTCGGTCAGATACAGCAAAGGACTTGGAAGAGCAGCTGAACGGAATGGACAGTGTCTTGAAAGGACGGTATAAGATGAACATCAACAACAGCAAGACGAGGATAATGGATTGTAGTCGAATTAAGTCGGGTGATGCTGAGGGAATTAGATTAGGAAATGAGACAAAGTAGTAAAGGAGTTTTGCTATTTCGGGAGCAAAATAACTGATGATGGTCGAAGTAGAGAGGATATAAAATTTACGGTGGCAATGGCAAGGAAAGCGTATCTGAAGAAGAGAAATTTGTTAACATCGAGTATTGATTTAAGTGTCAGGAAGTCGTTTCTCAAAGTATTTGTATGGAGTGTAGCCATGTATGGAAGTGAAACATGGACGATAAATAGTTTAGACAAGAAGAGAATTGAAGCTTTTGAAATGTGGTGCTACAGAAGAATGCTGAAGATTGGATGGGTAGATCACATAACTAATGAGGAGGTATTGAACAGAATTGGGGAGAAGAGGAGTTTGTGGCACAACTTGACTAGAAGAAGGGATCGGTTGGTAGGACATGTTCTGAGGCATCAAGGGATCACAAATTTAGCATTAGAGGGCAGCGTGGAGGGTAAAAATCGTAGAGGGAGACCAAGAAATGAATACACCAAGCAGATTCAGAAGGATGTAGGCTGCAGTAGGTACTGGGAGATATAAGCTTGCACAGCATAGAGTTTCATGGAGAGCTGCATAAAACCAGTCTCAGGACTGAAGACCACAACAACAACAACGCTTGTAGTTTGAAAAATAATAAGCGGTAATGGGAAAAATTCACTAACTTTCTAACCGTCGGCACCATGAACTTCACTCTTACTATCCATCGTGGTGAAGATTAAGAAACCATTACCTATATCTTAAGGAAGAATTAAACAAGGTGGGGAGAAAAAAAAGATAAATAAGTAAAAATAGTGATCAGAAAAGCAGTTTTCTGATAGAATTAATGATACTTTCTGTAAAGTTATAGAAAATTTATATTTGTAAAATTTGTAACGTATCTTAAGAGAGTAGGGGTTATAATAAAATGAATATTGATATCAGAGGAAAAAGAGAATAGGTTCGGATGTAAAGAAAGTATGAAAACGTAGTCGGAAATAACTATTATATTAGATATGAAGTTAGCAGAGAAGATGCAGCATCTTAGCGTCCAGAGCGACGACAGGACTGAGGAAAGTGGTTAGGCGTGAAAGGAAGGGACACAGAACGTTAGTGCCTGGTACGTCACCTTACAAGGTGACGAAAGAAGAGGCCATGGTGAAAGGAACGTTCCTAGAGGATAACACCTCTGTGGAAAAGATCCTGCATACAATCAACGTGTACAATGAAGTGAGCTTTACTCATGAGTAAGGCATATACAAACTTCATGACAATGGTTTTGCATTTGACATTTCTATCGCGAACTGTTCAAAGCAGCATGTGGAGAGATGAGGGATGTTCACCGAACCGGAACGGAGGCGGACATGGTACAGCGAGGAAGAGTGGGTGTTTAAATTCACCACGGGAAGAAGAAAAGACGCGTTTCTGTAGCGCAGGTTGCAGAATCGCTGAAACGGTTATCAGACCATACGAGATGCAGCAACTGCGAAACAATCCCTGAATACTAATGGGATGGAGCGACAAAACGACTGAAGGCTGTTCCATCTATCTAGATGAACAACCGAATAAATAAACGAATACACAAAAATTTCAAAGAAGACGCCATAAGGACGGATTAAACGATAACGAGATTCAGCAAGTCTTCAATCACAATTCCCGGTCCAGAGAAGAACGAAGACACTAGTGAGAAGACAGCAAGATGCACCGAGAACAGAAAAGCAACGCAGAAGATTTGGAAGAAAGAAGAGCCTGGACCAGAAAAGATCAAGAAACCTTTCCAAATCCCTTCCCATACAAGAATATTATTGAATTTAACTGTTCTAGCAGTACAAATATCCGATAATCCTTATGGTAAGTTGCAACACCTTCAGATATCATACAGAGAGATGGAAGATGACTACTCATATGAAAACCTGGAGACGAATATACCATTCATGAACCGACATAAAGATTTGTCAAATGAAGAAGAAAAGTTAATGATGCCAACAATGGATCTCCAATACAACGTCGACATAGACACATGCGAAATGCAACAAAGGCAACCACGTATTCACGATAAGCTCAGTAACCTTTCTGTCTGACGACCGTCAATCCACCCTCGGCGGAGAGGCGGCGAGGCGCATGCCGTCATTCTATGCTTAGCAGAGACACGGCGAAGTCCACGGCCGATCGTCATCCCATCTCGGATCGAGACACGTCGAAACACAAGAGAAACAAGGAGACGACTGCAATGAACCATGTTAAAGAGGTAGGAGAAATAACTGTCTGTGACAGACTAGTATCCGAATAAAGGGAACTAAGAAAAATTTTTGCGATTCTGTATAAAAATATCTACATTTCAAGACCTTTATATGTTAGCAACATATCTTTATTGGCAATGCGCGTAGTAATTTTTATCTTGGCACACAGATAATATTTCCTAGTGGTTCATATTTTTAAACACGTTTTAATTAAGAAAACCTAAAGTTAACGTTTTTGGAGAGGTTAAGGTTCTAGCGTGTGACAGGTTTTTCAAAAAAGAGAGGACACATAAATATAAATAGGTTTACGTACTCCATGAGTTCTGTTTAAGTTTTGTTATGTAATTAATGGCATTAGAAATTTAATGTCTTTGTAAAAGTGAAATTTGAAAATTTTTACTGAGTTATAATGCATAGGTTTAAGGTTTTGGGGGAATAGAAACATGTTCATGAATAGGAATATGCCTGCAAAGTCGTGGGAATCATTTGATTGAGTTTAAAATTAATTATGAAGCCTTGTTGTAAGAAATGAAACTTCCTTAGATTATGAATGATAAGAAAGCTGGAGATATTAAAAAAGGGGCGGATAATGTTAAATGACGGTTTCCTCAACTTCAATACATATCCATCACAATTTTACATAAATTCGGTAATAAAAAAACAGATCAGCCGCAAAACTAAAATTTTTAGAAATAATACAAATTTAAAGACAAGCTCCAATTGTTTGTGTTTAAATTGAAATTAAATTATAGACAACTATATTGAAAAAAAGGAGTTGAGATAAGTTAAATAGAATTGTATAAAAATCAGAAAATTAGAATGAATGTTAATATTTCAAAGAGAAAAGAACATAACTTCAGAGTTCAAATCTGTAGACATGAAATCAAGCACCATGTGAAATAGAACGATAAGGAGACTAGATCGAACCCCTGTCTAATCTATACAAAATATTAAAATAGGAAGTTGGTGAGTAAATAGGTCAATTGCTACAGTCAGCAGTTGCAAACATGTTTGCACTGACTTCAATCAATTCCTCAACCACTGATTGACCCAGCACAAAATTGAACATGGAAAGAGGAGGATATGTAAGGTGGCAGAACAAATGAAGGTCAATTTCGCACCTTACATATGTGTTTTATACATCATAACGGGAAGGTGAACGTGACATCTAACTTACTTCGGTGGTGATGAGCAGATTTGTCTACAAGTATGGAATGCAAAAGGGATGACACTCAGTCGACAGTATTAACACCCCACTCCTATATAATGCATGTCAGTGAGCAGTAGGTGAAACAAGCAGGGAGACGAAACGTTTTGTGTGGAAGCCTGCATGGGCAGACGCAGAGGCCGCAACCTGGGAGGCACTACAGACAGCTCTTAAGGGGGGGAGGGCGTCCTGTGGCGGGTCAGCGACCAGACAGGTGACCCATAGTGCAGGGCGAATAACCAGCCACCAGAAGTAGGACAGAAAGAACCTTTAGAAAACTGTGTTTCGGTATGCCAAAGAGATATGAACCAAACCAGTGAAGTTGAAACGTCCCCTTTGAACAATTATATACGACTGTGCTTAAACTGACACACAATATTTTTTTAGCGCAACGCAACCTGACTTTCAGAAATCCCTACAAAGGAATGGTCCTGACTAACATTAACCTGTACCTTTCAAAAATCACTTACCTCACCAAAAATCTTCGTTACTCGAACTACTGCAATACAGCGAGCGCCACTACTGCCAGCTCAATAAAAGATTCAAACTACGGAAGGCACTAACTACTGATAGGTATAGTTATCAAATGAAAGATCTTAATAGAGAAAAACAATGTATTTACCTTAATAGTGTTGAAAAACCATAATATACATAGCAGTTCATAATATCCAGTATCACAAATTTCAAAACTCCGCCATCTCTCTCCCCACATCCACCACTGCTGGCGGCTCACGTCCAACTGCGCAACGCTACGCGCTGTTCACATCCAGCTGCCGCTGCCCAACACTACAATGGCAGACAACAATGCAAACTAGCCACAGACTGCACACAGCACAGCCAGTGATTTTCACACAGAGCGCTACGTAACGTTGCCAATAAGAAAACATAAACAGCCTACTTACAAAGTATTCGATCACGTGAACTGCAAGTGGTACACACATGATAGACACATTTAATTTTAGGCGCCTGGAACAGGCACAAAATTCCGACTGGTGGAGACGCACGAGTAGCGAGATTGAATATTGTAATCCGCAAATCCTCGAAAAATAAGCGAAAAATATACCCATTCAAAAAAGGAGATAAAAATTCACTTGACCCTGAGACACAATTTCCTAATTAATAATATAAGTGTAGATCAGATGTGGCTTAAATTCAAAGGAATAGTATCAGCAACATTTTAGAGGTTTATACCAAATAAATTATCAAACGAAAGATCTGATCCTCCTTGGTATAAAAACGGGTTAGACCTCTGTTGCAGAACCAACGAAACAAACATGCCAAATTCAAACAGTCACAAAATTCGCAAGATCGGCAATCTTTTACAGAGGCTCGAAATTTAACACTGGCTTGAATACGAGATGTCTATAACAGTTGCCATAACGAAACTTTCTCTCGAAAAACGACAGAAAGTCCAGAGAGATTCTCGTCGTATGTGAAGTATGTTAGCGGCAAGAAACAACCAATGCCTTATCTGCGCGTTAGCAGTGGAGATACTATCGAAGAAAGTGCTGCCTAAGCAGAGTTACTAAACACAGCCTTCCGAAATGCCTTCACAAAAGAAGAAGTAAATATTCCAGCATTCGAATCGAGAACAGCTGCCAACATGAGTAACGTAGAAGTAAATATCCTCGGAGTAGTGAAGCAACTTAAATCACTTAATAAAAACAAGTCTTCTGGTCCAGACTGTATACCAATTAACTTCCTATCGGAGTATGCTGATGTATTAGCTCCATACTTAACAATCATATACCACCGTTCACTCGACGGAAGATCTGTTTCCAAAGACTGGAAAGTTGCACAGGTCACACCAATATTGTAGAAAGGTAGTAGGAGTAATCCATTAAATTACAGGCCCATATCGCTAACGTCGATATACAGCAGGAATGTAGAACATATACTGTGTTCGAACGTAATGAATTACCTCGATGAAAACGGTCTATTGACATACAGTCAACATGGGCTTAGAAAACAACGTTCCTGTGAAACACAACTAGCTCTTTATTCATATGAAGTGTTGAGTGTTATTGACAAGGGATTTCAAATCGATTTCGTACTTCTCCATTTCCGGAATGATTTTGACACTGCACCACACAAGCGGCCTTTAGTGAAATTGCGTGCTTGTAGAATATCGTCTCAGTTATGTGACTGGATTTGTGATTTCCTCTCAGAGAGGTCACAGTTCGTAGTAATTGACGGAAAGTCATCGAGTAAAACAGAAGTGATTTCTAGGTTTCCCCAGGGTACTGTTTTATGCCATTGGCTGTCCCTTATCTACATAAACTAAATACCTAGGTATTACAATTTTGAACAACTTAAATTGAAAGGAACGCATAGGTAATGTAGTGGGGAAGGCTAACCATGGACTGCGTTTTATTGGCTGGACACTTAGAAAATGTAACAGACCTACTAAGGAGACTGGCTACACTACACTTGTCCGTCATCTTTTACAATACTTATGGGCGGTGTGGATCCTTACCAGATAGCACTGACGGAGTACATCGAAAAAGCTCAAAGAAAGGCAGCATGTTTTGTATTATCGCGAAATATGACAGAGAGTGTCACAGAAATGATACAGGATTTGGGCTGGACATCGTTTTTCGATATTTCATGTGAAAATCATACTATATTCTAGTTACTCAATGGATTACAGCACATCACACGTTAAAGTTTCGACTCTCTGAATACATAATTTCCACTCATTATGTTCAAAATTTTAGATATGTAATTTTTCTCATTTTCCCATCTGTGCTTAGACACCAGTATGGGTTTCACTCACAGGACTGTGCTGCGATAAGTCAGGAAAATACCTGACTCTAGCAGCAAATATAAACTAAGCCCACTCAGTGTTTCAGAAACTGATGAACACCACAGTAGCAGGTATGTGTAGTATGATTATTTTACATCACAGTGGGCGCATTTGCCTCACGGCCATTGGGCACAATTTTCATATGCTACTCGATGACTTCACCATAAAAGTGTAGCAAATATCCTAGTTCTTGTCGTGTAAAATCGGATGCGGCAGCTGAATTCTGTTTCGATATCGGGAAATTATTTCGCGAATCATGAACATTTCTCACAGAGAGAGTTCATAAAGCAAATACACTTGTCATTCCAGAGTCGGGAGATGTTTGCAACTATTTACAGCTCCTATGGTAGAAAGCAGATGCAGCTGGAACAGTATTTTTAGCGCACACCCTTGTGCCTGAAGAACCAGCCCAGCCTTTGTACACCAGTTTGGAGAGTGACCACTGGCCACAGAGGATACCCCGATCACATATCAGGGCAGCGCATGTGGGCACATTTGCCTCACGGCCATTGGGCACGATTGATGACCTACCCACACTGCTGGGGATATCTAGGACCGTGACTGTATGCAGTGAATGTGCTTCTCATTTTGGGATGTGTGTCTTCACGGTATATTTAGGAGTGCCTTGTAGTTGATACTTATATGCAGAAGTGAAGGTATTGCATGGTGCAGGATATGAACAGTGGTTACTACAGCAACATGGTGATATGGCACGATGGTACAATAGTTTGTGTTGATACAGTGGGAAAAGTCAAGCTTTCCTCTACAGTAGAAGAGTAACTGATTAAATGTCTTTTGGAAATATTTCCAATATTTCAATATATGTTGACCAATTTTACAGTCTTCATCTGGCAGTACAATATGACTGCTGTATGTTTCTTTCCATCTGTACAAAATTAGTTTTCCACTAAAATTCTCGGAATTTATCCATCTGCAGAAAGTGGGGGACGGTGCTCCCACGCCACACCAGCATTGTGGTGGCATATTCCGTAATAACCAATCAGGATGCTACATTTACAGGAAATTCCATGATTTCAGAGAGTGACAAAACATCAGTTGTGTGTGGTGGTGGTGTCGGGGGGGGGGGGGGGCAGGTGGGGATGGCATAGCAGTCTCTACTTATTGGTTTGAAGAACACAAGGCCAGAAGATAGTATCTACGGAAAGTTTTGTGAAGTCAGAGAGTCACATGTGTCTTCTTTGTGCGAGTGTTCAGAGATAAATCCAAATAGACCAGCCTCCTGTGGTTTGGAATTTGGGCTGCTGTCCCTCACCTGCCATTGTGGCTCCATGACACCATTTGTAAGACATCATCTGGAGGATAGTGCTTCAAAATCTACAAGAATCTTTTATATACCTGATCGGCTGTGTGTCTGAGTTATTTCGCTATCTGTTGTGGGTTTCGAAATACTTCATGTACTTTTAGATATGTATTAGTTCTGATTTTCCCATCTGTGCTTAGACACCAGTGTGGGTTTCCTTCACAGGACTGTGCTGTGATAAGTGAGGAAAATCCCTGACTCTAGCAGCAAATGAAAACTAAGTCCACTCAGTGTTTGAGAAACTGATGAACACCACAGTAACAGGTATGTGTAATCCATTTTTTTTACATCACAGCAATTCTTGTTTCTCCATATTTTCTATGTGTATACCATTTAATGGGGTTGTTCAGTTATCTTTTCAGACTGATTATTTTTTCTACCAATTCACAAGTGGGTCAAAGTGATTTACTTCGATTTTTAGGTGAAGGGAGAGTCCAGTTTTGTGACATTGTCAATTTTGAGCAGTATTATGATTTTAGGCACTCATTGTTTGACACTATACATGTAGATGTGTAATTACTAGCCTTCTTTTCTTCAGTTTCCTACCAAAAATAAATAATGTACACTAACCTAACCTTCCTCTTGGGCAGCTGGACAGAGGTTCACCAATTCCTGCCATTTCCAGGACTGATATCAGGGGATGGGTGTGGCTTTGCCTGACTTCATATTATTGTGGGGAGGGGTTTGGCAGTTAGGTTACTGGAGGAAGCCCAATTGGCCTTTACCACCAAAACTTTTCGCCATTTCCAGGTGTTGGATAGAGGTGGGGCATCAGAGGAGTTTGCAACAACCCTGCCACCATTTTGAATAAATTATCTGTTCCAGTACCCCCATTGCCCCACTACTTAGTGAACTTTGAAAGTGTAAACACTATAACAGAATGTGTGGCAAGTGGTCGACCAGTCACTGCAATTAAATGCTGAGACAATTTCTAACTTGTGCGAGGAATTAAATGAGCTTCTAAAGACGAAAAGCAGTGCTAACTGCAGCCAAAACGATGTGAGGGCAGCAAAATAAAATACTGCATTTAGCGCTGTAACACATGTTCCCAAGTGTTTAATATAACTGTGATCAGACGTAGGCAGATTAGTGCCTTTGCACGAATTACGTCCGTTGCCAGGTTTATCGATTGCTGTTGAAATTAAAATTTGTTGGTAGATATAGCCATGGTCGTTCTCCACTATGGATAACCGCGGCTTGCCACGATTTCTAAAATAGGAAGACTTCAATCGGGTTTATGGGTGAAAATACTGGTTCTCTGTAGTGCAAGAGAAACTGTAAAAGGTTTTGTTTACTGTAGTAGCTTACAATCTCAAGGACACAATTTACGTAAGTATTTTCAAAGGTACATAAATACAACTAAATAACTGGAACATGATGCGTCCCTACCTGACAGTTCTGGAAAACAAACTACTATCCTACGTAAGAGACAAATTCGTAGATTCACGAGAACTGTGTTTCAGTTTTCAGCTGTTTTTGATGGGAGTGATCTTATACCGGAGGATATCATAGCCACAGAAACATATGAACCAGTAATTCGCATACTAACAGTGAAAGAATATCACGTGACGTCCCGAAACTGGTGTGAGGTACGAACAAGAACAATGTTCACAATGGTCACACAACAGGTGGCGTACGGAAAGAGTCGTATCATCTCGGCCCAGGATCAGTGGAAATTAGTGCAATAGCAACTGCTGAAGGATAATGGCGTACATGACTCAAATGTCCCGAGTGATCCGTAAAACAGAGAATAAATTCACAGGAAAACCAGCCACTACCAGTGGTAGATCACCACTGTTGTTAAACGGTATTGATAGGGACACAAAGAGCTGCTTAAATATACTGCACTACAATCACGAGACGTTATTGAATGATAAACTGTGTTTCCAGTTCGAAGAGTTTACCCACATATGCCACACCCTCTCCTTCAGCATGTCAAAGCCAGGCCACAAACGAGCACAGCGACACCTGCAACAATCCAACGCCTCGAACTGACTGTCATCGATCGCCCTCCATACAGTCCCGACTTGTCCTCATGCAATTTTGTGTGTTTCCAAAACGTAAAGAACGCCTTCAAGTACTTTGATAGTGGTGAAGCTGTACAAGCAGAAGTGAGGTAGTGGCTCCGTGAACAGTGTCAAACATTCCACAGTGGCGGTATCAAAAGAAAAATGTCGAATACTAACAACGTTTGTTTTATTTAAAAAGATTTAAGAGTTCACACGTAAAAATTTAGCGGTATTACTTTGCAGTACGCCCTTGTAGTTTCCCATCAGTAACTAGGATCCAATGATGAAAAACGCGCACCAAACGTTGACAGATCAAGAGCGTTTCTCTTTATCCACTTGTTTGGGTCAGAGTGGATTTTCAACTAAGTTTTCATGCGTATTGTGAAGACTGACATACCTGCCCTTAGTAAACGGTGCTCCTTCCCTATACAAAATTTTGCACTCATATGCGGCATCATTTTATACTTACATAGAAAACATTCGGACAGAAGTTTAAAGAATTTGGAAACCATTGCCGTA
Source organism: Schistocerca cancellata (assembly GCF_023864275.1). Lineage (NCBI taxonomy): Eukaryota > Metazoa > Arthropoda > Insecta > Orthoptera > Acrididae > Schistocerca > Schistocerca cancellata. The sequence continues at coordinate 490,533,175 of NC_064631.1, read as the reverse complement.
AAGCTGTAGATGCAGAGAAATGTTAAGAGGATGAAACGCGATGGTATATAGTGTTCGCATAACACTCGTTTGGCTGACAAACCTCATACTTTCGACATGGCGCTAGTGACAATGTCATTGTTCGTTACTGCTACTAAGATGTTAGTTTCATTTCTTTCTTCAGTTTTTCTTCTTTTTCATAGGCGTATTTTACTGTCCATACTTTGAGTTTATAGAACATATTTTTTTTTAATGTTGACAAAGAGATATCGTGTTTTATGGCCCATCTGAAGGCTCTTCATCGTACATGGATACCGCTGCTGTAATAGTTTGGCGAAATTCACCATAAACAATATTCAATTTTTCGACTTTCGTATACATTATGAACGTCTCAATAGCTATGAGAGCAAGTTATCTTATTGCTACAACAGCAGAACACAGACTGATGCCCTTCAAGCGCAGAGGTAAACACAAGAATCATGTTGGAGTTGCGCGTTTGATTACATTTGGTATTACAAGACAAGTATTTGTGAAACCTCCTTTCCTGACGGCGATAGAGCGGTTTTCACTGTTTTATCTTGATACTATTTGCTCAAGTCCCATACATGCTATGCCGTTAAAGTTTTCTGAGACGATTTTCTTTGAAATGTCAGCGGAAAATGTACACTGTTCCAATGAAAGAATACGAAGGCGGTGTCGTAACTCAGCTTCTATAAGCTACAAAAATTACTTGCCAACCTCATGAAATTTGCCGTATTATCCACTATAACTGTGTAAAAACCGCACCTCGCCGTATTTATTCATTGTGGATGTATATAATGTGACTTGTCTTAGCTGCCTCGCCCTGTATATACTAACAGCAAAGGGAGACAGAATGAGGGAATCGGTTTGATTAGGTGACTAGTGCAAACTTTAATTTCAAGGAAGTTGCTCCTGATGCCATTCAAGAAAAACGTAAAACCAAACTAAACTTCGCCTGAACAGGCTCAACGGTACCGACCAGTCGCCACGTCACGGTCAGCCCACAGGCGTCACTGGATACGGATATGGAGAGGCACGTGGTCAGCAAACCACTCTCCCAGCCCTATGTCAGTTTAAGAGACCGGAGCCGCTACATGTCAGTCGAATTACTCCTCAGTCTGCCTCTTAAGGCCTGAGTGCACCTTGCTTGCCAAAAGCGCTCGGCAGACCGGTTGGTCACCAATCCAAGTCTTAGCCCAAAACGACAGCTCTTATTTCGGTGATCTGAGGTAACCGGTGTCACCACTGTTGCAAGGCCGTTGGCCTCAAGAAAAACCTGGCAGAATAAAATTATATGACTAAGTTTAATGGAAAGCCTCATCAATAGTTTCGCCTCAAAGAGCTCTTCTGGTCTGTGGGAGATAATTATGCAAGAGATTATTTATTGATTCTAAACAATCCTTGATCAACACTGGTGACGAAAGGAGTGAAACAGTGGAACTGTTTACCGTCGGACGCTTCATTATTTGTGGGATTCGCACCCTGGAGCATCATTGCAAAATTAAGGACCCATAATCTAGGGGTCGAGTTTTTAATTCATAGTTAAAACGTCTTCGATCCCGGGTTCGAATCCCGCCGCTGCTTAGTTTCTGGTTAATAATCATCATCGGTGGCCGAAGGCTTCCGCCATAAGAAGTCACCCTGATTCTTCCAACGGCCTTGTCAAAGAGGGGGGAGGAGCAGACAGAGGTTCAGGGCACTCTCTTGTCCTAAGAGTGCAAAACTGCCTCTAAATGCGGAAGAATCAGCAGTGATCAATGGCATGAGTATGCAGAAGGCAATGGAATACATTGAAAGACACGTAATGTGTATCCACAGGACATGTAGCCTGTAATTGAAGAAGTCTGTTGACGATTTCTCCATCGGAAAAAGATTCCGGAATAGTCCCCCATCTGGATCTCCCGGAGGTGACTGCCAAGGGGGAGGTCACCATGAGAAAAAGATTGAATAATCAAAGGAAGGATAAAGTTTTACGAGTCGAGGCGTGGAATGTCAGAGGCTTGAACGTAGTAGTGAAACTAGAAAATTTGAAAAGGTAAATGCAAAGGTTAAATCTAGATATAGTTGGGGATCAGTGAAGTGAAATGGAGAGAAGACAAGGATTTCTGGTCAGATGAGTAAAGGGTAATATTAACAGCAGCAGAAAATGGTAAACAGGAGTAGGATTCGTTATGAATAGGAAGGTAGGGTGAATAGGAAGGTTGGGCTTTAGGAAAGATACAGGCACGATAGAGGGAATTCTGACGTTGCAGTTAATAATGAAAACAAGACTAAAGAAAAATAAAGATAGGTTGATAGGATTTGTCGACCTGGAAAAAGTGTTCGACAATGTAAAATGGAGCAAGATGTTCGAAATTATGAAAAACGTAGGGTTAAGCTGTAGGGAGAGAAGGTTCATGTACAATATGTACAACGGCCAAGAAGGAATACTAAGAGTGGACGACCAAGAACGAAGTGCTCATATTAAAAAGGGTATAAGACAAAAATGTAATCTTTCACCCTTATTGTTCAATCTGTACATCGAGGAAGCAATGATGGAAATAAAAGAAAAGTTCAGCAGTGGAATTTAAATTCAAGGTGAAAGGATATCAATGATACGATTCGCTGATAACATTACTATCTTCAGTGAAAGTGGAGAAGAATCACATGATCTGCTAAGCGGAATGAACAGTATAATGAGTACACAGTAAGGAGTGACAGTAAATCGAAGAAAGACGAAGGTAATGAGAAGTAGTAGAAATGAGAACAGTGAGAAACTTAACAACAGAATTGATGGTCACGACGTATATAAAGTTAAGGAATTGGGCTACCTAGGCAGTAAAATAACCAATGACGGACGGAGCAAGAACATCAAAAGCAGACTAGCTATGGAATAAAAGGCATTCCTGTCTACTAATATCAAATATCGGCCTTAATCTGAGGAAGAAATTTCTGAGAATGTACGTCTGGGGTACAGCATTGTATGGTAGTGAAACATAGATTATGGGAAAAGCGGAACAGAAGAGAATCGAAGCATTTGAGATGTGGTGCTACAGAAGATTGTTGAAAGTTAGGTGGACTGATAAGGTAAGGAATGAGGTGATAGGTGATTCTACGAAGTATCGGAGAGGAAAGGAATATGTGGAAAACACTGATATGCAAGTGCTACTCTGAGATGAAGAACTTAGCACAGGAGAGGAATTCGTTGTGGGACTATCAGACCAGTCAGAAGACGGCTGACCAAAAAAAAAAAAAAAAAAAAAAAAAATAGGACCCATATGTTGCATACGCGGATTTAAAACACTATCATAGGTAAAGACATCAAACTGACTGAACATCCATAGTAAAAATATTTTTGTATGTTTTGGTTTCAGATATTTGTGTGTTTGTAGTTCTGATTTTCAAGTTATCAATTCATGTCCGGAATTTGTGTACCCTTACATGTACTGTTAGGATAGGTGACTTCTGGTATTTTGTGGAATGACTAAGCCAGGTTCAGTTTGGAAAAACTGTAACCAGTTTTGAAATTTTCGCAATAGTCTTTCATATAATGATTTTAGGTGAGTGTCTTTCCAGGTGGTCGGTCAATACAACCTTTCGCTACAAGTGTAAATTAAATCACGTCTTGAATTGGTGGTAATGTCAAAGCAAAATACAGTTGTTTTTATGTTTGTAGCCGTAGATACTGGTCATTGGAAGGGGCATAAGATGCGTCTCAATGTGCATTTCGTGCAACTGTTTCAGCGCCATGATCGGCCTCATCTTAATTCGGCTGATAGGCATGTTAACATGGAGCAAGAGAAGGCACTGATGACAGAGGGTATGGATCACATTTCAGTGGTTAAAGTTGAATCTATCTGTAGATAGGCATGGTCTGCACCTCAATAGGTATGGGAATGGCTGGCAAAGCTTGTGGGTGACAGTGTAGTGGGTGGTGGTGGGATCACTCATGGAAGATTGAAGTCAGCTGATAGGTATACCTGTTTAAAAGAAGCCCCTCTAACTAAGGGCTCACTATCAGTGGATGTCATGTTTCCAAGTAGAGAAGTAATTAGCGTATTTCTTCAAGATATAAGAGGTATTAGAGATAAAGTTAGTGAACTTCTTACAGATGTTGACTCTGAAATTAATGGCATGTCGGAGCACTACTTGAATAATTTGGCAGTTCAGAAACTTCCTTTACCAAGATACAGATTAGCTGGCTGTTTTTCAAGGAGTTCCTTGCGTGGTGGGGGAGTGGTCATGTATGTAAAAAACAGTATTTCATTTGAGTCCGTAGAGGTATCATGACACAGCACACTGAACAGATATTTGAATGTTGTGTAGGGGCAGTTGAATTTAGTGAAACTAAACTTCTAATTGTTGTTGTTTATAGCTCCCCTTACTCTGGCTTCAGAGCATTTCCTCTCAAGATAGAGAGGGTTATTCATTCACATTGTAGGAAGTACCAAAAATTAGTTATGTGTGGTGACTTCAATATAATTTTTGTTTATGATGGAGCAATGAAATGAATGTTGGTAGATCTCCTAAATACATATGATCTAAATCAGACTGTGTTTCTTCCTACTAGGGTAATAGTAGCACAGCCATAGACGATATTTTTATTCATTCTTCATTACTAGATGGGCATTCTGTTTTTAAAATGGTAAATGGCCTTTCGGACCATAATGCACAAATTTTAACACTAAAAGGCTTTTGCACTCAAACAAACGTCATATATAATTACAAACTATGTAGAATGTTAATCCAACAGCAATAGAGAGTTTTTAAACCTTGTCAAGGAACAAGAGTGGAAGGATGTTCATAGTGCTAATAACACAGATCATAGATACAATGTTTTCCTTAGAGCATTTCTCATGCTCTTTGCGAGTTGCCTACCATCAGAAAGTTCTAAACGGGATACTAGCAGTAATAGGTAGCTCAGGTTGCTGACTCGTGGGATAAGGATATCATGTAGAACAAAGAGGAAATTATATCAAAATGTTAGAAGTAGTCACAATCAAGTTGCCGTAGTCATTCCAAGTAGTACTGTAAGTCGCTTAAAATGTTATTAGGTAAGCAGAGAGTATGTCGTATGCAAATAGAACAGCTAATTCACAGGATACAATTAAAACCATCTGGTTAGTTGTGATGGAAGTGTCTGGTCAGCAGCACAAGGTCGACAATATAGTGTCAGTACCTAGTAAAAATATTTCTCGTACTGATAAATCAGATATTTGTACAGTATTTAACAATCATTTTCTGATTATTACTGGAGAATTAAATAAAAATAGAGTTTCTAAAGGGAATCATATAAATTTCTTGGCAAATGTCTTTCCGAGATGGATGTCTGAAATACTCCTCTGTGATACAGACAAGGGGGAGATTGCGTCACTAATTAAATCACTGAAGACTAAGGACTCTCATGGTTATGATGGAGGGCCTAGCACAATATTAAAATACTGTGCTGCACATGTTAGCCTTATATTTAGCCATATTTGTAAGTTTTCCTTTAGGGGTAGTCTGTTTCCTGAACGAATAAAGACCTCAGTAGTAAAGCCGCTTTGTAAAAAGGAAGCAAGGGACAATGTAGATAATTTTAGACCTATTTCTATGCCATCATTGTTTGCTAAATTTACTGAAAAGGCTGTGTATGTGAGGATAATTGATAATTTAACATCACACAGTTCGGGTTTAGAAGTTGTTTAACAACTGAAAATGCCATATCCTCTTTTCTCTGTGAGGTACTGGATGGGTTAAACAAAAGGTTTCGAACACTAGGCATATTTTTGATTTAACTAAGGTGTTTGATTGTGTTCATCACAAAATGTTGCTCCAGAAGTTGAACCATTACGTAATACAGGGAGCAACTCACAATTGGTTCACCTCTTACTTTAGCAACAGACAGCAAAAGGTCATTATTCAGAATGTCGAGAATGGCTGTGATGTGATGTCTGAGTGCGGTACGGTCACGTGGGGTGCCCATGGGATCAGTGTTGGGGCCACTCCTGTCCCTTATTTATTTTAATGATATGCCGTTTACTATTACGAGTAACTCTAAAATATTACTGTTTACTGATGACATTAGCTTGGTAGTAAAGGATGTTGTGTGCAACAATGGCTCGGTTTCAAATAATGCAGTTCATGACCTGAGTTCATTGCTTGTAGAAAATAGACTAACGCTAAATCACAGTAAGACTCAGTTTTTACAGTTTCTAAGATACAGTTAAACAGAACCTGATGTTTTATTTTCACAGAATGGGCATATAATTAGTGAAACTGAACAGTTCAAATTTCTAGTTGTTCACATAGATAGTAAACTGTCATGGAAAGCTCATGTTCAGGATCTTGTTCCAGGACTTCATGCTGCCATTTTTACTATATGAGCGGTATCTGAAATGAGTGATCGAAAATTAGTCTACTTTGCTTATTTTCGTTCGCTTAATTCGTATTGTATTATATTTTGAGGTAACTCTTCCCATTCTAAAAAGCTAGTTTTGGCCCAGAAAACGGGAGGTTCGGACAATAAGTGGTGCAAGTTCACGAACCTCTTGTCGACCCCTGTTCACAAGTCTGGGTATTTTGACATTGGCCTCTCAGTATATATATATGCCTTACTGTCATTTCTTGTTAGCAAAATTAGCTTATTCCCAAGAATAAGCCGCTTTTACTCAGTTAATACTCGGCAGAAATTGAACCGCATTTGGATAGTACTTCCTTAACTCTTGTTCAGAAAAATGTGCAGTATACTGCTGCATCTATTTTCAATAAGCTACCACTAGAATTCAAAAGTCTTAGCAATAATCCACGTGCTTTCGAATCGAGACTGAAGAGTTTCCTCATGGGTCTCTCCTTCTATTCTGTCGTGGAATTCCTTGAAAAATTAAGCTGATTCTTGTTGTATTGTTGATTGCGTTTACTTTAACTTATGGATTGACTTTCTTCGTGTTCTCAAACATTTTATTTTCTCTGTTAAAACTTTTACGTTATAAATTTGTGTAATGACACGTTCCATGACCTTGGAGATTTTCTCCTCAACTTGGTCCATGGAACTTCATGTGTAAATAAAATAAAAATAAAATATATGTAGTAGGTCACAGAATAAGTATCCATACCATAATCCAGAGAGTAGTTGATATATTTTATTGTTTGCTTATATCAGTAAGGTGATCTGAAGTCTTGTTTACTGTCCTAGCCGGGGTCGTGCATTTTAATGACGTACAGGGTGTTCGGAAATTCCTGTTACTTACTTATACGACTTGTGAAGGGGAGTGATTAGATAATATTTTGAATGAGAACCGATGTCCGGAAACATACCATTTCCTTGCTAGTACCATTTGAAAACATTTTGGTACAGCTACCTCTTTCACAAGTAATTGATTAGGCGTGACCCAGTACATCACTTGTATGACTGTTCCACTAATTAACAGACAAAGAAATTTCTCGGGGACTCATTTACGGGTCCGAACATACTGACGAGTTGTGGATTTGGGCCTTGGTCATTCCACAACGGTAACGAGGGCTGATTAAAGAACATTTTCTCACATAAGAGACCTATCATTCTGTGCTCTCTACCTTTTGTACCCAACCACCCATTATAATTATTGTTAAACTATTTATGTAAATGAAATATTAAGGCCAGCCGCGGTGTCCGTGCGGTTCTAGGAGCTGCAGTCCGGAAACGCGGGACTGCTACTGTCGCAGGTTCGAATCCTGCCTCGGGCATGGATGCATGTGATGTCCTTAGGTTAGTTAGGTTTAAGTAGTTCTAAGTTCTAGGGGACTAATGACTTAAGATGTTAGGTCCCATAGAGCTCAGAGCCATTTAAACCATTTTTTGAAATATTAATAGTTTCCTAAGATATCTAGTTTCTTAAGAAAAAAAATTAAATTTTTAAAGTTGATTGTTTTTACTTAATTTTTAAATATAAATATTAATTTATTTATCATTTCTCACTATCAGTTGTGATGCGCCCTGTCTACAATTCTTGCATATGGGCACCGTTGATGCCCTTTTCAGCTTACCGATGATTACTGTGGGGCGTTACGAACAGGAATCTTACATTTGTTGTCCCTTCGGCGGCTCTCTTAGCTTGACGTGCCTAGCCATGGCTTGTGTCGATTGAGCCTTAAACCGGTCCTGACCGTTAACTCAACAGCAGACTTGCGCAAGCTGATAATATGTGTTCTGTGCTGTGAAGTCAAACTAATTTGTACCTAAGTGCTCGGATGAACACCATCTTGCCTTGTAGTATCTGGCTGATGTTACAATGAACTGTTCACTAGTGACGTGGTGGAAAAGCTATTTTTTTCCTTGCGTGCTAGAGCCCAGTTACGGGGAACTATGAAGCGTAAACTGAAACAAAGTACCTCTTTCCTAGCTTCTACCCTGCCGTACTAGATCTCTAATTTTCATGCTCTGCGATTTTATTTTTTATGGTCTGATGCTCTCCCTGTCGAGTCGTCAGGTAACAAGAGCGAACGAAATACTGTGAGCTATTTTTCTTGTCTGTGGACCGGTAAACTTTGATCCGAGCGCTATCGTATTTTAACTTAATGACGCACCGAATCAGACATTGCGATGCAAATGAGAAGACATTTCCTGAGTTCGCAGACAACAGCTTCGCCCGGTGGATCACGGAGGCGTGTTAATGTGAAGTAACATTCATGGTGCGAATAGACACTTATTCTATGAATTTTCTGTAGTGAAAACTGAACGCATAGGATATGATGACATAAAATTCTTTCTCTACTAGTACATGTCAAATTAGTTTAAGTAACCAAGGTGAAAGCTCGAGGTAACGGAAAGCGATGAGGGAGAGACGAAGGATATTATTTATATGGCACAGCAGAGCATCGTTCTAAATACTTTGAATAAGCTGACGTGTCCTACATCAAACTGTTGTACTGTCTGTTGCTTTTGTATGCCTCTCATTAATCTGCAGCCGGATGTCTTCACTTGAGGCACAGCTAGCAAAGGGCCGCCACATAATGCATTAGTTGATGTTCGAAATGTGTAATCCAGCGCTGATAAGACCAATAAAAGCTTATAAAATAATATTATACGAATAACTGGGGCACGAAAAATCTCCCAAGAACCCAGGACAGATGTTCAGCATGGTGAAACGTGGCTTATTTCCTCATAAAATATGATAATTTTTACTGCTGCATATACTCAACATAGCAGTGTTTGCAGTTCGTTCGGACTCATTCACTCTAACGTGGCCGCACGATAACAGTAACAATGCAGTCACGTTACTGTTTTCGACACGATGCATTTGCCTGGTCGGCAACTCTCGTTCACGTATAATACTCGTACAGCACGACCACGGTCACTCCTTGATAAATGATTTCATCAGCGGTGATTCGACGTCACTTGCAGGACAATGAACGGCAGTTGTTGGTACAGCGCACACAGCACTTTTTCATGTCGAGGCTAGTTACACACAATTGCACTTCTGAGAAGTTAAGAGAACTTTGTTACAACCGTTCACCTACACTCAGAAGACCTAAGCTATTGTAGCCGGTTAAAATTATTAATAACACCTAGCTAACCGATTGTCAAAAAGTTCATTGCACATCTTTTCTGAAAAGATTAATATTTTACTCGTACCGTTTTTATCTATTGAGGATTTCATTGTAACTTGTTTATGTCATTTTGAGTTTGATGACGTATCTTGCCACTCTCCGCTTTTTACTCTGTCCTGTGCAAAACTCTTCATGTCTGCATAAACACTGCAAACTACTCCCATTTGAATCTGCTTATTGAAGTCAAGCCCTGATCTCCCTCTAAAGTTTTCACTCCCCCACTACCCCCCATTAGGAAACACGATTTCTTTTTGCCTGTTGACATGCCCTATTAATCGATCTCTCCCTTTAGAAAAGGGACCTGGCCTATTTCTAATCACCGTTTGCGTCCAAAACAATCGTGTATGCAGGGCATGGCCAAAAATCAAAGTGATGGAAGTGGGATGTCCAGATGGGCAAGATTTTAGGGAAAATAGCATTTATGGCGCAGGTCGGGAGAGGCATTAGTCATTAATGTTACCTAAGGTTCCGGACAGCTACTGGCGAAGCGGAAAGACTACAGCATAGCGATCCGAAGGTTCTGCCGAGTCCCTGTGTAAACCCTTAATTTTTATTTTCGCTGCAAGGAAACGGAAGTAATGTTCAGTATATAGCCTTACTAATATTTGCTGAAAGGAATGAAAAGAAAATACAAAGGAATATTTGTAATTTGATATTAATTTCCAGGAAGTGATTACAAAGCTTACACGAGATCTTCTTATATGTAATTACACTTTTTAATGTAAGTTAATGACTGGCGCGTGCTACGATATATTCATTGTAAAAATGGGGAAAGCAGTAATTTTCTCAGCATCTACCACTCGTTGTAAGTGCCGCATTATCACAGTTACATGGTAGTTTTGAAATTTCTATAGAAAAATATATTTGGTTTCCATTTCTATACGATTGCCTCTTGTTACACAGTTTGAAAGTAAGCCACTTTTGGCGCATCATTTCATCAAATATAGGTGAAGATAACTGGTGATGTGGAAATGAATATATTTTGATGCAGTCTTCTCGGGATACCATTTCTTTTTCTGTCTCGATGAGATCAGAGCTAATGTGAAACTTCTGACGCTAAAACAGGCATCGCATGGTTGCACGAATGGGGCTCATTTTCTAGGAAATCTCTTCAACATCTTAATGGCAGTCCTTCATTTTGAAAAATCTGGTCTTATGATTGTCAGTTTGTTTCTCTTCCCTGATAGTTAATAGAAGAAGTTCGTTCTTCTGCACTAAGGGCTGCATCACAGAAGTCAAAAATATTTTGTATAAAGCTCAGTAATCTTTGCGAACATTCCTCTAGGAAACTTCCTGGCAGATTAAAACCGTGTGTCGGACCGAGACTCGAACTTGGGACCTCTTCCTTTCGCGGGAAAGTGCTCTACCAACTGAGCTACCCAAGCACGACTCATGCCACGTCCTCACAGCTTCACTTCTGCCAGTACCTCGCCTCCTACCTTCCAAACTTTACAGAGGCTCTCCTGTGAACCTTGCAGTTCGAGTCTCGGTCCGGCACACAGTTTTAATCTGCCAGGAAGTTTCATATCAGCACACACTCCGCTGCAGAGTGAAAATCTCATTCTGAAAACATCCCCCAGGCTGTGGCTAAGCCATGTCTCCGCAATATCCTTTCTTTCAGGAGTGCTAGTTCTGCATGGTTCACAGGAGAGCTTCTGTAAAGTTTGGAATGTAGGAGGCGAGGTACTGGCAGAAGTGAAGCTGTGAGGACAGGCCGCGAGTCATGCTTGGTTAGCTCCGTTGGTAGAGCACTTCCCCATGAAAGGAAAAGGTCCCGAGTTCGAGTCTCGGTCCGGCACACAGTTTTAATCTGTCAGGAAGTTTCATATCAGCGCACACTCCGCTGCAGAGTGAAAATCTCATTCATTTCTCTAGGAGACTGTCTGCGGTATTACGAAAATTTTTAAAATTAAATTAAAAAGTCTTGACCGCAATAAAATAATTACTGTCAATGTTAACTGGTTTCGGTAAAAATGAGACCATCTTCAGACCATATGACACCACGACGGCAGGCAGTGGCGATGAACCTAGCAGGCATCACAGATCCACAAATGCCAGCAGCCATCATTGTGTTATATGGCCTAAACATGGTCATATTTTGACCTAAAACTGTTACCACTGATTGTGATCAAGACCGTTTTTAGTTCAGTTTTATGTGAGACTGTTGTGAGTTTCCCAGATTTTGAAGAAGCAATGTTGAAATTCTTCGATGTTGCCACATACTCATCCACTGTTTTCTGAATCCTTGGTCCAAAAGAGCCAACACTCTCTCGTAGGCATGATGACAATAATTTTCCAGAAACGGTTATTACATTGTAAGACGTCATGGTCTCCTGCCCTTCGTTGCTTACATAGTCCGCCCTCACAAACATATTCCACACATCAAGAGGCTTCATTCGAACCCAAACTCGATAAGATAAAGTTAATGTTGTATGAATTCATGTAAACGATATGCAAATAACAAGTAAATCGCAAGTGCACACCGAGATTGAAATACTCCAGACTGGCATACACACACACACAGTCAACACATGATGGTCACAAAAGCTTTTAGTGCGGGAGAGGCAAATCACATGCCAGGAGGCCGGTCCCTTCAGAGGACGAGTCAACCTATCTATTTCGGCCAGCGACCGCCCATAGAGCAGACAGAGTTTGCCCGAGTGAAAGGGAGAATGATCCCGTGTTCGTCTTAAAAGCAAATTCCGCTACATTGTGTGGGAGCGCTCAACCTACACATTCTTTGTGGTGTCACCACCAGACACCACACTTGCTAGGTGGTAGCCTTTAAATCGGCCACGGTCCGGTAGTATATGTCGGACCCACGTGTCGCCACTATCAGTGATTGCAAACCGAGCGCCGCCACACGGCAGGTCTAGACAGACTTCCTAGCACTCGCCCCAGTTGTACAACCGACTTTGCTAGTGATGGTTCACTGACAAAATACGCTCTCATTTGCCGAGACAATGGTTTAGCATAGCCTTCAGCTACGTCATTTGCTACGACCTAGCAAGCCGCCATATTCAGTTACTATTGATATTGTGAATCATGTACCATCAAGAGCAACGTTCGTCATTAATGGATTAAGGTTAAGAATTCCACCAGCTACGTCTGTTTTTCTAAATTCTAATTTCCTTGTCATGTTCCAGGCCTCACGCCAGCCTGCGTGAGCTAAATCGCGTGCATTTCGGCCACCTTTAGCTCAACGGTGTTGGCTCTCGTGCCAACCACAACATTCTTTACAAACATAGCACACAGTTTCAGAGGTTTCGACAGGGAGACGGCAAACGCCAAACGCCGATGCTACAGATTTTTGGATTGGTTGCCTTAAACGTAACGTCATTCTCCCGTTTTAGAAGAGCAATTCTGATTGGCAGACGATATTCCTGACCCCTAGAGCTGAAGGAGTAATGGAAAAGACCGAAAGATATACCCCTTCACATCTGGTGTGGAGAGAGACCATTCCGTTGTCGCTCTTGGAGCGAGAACATGTGACGAGAGCATGTGCGCTCGTACGTGTACTCAAAGAGCGAGGAACAAGTCTCTCCTCAGTACTTCAATGGGAGAGCACCTCTGTCAAGAGTGAATCGGAGTGCGACTCTATATTGAGTCCTTGTGATTAAGCGTTGTTCACTGTGTTGGCCGCCACACTTATTGTGCGGTGTGAACGGACAGAGTTATAGTTAAATGCCTGCGAGTGAATTTTTGAGTGGCATGGCGGTGGACTGGTTATCTGACCGGTGTACCATGCCAATAATTAGACTAGGAGCGAATAGGAGTCCTTGACATCATCAAGGCATAGGGAGAGTTTGATTGGCGAAGGGCAATCCAGATAGAACGAGAGTTATTTGTCAGCAGCGAACGGCGCAGACAGCAGTCATCGCAGCTTAAGGTATTGTGTGCTACAGCTCTTGTGAACCCCATATTTCCTCCACAACAGTACACTTCACTGCATTTCACACGCGACAGCCCTGACTGTACCTAGCAACATTCTAATGGATAATTATTCAAGTTAAGTAAGCGCAGCTCTCAGCCATTGTGCCAAGTCAATAACAATCTTAAACTTTGTATAGAAATTTAATTAGCGAATCCTATCCTTAAGAGGTAACTTCATATTCCGAAAAGAACCCAGAAATAACTTGTTCAGTTCATAACCAAAAGTGCCATTTGCTAAAAAATAAGTAATTTCGGTTAGTTTCTTGTTTTTCTTACACTAACTAGCACTACTCCAATACCCAAGTATCCCACTAGTTACGTAAGAAATTTTGTTAATTTTTGTATCATTTCCTTACAGCAGACGACTCCAGAAGATATTTATTGCTGAAAGTTTTTCAGGCATTTCTCTTTAGAACGTTAGGGGCGTCTGTCTGACTTCTGTAGTAGTGTGGGGGTGGAAAATGCACCTTGCAGGAGCCACAGGGCAAAGGATACATCTCAGATTAATCCCTTGACCAGAATGACAGAGTAGCACCCACACATCGCTCACATAAAATGGTGACCCTGCCAGGATAGGTAAAGTAGGTAAGCTACCAGGATAGGAAAGTGTCAGGATAGTTAGGTACGGCAGGTCGCAGCAGTAGCACTTTTAATAACTTTCTTTCATCTATTAAATAGCTATTTGCAAAAATTGGGATCATAATAGATATAGGCAGTGAAGAAAGCAGAATTGTAGGGAAAAGGGCGTGTGTTATTGTTTTGGAAAATTTTGAATTTTTTTACGATTTTTGTGTAGGTGTTAGGGCGTAGGATTTTCAGGTGATAGGCACAGACGCAGAGTGACGCAGAGACGCAGTGTGACAGCATCAAAGTTAGAATTAAGAAATGACATTTTTCTCCCTTTGCAAGCGCGCAGGTGGAGATTGGAGACTGTAGCAGAGCAGGCAGAACATTAGCCGAGAAGTCACGACGTTGTTGTTGTTGGTTCAAACAACTGGTAAGTGGTCGTACAGTTTTGTAGATATAGTTGTGGTGTGTTGAAAGAATACCCATGTTAACGAGAGTGCTAGCCAAAAGGTTATGTGAGAGACAGCGACAAGATGAGGAAGAATGAACCAGATAGACAGCAAATAAACGAGCTTATTGAGAATAGGAGAGAATGTGTACCTGAGAACAGGACAGGCGGTGAATCAGAGAATAGGACAGTCGGGGAGCTGCAGAATCAGCAGACTCAGACTGGGATAAAATTGAGACAGATCAGACAGTTTGGAATCGAAGGCACGAAAACATCGAATTTCCAGAAAATTAAATTCCAGGTAGGGCACATTCTGAGCCAGAAATAGACAGCCCACATAGCAAATGGCAAAGATTAGAAGCGAAACGAGCACAGGAAACGCGTTTGTTTGCCACATATTCAGGGAAAAATACGCATCAATATAGTCAATGAACCGGCAATTAGCTAACGTTCAAAGAGAAGCAGACAGTGAGGAAGAGGGGGACCACTTAGAATACCGTCGAACCTATCGTACACATTCTAATTATGCCCCAAAAACAGACAGAGAATTTTGCGGAGTTACGAGCGCCATGAAAAGGTTCCGTAACAGACGCAACTGTACCTGCCAACACAAGACATACACAACAGAGAGGGCAGAATGCGGCGTTGTTTGCGGCACGTAATGGTTCAATGACAAACGCAACTAGTCCTCAACACAGACAGCACGGGTTATTGCAGTTATCAAACTTAGAAACGCCACAGCATAGCCCAGTAGACGATGTAACTGACAGAGTAGAAAACAATAAATCGAGAATACATAGTTCAGCAGAAGGTAGTGTTACAGGATAGGACGCGATCATGGAGATGTTACAAAAAATACTGCTACGGTCGCAGGTTCGAATCCTGCCTCGGGCATGGATGTGTGTGGTGTCCTTACGTTAGGTAGGTTTAAGTAGTTCTAAGTTATATGGGACTAATGACCACAAATGTTAAGTCCCATAGTCCTCAGAGCCATTTGAACCATTTTTTACAAAAAATAAACGCTAGTATGAGGAAACAGAATCAGGATATTAATACACAGATAACGAAACAGAATACACAGATGTCAAAACAGTATCAGGAATTGAAACAAGATAATCAGGCTATTAAGGCACAGATCCTACAGGTTAAAATCCAGATGGAAGAAGGGATGGCCAGAATTGATAGTCATATCACTCAGATAAACATAGACGCGAAAGAATCTAGAGAAAGAATTCAGGTACTAACACAAGGTTAGGAGCAATTACGCACTGACGTGAACAAGTTCCAATTGGACATCGTAAACATTCACAAAAAGGTGGAACGTTTTACGAACAAAGCCACTCGAGCAGCAATACAAATTTCGGAAGAACAAGCAATTCAAAGCAAGGTCGCAAAGGTTGCACTGAAAAAATATGATCAGCGGATCAATAAAATAGAACTTAAAAAAGAAAGATCAGTTTGAAAAATTTCGAACAGAGTCGATACAAACTATCGAAGAAAAGATCGAGACCGATTACACCTGCAGCGAAACAACTGACACGTCAAGCATTAATTCAGTACAAGAACACGCGCCGTCTAAGAAATTTCAAGTAGAACCAAGGCTAGACGTAACACTCGCGCAGAAATCGAAACAGAAAACCCCGATTAAAGTAATACATGACATGCCACAGGACCAGGCACAGCATCTGGAAAAACGGAAACATACATTCAGCCGATACCAATCGAAAGACAGGCAACTAAACCAGTAAATCCAATGACACAATAGCAGCACAGCTACTATACCGCGAACGACGAGAGTAGAAACACACGAACAACACTTTTGCTCATCAATGATACGATATGACGCGGATATGAGTCAGGAAATTGAAAATAGGCAGTCAGGCAGTAGATTACCAGAGAATAAACACGACGACACAAGCAATGGCAGATTACTTGAGTCCATGAATCAGCCACAAACCGGATTTATGAGTAGATATGATGCAGACCACTTCCTTACAGTTAAAAAATTTCATTTCATGGGAGAGGGTGGTAGCTTGCATGCACACACATTCATCGACCAGTTTCAAGTAGGCTTACCAAACCACTGGGGCGTAGCTCACAAAAATGACTTCATTTGTGCACACATGTCAGGGACAGTAGCAGAGGTGATGCAAAAGGTCGCGGCTACCTGTACGTCTTACCTACAGTTCAGAACAGCATTTCTCGAAAGATATTGGTCCATGGAGGCGCTAAACAAAAATAAATACGAGTTACTTCAGATGACACCGTATGAAAACTCAAGAGAGAAAAGTGTGGTAAAATTCTTTGATACAATGGACAAAAAGAATCAATGCCTAGACAAACCATACAGTAACGGAGAGCTGATACGTCTAAGTAGAATTAAATTACCGGTAAAGTATCAACAGGCGACAGTAGGAAAAAATGAAAATACCGAAGAATTCAAAGAGGTTTTAAGGGAACTTGAATTTATGTTTAAAGAAGACGAGGTGAAAGAAGAAAGAAAGGAAAGGGAACAGCAAAAGGAGAGGACTAGGAACGAATATTCCAATAATAATAATCGTAATCCTAACACCAATTATTTCAGGCAATATAACAGACAAGGACAGTTGCACAATGGAGACAATTGGCATAGAAACGATAACCTGAATAATTGGTACCGAAATAGGAACTGTAATGGACACTCATACAGCGCGTATATGGGTTTAGGAATCAAAATGCCAACGGTCAAGGGTACTTTGAAAGAGGTCATGATGTTAGAAACAGCAACTGGCAAGACCAGGGCGCGAATAATTACAGAGGAAATTATGGTCCACAGAGACAAGAACAAGACTGCAAAGAGAAACCAGAAGTAGAAATTAGGCCACCAGATCCTGAAAAACGTAAAGATGGACGGGAAAATCCGGAAGAGGTTAGGCAAACTGACGTATATTCATTAAAACAATCAAAAAAGGACATTCAAGTTTTGGAAGTATCTAGATCAAAATTAGAAAAAACTGAAAATATCCAAAATTGGGACAAACAGGGATTTACGTAAATTTCCGATAAAGGGTCAGCACCAGATACACTTGAATTACGCTACATAGCCTGGGAAAACAGCATAGAATGGGAAAATTCTGAAAGCAAGGATGAACTGCCACCACTTCCGTGTATTAAAGAATTAAGAGATGAAGAATTGTTAACCGGACTTAGCTCTATATTTGACGTGAAGCACGTAAGTGAACTCGATAAAACAGAGCGGAGTATTCTAGATAAAAACAAAACACAGATGCAAATCCGGCATATACCATGAAAGATTTGGGAACCCTTTATCGACTATTTTGTAGAAGGAAGCATTGTACTTGGGACTTATATCTGAGAGACTTCCAAGAAGTAATTAATGAGACACCACATAGCACCACAACTTATCCACCAATTACAGTATTAAAGAATATAGATCCACCAGAAAAAATAAAAGAAATCATTAAATTTCCACTTATTCCCCGAAAGAAACATAGACAAATCGTCGCTTCTGCCCTACAAAACATTCGCTCAGCAGCAATGAGACGTAAGATCACTCAAGACAAATCTGCCGCAAAGAAACGCTTCACACTGGGCCAAAAAGTATTCGTAAAAACTTTCACATAAGAGTCAAAATAAATACAGAAAATGTTTTGCAATCTATAAAGGGCCAATGATAATTTCCAGGATCGCTCACGAAAATGCCGTAGAGCTAACGAACCCAAAAAAAGGTAATGGTATTGGCATCTACCACGTGAGCCACCTAAAAGAATGTGAATGAAAGAAATGGTAATAGAGAAGAAAGGGAAAGAGACAGAGGGGCAATCGCAAATCGTGTACTAACCACTAAAAAAAATCAAGAATCAACAAAATAACACTTTAATTAAAAGGAAAAGAGACACAATACACACTAACAATCTCTTGTAGTATCAAGTACACTACAACAAGCACACAAGCAATAAATGGTACACAATTAAAAGAATGAAGAAGTGGTAGGCTATAGAAATGATAGATATTTGCTTTAATTAAATTATCATATGAGGAATAAATAATAATTTTCTTCATTTTTATAAACATTGCATTGTATAGAGTCAAAACCTCTTGTTGTTTGTATGACACAAAATATTGTAAAAAATTTCTCTACACGAAAAAAGGGACATCGCCACCAACACCAATCACCAGCTCCCTTAACACCAGATGCTTCGAGATAGGAACGGAGAGGGTACAGACATGTTGAGAAAGCACTTAGGGCAATAACAACAACATGAACACCAACGCCACACTGGAAATGCAGGCTGCAACCAGGCTGGACTTCAGGAGGACAACGCGCAGCACGGACATTTCATATGTCACGACACTGCTACACAATAGAAGAGCATGGGGAGAATCATAATACGACGAGACAACAATGAAGGTTCAAAAAATTACTAAGATCTATAAACTCATCAAGTAACATTGGAAAGGCAGTCAGATCCTACAAATCCTATATCACTCCTACACTAAAATTCACACATTCCTAGCCCAAGAAGAACAGAAGAATGCAAGAAAGAAGAGAACAGAAGATGCAAGATGAAGAAGGGCAGAAGACAGCAAGACACCTTTCTCTCCTATCTTACAAAGCAAATTGCTACAAACATCTTTCCATGAACTTTGAGGCATGGCAACTACTACAATCACCTCTCCAAAAATAAACCTTCAATCATCAAGCAAATACAAGCGATCGGCAAATGGAATATTAAGTAGTACCAACCAACATTATCTAGAAATAGATTCAGCACAACGAACAGTATTCTCCCTACCACATCATCAAATTGCCATACTGAACCAGGTGTGAAGTACCAAGATGTCACAGCACAATAATAGGTGATGATCGTTGGTAGTCAACTACAATCATCGAACTGCCATACCATCCAAGGTGTGACAGCAAAGGAGTACCAAGACATCACTGTTTATGCAGTAAACCACAGTCATCATCATCGGTTAAAAGTACCACTCCATGATGACAATGTCAACAAGTAAGACCTGGCATCGCATGCTAGAGTGCTTCTCTCATGATTTGTGACACCCATACAAATGAGTCGACGCCTTCCAGTATTTCAGTGGGAATCGTCGAGCACAGAAGCTGACGCAGCACAAACGAAAAGACTGATAAAATACAAATGTAGAATTAAGAAAATGATATATTTGTAAAAATATTGTTTTCCTTTCTGTAAAAGTAATTATTTTATCATATATGTAAAACCCATAATGTGATAGAGACCTTAAAATATTATGTAAAGAAAATTAATTAGTATGTGCACTCGTATGTGTACTCAAAGAGCGAGGAACAAGTCTCTCCTCAGTACTTAACTGGGAGAGCACCTCTGTCGAGAGTGAATTGGAGTGCGACTCTATATTGAGTCCTTGTGATTAAGTGTTGTTCACTGTGTTGGCCACCACTGTGGACAGAGTTATAGTTAAACTCCTGCGAGCGAATTTTTGAGTGGCATGGCGGTGGACTGGTTATCTGACCGGTATACCACGCCAACAATTAGACTAGGAGCGAATAGGAGTCCTTAACTTCATCAAGGCGTAGGGAGAGTTTGATTGGCGAAGGTCAATCCAGATAGAACGGGAGTTATCTTATTTGTCAGCAGCGAGTGGCGCAGACAGCAGTCATTGCAGCTTACTGTATTGGCACAACAGCTCTTGCGAGCCCTGTATTTCCTCCACAACAGTACACTTCACTGCATTTCACAAGCGACAGCCTCGACCGTACCTAGCAACAATCTAATGGATAATTATTCAAGTTAAGTAGGCGCTGCTCTCAGCCATTCTGCCAAGTCAATAACAATCTTAAACTTTGTATAGAAATTTAATTAGCGAATCCTATCCTTAAGAGGTAATTTCACATTCCGAAAAGAACCCAGAAATAACTTGTTCAGTTCATAACTAAAAGTGGCATTGTGATTTGTCAGAATTTTCGCAAAAAAAAAGTTATTTTCGTTAGTTTCATGTTTTTCTTACACTAAGTAGCACTACTCCAGTACACAAGTATCCCACTAGTTACGTAAGAAATTTTGTGAATTTCTGTGTCATTTCCTTACAGCGGACGACTCCAGAAGATATTTATTGCGGAAAGTTTTTCAGGCATTCTCTTTAGAACGTTAGGATCGTCTGTCTGACCTCCATAGTAGTGTGGGGGTGGAAATTGCATCTTGCAGGAGCCACAGGGTAAAGGGTACATCTCAGATTAATCCCTTGCGCAGAATGACAGAATAGCACCACACGTCGCTCACAGCATATTAAGCTGTATACTAGCGGGTAATTTTGTTCATATTTTGTTTTATATACACTTTGTGTATCGTAGAAGTTGAAAATAAAAAGTTTCCGCAAATGCATTCCAACTCGACCTTCGAATTATAAATTTTTAATCATGCCACTATCTCAACCGCTGACCGAAAGTTACGCTAAAACAAATGCCTCATCCCATTATGCCTCGTCCGTTCTGCACCTGAAACGCCTTTTTTTGTAAAAAAAAAATTCTTGCCATCTAAGAGCTCCCAATCTTGTTATTGTCGTTTCTGGTCATTCCATTAATTTGGACGGAATCGGTGATGACAAAAGGGGCGGTCCCCTTGCTACTTAGGTTATCCTTCCATAAGTTTCGTTTTCCTTCCGTTCCATTCCGTAACTCTTAATTGGTTAACCGAGGTACCCATATACCTCTTCAGCATTTTCTTGTAGCACCAAATGTCAGAAGCTTCTATTCATATCTTGCCTGAACTGTAAACTCCTAATCCTTCACGTTCACTAGCGTACACAAGTCATTCAGTGTTAAAAAGTTCGCCGGCCTTAATGGCCGAACGATTCTAGGCGCTACAGTCTGGAACCGCGCGACCACTACGGTCGCAGGTTTGAATCCTGCCTCGGGCATGGATGTGTGTGATGTTAGGTTAGTTAGGTTTCAGTAGTTCTAAGTTCTAGGGGACTGGTGACCTCAGAAGTTAAGTCCTATAGTGCTCTTAGCCATTTGAACCTTTTTTCTTCGTTAAAAAGTTCCTATCTTCAGAATTGTTATTGTTGTTATTAGCCAGTCTACATCTGACATCTTCTCAACTTCCATAATGTCACTCATATTGCTGCTGGTGTAGCAAAATTAATCTGCTTCTTTTAGTGTCTCATTTATCAATCTAATTCTCTTAGCATTGTATTATTTAATTTTATGACGTTCCATTACCCTCGTTTTACTATTAAAATTTGTCATAAAGCCTCTTTCCAAGTCACTGTCCGTTCCTCTCAACAGTTCTTTGGTGAATTTGGCAGAATTATAATAACATCATCGAGACTTAAAGATTTTGTTTAGTCTCCTTGATCTTTAAATCCCTTTCCAAATCTCTTCTCGGTTTCCTTTACTGCTTTATCAATGTATAAATCTCTCCATCTCGACAATACATTACAATACGATCTCTCTCTCTTCACCTTTATATTTATGTCCTCAGACTCATGTAACTGTAGTCTTGCTTCTACACATGTAGGAGAAACCCTTCCATCATATGAATGATTCCTGGTGTCTTCAAAATTTGTATAAGTGAATTCCAACCAAACTGTACTAACATTTCGTTATACTTACGAATCCGTCTTCCTAGATACGTTGTTGGAACAATAATACCTTTCGTGTTCCTGCATATCTTCACAACACATATGATCTTCATCATAGTTGGCTTTTTTATTAGATTTTGTATTTTTCTGTAAATAATTCGTGTTGTGCATCTGTGGCGTATTAAACTAATGGTTTGGTAAGAACTACTCCCATGAACTTCCTCCCTACTTCACATACCAGACACAATATATTTGACATGGTACGTTCCTCTGAACGCAACGACCTGGCCGCAGTGGTTACACCTGTTCGCGTGAGATCACCGAAGTTAAGCGCTGTCGGGCGTGGCCAGCTCTTGGATGGGTAACCATCCAGGCCGCCATGCGCTGTTTCCATTTTTCGGGGTGCACCTACCCTCGTGATGCCAATTGAGGAACTACTCGACCGAAAAGTAGTGATTCCGGTCAAAGAAAACCACCATAACGACGTGGAATCGGTATGCTGACCGCACGCCCCTCCTATCCACATCCTCACCTGAAGACGATACGGCGGTCGGACGGTCCCGATGGGTCACTTGTGACATAAAGACGGAGTGCTACGTTCTTCTGAGGATCTCATTAATTATGAGAGAATGTAGTCTACTCCAACCAGCTTGATTTGTCTTGGGTATTTCAGTGATTTGCCAAAAACATTTATAGTACCATATCTCCCATCTTCATACACCTCCTCTTGGCTTTCTATGTCATTGTCTTCTAGTTCGTCCTTTTCGTAAAGACTTGCAGATAAATGGTTCTTACAAGTTTGTGACCAGGAATTCGCCCAGCTCTCAGAAGACGCTTGGCAGAGATAGGAAATAGTTGACTACTCGTTTGGAAGGAACAACTGATGCATTCATTGTATTGCAAAGTGTTTTAAAAATCACAGGGTAATCTGTTGAAGTTTTTAATGTTTGTGTAGTCGAACGTTTTTCCTACTCTCAGACAGTCGCTGAAACTATTGTAACCCCCAAATTATCTAAGTCATAGTTAATTTTCCTTCCTCACTTTTTACATCGGACACTGTCCTACTTCGTATTTTAATTATCACAATACTAATTGTGGGGAAGAGAGTGCTTTATGAACACACTTCGAAAATATTGTAATATAGTTTCTAGTCAGTTATTGTATATTTTAAAATTTTGTAAAAAGGAACGTTTGGTGTTTTTAATTAATTCTTGTACCAGTTTCCAGAAATGATTTAAATTTCTCAGTGAAAATTAAACCAAAAATTTAAGTCTTACTAGTAGATGTCACTTTCCACAATGAATGTTATGTTGATTAATATCAGGTTCAGGAACTTATTTGCACACCAGTTTCTCCTTAAAAAGTATGTCGTGAGTAAAACTCAACAACAGTTAATGAAATTAAATTTTTTGTGGTGCTCATAAAATACACCAATTTGGTTGTAAACGTTAATGAAAGTGCGTCAATATTGCTGAGAGCGTGATTGAAAGATATCTCCATGTTCTGGGCCCGACTCACACATTAGTACGTCTTTAAGAAATATATTTGTAGTGTAAGTGAGCAAAAATTAACGAATTTTTTGTTTCTCTTTTAACATTTTTGGGTAAGCATAATGTGCCCTCCCTCCTTTGCCCATTGGTAATGCTTGTTATGGAAAATGCGAAGATATATCTCCCGCGTCCGTAAGATGCCTAACTCGAACTCTCATATTTACAACAAGTATTGATTTAATGGTCACAGGAACAGGATTTGTACCTACGAAGTACAAGTGATAGCTGCATTAATTATAGACAGAAACAGTAATATGTAACTATCGTCCCACTGACAGAGAGAAGCTTACAAGGAAGGCAGTGTCATTAGCATACCGTATTGTTGATAGGTAAGCGACATTTATTAACTAACCTCTCTTGCAACTATACATGTACTAAAATGCATTTCGTTTGTTACAGCAAACGTTAAAGTATTTCGAGCGCCAACTGGGGTGTTATTTCTGCGTGAGTCAAGATACATTTCAGACAAAGTGGTCCCAACCACAAATTCATAATTCAGAAGATTCTCAGTTCTGTGGCAGCAATGGTGGAAAAGTGATGGGAATATTCTCACATGCAAATATGGCAGCGAGGTTGGGAATGCTCTCTTTCAGGAATTATTCATCGACCACGGCCTGATGGCACAGTTTGCCCGGTAGCTTGGCTCTTAAATATTTATAACAAACTCCTCTCACACGCGTTGAAGTTGTTTGTTCAGGTGATGTAGGTATATGTTCGTACGTTTACAGCACAGCGAGAAACGTGCAAGGAAAGGAACAACATGCCTAAGTAATTACTTTTGTTTCATTGAACGTTCACTATTCTACAACCGGAAGACATAAAATAACTAACTGTTATGTGAATTTCTACCTCCAGTGTCCTGGTTTTGTATTATTCAAACCAGTAACATTGTAAGGCGGCACCTAGGTTAAACATTTCTTAAGTATATCTGACGAATGATTATGCAGGTTACTTCTAATACGGATTTTTTAATGAAACTTATCATGCTTCGTTTCCCTTACTTATCTGCTCCGCTTGGAAATACCTATAAATTGGCACTTATTTTAAAGCAACAGAATAGGTTGAATATACAAGAACCTCACTATGAAGGTGCTAGTACCAGTACTTACACTAATTAATGTTCTGCAAAGAACAGTGAGTCAAGTTAATGTGACGCAAACTTAAGCAGGTCTTAGACATATGTGCACGAGTCTCTCCCCTTCCTACTTTTATTACTCTTCTAAATGAGGCGTCGTACCATAGGTGTCACGAAAATCGTTAACTGTAGCTAAGCGCACATTACGTTTAATATTTTTGGGTGCATGCAGAACGACAGTCTTATGCGAAACCATCATTAGATACTTTGTCATACGACAGTTACTTCAGCCGTCGAAAATCTCTCCAAATTTTGCGATATTACGATTGTCAGCTGTACAGAAACTTACGTTATATGGATCTAGTAATCGAAATCAACGAAAGTAATACGGAAGATGTCCCTTCGGTAGCTAAAATCAAGTAATACCATAGTAATTCAACTGGCGCAGATCCATTGAGCACAAGATTGTCACAGTGACAATAAGACAGCACAGATAAAACTGCTCTCGTGAATAACTGGTGCGCAGAACTACACTACTATACCTCCGCATATCTTTTCCCTCTATTCCTATTGCTATGAGCGTTCAGGATCGGGATAATTTTCTCCAGAACACACTACGTTGATTCCACATACACAAATCACGATAACAGTCATTAGAAGGATATCTTAAATATTCGTGGTCCAGGCATTTCCCAAGTTCTTTAATAGCTTTGCCGTCACAACTACACGAAAGTCAACTAGAACACAATCGTGTTCATTTCTTTCACATATTTACTACTGTACAGAGTTGCTTCTATTGCACTTCAGAGATATGTGATGATAATAACAGTTGTAAGATCGGAAATAATGACGGTGGTACCAGTGATAATGGGTAATCCCAAAACAGAAGGGACTGTTAGGAAACATAGACATATGTTGACAGGTTACTAACCTGGGTGGCAATTTAGGAGCGTTTTTTTTTAATAATTTACGTGAACGAAGACTGTATATCTGACGAAACACAACTTATTACACACTGTAGGAGGTCCGTAGGACCATAGTGAAAGGAAGATCATTCCCTATGATTCTTATTTGTGCAACCATTACAATTAAAAATTTACAATTCCTTGCTTCCATCCAATGAGTCACCAAATTTCAGTGCGTCTCGCGTGACGTAGATATACGCAACAACTGGATTCCGATATCGACACAGTACTTTTACAGCTGATGTTACCCACAGCGACAAATATTTTTGTTTCGTTGAGCCATTTACCAAAACACTGAAGTAACTAAGCTTTGTTTTCCTAGAAATTTACAATAATTTTGTAACACTCAGTAGCTAACTATAAAATAAATACGTGATACAATTCTTTCAAATGCTTACTGCTGTATAGATATATTTTTATATCTTGGCACTACCATCTAGGGTCAAGTTACATCTTTAATTCCTTTACTTCTATCCTTGCTTCCTGTTTGTGGAGTACTCCATCCTCCCATCATGTTGCCTTTCCCAATGTCCTGTCTCTGTAGCTCTCATTTTCATAAATATTCTTCCTTGAAAGCCTTCTAAAATATATTATTTTTAAAACAGATTCCTTCCTTTTATTTCCCAATCCTTGGTTTTTATTTCTATTTCTTTCGTTATTTCCATGTACTGGTAGATTTCATTTTTCCAGAAATACAGGAAAGTTAGTTGCGTTAGCCCGTTCTCAGTTGCGCAATACAGGACTCCAAAGAAGCTTAACTTTCGCTTTGCCATTACTTCTAATGTTTTCTCCATATTTTCATAGGTCTCAACGTTACCTCTCTTTTCTAACAATCAATAATTTCTATTGCCCCATTATTTTTATGATAATCCTTCTCTCAAATAGGTCTATTCGCTCCATCTTATAGCTCGTTTCTATGCATTCACAAGCATATAAACATTCAAGTATTACCACTGAAGTACAACCCTTTTTTCATAGATATTTATTTCTTGTTGTAGGTACTTTTGTCAAAATATATGCTCTTTACATTTCATTAACTCTTATATCTGGGGTAAATTTTTCTAGTCCATTCCACTTTAAGATTTCTTTACGATAATTAAGTGTACCAACACACTCTATTTTACCTGTCAGCTTCCCTAAGTATTTGGAGTGTTTTTTATACTTGCTTGAATTCCGTATTTTCAACTGAATTTTTGAGATCAGTTCTGTTTGCTGTTTTTTAATATTCCTCCAGTTGTTTGTGTAAGGTTTATTCAACTCTGTTTAGGTAAATTTTTGATAATACTTCATATGCCACGGCCAGAAGTGGCACACCTCTGTATTTCTTGATATTTTGCTTTTTTTCCCTTTTTATGTACCAGGTGATTTTGTGCTACTTTCTTATCTTCTCTGATAATTTCTATTTTCCAAATGGTCTCCAAAATCAATCTTTGGGTCTACAATTTCAGTAATTCTCTTTGAATTGGGCTCTTCATCACTTGATTTGCCGTTTTTAAGTGTGATGAATTCTTAGCCCTGTTGGTGGGACGACTTGAAGATTTTCTGGTATTGCTGATAATATTACTATTGGAACTACTTTAATAGATTGCTCACAAATTTCGCTAATATTTCGAAACTTTCATCAGAATTTAATCCTATTTTGTCATTTTTATCTCTAAGGCAGATACTTGGAACTTTACACCCCTTAAGTTTTTGTTTAAAAGTTTGTTAAAGAATGGTCTGTCTTTGATGAAATTTTCATGAATTTATATAAGAGATGTTTTTGGAGGCTTTTTTTCAGGATTACTTTTGTTGTTCATCCTTTGTCATAATCATTCTAAGTGTTCTTCTTCTTTTGACAATCTCCTTTTTCTCCATTTTTGAGCCCTCTATTTTAGTGCTTTTTCACACTCCTCGTTCACATTGTTTTCACTTCATTCCTGCCCAATACTAAGGTTTTCTCTGCCACTTTTGTAATTTGTACTCAGTGACCACGGCGGTCAACTCTTTGGTCGACGGAATGGATATGGCTTTGTGATTTTTTTTTTGGTCATCAGTCTACTGACTGGTTTGATGCGGCCCGCCACGAATTCCTTTCCTGCGCTAACCTCTTCATTTCAGAGTAGCACTTGCAACCTACGTCCTCAATTATTTGCTTGACGTATTCCAATCTCTGTCTTCCTCTACAGTTTTTGCCCTCTACAGCTCCCTCTAGTACCATGGAAGTCATTCCCTCATGTCTTAGCAGATGT